>NC_053452.1:87101423-88301423 GCF_015227805.2 Hirundo rustica
AATAAAATTTAGATTTGTTCCACATATACCGCTAAATGTTAATGAAATCTATACAGCATTCATGCTCCATGTGTCCCAGAAAATTGAATTCTCAGTGTTCTAGCTCATTTACAGAAAGAATCATAGCTGTAAAGTGTACTAAATAAAATATATGTTATAACCAAAAAGGTATGCAAGATGCAAGTGGGGGACCTGGTTAAAGAGCACTAACTGGAGTGATCAAAGGAAGCAAGAACCAGGAGGGAAGACAATTAATTACAGATTTAACAAAGGAAAAAGGTGTCTTAGAGGTTATTTGTCTAATTTGGATATTTAGGGTGGACATTAGACAAGTCCCTCACAGAAGAAGTGACTGGGCATTGGAATGGGCTGTCTAGAGAGATGGCGGAGCCACTGTCCCTGGAAGTATTTAAAAAACCCCAGGACTTTCTGCTATGGTCTAGTTAATAAAGTAGTGTCAGGTCACAAGTTGGGCTCGATGGTCCCAAAGGACTTTTCCAACCTAGCTAAAAACACCGGGCTCGTTCCAACCCCCAAGTGGTGCACATACTTCTAGTATGAAAACAAGTAATAAGAATAAAATTTAGCCTCTGCAAGTTTCAAGATAGCTCTGAGATCTTGAAACCAACAGAGGCTGAAATCCAGACCCAAACCTGTTAATCAGGGCAGATTGTTTAAGGCTTGTCTTGAAAACCTCAAGGTAAAGTTGCTGCTGGAAAACCACTTTGGGCAACTTGTTGCAGAGCTTTACAGTCCTGTCACAGAAAACTATTAACTGGACATTAAAAACAAACAAGTATGTATGTTCTAAAAGAAACTGTCTTGCTGTTCTCTGTGCTTATCAAATTAGAAATAAGTGTAAGGGATACCTTGCATAATTTTGATGCTATTAACAGAAAATGGCAAAGTCATTTAAGATAATCTCATCTCCTGTGTTTTCATGAATTAAGTCTTTAGTTTATTCCCTTTTGTGTTACCAGGATAAAAATTGCAGGCCACTGGAAGAGGAAATTATTTCCATAACAAGCAACAGTGTTAAAATTAAAAACCCATTCCTAATGGCTACACAGTCTCTTCCTTGCTGCATTTCCAGCCCACTGCTCTGCATGCACTGCAGACACACAAACAGACCATTTCTTTCCTCCTTGCATCAATGTTATATATTTGAAAACTGTTCACATATTTTCAGCTGACTCCACACTAAGAGTCAATCATGCGATCCTTCCTCAAAGGTTCTGTATTCCTGAGCACCAGTCGTTCTCAGTGCTTGCCTTCCAAAATCTGTAAAATTGAAGTCATACCAACAACTTAATAGCCCTTTTTAGTAAGAATTTTTAAGCAGTGTTGCAGACAATACTTCACTTTGGAACATCTTAGTCTTTCAGTTGCAATTTCGTTTTTCTTTTCAGGCTACATCTCTGATCTACCAAGAAAGTTCAATATTTTAAAGCTTTCTTCTAGTTATTATCAATAACTTCTGACTTCCTATCATCATGAAATGTAATAGTCATATTTTTTATCCCATACTGTAAAATTAGAATTCTAAGCAGCATTAGAAGGAGAACAAATCCCCATGATACAATCTGCCTACTTGGCAGCAAACCAATTAAAACCTCTCTCAGCATATATTTTTTCAGTCATGCTATAAAAGGGTAAACCAATGTTTTTATTGCAGCTATAAGACTATCATATAAGAGCATCATAATCATTGTAACACAAAGAAAACAGAACACAAAGGAGAATTAAAGTAAGTTCACAGTGAGAGTATATTTTCCTTGGAGGCAAAACTTGCAACATAACACCTGCACAGTATTTCCTGTACCACTGTCAGCTTCTGTAAGAGAGAACCAAGTTCAGCCATGACCAAAAGAAGAACAAGACTTTTGGATTCCTCAAAAAGAACCAAGTGTGGCAGAGAAACCCTTAAACAGCATAAAAGAAATCTCTCTCAATAATTTACATTACAGATGCTTCCCCTAACTGTAATGTACAAATGATCAGTTGTCTCTCTCTGACATCCTGAAGGCTTGCTCTACCAAAGCAGAACATAATACAAAAAATCCCCCCGTATTTTCATTTGATGAAACGAGGTATAAGGCTGAGTTGTTTCAAGTATTCAATCCTACTAAATGATAGGAGCACTAAACCAAAAGTAGAGGATGGTTCATTTCCAGGTACTTCTGCGGGGAGTCTGGAATGGCAAATATCCCATGCTGAGGTAGCTGTGTCCCACCCTGCGTGATATGCAAAATAGAGTGTGCAAAAAATTTTTGTTCCTTAATATGCAATATTAGGCAGAATTTTTGGTAATAGGAAAATTTTCCATTAAAGCTTTGAAATCATGTTTGTTACACACAAAGTAATATAACTATTTCATTTTGTGCTGTTATGTTAAAATACAAATGTGTTGGTAATTTTTTTATACTGGAGTTTAGTAGCTGAAACTCTACATTGTTATTCTTAAAAAATTATTTGAATTAAAGCTGAAATTAATAACTGCTAAAGATCTACTTCCCATAGCCTTAAAACACATGCTTCCCACACAAATACAATCTGTAACTTCTGATGAGACTAGCCCAAATTATTTTTGAGTGATTACTGGTAAATAAAGATCCTTCCACTCTTTTATTTCCTTTAATTTGAAGGGCAGTTAATAATAAATAATAGTAAACATAACAATAAACACTGGAAGTATTTTTAAATGGGACTTTTTAATTATCATCTGAATTTATGAGACAGAAAGAAAAAAATAACGGTGTAAGCATGCTGGTTTAGCTTCCACATAAGAAAAATGTGACTACCAGTGGTTAGGTCATTTTATCACTGCTTTAAAATAAGGGAAATCAAGCAAAGAGAGTGGCAGCAACAGCTGGAACCATGTGCATGTGCTCAAACACAGATTATTCATAAAACTCAAGGAGAGCACAGCACAGCTAGAGAGCAATTATGGGGAGGGAAAAAAAAAAAAAAAAGAAAAAATCCACAAGCCTTTCAGAACTGATAAATAATGATACTACTGAGGAAATAAGATCTGCCATTGGAGTTAGAAACACCCAAGATTAACAAGTGGGTTTTTTAGAGGCTGAATTCTCACATTATAAATATTAGTTGCTATGGATGCTGGTTTTTACTTCTGATACTTCTTCCTCCTTGGCTAATGGGATACTTCCTCCTAAAAAACCCTCCACATTTTAAATCTGCTTCCATTCTGTTAATCCATAGCATGCTTTCTTTAAAATATGGACAGAGAAAACTGTGTGACACTTCTTAAGAGGTATGGTGGATGAGTGAATATATCCTCATCCAAAGCAGTCTAACTCACAAAAATTTTTTATATTGAGAAGCTACCACCTACTCTCTCTTTTCATCAGTCTGAATATTGCCAGAATAGCAGCTTCTGTCATTCTTCATCTTTATGATATATAAATTCAGCAGAAATGCTTATCTGCACCCCTTTTAGACAGTGGGCTGAAGCAGAGAAATTATGTTTTAAGAAAAGACTCTTATTTCAGGTTGCCTAATCCAAACCAGCCAAAACTAGGGAGAAACCAGTAAAGAGGCATGAACATGTTTAAGAACAGAAGTTACAACCATAAACTACTACTGTTCCTATTCGACAAGCTAGTATCTGGCTCTTGCTTCCACTTGTCCCTCAACACAGGTTTATTTGCCTTTGATTGCTGACATGGTGTCCCAGGGTGACTTTATGATGCTTGTATCTCCAATCGTCTGTTCTATTTGTGCTGAATATTGAGCTCTGTTGCCTTTAATACTGGCTCTGGGAGCAAAGGGGAAGCAAGAAGGAGCACAGAGATTGTTTTGAGAGAACTGCCTGACTCCTCCACATTCTTCTCTGGACTGAGTATTTGCCTGAGATTGGAGAGACTGCAGGACAGAATTTTTTTTTTTTTTTTTTCTCTCTCGTGGCTGTTTAAACCTGCTCTGGACTGAAAACCCAGGGGAGCACTGGGGGCTGCATCTGCAGCCCACCAGGGCCTGGACCTCGGCATTTTCCAGCAGCGCTGGAGGGACTGGGACTGAGGAGAGGCACTGAGAGAGAGCCGAGCTACACCCACGGCAAGGACTTTCTCAATTTGCCATCTCACTCCAGAATGAGAGGTTTTATTGTTTCATGTTATTCATTCTTTATACTTGTACGCACTTTGTTTGTTAAGTACAATAGTTTTTTTCCACTTTTCTCTAAGGAAGTTCTTTCCTGGACAAGTTGGGGGGAGGGGCCATTTGGGTTTGCTCCCCAGAGGGACCCCATTCAGGGGTTTTCTCCCAAATTTACCCTAAACCAGGGCACCTGGAATAACTTACCTGTCAGAAGAAACACAAGATTGGGTTGCAACATCTAATGTCACCTGATGTTGGCATTCTATCAGGCAAGACAGCCTCCCACAAGGCCAGTTTAGCTCCCGTTTTAATACAAGTCATTGAACTATTTCCTGTCACTGCAGAGGTTCTGTTGGTTCCTCATAAAACTTTTTCTTATAGGGGAAAAAAAAAATCTAAAAGAAGCCCTGCTGGCACTCAATAAATACATAAAGAACTTCTCACTCTTAAGCATTTATGTGTCAAAAATTTAAGAATTTTATTAATTAAAGGGTTAAGGTAGACACTCAGAACAAAGCTCTACTTGGTTGGCCATATATCATATTGTTAAACCAATAAATTACATGGACAGAATAATTTACCTTTTCACCTTCTTCACCTTTACTACCTGGAAAGCCACGTTCACCCTGGAACACAAAAGGATAAAATACAAATCTCAAACAAACATTGTTCAAGTAATTGTATTCTTTAAAATAATTTTACTACATTGAACTTTTATAATAAGACAAAAATGAAATAATTTGGATGCTGATTGTCTTTCATTCAAAAAGGTGTGAAATGTCTACAAAAAAATGATATGGCTTTCCATCTTTTTGTCAGTTAATGGAAGTAATTTATTTTTCCATTTATCCTAAGAAATTTTCTCAGCTTTAAAAATTCTCAACTATTTATTGACTCTAGACCTATTTATTAAAGTACTTCTATTCTTCTGCAGAACCAATTTTAATACATTTATTCCTATTAATACCTTCATTGTAATTTTTAAATATGACTAGTCAACTGTGAAGGTCTCCGACCCAGATCAATTGAAAAAATATACCGATATGATTTATGAAAAGAAAACTAATTTCTTTCACTTTGAAAACCATATCCAATTACCCAAGTATTAAAAACTAACCAAAGCAAAGAAAGAGAAAACACAGAAGGGGTGTGTTTTAAACTATTAACTAAAGCTCAGATTATTTCTGCAGATTGAATTCTTTGATGGTATTTCAATAAAAAGGCCTATTCTAATGCTCTTTCCAGCTCTAATTTCCTAACTTTTAGATCAGAAAAGGATCATAGTATACAATCTTACTATGTTAACATCTTCATCAAATGCAATCTGCAGTCTGTCTACATTATACAAAAATAACACCTGCTCTAGGTTTTTATTAATGTGTACAAACAGAAGACAGATGGGCAAAATTATGTACAGACAGCACAAAAATGACCTAATTAAAAGAATGCAAACTTTTCCGTTCTCCCTCAAATCATCTAGCAGGAGATGGTTTGCATGTCTTCTCCAGAATTCAGTCTCATGGCCTCAGTACAACACACATGATTTTTTATACATCTGTAGATGAAAAGAGTGGAAAATATCCAAAGGAAAGCTTATGGTGTTTTTTAAAATTCCTTTAAAAAAACTAGACAGAGTAATGTCTAAACATTCTTTCACCCTTCAGAGAGTGTAATTTCCTTAAATAGAAGTCTGAAGTTTAAGTCAGGTTAACTAGAACAGCTGGCAAACTTGCAAAAAAATTCTAGCAACATTTTGTCAAATCTTTCAAGTAATTTATCATTTACTGATCGTGTACTACACATCTGGGAATTAAATTCAAGGCTCTGGAGGTGTGCAGAAGTATAAATTATCAAATCGTTCTGGACTTTTCATCACTTCCTACAGTGGCTCTCTTTTACTTTTTTCTTTGGCAGGGGTGGCTTGTACAATCAACAGCTCAATTTTAGAAGCAAGCCCAAGTCCGAGCATACAAAATGGTATCTAGTGAAATAAACTTCAACATGTTCTCACCTAAAAATGAGAGGCTAATTCTTAAATAATTTACAAATGCATACGATTTCTATTCAGTTAATCTTGTTTCCTTTTTTTGTGAAAAGCCGTGTCAGATAGTCTTTTGAAGCTCCTTCTTACCTGGGTTATTCTATGATTCCCATTTTCCCCCCAGCTTCTGGACAAACAACACAGCTAACACTTATTCTAAAAAATTCATGGAAGTGTTTTCTTCATTTAGCTTTCCCATTTGTGTTTCTACTCAATCCTGAATTCATTACATGAAAATTATTCTGAGGTAGAGTCAACATTTCTGTGATTTTAGCTTGTATTCATTACCTCTCATCCTTTCACTGTACACCTCTGATAGGAGTCTGACTCGGGCTTTTCCATACCCACCCAGTATTTACAGCCAGCAATGAATCTGCACACCACCCACCACTTTCCAAATCATCTCACCTGGAGGCTGAACAAGCCCAGCTCCCTCAGCCTCCTCTCTTACATCATGGGCTTCAAGCCCTGGCCATCTTGGTAGGCCTCCACTGGACTCAGCCCAAGAAGCTGCTCTTTATCCTCTCCAGAGAGCTCCAAAGTGGAGGCAGAACTCACAAGCACTCACCAGTCACTCCTCCTGGTCAGCTGGACATGCACGTGCTAAGGCAGCCCAAGATACCTTTGGCCTTATTAAAACAAAGGGAAACCAGCAGAGCTCCCAACACACTTTCTCTAGAGCTGCTTTCTAGAAATTCGGCACCTGGCCTGTACTGTAGCATGAGGGTATTCCTTCTCAAAGGCAGGCCCTCATGTTTGCCTTTGCTTAACTTTAAGAGTTCTGTGATAGCTCATTTCTTCAGCATGCTGAGAATATAATTCCTGCCCTACCTTCCAGTGCACTGACTACTTCCCTGCATTTGATAACATCCACGAACTTGCTGAGAACACCATCATCCATGTTATTAATAGGGACATTAAATAATAACCAGTATTGCCTCATGGTGTATGACACTTGTTATTAGGTAGCAGTCAGACTGCATAGCATCATTCCACCTTTGACCTCAATCATCCACCCACTCTGTTGTTCATTTATCCAGTCAGAACCTCACAGTTTCTAATGTAATTATATGTCTGAAGACTATGCCAAAAGCCTGGCTGAAATCAAGGTATACAACATCCACTGCTCTCCCCTAATCTACACTGACAGTCTTTTTATCAGAGTGGGCAATCAGGTTGGTCAGTGTGATTTGTCCTTGGTAAATCCGCAGCAGCTGTTTGCAGTGACTTTCTAGTCCTTCCTCTGTTCAGATACACTTTCCAGGATTTTCTACATTATTTTTCCAGGGACAGAGGTGAGGGTGACTGGCCTGAAGTTCAATGTATCCTTCTTGAAGATGGACACGATTGCTTCCTTCCAGTCACAAGTGACCTTCCCTAGTAATCATAATTTTTTTATAATGACAGAGGGCAACCCTGCAGTGACACCAGCCAGCTGCCCCAGCACCCCTGGATGCATAATGTTTGGTATCTTGCAAACATTCAAGTAGCTTAAGTACTCCTTAACACTCTCGTCAGCTTTGGTGGCCAGTGGTTCATCATCACACTCTGCTAACATGCTTAAGTAAACTGGGAGGTCTGAGGGCACAACTTACTAGAGAAAAAAACAAGGTGAAAAAAAAAATGGGTACTCTCAGCCTTTTCCACATCCCCCACCACATTAAGCAGCAGGTCAACATTTTCTTCAGCTTTGTTTTCGCAATGGATGCACTTAACAGAAGCCCTTCATGCTGCCCTTAAAACTCTCTTATTACTTTCAATTACAGATGAGTTTCTGGTTTCCTAACTCCATCACCACACGCTCTGGCAGCGTTTCTATGTTCATACTTGGTAGCTCACCCGTGTTTTCACTGTTTACTTTCTTTTTTGTCTGAGGTCAGTCAGAAGCATCTTGTTCATCCATGCTGGCCTTTTGCCATACTCACTCGAACCCCTGCATAACAACATGGGAGTGCTCTTAGGGTTTTAGGAAGCTGTCCTTGAAGATTAACCAGCTGGGCTCCTCAGATTTGCAGGACAGGACAATTTCAATCATTCCTTGGCTTCCTCTTTGTCAAACTCAAAACATTTTTCTCCTTGAAACTCTCCTCAGATGTCTTTTTTCCTAGGGTCCTGAACATAAACTAATTCCCTGCTGGACTCTCTGTTTTTTCCACATCTCTTGTGGAAGTGAGGGTGGAGGACTCCCCCAAGCATGATACAGCATACCAGCTGCAGCACCACCAAGCAAAGAAATGAAAATATTTCACCCGGATCTGCTTGGTGAAGTTTTAATTACATAGTCCAATAAGTGGTTTATTTTATTCCAGTAGAAGAATGCTGTTAGCTCATAATTCAGTCTTGTGTCTACCTCCCCATCATTTTCAGTGATGTTGCTTTTCAACAAGTCAGTTCTTGCCTGTATCAATGTTAGTGATCAGCAATGCCTTATGTTTCAGAAACAGCCCAGATTTTTTGCACATATTTGAATTTAAAAAACAAAAGATTCCAAATTAGACAGAATAAGAAATATGGTCAACAAAATGTAGGTAAAGAAGTTTAGGAAATTTCTGCTTGACGGTATAAAAATATAACAGTATTATCCATTGTTAACTTTAAAGAATTCAAATGCTGCAGAAATAAAAAAGTGACATTTGAAAAGTACCACATGTATGACTGACTTAAATTCTCCTTTGTGTGGCAAAATACTCACGTATAAGCAAGACATTTCATACAAGTTTTTCATGGACAATCATTGATTGCTTGTCCTGATACTCACTGCAGGACTGCTGATCTGATTTTCAATGTTTTAAATATGCCTACAGTACAAGTCAGTGAGATCCTGTCTTTGAATGTAGAAATTGATAGACTGTGGTAATCTTGTTGCTGAACAAAATGCTGGCTACCTCATCTGCAGAAAACAAGTTATTTCCTTCCTTCCCCTGGTGCTACATTACAGGAAGTGTCTGCCCTAAAGATACACAAATTGCATCAAGGTCATGTTGCAGAACATTTTCTTGAAATTTTAATAATAAAATAATGGGGAAAATTTTGTGTTGCCTCTTAATTTGTTGAAGTAGCAAAACTATTTCCCTTACAATTTTCCAAAAGTTATTAGCTGGACAGACATTAAAATTCCAAATATTTGCCATTAAAAGCATCTGCAATCAACAAAAAATCTGACCATGAAAAGAGGCAATTTTAACAAGTATTACACCAGCTTGGTCTATTATAAATATGTCTCTTTTTGCAAGTTCTGGCCTTCTTAGAATATTTCACTTCTAGAAAGGAACAAAAGACTAAAATGGAAAAATGGAAGAGGTGCTGTTCCTCAACTCATTTCGCTGAGATCTTAAGACTCTCAAATTTCAAATTTTTGAATCTGTAATCTATACTTGCAAAGACCTGTACAGTTTGAAGAATTAGGAAACTGGTCTTAATGCAAAATAATACTGCTGGGCAGGTTTTTACCCCAGCACCACATGTCCTTTCTCTTTTGAAAGAGAAGCCAATAGTAAAGTTCCTCTGACACATTATATAACTCAGAAACTTGATATGTAATTCAAGTACCATTTATGTAGATACTAGACAGCTGGTAAAAAGGATGTTGAGACTGCAAATGGTTAGAATGAAACTTTTCTTTGTTTGGGTATTTGTTTGGTTTCTCTTCTACCTTGTAGTCAGTAAGACCGGGTTTGCCAGGAGCACCTACTAAGTGAGCTTCCACCTGAAACAAACCATACACAGCCATCATTTTACAGACCCGACTCATGACTGAGCTAAATTAAGAGAAAAAGGCATCTGGACATGTATAGCTTCTCATTCCTTTTCTACGGAATACCTGGATTAATTTCTAGGGTTATTTATATCTGTTACCTTGTATTTGGTTAATGTTTTTCACTTTCAAAATAATAGGCCATTAACAATTACAGGTTATCCAATTCTGTAGCAGATATAGCCGTAGGTTGCTTCAGACAACTGGACAATAAAATTTAGAGAATTTTGATCAAATTAAAAACTTTCTCAGGATTTATTTCAGGCCCTAATCCAAAGAAGACAGTCCAGAAAAGAGTTGCATGCTACCCAAGTGCCTAAAACCCCCAAAAATGTACCACAGCTTCCACTGTCTCCCCAGTACATATCAGGCACTTGAGCACAAAGGGACTGTCCTAGGGTGACTTTATGATGCTTGTATCCCCAGTCATCTGTTCTTTTTGTGCTGTATATTGAGTTCTGTGCCTTTAAGACTGGTTCTAAGAGCAAGGAGAAGCACGGAGTTTGTTTTGAGAGGACTGCCTGACTCCTACACATTCCTCTCTGGATGGTGTGTATGGTGGAGGCTTGGAGAGGCTGCAGGACAGAGGTAATTTTATTTGCTTTTAATTAGTTAGTTTCAGTTAGCTAGGGCAGAGAAGTTCCCTGGACTGTTTTTTTCCTTTTTTCTTCGAACTGTTTAAATTTGCTCTGGACTGAAAAAACCCGGGGGAGCACTGGGGGCTGCACCTGCAGCCCACCGGGGCCTGGACCTCGGCATTTTCCAGCAGCGCCGGAGAGACTGGGATTGAGGAGAGACTGAGAGAGAGCCGAGCTACACCCACGGCAAGGACTTTCTCAATTTGCCATCTCACTCCAGAACAAGAGGTTTTATTGTTTCATATTATTCATTCTTTATACTTGTATGCACTTTGTTAAGTAAAATATTTTTTTCCACTTTTCTCTGAGGAAGTTCTTTCCTGGACGAGTTGGGGGGAGGGGCCATTTGAGTTTGCTTCCTGGAGGGTTCCATTCAGGGGTTTTCTCCCAAATTTGTCCCTAAACCAGCACAGGGACCTACCCTTAAACCATTAGGTCCGACAGGGATCTGTATGCACAGGGCTGACTGCTGGTCTCTAGGCTCTGCTCAAAGGGGCATTTCAGATCCTTCATTCATCTCAAAGTGCCCAACTTACTCAGCAGGAAGAAATACAAATCATGATCCTCTGCAACCAGTCAGGTTTGCCCTACTTCTCAAGTGAATGTTCTATATAGGCTGTTAATTTACTGTGTCCTCTAAACGTTTTAACGTTTTTTTAAAAAGAGCAAAGTAAGTTACCTGCATAGTTGACAGTCACCCCAGCCTCCCAAATGACTTTCTCCTTACAGTGTCCATGAAATTTAAGGATGGATCTGATTTGAGTTTGCAAATTCCGTTCAGGGAACCAGATGCTTACAAGTTATGTACAGGAACTGAGCATAAGTAAAACCAAACACCTCATTAATCAAAAATGTTTTTAAAAGGTAACTATTCAAGCTGAGTAACACAGTAAACTTCCTCTTCAATATTTGAATGAGTATTTGAACAAAAGAAAAGCATAAATCAAGAACTTTGAGTTGAGACCTACAGACAATAAAATTCTGCATTTAATATATAGCTTTACAAGGAAAAGGTATAGTTAAAAGCCTAGTAATATCTCATTTAGAATTAAAATATAAAATATTACAGTAATTTCCTTTTTCACTTGTTCTTAGCAAAGTGTATTAAATAATTATAGACCTAGTGAGAACCTGGCTCTTCCACTGAAAGCTAAGAACCACCTCCATTTACAGATTCATGAAATATGCCACCATGAATACAGTAATTTTTCTCATAATTAAACCATAGTTACTGAACTAAATTCTGGTAGACTTCATCTGTGCTATACAGCTTCTAATAGCTCAGAAGTCTTATTAAAAAAGTCTAAAATGAAATGCTTTCTCCATTCCATTCATGGATCTGATGTCCTTGACAGAAGTTGGCCCTAGTAACTTGCACACCACCCAAATGAGCTTTCTGTCCATGTCAAAATTCAGCAACAAAAGAAAGTTTTGAAAGTTCACTTGTTTGATTCCAAGCCAAGCAGGAGACAAATGCCTCACAGACACAAAAAGAACAGAGAGAAAGGAAAAACTCCAGTCTCTCTTTAAAACAGAAAGAGCCACTAAAAGAACACTTATTCATCAGAATGATACAAATAATTAAGCAAATAAATACAAAACCCTCATGACAAACAACAATTAAAATACATCTTAAAATAGCTTGCTAAAATGGTATTTTTGTAACTCCACTCATGGCACAGATTCCAACACCTTCTTTCCAGCTCCTGTCTGTAACAATACATGGTAGTATACCGGGGAAAAATTCTAATTAATCATTACAAGTAATTGTTAGCCCTTCATTTTCTCTAGATTTACAGAACAGAATTTGAAAAATTCTTTATAGTCTGCTACCAGACAATAACATTTCATCTTCCCTGCTATATTGTATCACTATAAGCTAGAAAAACACCTCCAAAACACAATCACAATGGTTTTTTATAAAGACAAGCCATAGGTCTTTTGTCTTGCATTGTTTAATCAGTGCTCTACAAATTATTATTTCTTCAACACAACAATGAAAAAATATACTTTTACATCAGTACGATCAGCATTGAGTCTTATTAAATAAAATATGATTGAGGTTGTGATTGCTTTAAATGTTTTGGAAATGTGCTATGTATTTATAAACATGGTCCTTAATATATTTTTCATTTATTGATTTTTCAGGTCATAATTTCACTGAAACACCTTACAAAATTAGAGATTTGGCTTATGCCTAAGGATTTTGAAAGCAGAGTAAGATGCTTTGTATGTGTGTCTATAACAACCTTCTTAAAATACATTTACATGAGTTTTTATACCTTGATTTCCAATTTAGCTATTTCCCCATACCAAATAAAGGACTTTCACACAAAAAAAAAAATTAAAATGAACAAAAGGAAAGGCTATCTTACCATACAAGCATATGAACTTTATGAGTAGCAGTTACCTGTACTGCCAAATGATATGGTAGGGAAAAATGAATTATAAAACACATTATCTGAACACACACATGCACAAAAAAAACCCAAAAAACCCCCCCAAAAAACCAAACCAAAACAAACCCAAAACAAAACAAAAAACACACCCCCCCCCCCAAAAAAAAACAAAAGAAAAAAAAAAAAAAAAGAAGGAAAAGAAAAGGAACAAAAACCCCCCAAGTGTTGAAAGAAACTTTTATCAATCACTTGGAATGTGTTTTGCTATTTGGACTATTTTAGGCACTAACAAGATTTATAATGGCAAACATGCTGGAACTTCATGAGATTTTCCTCAAGGCTGGGAAAGAGAAACAATTACTATAAAATACTTCAGGCATTTTTCAGACATGATTCTGAAAAAAAAAACCCCGAAAAACCAGCCACCAAGAAGCAGTCAGATGCTTTTCCATTATCAATATGAAAACCAAGCATTTTTGGTTTTAAATTTACTGGGGCACTGCCAGTAGCTTGATTTACAAAATAGGCTTTGATACTCCAGGGTTACTAGCAAGGAAACTCATCTTAATAGAAGCAAAATCAGCATGGTCAAACACTACTTAGTGTTTTGATAATTTATGGATATGTGCCTTCCATTAGTCTAAGTATGCCAGACCCTCGGAATAATCTAATAGCCTGGTGTTTTAAAATGAGGACAACTATTTTTAGCATTGCAGAAATGGAGCGGAATGTTCAACAATGTACTGTCAGTGGGCCTGAGAAGCATCCTCCCCCGTGGAGCACGTACCCAGCCAGTGCAGAGCCACCAGCAGGAGCTGAGATTTGCCTTGAACAGATCAAAATCCCACACCAATTACAGTCCATTATATGACACCTTTCTTAGCCTACTGGAATATTTTCTTGTTTCTTTAAACAGGCTCATGTGAATAGTTAAGATCGTCTGATAGAATATTAGTTACATAAAAATATATTCAAAAGGTATTTATTAAAACTTGCCCCATGAATTTCCCAGGTCGGTTGTGTCAAGAAGTTTCTGCTGAACATCATGACATTTTGGCTTCACTGCATGTACCAAAGCTTTTACTCCCTCTTGGTTACTGCTGAGCTACCAGCACTTCCTGAGTACTTGATGCAAACTTGATCCATGTGAGCAAGAATAAGATCCTTCCTTAAAATAGCCTGATGAAGAAGGGCTTCTAACAGGTAAATAGTTCATTTCCATTGCTCCGTCCTGCTTCCACAGCAGCCCAGTGGAGCAGATACACCATGGTTTGGCCAAGGGGGTCAGGGCAGGTTAGAAGGCTCATGGTAGGTAACTCCTCAAGAGAAAGGCAAATGGCAATAACCCTAGTGATCTTATTTGCATATTATAACATAGACTGAGTTCAGAAGGCACCAATATTTCCTCATTCACTTCCCGTTACCCATCTTTTAGACAAGACCAACTTGCCTATTCATTCAGGCAATTGGGTGTAATATACTCCAAATTAAATGACACTTGAAAATCTAGGTTTTAGTGCCCTATGTTCAGAGTAAAGAAACATCAGTTGTATTAGGCAGCATCAGAGAACATGGCCACAGGGTTCCTTACTCCAGACTACACTCTTTAGTTGGAATTTCCTCTTTTTGCTATGAGCATATCTCAAAAAGCATGCAACTCACACAATGTCAATATTCAAATACATAAAGCATATCTACATTAAAATATCTATATTCAAATACATAAAACATATTTTCATACATAAAGTACCTAAGTCAAAAGTTTGTTCCTATATTTTCGTCCCACAAATTATTTATGTCTAACAGAAGATGTCAGAGAAGTTGTTCTGCAAAGATGAAAGGATCACTCCATTTATTGTCATGCACAACTAAAGCCAGGTATACCGCCTTTTTTTTTTTTTTCCTTTTTTTCTTTGGTAATAAACTGACCGAAATCTTTGGGACGTATGTCAAGGACTGGTTTCTATGCCATCAAAAAAATATCAGCAGAAGCAGAGCCTCTGCTATCAGTAGGTCTTCTTTCTGCCTTTGGCAATTACAAGTGATATTCACTGCTATGCATGTCCTTGAAGAGGGGACAATTTAAAAATGCAGCGCAGACACAAATTAAACATGGGCTGGATAACAATCCAGTTCATTTGACCTACAACATCATACACAGAACATAAAAAAAAATGCAAATAAAATTCACAAGAACGTTTCCCGTAGAGTAGTGAGAAAATGCAAATAGGTTTCTGGCTGAAAAAAATTCTCAAAGATTTATAAGGTCTTAAAGATGAACAATTAAAAAAACCTAAGTCTAGCCAGTTGGATATTTCCATTATCTGAAGCAATACAGCTGAAAAAAGTTTGAAGCAATCTTATACTCATGGACAACTCATAGTTTATTGCAACTATGTTTTTTTTCCCTTACAGCAGATCTGTCAAAAGGAAAACTGCCTGACCTACACATCATCTATTAAATCATTGCTAATCCAACCATAACATAGTGTTAAAGCAAATCCAAATCCTATTAAAGTTTCAACAGAACTGGAAAGTAATCTAATTGGCCTTGCTCAAATAATATTTGAAATACAATAATCCTAAATGTATGTTAAAAAGCATTAATCAATATGAACATATTGCTGAGGTATTTAAAAAATAATATATTATGACTATTATACTCAATATTTAGACCCCCAGGTTTATATTAGGAATGTAAATAGCATTGGTTAACCTCTTATATCTCAGAAGCTCAGAATTCTTTATAAAAGAATCATCACCATCATCACTATCCAGTTCCATAATGTGAAGATTCAGGAGGCAGATTCTCAGCTGGTACAAATGTTAAGTTTACACTGAAAAAAGTCAGTCCCACAGACCGTTAAATACTAACTTCAATGTTTAACCAGATATGAATGTTTAACAGATATAAGATGCAAAAATGCAGTAGAAAAAGTAATCATTTAGGATAAATCAGAAATAAATAGAACTACATATAGACTTAAATTTCAAACCTAGAACTAAGTCGTATCAGCACTTTTCCTGATATGTCATATTGTTGGTGTGCTTGTAGCTGCAAACCTCTTTTCAACCACTGATAAATAAAGCAGTTCAAGGTCCAGTTTCTAGGTCTCCACTTACAAATGTTTTAGGCTTTTCCAAGAAATGTCTCTCCCCACTTCCAAAACAGTGCTTTTTGACATTTACTGTTTTGGAGACAGATTAAGAGGATATACCAACCAAATATCTATACTCCAACTCACCTAGACTAGCCTGGAAATCTGGGATCAGCAGACCTACTGTCAGCACAGGAGTCCTGGAGCTACTCCCTAAAGGTTCCATAAATTCTGAGCACCTCTGTAGGTAATGATGACATCTCAGCCTAGTATGGTTGTAATTTTATTTTTCAGGCCTTCTCTTAACCTCTTTGAGGTTGATTAGCTTACTCCACATACTACATCTGGGATGCCTGACAGAAAGCAACTTGTCCGCTACTCGAGGCACACAAGTTTTTTGTGTGAGTTTTTAACTGTCCTCTCATTAAAGCTTGATGTTTATTTAGAGAATCAACAATACTCTGACACCCATTTCTCCAGCTGCATTCCTTTCTTATTCTTCTGTGGTTCAGCAGAAGTACTGGCAGTACAGTGTATTCTAGAGGGTAGTATTTCTTCTGGCTGTTTGACAACACTGTCGGTATAACCCCGTCACATGCAGAGAGTCACACATTTTTCTTAATAGATCCTGAAGCCTTACCTTTTTCCAAACTCATGGACTTGCTACCAGAAGACAAAAATGTTCAGACCAAAGTATGGAGAAATGGTGTGGGGAAGACAAACTGGCCACAGCCACTTTTCCATTACACATCTTACCTGCTTAGGTCCCCATTAATCAAAGATTATTGGCAAAACCATCCTGCTACACTTCTATTTTTATTTTTGCTTTTGCTAGCAGAGTTGCTATCATGGCACTGACTAACAAATGTCTTCTTCTCATAGAAAAAAAACCAATCCCCTCCCACCCCCCAGGTTGCCTCTGAGACAATCTCTCTCCAATTATGCAGTGTGCTGTAACACAGCTTACAACAAAGCTTAAAAAATTCATTAATGAATAGCATTGTAAACATTGTACACAATTCCCAGCTGTTAAATAGTTTCCCACTTTTGCTCTTCCCTTGTGGCCTTGGGTCCACCTCTATCAGTACTGTATGCTCCATTGCACAAGGAAATTCTTTTACTCCAGGTTTGTGCTACTCTGTCTGAGAAGGTCTCAAAACATTGTTATGTTATGGGAAGACACACTAATACAGAGCATAATGGTCACAGCCCACAAGTCTGGCATTCTCCTTCCATTCATATTTTAAAGTGAATTTTCATTCTGCGAGGTGGACAGCTAAATAATTATTTATTGAGATATTATTATCAATAGCTACAGATTATATGCTGTGCATCTTCTATGTGTAAAGGTAACAGGTTACAACTATTCAACAAAGTTAATTATGAATTAATTTCTCCTGTTTAGAGTCTTATTTCAAAGTAACCATGTAATTTTCATGTGTGAAGAACTGTCATTCACAATAGAAAGGGAGCATAGTGAAAGGGGTGTTAATTCTGAAGAAAAAACATTAGCCGACTAGCTTCTCGGTATCTGTAAAGAAAAAGAATCTGTCTCGTGTGAGGTACTTGTTAAACACAAATCAAACACCTGTCACCCAGCTGGGCCACGTGTGTCACTGCTGAGCCATCTGCAGGAACACATCCCGTGCCAGTTGCTTTACTTAGTGTGGCCTGGGAACAAGAATCCATTAGACAAAAAGTCAACAGTGGAATTAGCAGCACTTTTTCTTTTAGTGCCCTTCCACTTACTTGTTTGACTTCTTGTGTTTCTATTTTCGGGAGCCTCATGCCAGAGCAACAGTGCTGACTGCTGATTAGACAAGCCTTGGCCCAGCCTCAGCATGTCACATTGATTTAATCGGTTCAGACTGGAAACATGCAGTATGGATCTTAGGTGTTTATAAATACAAGCTAGCAGGGAGAACTGAAAAAAAAAATAAAAATACATTTTGGTTTGCAATACCTGTGAATGATTTTACTATACTAATAAAGTCGAGTTTTTATTTCCAACAATTTGATATCTGTGAATTTAAAAAAGCAATTTACATTGAATTTGGAATATAAAACCCATGCTACAATTCTAGAGGGTTTGGGAGCAAGAAATATATTCATCTACATTAAAAATGCACATATGAGCTGCACTTATTAAAATTTTAATAATATAACTCACCCACTAAAAAAAGGGCAAAGGAGACTTAATAGGCCACAAGTCACCACAGCCAACAGTATTATCTACAACCTCTGTATAATTTATACTATGTATAAATGTTCTACTGTATGAAGCAAAGATTTTTTTTTTTTAAATTGTGCTGCTTTTGCATTGATTGACATTTAGTGAGGAGGGTAAAAATCCAATGTGCTACTCTTAATAGGAGCTATTATTCAGGCAGAAAATACTCATATATAATTTAAATGAAGCACAATAACAATATCCATCCTTATCCTAATATAGATCAATGATTCATCAGACCAAAAAATCTAGTATTCTGTAAAGTTCAATACCTAGTGCCTTAAAAGAAGACAAACAAAACTAAGCAAAATGTGTCAGACAAGACGTACAATGTGGCAGTACAGTGAGAAAGTTCCTTCCTCCCCAATTAGTCCATTTCCTGCAACACATTGGTGCCAACTTTTACGGTGCAATAATGGGTACTTTTCTTAAAGCTCTGCATTCTGATGAGATGTGGAAAGTACAGAATATCTGTCAAAACCTACAGTCTCCAACCCTCAAAAATGAAGGGAAAAAAACAAACAAAACTAAAATCTATGTGCCATAGAAACCTTCCAGAAAGAATCCAATAAATACAATTTATGAGAAATTGAAGAAGGATCCTCAAGCCTTCCCCTGCCCTTTCAAGCTCTAGAAGGTCCTGACTGAGGCTTTTCAAACACAGTTAAGAACCCCAGAACCAGGCAGACTCACAGCTAGAGTATTCATGACTCTCTGATTAAAGAACAAAGGGCTGCATTTAATGACTGCATTATTTAACAACTGCATTTTGGTTTACTTCCACATTACATAACAGGCTAACAAAAGCCTGCCCTGCATGGCACTGTGCCATGCTCGGCTTTGCTCTCAACATCCCAGACCCCTCAAAAATGAATGGTGACCTTCGGTTGCTTTGGCCACACCTCACATCACACCACAAAGGCGGCTGCTGCACTCCGGGCCCCCATGACCAGCCACATTCTGCTGGTTACTGCAGCTCCAATGCAAAACCAGAGGGTGTATATACCTCCCACTCTTATCTCACCAGTGTCACTTGCCTGCAGGAGACCACAGCTTTGATGCCAAGCAATACAAGCAATGTCTGGCTCCAAAATCACATTTGTACTTTTGTTCTACTGAGATATACTAATCTGATTTTGAGGGAACCCATGAGAGCACAGAAGACAATGCCGTAACTTTCCTCAGATGGGACTGAAGTATATTTCCTTTACCTCAAAAAGCAATGATTCTTTAATTTAAAAATGAAGTCTTAGTCTTTGCTCACCAACACCTACACAGCAGCCACCAGCACCATTCCCTCCAGAATGGAAACAATACTCCAGCAGTGTCACTGCACACCAGGTATTTGATTCCACAGAGCTTTCTCTCAACAACTGAACTGAACTGCTGTCGTTTAGCTTTAGGATTTGAAAAACCAGGGAGCTCAACAGTTCCTGGAGTTGTGAACTGCAAAAATCACCTAATAAGGCAAAAATAAGTCAGCACAGCAGACAGCTCTCTGGAATCAAATTTATGATCAAAGGCTATTCAAAACACTTTCTTGTAATGCTAAGGGGGGAGCAAGAGCAAGCAGGCAAGAACTATACATGCTGAAGCAATGAAACAAGTTTCAGAAAACATAATGATCTAAAGTATATTTTCCAAGTAAGATAATTTATTTTAGTTTTAAGCATATCTGTGTATCACAAATCGATTGAGATGTACTATTTTCATATGCATCCATCTCTTAAAATCAGATGTATATTTATTTTACACTAAGACATCACTGTAAACACAAAAAGAATATAAAACTTGTAGAAAATTTGTTCCAGCAATAGCTGGCATCCAACTGCCTGATTTACCATCACAAGCAATTCTCAAGCTCAAGGCTTTAAACTTAGTAGTAATAAAGTTTCCAACTGGACCACATTCTTACAGCTCCCAACTCTCTTACTTTGAAAAGATTTCTGATGTCAAATATTTTTCCTATGTTACTGATCATGTTATTTTGTTTCTGTAAGATATTCCAGAGCAAAGCAGCACAAAGTTTTCAGAAGCTGTATAACACAATTTATGTCCACACACAATCTAATAATATTGAAATATAACTGATTAACAGTGATGGGAGCTCAGAAATTGGATGGCACTGAATAAAAGACAGATAAACTGAGTAAGATGGCTTTAAGCAGTACCTATCCAGTGCTCCATATGCATTTTGGAAGTTGTCTCAAAAATGATGATGAGCTACCTCCAAAATATCCTGATGCCTGTCAAGGATCTGTACAGGGCATGAAATGTGGAAGGCAGTATGTCCAGAGTTCTTTCAAGACAGCTGCAAGCAAAAGATTGCATTACTGAAAACTCAACACCAATGCTTCCTCAGATTTGTACATTTACAAGAGTGATTAATGCTCCACAAGCATATGCTGAACTGGCACAACAAGCCAAATATCCATGGCTCTTCTGCAAAGTCAAATATGTCCTGGAAATTTCTAGAATTTGCATGGTCTAGCTGGAGCAGTGGGGAAAGCAGATCAATGGTTACAAGGATGTTCATGATGATGTTTTGATTTGGATGCACACTTAACAAGTTTCCAGTTGTGGATTTCATGACACAGTTGGCCCTGAAGCCCTGACCCTGTAGTTACTCAGTACAGAGACGGGTGTCAAAAACATCTCTGAAAGCAATTTGAAGTCACATGCTACACTAGCATGTTTTTGGTTTTTTTTTTTTCAAAATTTTAAGTTCATGTATATAAATTAAATCATGTTGGAAAACAAAGCACTATGCATTTCTAAGCCATGCTGTATATTGAAAAAATAATCTTACGATGTAGCCATTTTCAAACTCATTCTCTCAGGTGCCACTAAGGGAAAGGAGAGCTCTTCCCACCAGGCAATGCAAAGTGGACTGTTCAGGAAGCTGTCTTGTACCTATATCCCATTTTCAAGTAGCCTTTTATGAATTATTTCCTTACCTGTTCCAAATATAAAGAGAACCCTATTCCAACAGGATTATTAAATTCATCAAAACTGAAATCATCAGTGTTTGGTTTCCAAGTCAGTTAAAACTGAAGACAGCATAGTGATATTGGAATTGAGAAAACTGAAGTTCCAGATAACAATAGGAACAGTTAAATTAAGAAAAAACAACACAAAAACCAGCATTATTTATTCCAGTACTATTTTCTTCTAGCTCACAAAATATGAGTTCATGTACATTTTGTTGGATCATCATCACAAATACATGTGCTTGAATAAAAAGAACTAATCCTTTTACAGTTACCTGCTGAACAGTTTAATGTAAAACTCATTTCATATAAGTCTCATTTTCAATACTCGAAGTACAAATAGCACTCATACAGTTAATAGAACTCTTCAAAAGTACACTTGTTTTTTTCTCTGGTCTGACTTTGAACTCCATCACATTCTACCTGTGATTTCACATGATCTCCATCATTATGAATTGTATACTGTGAATTGTATACTATGAATCATAAGAAAGCAATTACTATAGAGGTTTGGATAAAGGGGAATGGACAAACCCAGTTTAATTTAGTAAATATTCTGAATATAAATCTAAGTTGTGTAGAAATAAACACTTTTTGATTTACATAAGCATTTCTTTCTCTTTTTAATCTAAACTATTTTATTAATATATTGCAGGAGGATCTATTGAGTGTAATGCAAATGTAGCAAATGCACAGCATATTAAACATCTCACTGCTTCAAGATTACATGCAAGACCAGATATTTTAAAAAGATTACTTAATATATTTAATATTTTAGGAATACTGTTTATAATGCAAAAACCCTAAACAATAAAGTTAAGTATTTTGAAAGTCAAATATTCAAAGTGAATGTTGCCGCAAGTGTTTCACAAAATGTAGTTTAAGAAACATAGACACATGATCTCCATCACTATGAATCGTATCATTGTATCATTTGAAAGCAATTACTATAGAGGTTTGGATAAAGGGGAATGGACAAATCCAGTTTAATATGGCAAATCTGAATTTTCTGAATTATTTTGCTGCCTACATCAATTCCATTTTTCAGAATTTAGTCACTGATAAAGAAGAAAAAATATTTTTATAACAGAAAAATAAGAAAAATATGGAAAGGCCAGGAACAGAGTAAATAATTCACCTTCCTTAGCTTGAGTTCTTTGAGACTTACTGCCATCAGCACTTTTTCAGAAGCATAAGGCCTTTCTGGCTAGCAGGAGTCATAACACACATAAGCCATAGAATTGTTAAGGTTGGAGAAGACCTCTAGGATTGAGTCCAACCATTAACTTAACATTGTCAGAACACCATTAAACCACGTCACCAGATGCCACATTTTTGAAGCACTTAGAGGGACTCAAACCACTTCCCTGAACAGCCTATTCCAATGCCTGACCACCCTTTTGGTGAAAAAGATTTTCCTAATATGAAATCTAAACTTCCTCTGGTGTGACTTGAGTCCATTTCCTCTTATCTCGTCACTTGTTACCTGGGAGAAGAAACCAACACTCATGACATTCTCATCTCAGGTACTTGGAGGGAGTCATAAGGTCCCCAGCTTTCCAAGAGGCTTAATACTTTATATCAAAGTATCTGCCACAGGTGGCAGCTTATCCCTCAGAACCAGGAACTCTCTGACTAACCTTCTCAAGCACACAGAGATTGTCTAGCCCCTAAAAGGTATATGCCAAAAAGGTTGAGAAATTCACCTTGACTGTCAAGGCTCCACAGACGAGCAAAAAATAACCCCATAACCCAAACAAGACTCCATCACTTAGCATCCAGAACTTAAATAAACTTCCAATTTGGAGCTTTGTTGCCATGGCATAGAGCCAGTAGCAAAGAGAAGGGAAGGACTTGACTTACTTGGCTGAGTGACACAAGAAGTGCAGGAAAAAGAAAGATCTCAACTATACGGAGCAAAATTAAACCCAGCTAGTTCAAGTTTACAAAAAGCTCATGAAGGAAAATAAAAAAAGAGCTCTGTGTAAGTGAAAAAACTGAGATCAGGTAGGTGGTAGAATTTCTGCCCCACCCCCCCCCCTCCGAAAGTGTCTAATACATTTTTAAGGCTTGAAGACATGATCTCCTAATCATGGTTCAAAGTTCTGTCAGACTGTTTGGAAAGCCCGGAAATTCAGCATAAAGGGAGGATCACAGAATCGTAGAAAGGCTTGGGTTGAAACACATCTTGAAAATCATCTAGTTCCCACCCCTCTGCCATGGGCATGGATGCCACCCATCAGACCAGGTTGCTCAGGACCCCATGCAACCTGACCTTAAACACTTCCAGGAAATGGGCATTTATAGCTTCTCTATTCAACCTGTTCCCATGCCTCACTACCCTCTGAGTAAAGAATTTCTTCCTGACATGTTATCTAGTGCTTTCACAGTTCAATTTAAAACCATTCTCCCTTGTCCTATCATTATCTGCCCATGTAAAAGGTAGCTCTCTCTCTTTTTTTATAAGCCCCCTGTAAGTAGTGGAAGGATCCATCACATGATTTGCTTTGTGCAGAGACCTAACACTAACATACCAGAGAAGTCTGTAACAACACCCCAGTGGGTGCTTTGGAAGAGACCTGCCTGGAAGACACATTCAGCCTGTATGGAAGTAAGACAAGGTTATGACTTCGGTTAGGGAGAATTCTGTGGGTCACACCAACAGGAATGTTGTCTCTCCATTTCAGTAGTACAGGAACACTAGGAAAATAATTAAATTTTTTAAAATAGAAATACTTTACAGTGATGTATTGACCTTGCTCAGGTTATGCCAGTGATGTGACCCTGCACAAAGCAGTGATAGGTGAAGACTAGTCTTGATGGCTGATCAATTTTTGTTGCCATAATGAGTCTAACTGCTAGATCAGGATTGGTTAATTTCTGGAGCCTAGGTGACTGTCATAACATATCTTAAATCAATCCAGTCACCTCAAACCTCCACTTCAGGGACAGATTTAATTTCTCATGCCATAACCAGCACTCTGGCTACAATCCAGTTATACTAAATGGCTTCAGAAGTGTATTCAGAGGCAATTTCACTGGCTAATCACAAAAATGTAAGCTAACACAGTGCTTCCTTCAACACATTTCCTCTGTTCTCACAGCCTTTGCTGAACATAGTCAGGAGGACTGAGCCTAAGGTCTCACACACATAGGGATTCTGATTAACCACAACTTCCAGTTCTTGTATCATGGTTTGACAGATACCTTGAAGAAGTCTGCCCAGAAGGCTGCGCTATAAATCAGTTAGATTGCAGGAAAGGGATCGTGCCACTATTCCATCTCTTCTGATAGCCTACAAAGGAAGGAAATTTCCCTCCAAGGAATGACTACTGCCCTCTTATTTCAGAATTATAAACAAATATCTCAGAACTATCTCCTCTGACAATCTCAAGAGTTTGTCCTGTTGCCCCAAGTAGGTTTTACTTTTTAAAAGAAAAATCTTTTGAGACAGTTTTCTGAAAAAGGATGGGGATGAAGGAACTAGATAGGTGGACATCAAATAGACAGTCACATATGTAATGGTGCTGACTATCTACTGTATTTGACTTTGGGGGTCTGAGGTAGGGCTCCACAGGGTCTGTCTAGATTCTTGGCTCTAGATTGGTCAAAAGCACCATGGCACTGATTTTTTTTAACCCAAAGGCAGATGAGACAACAGGCAAGCATCTTGTGGTGTGCCACCAATCAATGAAAACCTCATTTTTTACTCTGGCAACTTACCAGTACTGCATCAGAAAAATCCACAAAACTGCTGAATTACAGACAGAATATTCCTCTGTTTTCTTTAGGGTATTAAGACTATTCTTATGTTACCCTAGAGTCATCAAGCCTTAAACCCTGTTCTCTGTATTAGCCTTCAGCACATCCAACCTGTAAATTGGCAAGAGCCTCCTAGGAGTCTACACCACTTACTTGTGCACCTATTAGCCGGGAGACTGTGGCAAATCCACTGCAGCATTTAGTGAATGGGAAATTATGTTGTCGGTGACAGTATGTCTTGAAAGTGACAGAAGGCAAAGTGTCACATTTGAAGACAGACTGAACAAGTTTCCCACTTAAGATCCTTGAAAGTCAAGGCCATATATGAAGATTCACAGATGTCTCACCATTTATTCGTATCTTGAAAATTAAGTATATAAGCATCAAGCACTGTTCTGGGAGATTCTCCTATTGAGATTCTCTCAAGTAATAAAGTCCATTGCATAGTATTATTCTAAGTTTAGTTTTTCACTACGTCAGGTATGTTTGAGATAATCAGTTTAAAGAAACAGGACTTCCACCAGCCAAGTTTATCTCATACTAAGCTAAACATCTAAAATAGGTCAAATGTATTGATATTGTTGCTTGTGCATAACAACGTGAGTAAAATCTACTGCTTATTTATTCTCTTAAACTTACCCCAGGGGATGAAGTATAAACAAAAGAGTACAGCAGTGGATAAGTTTTGGGAGAATTATCAAGAGCACACAGTTGTTGTCTGAAGCCTCAAACTTCAGTTAAATTTAAAAAAAAAATGTATCATTTCTTTTTCCTTCTTCCTGTTTCTAACTAGTGACACAGGGCCACATCTGCACAGAGCTCAGAAATCCACAGTGAAAAAATGTAAGACAAGCCATACTAAGCAATTTAACATCTCCAACAATAAATAACATGTGCTGAAGGCTTTAAGAGGATACAGAAACAGCAGTAGCTCCTCAGAATGCTGTCCCAGCACTGCACAGTCTGCAGCTCAACATCCTGAAATGTAGGAGATACCTCTGCAAACAACAGTGCTTGGAGTATTTTTATCATAGCACATGTTGAGTTAGAAAGGACTCATCAGAAACTTCAGGTTCAATTCCTCGCCCTTCACAGAACATCCCAAGAATCCCACCCTCTGCCTGAAGGTGTTGTCCAAATGCTTCTTCAGCTCAGACAGGTTTGGTGCTGCTTCTTCACTTCATTGTTTTTAACTCTGTGTACAATGTTAGCATCCAGAACACTACACTTAAGGGAGCACAAAAATTAGAGTCTACAAACATATATAGTTCTTGATGCATCACCTGGGAGAGGACACATTAGCACTTTTCACAACACAAACAAAATACACATTCTAGTTCCAGAAAGGAACTAACACACACAGAAATGCACCACTCCACACAGACATGACCACTCCAGCTGGCAGAAGCTGGGTAGCTGATCTCAGTTTCTTCATCTAGCTATGCATGTACAACATATTTGGCTTTCTTTTTTATTTTAGAAGTTTTAAGCTTTGACAGTTTCGTATTTCATGGTAGTTCATTTTAAATTTACAGCAACAGTATTTTATATAGACTGAATTAAAAAGAGTTGTAATGTTCAGAAAAAGTACGATGTCTGGATATTAAATGAGATCTGGCTGTTGAGCTTCATGTAAACTAACAGGAGCTTTGGGATTTGGCCTGACAATGAATTTGCAAGGCACTTAGCAAAAAGAAAACCCAAACAATATTAACCATGGAAACTGTAATAATAATAACTTGGGCTGGAAAAGCGACGTAGCCTGGTTAAGTTTAAAGGCAAGATAACATCAGAGTAGGAGCTACAGAAAGAGCCAAGGGAAAACACAGTTTCAGTCTAGATCAATCTCAATCTACAATGCTTTATAATAACTCTTTCCATTAATTCACATCTAGGAGCACAGTAAAATATAACACTGTCTATCTGGATCAAAACAAAGGTTTCTCCAGTCAATTACAGGACTGCAATTGTGGCAATAACAGATGTCTAAAGAGGGCAGCCATAAAGACTCCTCTTACGGCTTTCCCAGATTCCAGCCTCTTGAAATACAAGCAAACTGACACACTCCATGGTATTTTACTCCAATAATTTTCTAATACATTTTCAGACTTTTCAAGTTCTGTGGTAGTGTTCAAACTGTAATATTGTAACAGGAAGAATAAGCCCTTTCTATCCTTTTTGAACCTGCTATCAGATAGGTTTGATGCTCTAATTTACACACGGAAAAATAAAACAAATAATTAAATCCCTATTAATCTCTTCTGCTCTATTCAGGACTGTACAGAGAACAGAATATAACATATTCTTTCTTAATTGTGCCTTTTGTAGATTGAAGTCCACATTGTCACACTTTAATTGGAAGATGTCTGGTGCTCCTGAGCACTCTTGACGCCTCTGAATCTTTTCTGGTACTATTATATTCACATTAAGATGTGGGAACCAGAACTGTATACATCATTCAAGCTGCAGCATAATACCGATGGATTCGTTAAAAATGGTGACAATAAAATGCTTGTGCTTTGTTCCCTATTCTCTTCCAAGTAATTCCTAAATATTGTTTTTTTATTTACTAGCACTAAACAGTGAGTCCATGTTTTCCTTGATCTGTAATTCCAAGATAACTTTCCTGAATAGTAGTAACTAGTCCAGTCTGGCATGAAATGCTTAATGCTTTCTTTGTTTTTCTCTTCATCTGCATCACTTGCCTATTGCTTTCTCTACATACCACTTGACAATTCAGTTCTTCAATGTTGCAAATTCCTTTGAACACCTTTTCAGCCCGTTGTCCATTTTTCTACCAATATAACTTAACATCAGCAACAAATACCTTGATTTTTACCCTTAACTTTACCCATATACATCTACCTCCCACTTTTAAAAAATCACAATTTGAGACAGAAATAATAACTAAAAATAAAAGACAATTTCATAATTTTATGTCCTGTAAACCCACAGATTTTAAGCCTGGCAGCAACAAGCTGTTTCCTCAGTGTTATGAGGGCTGTCTCTATACGGAAGATGCTAGATATTAGATTTATAGACTTCTTCTAATACAGGTAAGTAGCACTGAACTCGGTAAGTGCACACAACTGTCTTATTCTGCACACTAACATTCTGAAATGAAGTGAAACTTATCCCTGAATACACCGGTAGGCTGGCATGCCCTCCTAGCCATGGCTAAGCCAAATCTTTGATTAATAGGTCAGCGGTGTTTATCTCAAGCTCTACCAAGCAGACTGTTGAGCGCGCGGGAGCTCTTATCTAAGCTTGCAGACCACAAACTGGGCAGGTGGAACAAGTAGCTTCCCATAGGTCTGTATATAACCCCCACCTCTTGGGGAAAAAAACAAACCACCAATCATGCACATCTGCAGAGAATACTATTAATCTGAACAGCTTTTTCAGCATGCTACAAAAACATGGCAGTGCAGGTAAGACAATCATGTTCTGAAAGAAATGTTCTATCCTCCCATTTCTGCACACGATTACAAAGAAGCCGCTGACATAATGAACACTTCCCGTGAGTCAAATCACATCTCAACAAACATGAACGTACCTTTTCACCAGGCAGACCTGCAACACCGTCCGGTCCTTTCACACCCATCTCACCCTACAAAACAAATTGATCAATTAGAAGCTCTACAGACTTCTGAGGTTAACAACTACTCAGGTAATATCAGACTTAATAGATCTACCGGATTTCTTAGTAATGTAACCACTGTGGAGGATGACTTACATGTAATGCTAAAATCAGCAAAATAAATGCATTTTAAACACCTATAACATCAATTAAGTCCTTCATCAGACAAATACTTGCACATCCACATTTCCATAAAAGCAAGTCCACTAAATTTAAAGGAATTCATTGCAACAGAAGACTAAAACTAAGAGGGTCCATTTTCAGTTCTACACTGAGAAAGCTCAACATGTAATACAAGTTTGTATACAGTCGTGTGCCAGCAATATTTTTGAAAGACGCTACTTACATTCCTCTCTTCCTTCCTTTTACCCCCTCAGAGAAACCAAACCTCAAACTACAAGGAATCTATAAGAAAATTTTAGTTTTGAGAGACAAGTGACTGGCTATCAGGAGAGTTATGGAAGATCTCAGCAGCTGTAAATTGGACCATAAGTCTTAAAAATGTCATAAGAAAACATCAAACCCAGAAATTTTGCTAAATAATGTAAAGTATAAAGTTTAAAAAATTTAAAATAAAAATCATTTGGATGCCAGAGGAATACAACAAAAGCACTGAAACCATAGAATGTTCATTTAAAAACAAAACATAAGGTGTTCTACCAAGAAAACATTATCCAGCAAAAATAACATCATTACTCTGGTCTGAAACAAAGTTATTAACCTTTCTGAAATTGAGAAAGGAGCAGCAAGTTTGGCCAGAAGTACACAATAAGAGTTTTACTAGAATCATAAGGGTTAAAAAAACCCCTCCAAGATCAACAAGTCCAACCTTTGACTGAACACCACAATGGCAATGAGACAATAACACTGAGTGCCATGTCCAGTTGTTTCTTGAATGGCTCCAGGGAGAGTGACTTCACCACTTCCCTGGGCAACTCATTCCAAGGACTGACCCCCTTTTCAATGAAGAAATTCTTCTTGATGTCCAGCTTGAACCTTCTGTCGCACCGCTTGAAGCCATTTCTTCTTGTCCTGTCACTGGCTGTTGGGCTGACCCCCACCTGCCTACAAACTCAGGCACTTGTAGAGAACAATAAGGTCACCCCTGAGACTTCTTTTCTCCAGCCTAAATACCCCCAGCTCCCTCAGTCACTCCTCACAGGACTTGTTCTTACTGAGCATGCATTCAGACCATGGATAAAGATATGTCAGTTCTGTCTCTAAAATAGACCCAAATCCTGTGTGTATGAATAGCATGAATCCACTGGCATTATGACAGGAAAAGGTTACCTTATCTAATCACCCACAGAGCCACTCTTATCTATCATCCTCTGTTCCCTTCTGCCACTTGCCAGTATTTTAGTAGACCAGTACCACTTTGTTACCTTCAGTGGTGTATTTTTAGACATGGTATAGTCTAAAATTACACAGCCTGCTACATGGCAGGAAGCCTTTAGCCTGTATGACTTACTAGCCAATTAACCAAGGTATGTTTACACTTCTGTTCCACTAACTGCAGATAGACTCCCCATCTTGAAGACAATTATTTTCCACTGCAAATTAGATCTGCAAGTTATGCTTCTGTCTTCTAGTTGTGATTTTAATAACCACAGGCTGAAAGGTGGTAGTTTTTCATGCCTTTATGAATATAAATATCAGATGGTGTAGGTATCTAATAGTATTCATATAAACAGTATCACAGACTAAAACTAAAAATATAGGAAATGCACCTTTAATATTTTTATTTTTTCTCTTTTTTAATTCTTCAGGCCTTAAACTCCTTCACAAAAGTGAAGGATAAGTTGCCAGGAAAACAGCTTTGTAAAGTGGTGAACAGTAGTAGTACAAGGCTGGCATTTATAGATTATGAGGTACACGCAGTGTAACAACAGCCAAAGGTAGAACCATGAGCTGTAAGTCTACTGTCAGGATTTACTAGGGGTGACTGCAAAAATCCTTTTCAACTGATCTTCTCATAGGCAGGCAGGTATTCAACCATCTCCAGGAAAGCAAAGCTCCATCACATATAATGGTGACTTGGGAAGACAAATGACATCACTCCAGATGTCCCACCACTTCCTCCTTATACACTGCCTCTGCCACTGCCTTATATAATGAGCATGGAACCATGTGTAGGGAATGGAATATCCCTTTGGTAGTTGGGATCACCTGTCTTGGCTGTGTCCCCTCACAACTCCTCGTGTAATCCCAGCCCCTCGCTGGTGGGATGGGGTAGGGAGCAGAAAAGGCCTTGACACTGTGCAACCACTGCTTGGCAATAATGAAAACATCCCTGTGTTATCAACTCTGTTTCCAGGTTGGATGATAACACATCCTCATACTGGCTACTGTGAATAAAATGAACTCTGTCCCAACGAAACCAGGACCCTACATTGTCACCCTGGTTTTTCTGAGTTTTTTAAAGCCTTTTGATTTTCATAAAAATAGAGTCAGACCTTTTAGCTACTGTACAATATTAGGAGCAGTTTCTACCTTTTTCCCACATATGTAACATAAACAAATCCTTTGTTTTTCATTCTCTGTCCTTTCTTTGCATATCTCTAACTTGAAAACAATTGTAACTGACAGTTGGTCTGGCCACTGAGGCTGAGGGGTGGAAAACCCCAGAAGCCAATCTTCAGCCAGACCCACAAATGTATAAAAAGTAAGAAATAATCAAGGAGGCTCTCTCTCCGCCCTGACTCAGCTTGAGCTGGATCGGAGGAAGTCTCTGCCCTGCAAAAAATCTCTCGTCTCGTGTGATTGCTTTGCGTATCACAGTCACACAACATCACCAGAAATATGCAGGTAAAAAAATGTGTCAGTTAGCAAAAAGGAAAAAAATGAATTCATATTCAGAGAACATGTTAAGAGAAAGAAATCTCATCCCAAAGACAGCATGACTCCAGGGTTTCCCTGGTACTGTGGGAGCAGCAGGGAGTATACAGACGAGGAATTATCATCCTTCCCCCAGCTGTGCTCTGTCTCATCAGTGCAGGGGCTCAGCCTCACCATGGCCTGAGCTGGGCGTCACTGGTTTAACTCCAGCACCAGTGCCAGTGACTGCTGGTTCCCCTGCTCTTGTTTCAGCTCTGGAATGGCCCCACTGGAGAAGTGTGACATCCCCCACACCTCTGAGCACCTCAGAGTGGTGAGGACCTGCTGCCACCATCTCTACTCCTCAGGAACACTTAAACTCAGAACTGAGATGAATACTGGAATGGCAAATATGGTAAAAAAGACAGTAAGTCACATTTCAGAATTTTTAATAAGAAAAAAAAAGTTGTGTTCCTTATGGTATTTTCCCTTTTTAGTTTGTTAACTTGGATGATAAGACAGTAAAACATAAGTAGGACTATCCATAAATTCCTATGTTGGTAAGCATGAAGTATTTCCTTCTGCTTATTGTAAGATTTTATTTTACTAAGTATACTGGTAACAGCTGATTTTGTTGTAACTGACATCCAGCCTATTTCGCTCAATTTTCTTCTTTTTCTTGAATTCCAACTTATAGGTCACTATCAATAACCTCAGCAACAAAGACAGGGACAGAAAGGAACCATTCTCCAGGCTGCATAGTACAATAGATAAGCTTTAGGTGGAATCAAGTCAACTGGATTTTAAGAGGAAAGTCAGAGTAGCAGGAAAGAAAGACTAGCAAGGAAAATAGGAAGAAAGAACAGTTCAGACACTTCACTTGTTCTCCAGGAGATCTTTTTTCATATCATTCTGTTACAAATATTTTCCTAATGCAATAATACACTGCATAAATATATCTCTACCAATCCCAAAATAGCCTTTTAAATGTCTTTTTCCTTAAGTAAAATAAAGTTTAATAGCAATAAATTTCTCCATGGTGTGTATCAACAGGCATTTTAATATTTGAAAGCTCTGCCTCTGGCTTTTCAGTCCCTACTTCACTTACAGCATTAACCAATGATCTATTAACACAGCTAGGATTGGGTTAATGTCGTATCAAAATATACAATTCTGTTTAGATCTCAATTTAAAATATTTCACGAACACTATATCTGCTTAAAATAAATAAAAGCAGAAAACATTTTTTTTAGGCTCTTCAATATAGAAAATCGGTTTATATATTCAGCATACAGTAATCATTACAATTACAGTCATCCATATTCTGTCTTTCTGAAGAATTTCTACATACTGAGGACAAAACTGGTCCTTTACAACATTATCAAAAGACATTTTTTTGCTAGCAATAAATGTTTGTAAGATTCCGAGTAGCTAAAAACTATGCTGAAGTAATACAAATTGCAACCAAACAGGAAACACAGTAAATAGCTCACTCAAATCAGCAGAAGAGAAAACCCAACTTCACAGCAGATATTAAAATGCGTTGGATGATGTTAAAATCACAGGAGACTTCCACCTGACTTGTGCCCACTTACAACTTGTGAAATACACTCTGCTAGAATCAACCTGCTATGAGAATAATACAGCATAATATTTAGGGGCAGTCCAAATTGTACACTTAGTAAGTAGCGAACAGAGTTGGTCCCGGCAATTTTTTCAGTTTTAATTACTGAGAAATTAAAGAACAGGAGGTGGTTCCTTGCTGCAGAAACCGATCTCCCAGCAAAAATATCCTGCGGAGCAAACCAACTATTTTGTGCCCAAAGTATCGGAGGTAATAGTTTTGAGTGAAGAACTCTCCTCATGAAGACATAATGGAAGTCCAGGCATACAAAGAGGAAGGTCATTCACACAAATGGCATAATTTTGATCAGTGATGCTCCTGCGCATTCAGATGCACAGCTTGCCAGAGATACATCAGTATTTGCATGAATGTTTGTTCCAGTGAAAATATGGCACTTAACTCCTTCGGGCCTGCAATGTACCTTGAACTTTGGCTCAGACCTCTTCAGAGGTACTAAGATGAGCCAAGAGTACAGGAATGAAGTGGACACAGGCTAATAATTAAATTCCAAATGCCTAAAATATCTTATAAGCTATGATACTTTATACTGGCCAGAGCTTAGATGCTCCTGAACAGTCTGACCTTAGGGAACAATGATGTTTGACTGAAGGGAAGGGCAATTTAGAGGGGCTTGAATATAGCCTAATGTCAATCTGAGTAGGTAGAGACTTCCTTGTCAACCCCATAGCAACAAAAAAAGACATAAATTCAATCATGCAATTAATTAAAAGTGAATGGGAAATTGGAATGAGATAAAAGGAACTGTTATGCTGAAAATGAGACAATATCAACAGAATTAGAAATTTCTCATGAAAGAAGGTAAAATATTAACATTTTCACTTGGTTGTTGCAATGGCAAGGGCATTTAAATATAGTTAGACGGATGCCTATAGTAATATGATTTAGAAGCAAAAGAAACAATAAAATGAGAAGTTGAGCACAAGGAAAGTAGGAAATATGCTTAGGAGCCACATACAACTTAGAGTAGATCTGGTTTTTTTGTAACTGGCCAGCAAAATTATCAAGAAACTGCCTGTTTTGTATATAACATATTACAAGACACTCAGCCAGACACTCTTAGTTTCCTTTACATAATCTGGCAATAAATCATGTATCCTACATGTCTGGAATGTTCTGGAGCATTTCTGCCTCTTCAGGTCTAATTACTGATGTAACAAGGGCGTCATTGAGAATGAGTGTTACTGAAAACTTGCGTAAATGCAGAGTCAATGAGAAAAATGGTATTAAAATCTTGGAGAATGTTGCTTTCAGCTCCATCATGGCAGGCACTATTGAACACAAGATTTGTTTGCTCCCAAAGGTCAGTGAGCCAATCCTGATCACAGTCGTACTGTGTCCTCCATTCAACCCCCCATTCTCCATCCTCCCAAAAAAGGAGAAAAAAACCCAAAACAACAAAACACTGCAAAGCCAGGAAGTAACAAAACAAGTACTGGCCAGTTATAACAAAAGTTCAAATTAAGTATCTTTCTATCTGCTTGGTGTACCAGCCCTGACTTTAACCTGCTGATTCATTCACTTTTGTGAAAGAACATTCATAAATGTCAATATACTCTCCTTAGGTTAAACGGCTGGGTGCAGCAGGGTTCACTGACTCTTAGATAGTTCCACTCATAGAGAATCCATGCAATGATGCTCTTTTCATAAAACAAGTGTGAAAACAGAACCAAAAGAGAACCACAGGCACTTTCATACTTTGTTTAGAGGCACTATGCTTAGCATGGTAAATATTGCTAATTGGCTAGGAGATTAAATGGAAAAAAAATCTTGTGCAGTCTGCTTTCCCAGCCTAGTAGCAATAATGGTCTAAATGGATCAAGACAGGAGCAGAAGAGCAGTTTCCCAAACAAAGGCTAGGAATCTCCCTGTGCTGGTGGCACAGGCTAATACTAAAAACTGACACTTGTTTAATATACTCAGGATCAAAACTTTGTGATTAAGTCTGAAAACTGAGAGCAGTCACTCTAGGTCCAGCTGACTACAGAAACCAACGTGCCTGAATTTTATGTTTTTTTTCACCTAAAAATACAGCTTGTGTCAAAAGTGAAATATATACTGGAGGGGAGGAATTGTGGTGGGGGGCAATATATACTATCAAGGAATGTTTTTAATTTCAATTGTGTAGATAAGCCTTCTCAGAACTGGACCATTTTCAGACAGATACTACAGCTGTAGGAACAGCCCTGGCTGTCTTCAGTAACTATTTCAGATCACATAATAAATGGTGTGCTGCAAGGTAGGATGTTGGGTTAGGATGACTCCATCCTAACCTCTGGACTAGGACATTCTAGGCATCTTCTTCTCACACTGCATTCCCTGAACCTAATTCCTATCTCACTGTCTTTGTGGCAGATTTACAATAATTTATTCAATTTGCCCCCTCTAATAGCACATTGAAAACACATTCCCAGACATGTCTTAATTCAGCATCCTCCAACAAAATTTAAGGAATGGAGTGTGAAGGGAAAACCTCTGATATGCTGACCTATATAATTAGGAAATTCCAAGCTACGTAGCATAAGAATGTCATGGTAAGCATTACAGGAAAATTCAGAAAAGGCCCAAGGAAAGGACCAACTGGCCTGTCCTAGAAACTTGCCAATGTCAGATTCTTCTCTTCGCAATTAGCAAAGTTCTAGGAATGAGTGTTTCCAAAGAATATACTGAGGCCATATTTCATACCCACCTACTGATGACTGCAAGGATGATTCCACTACATGGGATTCTGTCCATCAGTAGCGATGTACACTCACGATATAGAAAAATTCTTGTCAGACTATATACACACCTTCTGTATAGGGCCTGGTGACAGGGCTGGGGAGGCATGTGCTCCCCAGGCAGGTAAACTCTGTTCCACAGAGTTGATGAGCTGACCCCAAAGCATCTGTTGGATGCCTGGCAGGGAGCTCGTGCAGAGCCAGACACTGACTAGTAAAGGATCTAACCTGTGTTCAGGCAGATTCCTTTAAGGAATAACAGAATCCATGCAATTCCTATTTAAGAAAGATAAGCCAATGACAAGGCTTGAAAGAGAGGATTCAAGTGGTGTTTTACCTTTTCACCTTTCTCTCCTTTCTGGCCTGGCAAACCAGCTACTCCTGGCAATCCTGCTTCTCCCTGATTTTAAAAGAAATAAAAAAGTCATCAAAGCAGATCTAAAATATATTTGGTTGGGTTTCCTGTCTTTGTCACAAACGCCTAACAAAGCAAATGACTCAATAAATATAGTGCAACACCCAGGAGAAGTATTAAAAGAAAACAAACATTATGTAGACTATAATTCATTCTCAAGTGAAAACATTTACACTAAATATAACGCCTAAATATAATCCTTAGTTTTACCACGGTACTTTTTTGGGTGTATATTTAAACAATTAAACCTTACTGACATTTCTAACTTTACATTAACTAATTCCAAAATGTACTGTTTCTTAACTGGGAAATACAATGTAAGTACATTTCAATACTACAAATCAGTAAGATTTTTTCATGACTGCAAAAAAACTCCACAATCCCAACCGTTTTTATATCTAACACAATTAAACAGCATGATGCATTAAAAAGCAACAGGAAAACTTTATACTTTATTTGGAAAGCAGTAGCATCTGTGTGTAGATTCTTGTTGCATCCCTGGAAGCGTATATATTTTGCTGGCATGAACAGTCACTGGTGATGAAGTTGTAGCCAGTAACCTCTCCTCATGCGGGCACTACAACAAAAAGATTTTCTGGTTTTTGGTCTGCTTTGGTTAATTGGTAAATACCATACAACCACTAGTTTTAAGTTACCTTCCATTTTAATACCCGTGTACAAACCATACATGGAAAGGGGCAACAATTTCCAAACAGAGAAAAAAGCTGTAAAATAATGAATTCTAGACATTGCGATCCTTCTGTTCTAAAATCAATACCAGTTAAACTGATATGAGTGTCCCTTGTCCCATTTCTTTCTTCCAAAATACAGGGGAATAAAGAGGAATAAAGTCCCCAAAATTAGAAGTAGTGAAGCAGAAAATGTCCATGGGGAGGGGAAAAAAAAAAAAAAAAAAAAAAAAAAAGTAATTCTCAGTCTCAACCTGTCCTCTGCCCTGCCTGTAAGTGCAAAATATAAAAGTGAGTGCTAAGAATATTTTTTTTTTTTTTCCCCTGTAGTTAAATGCTTCTGGCATACATAGTTTCGAAACAAACGAAAAAGCCCTGAAGCCATGATTTACCTGTCTGTGACTACTGAGAACAGAGCCAACCTGAAGAAATACTACAGGACAAACCAACAGAACCTGCTAACTTTCAGAAACTCTCATTAAGATGTGATGAGGGGTTTTTTTGAGCCTTTTGTCAGCAAAATTGTCATGGGATTTACTGCTCAGTGTAGAAATTTGTATCCAAGTACAAATTCCTTCCCTTAAATCACTGAAAATGTAGCTGTTATAATGGGTAAGGAAGTTGTGAAAAAATAAATCAGAATTTGTAATGCTAGTTTCAATATGAAAGTCATCAACAAGTAGTCCACTACATCTTATACCTTAAACAAAAGACATACAAATGAAACTGATGATGCTTTTAGCTACGTAGATGAATGAATGTTTAAGTAGTTAAGAAAGCCTATTGTTGAGCTTTTTGTGTTCATATATAATTAGGGTTTGTTTTGTTCTTATTTTCTTTGCTACTGTGTCATAACTGCTCAATAAATTTTATTTCCAAGCAGCCAGTGGAATCCACAGAAATTTCATTTATTCCACTTTTTCATAAGTTTATACATTCAAGAGAAAGTCTGCATTGCTATCAAGAATATACTTAGAAATATATTTCAACTATTAATCATTGTTTAAAATTGAAATTTCCCCCTGAAATTAGATCATGTTTCTTTCATGCTTCTGAGCACCAAGCAGTCTTCTGCTTCTCTGTTCTTGGGCAAATTTCTTTCTCCAATCCAGGTACACTTTCCCTTATCTCTTTGTGGATGTAATCAATCAATCCTTTTACATGCTCTGGGTATTTTTTTGCTGACTATAACCTTGGTGGTGATGGCACTGTCCACTGCCTCAGTGGAGCCTGATCTTACAGATTACTTATGACTAGCAGGCCAATAATTTAACACAATGTCTTTTTGAGGCTATTTGTGGTTTGTTATTTTTATTTAATTGGCTAGATTGAGCAAAATTATTACATCTGCAACTTCAAGTTATGTCTTCCAGTTTGCACTGATTCTTGTCTATCAAAACAAGAGGGAAAAGTGAACCCTTTAAATTAAATCAGTGTTTTTCCCTTATGTTAAACAATATAATAAACATGTGCATTCTGAAAAAAAGAGTATTTCATAGAATCATCAAAGTTGGAAGAGACCTTTAGGATCAAGTCCAACTGTCAACCTACAACTGTAACTTGCCAATTATGAAAAACCTTCCATTTTAGTGTATTAGGATAAAGAAAACTCAACACCATCCCATTTTCCTTCTCTTCCACAGTCAATCACTCTTTCATGGGCTTTGTTTATATCATCCGTAAAGCTTCACAAGATGCAACTGTTACTGAAACAGCCTCTGTTGTTTGAAACCATTCTCAAGTAATCGCAGTGAGTTGCTTCCTACTCTGCAAGGCTTCTTGAGTTATTAATTAGACATTAATCAATATTAAGAAATGCATTTAAAAAGCACTAGCAGCACCTAGTGCCTTTTGCTGATGTTCCACTCTACCATTAATTTAGGCAGCAAAAAACTGTACCATGACTCCAGATAATGGAATTCATTTTTAGAAGGTAATTAAACTATCACCTCTGTTGAATTTTTTACAAGTCTTTAGCAAGAAACAATAAAGCAGTTTCTTTTGTACTAATATTTGAATTTTAACAGATAACTTACCAAGTCTGCAGATATTTCACAACACGTATCTTCTGTTACAAGTTGTGAATTACAATAAACTGCTATGTGGTGAAGTTCGATCTATTAAGAAATACAAAAGAAATACCAGGTGTAAAAAATTACGTGTTACGGCATGCTTTTTCTTATCTTGCTGTAGGAAACTTTCTCTTTGAACCACTGCATATTTCTGAAATGCTAAACAAAGACAAATCCAAAACAATTACATGGCTCCTTATTTAAGGAACAAATTATGCAGTCTATTACTTTGATGTAAATCACATTTTAGATTCCATTTATTTTCATGTAAGTTGCAACTATCTGTATTGGTTTGCTATATTACACTGGCATTTTAGCCTTGTAGAGATCCTCTTCAAACCTTCCTTTCAGGAATGTAATTTTCCTCTGCAGGAAACTAAAATAAAGCTTTGATAAACTCTCTCCCTCATACATCTATCACTCTGGACAGACCTTTGCCTGGACAATGTCACTAAATCACCTGAAGAGCAAACATCAAAAATTCTGTATGAAAAGCATGTGTTTCAGAGACTTTGAGTGGATTGGTGAAATGAGAAGCAAGTAAAATTCTAACCAGCTATTCCTGTCCTCATATCCCTCTTTCTGCATCAGTTTTATATCCTTTTAATCTCCCTCTTGCACTTAGTATTGAGAAAAGTGAAGTGAGCATTGGTACAGGATCCACTCTGCTGCCTCCATAAGCTTTAATCCTGTAATGTTTTCCTGCAAACATGGAAATCCCAATTGACCACTTCCACTCAGAATTACCCAGCACATACCAGGCAACCAGCAGAAAAGAACCTGCTCTTTCTCCTGCATGCTGTTGGGAAATAAGGAGACTGTACACACATTTCAAACAACGTTGAACTCAAATCTTACAAAATAAAGCATGAGCTTGGTTCCATGAAATAAGAGCTCTGAGTCCAGGCCAAAGTCCTTAGTGTCCCACAAGAATGATTCCTCCTGCAACATCAGCTTGCACTTACAATGTGCTCTTTTCCTCTGGAACCCTACAGTGTACACGACATTGCTGAAGCTTTCTGATGGTCACTATAAACTCCAAGGCAGATGCTTTAAACCTGGTAGCTGCACGTCAGTGTACTTAAACTGATATTTCCTGACAATTTCAAATTACTTGCTCTGCTTTCAAATTACTTGCTTTCAAATGACTTTCCTCCCTGCATGAGGAAATAGTGGAGAGCATTCCTGGGACAGAAAATAGCACAGAATATTATGGGGTTTCCTTAGGTAATTCTTGCACCAAAGGCTGTAGGAAACACATCTCTGGCCACTTCCTATTCCCTCCCTTTTGGATAGGGGAGAGACAACTATGAACAATGTGCCTCTATTTCTTTATAGCTGAATCACTCTAGAAGACCTCAATACAGAGGTAATCCTCAACTATTCTATGTCTCTCCTTTATCAAAGACAGACAAATTGTAACAGACAACTGATACAAACCTATAAATAAATCTTACTAAAAATGAAAGAAAAAATTAAGACTGCAAGTTATCTTTAAACATCGCAATAATATATCTGTTGTAATTTGGTGGCTCTTTCTCCAAATTAAATACAGAAAAGCAGACTCCTTAAACCAGGACTGTGTTTTATGCAGTTACTTTGGCAACAGCTTTGTCTTAGCAGATGCTACAGCACTGAATAATGTTTAGAGAAAAACACTTAAGGACTTCAAATTAAGAATACACACTCAAAAATAATGACGAGGTTTGAACATTTTATCTACGTGATTCTTTACAACTGTGTTAGTAAAAGCATGGCTAAAACATTACTTCAAGTTATCTGTTTGTCTCTTTATACTACTCACATCTACAGGCTTATCATCCGCAGTACGAGAAGCAATCAGTGTCCTTCCCTGCAAGTCAATGGTGAATTTTTCATCAGTCTGCTTTCTCTCAATTAAATTACAATCCAAATAGAGGGAAATGATCCCTGACTGCACGCTAATACCAAGCTTATGCCACTGCCGATCAAACAATGGATAAATTTCTCGACTCTTAAAAGTGTAGTGCAGTATATTTCCCTGAGAGGATTTGGTCATATACTCCACCACCTTTTTTGTACCATCCAGGAGGACAGAGATCTGAAAGCAAGACAAAATAAAAGAAGTGTTTATTTAAAAGTTATAAGAAAGAAGCACATATGTAAACCATATATAAAAAAAATATTTCAACTACACACACTGGGCAAGAATTATGTTATGAAACATTCTTCTATGTAACTTGGTAAATACATATCAGATATAAATCATAACATGCATTTATATTCTTTTGCAGTCTAAACTGAACAGATTTTGCTAAATTTCTGTCATTTCTGAAAAAAAATATCAGTTATTTCAGAGCACTCTGTATTTCATATAAACTTTTGCTAAATCCGTTAATGAAACATCCCTTACTACATGTGCCGCATTACATGAGGGAAAAAAGGAGAAACTTTGAAGAAGTTTCAAGAAAAAGAAGAAAAAATAAATCAAAGATGACTCTAACCTCAGGTGTGTCATACTGATTTAAAACTTGCCATATATACCAACGCTCTTTCTTGGTATTTCGCCGTACACGGAACGTAGCAACTAGAGAGTATTCTTCAGGAAGCCCATTTGGAAATACTTGCCTGGAACAGGAGGAAGAAAAAAGATTTCTTGTTATTTGTATATAAAAAAAGCACTGCTTTAAAGGAATGAACAGAAATAATACATGGTGAAAACAAGAAGCCAAACATTTGCTCCCACCCATACACATTCATTTTAAAATACATCTTTTCACAGTTTATTGCTTATTTATTGAATAAGTTTTGTAGAGGATTTGTGGAATAATCCCCATCCATGGAGACTTTCAAAACACAGCTGGACAGGGCTCATAATAGCCTGATCTAACTTTTGAGTTGGTCCTGCCTTGAGCAGGGATTTGATCCAGTGACCTCCATGGGCAATGACTTGGACATCTTGAGCATCAGAACAGTTGGAGTTTAGCAAGCTCGAAAAAAATTAAGGAATGTATTTTAGAACAAATTATTTACTGTCATTTGATTTTGTTATTCCTTTCTTACCTAAGATGTGTCAATGTCTCAAAGAAAGTCTGACCTATATCACAGAATGCACCCAACATCACTTCCATGAATTCTGAAAAGTTCATGTTTCACAGAAAGTGAAATCTGTACCTCAACTCTATAGACTTTGGTAACCATAAAGTATACACTAATTCTGTACTAAATAGATTAGGATGGTACAATCAATTTATTTAATTTGAAGCTTCTGCATTTCAAATTATTTATTTTTTAAGAGAGAGGTGAGAAAATTAGAACCACAGATCTCTACACAATACAAGAGTAGCCAAAGTATTCACATTGCTATTTGCAATCAGTTTGCCATGCTGCAAAAAGTATTCCCTGGATCAGAGCTCAGGAAACCTGAGGACCCCCCACGCACCAGAAAAATTTCCTCCACTTTATTTCCCACAATCACGTGAAGTAAATGGCTTAGTTCTAAAAAAAATACTGATGGGATTACAATTTTATGGCAATGTGCTATAAAGCTTTTCTTAAAAATAAAACAAAATAAAGCAAAAAACAAAGGTGGGGGCAAAGAAAGAACAAAGCACTACAGCTGATTAAACAATAGCCCCACGACCCTGCTGGAAATCGTTGTACTCAGGATCTCAGGAAAAATGCCTCCTGTGCAGAGAAGCCTAAATCCAGCCAAAGAGCTTCTTTAAGGTCTAGCACCTATTTAAGTCCCTTATGTAGGAATCACACTTCTTTGGCTTATTTCCCACAGCTGGTTCCTGTTTTATCGTAGGACCAAACTGGCTGCTATCCCACATTGTTAGTGGACCCATATGCTGTTGTACTGCTATAGACATTAGAATGTCAAAAGGCAAGGCAAAAGAGAATAGGCTTGGCTGTACTTAGACCTAGATTTCATACTTTGTATTTCAAATATAGCATAAAGAATATGTTTTATGATTTAAAAAAAAAAAATACCTTCACCAGGCATGAGTGTGTGACTGCAGAACAATAAACTATCTAGAGATGGGATCAGCCCTATGATTTCCTGCACCCCAGGCAGCTAAGGAGATGGTATCTCAGGTTTTCAGCTGTAAGCTAGACAGGGTATCTGGCCGTGGGAGCATCTGATTAGCTCTCCAAAATCCATTAACTTTCCTGGCTAAGTTCCATATTGGGGACACTGGGGAATTAACATTAATGGACAAAGGACAGACAACTCCTGAAGAGAAATGATCAGAATTCTTCATCACAGGAAAGGAGGGGAGACCATGATTGTTACTGTAGGTCTGGAAGACAAGCAGAAGCAGTCTTTGGGCAAGGTGGCACTATTTTCTACACACCCACCCCCACCCATCATTCCATGGTTTTTTACTGTATGCCTTCCTAACACTTTCACAGCCATCTAGCTGTATGTCAGTATTAAGTCTTCTAAAATTGTGTTTATTTCAGAATTTTCTGAAATAAGTTTGGTTGTGTGAGTACGCATGATATAAATTTACCTTCCTTAATTGTTTATCAAACTATTCAGGAAACAAAAGAAGAGCTAAGGTACGGGTCAGCATTACAAAAACCAGCTGGAGTTCACTCTAACTTCCCTTACTTTTGAGCTGACAAAGAAAACTGTATTGAAAGAAATGGAAAAAGCAGACAAGATCAAATTAATTCCTAAGGACATTACTGATTTCAGTGAAGTCAGCTAAAGAGGCAAGATTTAAGCAGAATTGGACCAAGGATAAATTCAGTTATTTTGTGAATCAAACTTAGGCAGGCAAGTACTTCTGGTGGTCAATGGATTTAACCCTGGGCTTAAAGCAGGGACAACCTGAAAATTATATCACGTTACTGTAAGTCCTGTCTGGCTGAGTTTTGGAAGTATCTAGAATGGAAATTATTCTGCAACTCTTTGGGAAACCTGTTCCAGTATCTGGCCAACAAACAGCAAAATTTAATATGCAACTACCATATACCAGAGATATAAAATGCAGTTAAGAAGCAGTATCTTTATTTTGAGAAGAGTTATCATTGGTACCTATGTGAAGATTCCCTAGAGACCAAAAAATCATTAACAGATGCTTTGAAATATACACTTCACAGTCAACGCTTCTAGCTAGATGGTGAGCATGAAAAGGAACAAAGTAATGGGATGAAATATCCAGAAAACCAGCAGGCTATCTGCTACCATAAACAAATTCCCCAATGTTCTTGCTCCTTGAATGACTTCAAGTGACTGTGATAGAATAAAAAAGCATGCATTGAGCACTGAAGTGACTTAGATACAGATGATTAGTAAGACACTTCAGGGACATTTAAGTATTATTACCATGGTATCTTCTACTCTGTAAAATCAGTTAAAAACCCTCAAAAATATGCAAAGTACGTACATGTTTTAAAAAATAAATATATAATGACATTTGATGAGACAAATAAAAGACAAAACAGAAAAATGGACATAAAATCTCATATTGGAACAGGAGGAAAGTCAAACTAAAATTTCATGGAATACTGAACTTGAAATTCAGACATTCTTTGAATGTTTACTATACTGTTTCACCTGATCACATCTACAAACACTTAAAACCTGAGAAAACTTATGAGGTATTATGTACAGGGTGAAAACAATGAAGGAAGAGCATTAAACATTAATAAAAAATTCAAAAGCAAATTGTTCCACACGTACACAACCCAAAAAGTACTTCAACATAGAGTATTTAACTTTTTCACATGCCACAGGATAAAAACAGTAAGAAAAGGAGAGACAAAAAGGGTGAAGGAAACCTACACCAAGCTCATCTCAGTCTATAGATACACACACAGCACAAGCAGAGAACATGAGCGTAGGGTAGTAAATCATAGTGACTACACCAAAAGAGCAAGAGAGATGACAGGTTTTAAGCAAATTAAAATATTACAGAAATATGGATAGCAACCCGTAAGTGTGCAAATTTGTCTATAAAAACAAGACAAAAGAACTTTGAAATTAACACAGACAAACAAATGAGGGTATCCTTGGCATCTGATCTCTCAATCAAATGCCGTTTTGGACAACAGTGTCTGAAGAAAATTGCATCATCCGACCTGGGAGCAAAAAAGCTGAGGTCTTCATGGAAAGAACTGTTGTTCCATCCTTTTCAGTGGAGCAACAGTTAAGTTTTCCCATTCTTGTTTAAGTTCCTTACCAAACCAGACATCCTTCCCAGATGACTGCTCAAATCCTTAAGACTATTAAAAAGGTGCTCTCTTCCTCTTCTACACTCAGAACAATCATGACTGCTGTGGTTTGTGTTGAATCCAATGCTGTCCAAGCTTACTGTGTGTGATTGAAGCACAGTCAATAGCTTAGGCACCTCTAGGGACATGGGCAACATTCTGCCATCTCTACACACATCTTTGAGTCACAATGAAACTTGGGTGGGAGTTACGTGCCTGTCTGCTTAAGCCATGGTGCTACTAAGCATGCCTGGAATTTATGCCCAGACGCCAGAGGAAATCAGTTGTCCAAAACTATTTATTTTAGGTGCCATTAGGGGTTGGGTGGTGCTTGAGAGTGGGCAATTTGAATTATTCTCAGACTCAGGTGCCCAGAGTCTGATTAAATTATACTTTAGGTGGAATTTCGGCAGTTTGAGTCTCTCCCTCTGTCCATGTGGTCAGTAGTATATAATAAATAATTAAAGTTGATGAATGGAGCACTGTGTTCTCTAAGCAAAGCACACCCTTGGTGGAAACTTCTGAAAACAATAGCAGGAATTGAAGCACATGAACTGAATACAGAGGTTTGAATTTATACCACCCCGGCCTGCTGGACCGCAAATTGCAGCGTTACCATCAATAACCAGCAGGCAGATTCCCAACACTACAAGGTTTTAGACTGTACATAGATATGTTACAAATCCATACATTCAGGTGTTTCTTAATGTTTCACTGGTTGAAATGTGAGGCAGATGGATCCAGAATGGTAACAAACACACACATTCTTGTAACAACAGTGTGCCACTCTATTAAAGTATATTAATGTATATGGAGAGTTGCAAAGATGCATTCTCCATCTTTTTACTGGATCAAATGTAGCCATAATTTTTCCTAAAAACAGGTGCATATTATGACTGTACATTATGACATTACCAGGAGAGCACTTACAAGAATGTTGCAAGAACATTACCACTGTATTTGTGCATACTTCCCACTGTTTATAAAGATTAAGCATAGAATGATTTTTTGGCAAAATATTTTTTTTATTCATTCTTTTTCCTCAAAAGTTCTGGAATACGGGTACCAGTTGGAACTGCTAGCGCTAGCATACTAAAAGAAGTAATTATGAATGAATTAACTGTGTATTCACTGTGCTATAAACAGTTTTAGTTCTATCTTTGTAAAGTAGCATTGAGTTACCCATATCAAATTTAGTAAGGCAATCCTTTATTTACCTTTTGTTTTTATTTTTAAAAAAAGCACTAATGGAAAAGCAGCATCTATTTTTAAATCCTATGAACTCTAATTGTTCCATATCGAATGAGAATACACTACAGTATATGATAAACTTCCGTATTTACAAGTATCAATGAAGCCTCCAGCTTGCTGTATATCTTCCAAGAAGAGAAAGATGAGCCAACTTGCATTTCCTGAGAGTGAAGTGAGAGATGTTTAGAGTTTATGGCAAGACATATCTTTTCCAGCTGACATATACCATTACCTGGTATATGTCACTTGTAACATGACAATGTTCTAATAATTTGGTGACCAGAGCTCAAGGAGTTAGTTTAAAAAACTTTCCTGTGTTGGGTAATGATTTATTTCGTACTTCATTGATGGAGACACTGAAATGTCAACTTTTCCATGTTTGCAAAGGGTTTAAACTCAGATCTGTTATGAATAAAAAAGAAAACCTCGGGTGGACCAAATACAAAAATCTCCACATTATTATCAATATTTCTACAACAAACTGCTACATTTTTGATTCTCAGTTTTTTACCTAACTTGACTGGTATAATAGGAGAACAGGTATCAACTAACTAGAACAATTTACCAATCCCTGCCTAGAAAGTGTATTTCAAATTCTTTTCAAATAAAAGCTAAGAACAGCTGTCTTTTCTGTCAGAATAAGAAATAATTTCCTTCCCATCCATCTTCCTCAAATCACATCAAGATGCACTATAGAGTTTCATGTTACATTAGGCCTCAAGTTGTTTTCATACAACACATTATATGATGCAACTCAAGGGAAACTATTCAGACAGCTTAAGAGTTATTAATTACTTAGGGAGAGCTCAACCCACTCATGAAATGTACTGCTGAAAGCAAAGCTGCAGATTATTTTAGGATTGAGAAGAGGGATTTACCTAATATTTAATATACTTTGGCACGCCTCTGCTTTCATTTACAGAACAGGTATAGATTAGCTGACTCTTTTAATATACGGGTTGTTCAGGAATTTTTTGGAGTGAAAGTCAATTGTATTGATATCAAAATTTTTAAGGACATTTGAAAAAATAATGGTTTGAAAGAGGCACATAAATACCAAAACCATTATGCCTGTGCAAATTACTTTAACCCTAGGGTTACCAGCAGTATTCTGTACCCTTATTAACAGAAATTATTAGTGAACTCCTGGCCCTAAAGAAGTCAAAGGCCAGTCTTCCTTTAATTTTAGAGATGCCAGACTAACTATCTGCTTTCCAAGTTTAGCCTGTTTCTGTGTATTTTAAGTTTTCTGGGGAAAAAAAAACAACCAAAAAACAGCAGTAAAACAACAACACAATTAAAGACAGTAATATATAATAATATATATTGGAATTACAACAATTTTTCCTCTCTTTTTCCTAAGTAGAATTCTTCTGAATTTTGATTAAGTTTTTGGAAATTTCAGGTGAAAGAATTTTTGAATCATGCATTGTGGAAGGCAGCTTTCAGCACTTCTGATGAAGTTACATACGTGCTGGTTTGAGCAGCTTGGGGCAGAGGGATACCAGAAAGTGTCGTCCAGTTCCATGATTCAGGAAAAGCAGATGGAGAGGAAATGTTTTCCCCTGTGTGAAAGAACTAGAGACCCATGTTTTTCTTTCTTTGCTCCCCATCTCTCAATTTGTTTGTTCTCTGGTCATCTAAGCAAAAGAAACACTCTGAATGCAAGAACTGTGCTCAGCGTAAGTCGCAGCAACATCCATCTACACTGAAAATACAAAAGTAAACAAGAGAAAATAATCTATTTTGAACTCCAATCATTTCCTGTTGAGAATTATGCTCTTCCTATTTACATACCTCAATCTACTTTCCCTTTAGTAATAACATGTAAAGCTTCAGACACATGCATCCCCCATCCCTGGTTTTGTAATAAGTTTCTATTTCTGTAATTCACTGTAGGGGCTGAAGCCACCGTGCACACATGAAAACGTGGTATTATTCAGCGTGAAAATCCCAGAAACCTTCAGTGCTTTTCCTTACTTAGAGCCACACTATTAAATTGAATGCCCCTATAGAAAAATTTACTCAGGGTCTGACATTTCTCACAGGCAACACACACACAAAAAACCCAAACAAACAACAACAAAAAAAAACCCCACAAAGTTTTCTCTTTGGAGATTAACAGCAGAATCCAGAGAACTGTGGTGATCTGTCCTTTTCTTTAGTGGGTTTGATTGTCTCCAAAGATACAGTCTTTGCTAAAAATTTGAACCTAAGATGTGCTGAAGAGAATGGCAGAGATTTAAAATGTCTTCAGCTCTTTCAAGAACTACATCAAGATTTTTGGTCTTTGGAGATTATGCAGAAAAGCCACTTTTCTGTCCTAAATATCCTAAAATCAAATTGTGGATGGCAACCATCAAGAGAAGAGGATGAGAACTTAAATACTTTAAGAGGAACTCTGGATATTTCTTTTGACATCTACCCATATTTTTATTTTGACATCTTAGGAGCTGCTTCATAACTCACATGGTCCTTCTAGTTGGCTCACAGAAATGTAACAAATGCAACAGGTCTAGTTATTGGAGTAGTCTGTTATTTGTCAGACTCTGAAGTCAATGAGATATTAAATTCTTATGCTAAATATGATTATCTACAATGGAATGAAATTATTCAGCTAATCAAGAAACCTTCTGATGATGTTAATGAAAAAAAATAATGGTAACCTCTGGCAGGCAACTGACAGAGAAAATTGCTCTGCACATGTTTTATATGCTTCCTACCCCGAAACAAGACCTATTGTACAGTATTAAGCATTTGTATATTTAAGTAGTTGCTGTTGTCTGAAAAAGTAAAGAAAATTCAAACTACAGCAGACAATTTGCCTATTGGAGGCCATGAAGACAGAGAGAAAATGCACTTCATACTATGGAAAGGAGTAATTATTTGGCTTATATATCCATATAATCTTCCCTGTAGGAGGAGAAATCGAAGTATCCGTTTCTCCTCAGAAATTTGTACAGATACCTAGAGACACTGGCAGCACAATGGTCTCTTCAGTTTGGTACAGAGGAGGGTGAGTCAGCTCCAGCAGAGCTTCATGCTGAGAGACTCACACCCTTTTACTTCTCACGCTGGGGTTTTGGAAGGCACCTTGTGTGTTTCTGCATGACGTCATGCTACCCAACCCAAAAACGTTTTTTCCATAGAACACCCAATTTCTTCCTGTTTAGTCTCCCCTCATCCCCATCCCAAACTTCTGGTAGGTTTTTACAATGAACCAATGGAACAAGTAACAGCTAAGTGAACTGCTGATTACACTTGGAACAGGCTCTCCCTTTCCTTCCCGGGTTCAATCTGCCAAGTCCTAGACAACCCTGGCAGATGGTAAAGGGCACACCATCTCACAGGCCAGCATCCTCTTATGAAAATGCTGAGCGCTCACAGTGAACCTAACAGCACGGCTGGCACTGCAAAGGGAGAGCCAGGACTGCTCTTTGGAGTGCAGCTGCACCAAACTGGGGGGTGCTTTTCTTTGCTAACCCCAAATAATCGTCTGGATAACTACCCTCCTCCTCTTCAGCATGCAGGACTGCCTATAAATAAACAAGCTCATTCCTGGCTAAAGTTGCAAGCATGCTGTGCTAAGAAGCGCTTCAGAAAAACGGCACAGGCAAGACCAAAGACACTAAAGCCCACAACTCTGTTATAAATGGGTATATCTACCTGTCTTGGTTCCAGCTACCTCCCGAAAAATGAAGGTATAAGTAGTGAAGACTGAGTTTCCGACAGAAGAGATCCAAGTAAGAAAGAAGGTTAATGACACCAGATAGCAGGGTCAGGCCTGAAAAAGTAGCTGTCAGCTGCAAGAGTGAAGCTACAGGGAGAACACGCTTTTGCTTTAACACCCCCTACACACAGCATGAAGAGTTTATGCAAATTTAAGCCTGGTCTTCTGCTTACACTTAGAGGGATAATTAGATAAATAATGTGCTCTTTTACAGTAAATAAAAACTGTTAACATTCACAAATTTTAAGAGACTGACTATGGAAAAGAAATTATTAAAAACCTTATTTTCATCCTATCAGAAGACTTACTAGCATTTTCAGAAACTGGAAATTATTTTTATTAAATCTCAGGACTTAGACTGTCTAATGTCCAGTTTAAAAAAGAAACAAAAACAAACCAAAAATAATGACAAAAAAAACCCAACAAAAAACAAAGAAAAGACAAAACAAAACAAGAGAACGTATAGCTTAGCCTGCAACTCACACAATTTCTCTAATAATGAGATTTTTTTGTAAGTTACAAATTAAGTGGGGTTAAAAATAAATGCAGTTTAAAAATACCCACATTTCTATCTTATGAGTCATAACTATATTTAACAGGATGGACCAAAGACCTGTGACTTGCTAACCCTGTCACTATCAAATCCAGCTGGGGAGTGTCCAGGTATTCCCTTTGAAGTGCTAGAAGAGAAACAAAAACCAAAGCTTATAAAGAGAGATGGGGTCTTGCATTTGACTCAAGACAGAGGTGTTGAGAGGATATGTCAAGCAGTGATACAGACAAGTCAACAAACATTTTATTTACGTGAATTCACATCAAAAGAACACACCAAACCCAACTTGAAAGAACACTGAATATGACCTTTCTCAGACTGGGGAATTAGGCTACATGTCTTATATCCAAGCAAGGAAGCTTGTTATGCTAGGAATTGACAAACTTTCCTCAAAACAATGAAGGCTCCACAGCAGAAAAGCTTTGTATTAAGCCAATGCATCAACTGTAGCAACTTGAGGTTAAATCATCCATGTAATTCTTCATGCAAAATAACAGAACTCGAATGAACAATGATCATCTTTTTCAACAGTATGACTGAGATTAGAATATGTACTGCAGATGAAAATTCTAAGAACATTATATTACCTAGTGCATATATCAGACTAGAAGATGAAAAGTAGAAAAATTACAACAGGAAAGAAAATACCACTATTATCACCAATATTTTTGATTAAATAAAATTATAACATTTAAGCACGCAATGAGATGAAAAGAATATTTTGGAAGTTTTAAAAAAGGAAGTACTTAGTTCCCTCATCACCCCATTACAAAACGTGCATTTTGATGAATTCACACTCATCCTATAATTTACATGCTTGACAATGGAAATCCAGTATTATGGGAAGGTATATTCTTAAGGAAGTGAAACTATTAACACAATAGTTTATAATACAATTACAGAACCCCAGAATGGCTGAGGTTGGAAGGAACTTATGGAAGTCATCTCTCCCAACCCCTTGCTCATGCAGGATCACCTAGACCCATCTGGGTAGGGCTACACATTTATTTGTGTGTTTGAAGAAAATCAGCATAAACTTTTTAAAGTGATGTCCATTAACTGAGATCAAAAAAGTAAGGTTGCTGTAAGAAATGTACTCTTAGGCATAATATGAATTCATATGAGTAGTTCCAACTTATTTTAAGGAGAAAAAAGAAGCAAGGCTGTGCTCTAACTCTTTGATCTTTCAAGAACTCTAATTGGTTAATGAGTCATGACTTTCCTTTCCATGAAATCCTATAGCTATCTTGAATCACAAAGTGTTTTTTTAGTACTCCTTAAAACTTTCACAACAAACCAATCTTAAGCTTATGTAATTTCCTGGTAGCATAGCGTATCTATCTCCACGTACTAACAGTAATGCAATCATTTATCACTTTCTAAATTTAAAAAAAAGTTCTGTGGAAAGAAAAATAGCCAATTAAAAAAATAATTTCAAAGTTTGTGCTCCTTTTTGACTTAACAGATATATAGTGGCATTTTTTTTTTCAGATATTCAAGTCATCATATATAGCCTCATTACTGAAGTACTGCTAGAACTTACATTTTATATTAAGTCCTTTTGTAATAGATACATTTTCTTCCAGTGCCTCTGTCCATATGATTCTTCTTATTAGTTACTGTCCTTATCATATATTGTCCACAGTTCATATTAGAACATAATGTCATATGCTAAACATTCTAATTCTCAGCAATGGAGCTATTAAAAAAATAGCTCTCAGGAGCTATTAAAAAAATTCAAACAAACTACTGCAATAGAAGATTCATGTCCCAGAACCCTCTCTTTCCAAATATCACTTTTTCCTATAAAATGAGTGAGCATTATCTACTAATTCTGTACAAGTCACTGCCAGGTGTCCATGCTGAGAAAGAGCAATAATTTAATGCTGCAATTGCACATGCTATACTTCAAAGTGCATCCACCATGGAGGGTCCTCAGCGCAAGAATTGGGCTGGAATGGCACTTCTTGTTGCAAGTCCTGGCAATCAGTTCCTGTTATGGCATACGCTCCTTGTGAACACTGTTATACTTTTTGTTTAGTTCCATAGATTAATTTAAACCAGCATTTAACATTAACAAAAGAGATCATCAAGTCCAATCTAGCACCACCAACCACCCTGTCCACAATAAACTGTGTTCTCAAGTGCCATATCCATATGCTTTTGTACACTTCCAGGGAAAGGGGCTCCACCACATCCCTGGGCAGTCTGTTTCAATGCTTTACAAACCTTTCAGTGGAAAAAAAAAAAAAAATCCTAGCATTTAATCTAAGCAGAACTCTTAGCAGAGTTCACAAAGAAAACTGAGCAAAAGAGGTAAATTGAAGTTTATCAAGGACTTCAACATTAACATTATTAATACAGGTTTTTCAATAATTAGTAGTCTAATCCCTAAAATAAAAGGTACATTAATTTCCCTATGAAAATTAAAAGCACAGTGCCATATTAGGAACCATCAACAAGTTATTCAAAGCCTAAACTGTCACTCCCAATCCCAGAGTATTTTTAGGATTTATTTTTTAAATAGAATTTTGAGATACTGAAACTAGTCACACTTACTAAATCCAAAACCAACATGATCTCTTGCATGTGGTTCTGTTAATATATCAGTATCTGTACATCTTGTTTCTATAGACTGCAGTTTGTTTTTCAAGTTGAAGTTTATTAAATCATTCCAAGTTTTGAAATGAGTTTGTGGCATGACAAATATTCACTTGAGACAGGCAAGAGTGCAATCAGCAAACTCTGTACACTTAGGACTGAACTCAAATTGATACCCAAGCCTCTCAGTGAAAAACCCAGAACATGGACTATACTGTCCATTTAAAATCAAAGAAATATTTTAAAATTTTTGTCAATTTATCTCCATAAACAAAAAAAAACCCCACTTCATAGCATGATGATTAAAAACTGCAAAGACCTAACCACATAGAAATGCTAGAGGCCAAAAATCTTTCAGAACAAAATAAAAACAAATGAAAATTAGGGTAACGAAAAAAACTCCAGGCAGTTTCACTGTGAGACAGTCTATGAACTATTTTTAGATATAAAACCTAAAAAGTTGGAGGCAAGGTGGGGGAAGGGTATGATATCTCTATGACATGTTTAAACAAAAGGGCCCAGTATAAACACAGATATATCAGCACAAATGTCTTTTTTGTAGATATAACTTCAGTTAAGAGGAGAAATGCCTGACAGCAAAGTAAAGCAAACTAGATTACACAGCGTTAAATCACAAAAGCCAGAAAAAGATATGATTTATTACAGGGCTGTTTGTTGTTGTTTTTGGTGGGGGGTTTTTTTGGGTTTTTTTTCCAGTCTGCTGATAAATTACTTTTGAAGCATGTGGCACCATTGCTTCAGCTAGAAAAATTATATGCATTTTATAAAGACACTTGAATCCTCTCAGCTCAATCAGCAAAACTGATAAATGATCTTTCAGTCTCTATATACAACATAATGGGGCTACAGCCTATCCTCAGCTGTGTGCATTATGCCCAGTACATTCCACTGAATTCTATGTGGCTGCATGGTCTACGGCTGTAGATTCCCATAAATCTGGTTTTCCAAAAAATTTCATCTGTACTGATTTTGCAAGTGCACTTTTGTTCTAAGACTATCAAACACAGACCTTGTCAAAGACTTAGATCAGCATCCTCCTTGTACTCATTTTTGACAGACTTTTGCTTCAAAAAAAGGTGGCCAAGACAAACCAAGAAAACACTGGAAAGATTTTTAAAACCAGCATATTTGGCAGGGACTAAGAGGCATGTAAAATTTTCTGGAAGTTCCCCACACTTTGGCATCACTTAGGACTCCTTCAGTTAATGTACTGGTAGATTGAACAACCTTCTTCAGAATTTGTTCAGCTTTTGAACAAGGGTCATTGAGAAGCATCTAGGTAAATTTCTCCTGCTGAATCTAGAAATCAAATAACACAATAACTTTGTATTGCAGTTGCAGTATCTATGAAAATCTATGTTTTACTTTTTGCTCTCTTAAACAAGAAAAGTGAAAAATAATTTTGGCATCCATATCGGAGGGAAATAGAAAGGAATTCCCCACAGGAATATATAGCAAAAGTGAAATTGCAGAGGCTGTTGTTTCAATCGGAACACTGGGATGGTTTTCCATAGGGCAGGTTAAACCATTACAAACTGAAGGAACAATTTCAGGGTTTGGTTTAGTTAAAGGCAGTGCTGCCAGCGTTGGGGAGAGCGTATCTTGCTCCTTCCCCACTGTGACTGCTGAGATGACACAGCCACAGGGATCAGCCACCAGCCCCACTGAACAGAGAGGCTGATGGTGATGTGGAGGAAGTGAGATGAGGCTGAGAAATGGAGATGGGTGCTGTGAAAGCAAGCTCCTAATTTTATTTTCTTCCAAATAATGATTTTGGCATTTTTTTTTTTAAATTTGGATTTATTTATTGCCTGCCATGAGGCACATGGGATTCCATATGAACACTGCTGGTGTCCTGCACACTCTTGTTGTGGAGCAGTGCCCTTAAAGTACACACCTCACAAAAGCCTCTTCCCTTTTTTTGCAAGTGTTTTACAGCAAGATCATCACTAGGAAAGAAAAAGAGTCTGCTTAATCCAACAGTGTTTTACCATTTCAAGTGGCATGACACTGCCTCACTAAGTGCTCCACTGTCAGGGGAACACACTACAGATCAAAGAATTCTAATTTGTTACAGTCAGTGGCTTAATTAAAAAAGATTCAACCTCTCTGCTCCCTCACAGTGTGCTTTCAATGTAAATGCTATACATTTAAAAATGTACTCTTCCCCTCTGCCTTTACCTTTGCTTTCCCAATTCTTTCTGCATAGTAAATTACATGTTAAATTGTAGGATGATTCAAACTCTAGATGGGCATTAAAATCCATTAAAATCGCCATATAACTTGTAAATTTTCAGGTAGAAACAAGCTCAAAAATGCAGAAAGACATTCACAGTGATTATTCTTTAAAAGACGCATTGGTCTGTCATTTTACATGGTAAGAAGTCCCATTTTTCTCCTTAGCTATGAAATTAAATAATTGGTATTTATGAGGTAGATATAACATCAATTTGTTCTTTCAACAATAATCACTATATTTTCCTTCTTTTTAATTTCTAAAATAGAGCAAGTGTCAAAGTTTCTGGAAATAAACACAAAATACACTATTTCAGGATAAAAGAAAGATTGAATCACTACAGCTTCTGATCCACTACTTTAAAAGACCTGAAGAACCATCAGAATTTGTACTACATTCAGGCTCCCACACTCAGGAATCAAATTCCAAAGGCAAGGCCTTTTTCTTGAAAATACCCTACAACCAAAATACCAGACATTGCAGTCTTAACATTGTTGGCTCCAACTGCTCAAATGACCTCAAATAAATACATGATATAGTAAAGGAGAGGTGTTTTCTTGCATAACCATCTAACATTTTAACAGACCAAAGGCTAGCAGGACTGTGTGTGAGCACAGATTAAAAGCTGGTTTGAATAATTGTAACTACTGCCTCAAAACTGGGATAATACCTCACTGCCATTTTCATTCATGCTTTAAAAGTCTTCAATGATTTTTTTTTTTTTAAACCAGTTATTATAACATCTGTCTATTCTATACCATTTTTAAGAAATAGGTATGAAACTTCCTAAAATATGTCTTAAAATATTTTTCAAGAAGACTGTTGAAACTAAGTCTTCTGCTCAAAGCAAATGTCATGCACAAAAGTAAAAAAAAAAAAAAAAAAAAAAAAAAAAAAAAAAAAAAAAAAAAAAAAAAATCACACCCATGAGGACCTTCATGGAGAGCTGAAGTTTATAAAAGGAACTCAGTATTTTTTTCAGTTTGGTCTTGTCAGATACAGCCAGAGAACAGACAGCAAAGCAAACGGTTGCAAAACCACGTAGAGATAGGTGGCTTTGGGAAAGCAAATTGCTGACCTTGAAAAGGCTTTTAACAGTGACCACAGAAACCCCCTCACTTGATGCCAGCTGTGCTCTAGGAAAATGGAATTCCCTTCACATTTTTTTGTGATTAAACAGGTTAGCACTAAAAGCAAACAAAAAACACCACATAGATGTTATTCATCACCAATTTCTGTTCTTAGCAGAAAGAATCCTCCCACCTGGAATTTACTGAGGCAAGTGGGAACAGTATTTGTTCCTCCAGTAACTAAACATCCCAAGGAAGTGAAACACTCTCTGAAATATGGTCCAAGCCACAGCTCTTCTGGCAGAAGTGAGTAACAACTTTGCTGTGGAGCTTGTAGTCCAAATACAGTCAAAATCCAAGCTCTTTTGTAGTATCTTACAATGAAAGGGGAAGAATTCCTAAAAGAGTCGTGAGAGCAATCCCAACTGCTGTAACTCAGATCATTTAACAGCCAGCTATGATAATCTCCTCAGTAAATTAATACGGTTTGTCAAGCCAAACAAACTACAAAATAAGAAAGCTGTGACTATGCCATGAAGATTTGCTAATCATGAACATCCATTTCGAAAAAATTCTGAAACTCAGCTGAAACCAGCTTATTATCTCCTTTATTTGTGCTTTCAGAAGAGGAAAAAGATGGCCCACCAGCAACCCAGAAAAGTGAGAATGAGGAACAACTGATGTCTGATGCATAGAGGAAGACAGTGAAATGAATTCATCATAGAACTATTTACTCTAAGGCACCTGAAGAACAAAGATTAGCCTAAAAGGCTTCATGTCTAGAAGTACTGAATAATTCTGGCAGGTCTAAAGGAAGGCTACCAGCACAAAGCCCTGTTCTCCTTTGCCAGCAAACTCTGTGCCACACTGGAATACACCGCGTGGGCAGTACCTGTTAAAGTCTGGAGAAGAAATATGATGCTATAAGGTATTTGCTGAGATAGAACAAAACCATTATATAGTTACTATTATTCTATGTTTCTGTGGTGTGATTATGACTATATAATAAGACTGTCTGCCTAACAGTACTTTACTATGAGTTTCTTTACGATTCAAAAGCTCAGTTACCCTTCTTTCCTCAGGAATAACATCTGTTAAAATCCACAAAGAGCTTCAATAAGCAATTCACAGTTTTAATCAGGAAAGTGTTACTGGCATTATATTAATATTTTACACTCATTTACATAACGCATAAGAAGAGCTATCTATCTGCTATCACAAGAAAAATATATACAGAACCGCATCACAGAAAGAGATAAAGACCTACAGCTGAAGTCCAACATAAATAAACGTAATCAATTTCCCAAGCTGACAGTGCATTGTAAATTATTTACAACATATAAATAGGTGAAACACTACTCCAGGTCCATTGAAAAAAACCAAAATGGCATCACAGAAGAAAAATGGCACAGCATAGCTTTCTATTACCCACACTACAACTGAATGAATGAAATGCAAGAGGAGATGTGCCAAGTTACTTGATACTTGCTAGTCAGCTTAATCAGATACTCTCAATTTCCTGCAGGATGGATAACAAACACTGTTCTGCTGCTTACTGCACACCACGTCTACTAAAATATTTTCTGAGACAGAATGATCCCTAAAGCCATCTAATAAAACAAGGGGTCTTGAACCACACAACCTGACATAATGTAAGAGAAGTAGGTTTAAATAAAAACAACTAATTAAAAGATATTGTACATGGGTAACTGAGATAGTAAATTATAAGGTTATGATGACAGATACCCAAGTTTCTGACTATCCTTTATTGTAACCCTAGCATGTAAAAACCCAAAACCTGACTTGGTGTTCCTGACTGCCATCTGCCCTTATTTAAAAAAAAAAAAAAAAAATCCTAAAACCTGAGAAGAGTTTAAAAAGTAAAACACTTCAAACAAAATTTTTAAAAACTATTTGTCCAAAGTGTTATCGCAATATCAGAAAGCAATTTTATATTCAAAAACCTGAAATAATTAAGAATAAAATTAATCTTTTAATGACATGCATTTCTATAAAGAAATGTTAATAAAGGATAAGCAAGATTATTGCCATAAAGAACAAGGATTTAACAGAAATTCTGAAATGCTTGAATGTTATTGAAAATGCTTTTAATCCTTTTATTGTTCAGGACAATATATGTATGAGCTAATACTCATTCGCACGGCAAGCTGACTGAAAATCTTATCTTGTACCTTATTAACATCAATAACACGATATTAATTTTCTGCCTAACTATATTCATTTTTCTGCCTGACTTTATTCATATATTAGCACTGATACGCATTTTATTCATCATCATCTTAGTCACTTCATCCAGATAAATTTTTCATCTATTAGAGATGCATATTTTTAGGGGAAACCAGAAAGATTTTCTCCTTAGTTTTTTTCTTTAATGAGGATATGCAGAAGAAAATAACAGGGACAGTGAGGAATGTGAGAACCAAGAGACCATGAAAGCCAAGTCACATCCCTTCCAGGTTTACCCCTAACTGAAATTCTTTAGCCCCTGGCCAAGTTACACTGACTATAAAGAAAAACTAGCCATTTCAAAAAGCTCTCTTCAAAACTCTCTTCAAAAAGCTGATGAGATAAAATATGGGAAAAACTATATAGTGAAAAAAAAAAAAAAAAAAAAGAAGAAGAGAAAAGACAAACAAAACAACCATTGTGACTTTCTTTGCAAATCATTAGGACTTTGTTAGGTCACAGCTATCAGCCATGGAGTGAATTCCCCATTTTCATTGCCTTCACTAATAAACTGTTTTCAGAAGAAGAAAAAACAGACATTAGTATTCAGGCCTACTAAATAAAGCCAAGAAAAACGCTTTATGTTTTTTAACTTCAACAAGACCTTTCAGACCACTTCTAAAATCACTCAGATATTCTTAGAAATCAATAATTTGAATCAAGAATTTTACCTCAAAGTAATATAAATTTGAAATAATTACCCTTTTGCAATTTCTAGCTTCTCTCTGCTCTATTTTTGGCTCTGATTTTCTTACTGTTTCAAAATAATGTCACTGTAAAAGATGCATTTCTTAGCACTACTTAGTTTCTTATTCCCAAAGGAAAATTGCTTCACAGTTTTTGTTATTGCCTTGATTTTCTACCCTTCTGTAATCTCATGTTTCCCTCAAACTCCCACAAATTGGAAAAAAAAAAAAAACAAACCTGTAAAAAAAGGAAAAAAATATCATTTTTAAAGGAAAGTTTTCTTACTAAAAATCTCTAAAAATATTTTTACTAAAGATATTTATGGATGGGACCTCCTATCTTCTGTTTCTCTTCTACAGACAATCTGGGTAATACTGGAAAGATCCTAATAGATGAAGAGCAGTCTTCTTGTCAAGTAATTTTGTCTATTGAATTCTCCTTCAATAGCTAGCGTATTGTTTTAAAGATAGTAATTAGTTTAACTTTGCAGAATTACACAAACAAAAAAATTTGCACTAACAGTATCTAATATATCAGAAAAACTTAGAGAACCTAAATAATCTACCTTGCTAGATAAAATCTTTCTATAGTCATGCTCCTCTCACTTTCAGTGTCTGGGTGCCTCCAACTCTTTTCTTCCTTCCCCCTGGCCTCATGCTGCCCACAGTCCCTCTGTGCTATGCCCAGGATCCAAGCAAAGGGGAAGTCCAAGGACCAGGTGTGGTTTTTTACTAGGCAAGTTGGAGCCAGACCACTTGCAACAGAAAATACCCAACCTGAAGATATGGGAATACAGTTGCTTCCCTCGTCATCCCAGGAACACGCTGTACAGAAACCACAGTCTCATGACTCAGAGCACATCTGAACCAAGAAGCTCTGAGATGATCCTCTCTCTCCACTGAGCACAGGGAACTTGAAACTGCATTCCTAACTGCTTCTTGACATTTCCTTGTCCCTATGCAAACTTAAATCCATCCCATCCAATTGTGCCTTACCCTTTCACTGTCCTTTTTGATTTTTCATGAGGTCTCTGCTTTTCATCCCACTCTGTGCCAGAATAGGATTCTGCCTACTTTCTCCCCTACACTGAGTGTAGCAACACTATTCTGTTGCTGCTCAAAAGCAAAATGTGACTATCAGGCAAATAAAAAAACAGCATTCAAGGAAATGGGGATACTCTCTCTTTCTAATCTTACCAGCAATAGTGAGAGAGAGGACAGACAACTCCACTAAGGGAGATTAGTATAATACTTCCTGTCATACCATGGATGTTATTTGTTTCCTTTGTTTTATAAATATTAACGTATTAACAGTGCTATTCACAATTAACTTACTACCTACATAGTCTCAGATTCCAGAAGGCAAGAACACCAAAATCAAAATGCTTCCCCACAGAAAAAAACTGAAAAATTCTACAAACGGTTGTATTGGTTTCTCTGGCATTCTTTGGAATGTTAATTAGTAGCATTGAGTCTGAGCTCTATCTTCAAAGCTAAGCATGAAAGGAGCATCTTACCTTGTATCTCTAATGAGAGGTGCACTGCCCAGTTTAAAACAGATCTTTTCCTCACCGCAAGATGTTTGCCTTAAAGAAAAGCTTTCTGCTAGATCAAACCCTGTAAAATAGAACACAATATGATACAATTTAATGGAATTTAAAAACCATAAGTAAATAATCATTTTTTAGCACACTTGAACACAAGCATATTAGCATTTCCAGAATACAGACTGACAAGTTATTTTGAAAAGCAGAACTTGAAGTCACAGAAACTTTTAATATTCATTTTATTAAGACTATTCATGCAAAATTCACTTGGTAGATGACTTTGAAACCTGAAAAATGAATTTGCTAGTTCCTTTTATCATCTTAATTGATAAGACGGCAGGATGACTGCAAAAAAACATGGAAATTAATGTGGCTGATGAACTTGAACCAATACTTTTGAGGAAAAACTTGTTCTGATTTTAATGTCACCTTCCTCAGAGCAGCAGCAGCTTTTCATGCTTTGGGGATAGCATTCTGTCCTAACCTTTCAATTTTAAAGCCAAGTTCAGTCAGACTATGATTACATCCAGTCATCATTACGAGCTAATTAATATAGATATCCATACTAGCTTGGTCATTTACCTGATACACCACGACTGTCTCTGTTGATTTGTTTGAGATGACGGGTAACTGTTTTCATTAAAGGACACACAGCACCTTTAAGAGAACACAGTTTAGTATCTATTGTAAAATGCTATCAAACTAACAGGAATTGAACAAGCTATCATGGCAGTTATGGTAATATTGACAGGAATTTTTATTTTTGTTTCTTTAGGATATGAAAATCAGCAACAAACCAAATTACAAAATCTAAACAAGAGCAGATTTTATACTACTCTTCCAATAATATAAGCAGATAGAATTTGTATCACATTTTAATTCATCTGCCTGTGGTTAAAGTTCATATAAACAATATAGCCAGAAGAAAACCATTAAATTCTTATCATATTGTTTCCATTTACAACACTATAAGGCAGTAATATCTCTTCCAAGTTCTTTTTGTATTTCTCACTGTATTACTAACAAATATTTTCCCCATTCATGAATATGAATCAGTATTATATTTTGGGAAAAAAAAGCTTGAAAATTACGTAGAAGAGTAAGTCTGAACCAAAGTATTTTGGTAAGCAAACAGAACACTCTGCAATTTGGAACACGGTAAACTGAGGTTAAATCTAACTGAACCATTAGGTAAGACACTGTAGTGTTAGTATGCAAAATAATGATTATTACTTCTTACGTACAGTAAGTCCCTTATGCTCTTTTAAAATAGATATATAGGAATGCCCGTAGGAAAAACAGAAAAATGTCACTTTTGTGCAGAGGTCAAAAATAAGGCTCACTATTTAACGAGTTTTGCAAATAGCCCTGCTAAATCCTAAAAAAAAAAAGCAAATCAAAGATGACAAGTTATGATATTTGGCCTGTCAACTTATCAAGCACAGAGCTTTGTGAGCGGATGCAACTAAAAAGATGTCCAAGACGTATCTGAAGTTGCCAAACAGTGAAGGTCAAGGCACTTTCTGAAGCATTAGTTCAATGAAAAAGTAAGGAATGCTGTACCATTAACCTGGAAATCATCTAAATTTAAATGTTTTGTAAGAGCATCCAGACCAAATATTGGTATTAAAAATAGCTATATTTGTAACCCTAAAGCATGTGAAATTTGTCATTCATTCTGTAGCTATGTAGAAAGCATATTATCCTTCAAAACTCTTAAAAGCTATTAAATACATTTCAGTATTTGATCTGGATTAAGAATGGCTAATTGAAAAAAACTAGTAAAAGTGAAACTATATCATATAATTCAGACATAAAAACACCTTCCTCATAATATGGTTAATGAAAGCTATGTCAACTATTTAAAGAATAGACTGGGAGAAACACCTTTATTTGGTGTTGTTGGTTTTGTTTTTTGTAAGATTCATTAAATTCTATGTGCTTCATGTGTAAAATTACCTTTACAACTAACAATTGATTACTATAAGTAACATCACAGATAGATTAGTTTACTTCTGAGGCTCTAAGAGAATAAATTTTTTCTTTCCCTTATACAGATCTGTAAATACGTGGATAAGCATGTTTTTCCCTGTACAGATAGAGTTTCATGAAAAATGAGATAAAATATATGCATGAAAAACTCTGTAAATTTCCTTTCCCCAGAAAAGATGTCAAACTGTAAAGAATATTCATGTTGAAAGCTCTGAAGTGAAATCTTTCATCATTCTTGGTTAGCAGGAAGTTTTATACAGTGAGAAAAGCATTCACTGGAATTACACAGTAACATAGCAATTTCAATACACCAGTTGATATATACACACACAGCATGGGACAGAAACAGGCTCACCTTAGATACCCTTTAGTTTACAAACCTCAGCCTTCAATCAAATACAGATTATTAAACTATAGATTTCTATATAAAGCCACTCTAAAACAATGTTGTTAAGGTACATTTACATAACTATAGCCCTAAGAAATAAGCTGGTGTAAAGGAAGCCATTTATGGCCATTTAAGTTACAAAAGAATACCAGACACACGTGGACAGACGTTTTTCTTAAATCTACATGTCTTCAAAGGTTTTTTTTCAAAAATATTCAATAAATTTCAAGCCAGATTTCTCTTTTTTGTTAAATTCTAGACAGTACTTGTAAGGGCAGACAGCGAATACTTATTTCTGATTTTACCCTAAACTGATGTAAGCTTTAGGGAACCTGAGACACAAGCATGCTTTTTTTTTTTTTTTTTTTCCCCCAGCATTAACTTACATGAGTGTTGAGCAGTGAAAGACTAGAAAGTTCAAGCCTATTCCCCACAGCCACTTCCTTCCAAGTCCAAATAAAGACTCAAACCTTAATTTTTGTGCTATCCAGATGATAGCAATGATTCCTCACATGCCACAGACTGGACCGTGGACCTATTTTTATCAGGGGCATAACAGTCACAGCACCGACTGGCCATTTGAGGGTTAGTTATTTGTTTGTATTCCACATCCCCAGAAGAACTGAAAGAGTTATGGTGAATCCTCTATTGCATGCTGTTGATGCATTCTTTTAGTCCAGCGCTATTCCTTTCACCAGAGAGCTAAGGGAAAACTCTCAAGTAACAAGACCAAATCCTCTCCATGCCAAGACTGACAACTTGCATTACTACAGAGTGATGAATATTCTTTCTGCAGTTACAGCTTGTATAGTTAACCTCTTCCATGATTTTTAGTACTGCTAGCAGATCCTAAAATTTTCTTTAGCCTGAGACAAAACAGGCAATTTGCCTGTTCAACATGTGGGCAGCTGAACAACAAGGTCTACATGAAGATATTCAGGAAAGAAAATAAACACGATAAACCCTTACTGCTAATCCAGTGGGAAACCATGAACCTACCTGGCCTGTTAAAATTCATTACTATTAAATTCATAAAATAGTAAGAAGAACAAGCGTACATTTATAAACTAGATAGCTCTGCACATGATAAAACTACATCTGTGTGGATTGAACTAAAAATTTCATATTAAACAAGTGATATCAATGGTCAAATTAACTTATCTGTAAATTAATGAGTTTACCTATCCATACAAAAAATTTGGCCTGAATCTTTATAAATCAATGAGTTCTAGCTATGAGCTTATTAATATAAAATCAATCCAATAATCATGAAAATATTAATTTATGCAGACCAAGCAGGTATATCACAGATCATTGTCTTTTCTTTTACCACTAAGATTAGTAAGAATTTTTTGTTGGTTTTCTGATGGCATTATTATTAAAAAAAAAAAAAAAAAAAGAAAAAAAAAAAAGGCATTGCATCTAGACGTATCTGTTACAACATGCAACGGTGCATTCCTAATTCCTGGAATGATCAGGACACCTGTTGAAGCACACTGCAACTTCCATCTAGGCACCATGCTCAGCTTTCCATTCCATGCAAACGAGGACAGAAGGGACTGTGGTGTGTGTTCCAGTCTCCCTCCTACAGATACCTCTTGTGAGCACTTCCTGAGTGGGAACTGTAACTTCCAATGGGCAGTTTTGGTTTCTCCAAATTAGCGTAACCAGTAATGGCTAGATTCACTTCACAACTACCTATGTGTTACTTTACAATTAAACTTCATGTTCAGGTCACGTTTTTAGCTGCTATCTACCACCACTGACACACACATTGCAAAGGCACTGAAGTTTCCATCACTAATCATGGCCACACCAATGGATGTGGCCAAACAGCAAAGCCCAACCTAATGTATACCTGCATCCTATGTCAACACAAGTTTCTGGCAGAAACCTACATTACCCAAGATTTTTCTCATACTATTACTGGATCAGGTTTCATAAACACACAGACATAGGCAGACTCTTCAGAACTAGCCACACACTAGCAAATATCAGCAACGATATCCAGTGAGTCCACCTCAAATGTGTTCATACTGAAGATAAACAGATCCAGCTGGCTTGCTTTCAAATATTCAAGAATATTTGAAAAATTTCAAGAATTCAGATCTCCTACATATCTGTATCCTCAAATATACAGGCACCAGGAAATAAGCTGTGAGTTTTTTAGTATTTTTTTTTAAAGTAACAAAATTTTTATTTGTTATTTTACTCTGTAAAGATTATATTACATTACAATGTATATGTTAATTAAGAAAAGGGTGGGAAGAATGAAGGGAACATGATACAGTAAAGAACTCAACTTCAAGTCTGGTGACGATGTAGATAGTTATGAAGTAACACAAGAGCATTGGCAGGCAGAAACAAGAAATCTAAGCAACAGAGTTCAAAAATTAGGATGCCCTTGCTAGGCCCCCAAAGAACTATATTCTCCCATGAAGAAGAGTAAGTAGTGAAAAGCAGAACTTCATAATACTTGACACAACCAGCACTTCACCAAGGGCAAGTCTTACCTGACTAACTCCATGGCATTGTACAATGGAGTGTACAATCAGCGGACAAGGAAAGAGCTATGGATGTCATCTGGATTTTGAAAGGCCTTTGATGTGGTCCCCACAATATCTCTGAATTGTAGAGGCTGGGATTTGATGTGTGGGCTGCTTGGACGGTGAAGATTTGGTTAGACAGTCACATCCAGAGGGGAGTGGTCAACTCCTCAATGTCCAGATGGAAATCAGTGATAAGTGGTATCACATTTGAGACCAATGTTATTTAATTAATTAATGATACAGATGAAGGGATTGAGTGCACCCTCAGTACATTTGCAGATGACACCAAGCTGAGTGGTGTACTTGGCACACCTGAAGGACAGGAGGTCATCCAGAGGGAGCGAGACAAGCTTGAGAATTGGGCTCATGGTTCAATAACCTCATGAGGTATTGGACCTGGGTCAGGTCCAGTCAGTATCAAAACAGGCTGAGGGTTGAAGGAATTGAGAGCAGCCCTGACAAGAAGGCTTTGAGAGTACTGATGGATAAAAAGCTGGATATCAGTTGACAGTGTGTGCTCACAGCCCAGAAAGCCAATCATATCCTGGGTTACATCTAAAGAAGTATGACCAGCAGATCAAGAGAGGTGATCCTGCCCATCAGTTCTCATGAGAACTCCCCCACGTTGACTACTGCATCCAACTCCAGGGCCCCAGCACAAGAAAGACGTGGACCCGCTGGAACAGGGGCAAAGGAAGGCCTCCATGGAGACCTTACTTCAGCCTTCCAGCCAGTGGGCCTGTAAGAAAGATGGGTACAGACTTTTTACCAAGACCTGTTGTGACAGGACAAGGGGTAATAGTTTTAAATAAAAGAGGTTAGATTTAGACTAGACTTTACAATAATGATGAAACACTGGAACAGGTAGCCCAGAGAGGTGGTAGATGCCCCATCCCTGGAAACATTCAAAGCTAGGTTGGAAGAGAATATCAGGAATATGAATACATTGTATGTGAGAGTTAGATTTGGAGAAGTATCTAGCTGTACTAAAACATTAAAACCAAAAAGCTGAACTGATTTGCATGCTTGAAATCACTCACTGTATTTGGGTTAAAGTGCCTATCTAAAATCATGATCCATAGCCCATACTTTTCACAACACACTCCGTGTCAAAAGACAAGGAAAATTTACCATGCCTGATAGTCCCAAGACTTTGTTTATACTACATTTTTCATGGTTTAGCAAGTGACTTTGAAAAACAGTAATTGTGAAAGAAAGTCAAAAAAGAAGCAATGATCTGGAAATGAGACAGAATATTAATATTCTTATTATAAGGCATTCAGGAATGATCAAATTAGAACTTCTCGTGTCACTACAGAAAGATCTTACATCCACACTCAAAACCCAAATATTTCCAATAATAACAAGTTGACAACATGAAGAAACTATGCTTGCAGTCAGATCAAAAATACGCCTGTGGCAAACTCCTGAACTCCCTCCCCTCAGATTTGCTATACTCCATCATGAGAAGCAAGTTCTTCCTTCTAATGAACACTAAGCATACCAAACCATGAGAACTGAAAGAAATCCTCTATGTGAATCTAATGCTTACTGGCACCCTCAGAACGTAAGGAGGACTGCTCCAAGAAGATCCAGTATACTCTCTCAGCCTCTGACTCTTCAATACTGGTATTTATTTATTACAATATTGGCCCAATGAATAAGTCACAAAGTATATTCAGCATGCCTGCTCAGAAAGCTCTCCCCTACATATGCACACAAGTCAGTCCTTCCCCTAACACACTTCTTCCTCTCACTGCCTTTTCCATGTAACTAAGGACATTACTTTAGATTCAAGTAGATTAGGTGAGAAATTTCAAGATGTAAATATAACATATAATAATCTCAGATCTGACCTAAACGTGCTTGCTGGAAAAGCTTCCGTTTTAGCCCAGAAATAAATGCTATGCATATGCTGTTGAAGGAAGGAAACTAAAAAGATCATCCAGGCAGATATTGAAAGACAGATGCTGATTTAAACAGAACTTGTACATGGGAGGGAACAAAGGCCAAAGAAAGAGTGACTGAAACAAAGATATAAAAAACAAAAAAAAAAATCTTTAAATATTACTCTCTTCATGAAGAAAGCACTGGAACAAGAAAACTTTGCAACACAGAGGACTCGGTTCAGCAGAACAGAACAGATTAACCAAAGTTTGGCAGAAAGATGTGTACCACTTCTACCGCTGCTCTGCCACTGGGTCCATTCTTTCCCAACTCCTGCTTTCTGGTCTTTAACTTGCATTTCTTTTTTGGATGGTAACCATATCAGCAAACTATTGTAGAGTCTCTTTCCTGTTATTAACTGGAGTTTAACTTGGTTTAAGTCACACACCTGCTGTTGGCAGAGCTGCTCAAGCTGGCAGCTATCAACTTGTTATTCCTCACCATCTGCTTGTACCACCACAAACTGAAGAAGCATCTTTCAGGTGCACACCCTCAGTTATTCTCAGGAGAGATTCAATCTCTCCTTTTCTTTCTAGCAGTTCAATTGGACCCATATTTGATCCATTTGTGGCAATCAGTCTAAGGAAAACTGCAACTTCACTGCTGGCTGCTTAGCTACAAACTTCTAACAGAATGCACATCTCAGATACGCCATTTATTCGCAGTTCAGTGTATCTGCTACATTTTCTGTGGCTGGCACAACTTTTACTAAGACATCATTTCATTTAGGAAAAAAAAAAATAAAAGAAAAGAGACAATGCTTCCTAGAATTTTGTTTTAACATTTTTCAATCTATATCGCTAGGGAAACTTCTGTACTTGCACCATTTTAGCACTTTAAAAACTTCCTTTCTGCAACCTAGCACCTAGAAATGACAGAATAAAACCTATTTTTCTTCTTTCAGACAGAGTGATTTCACAGCTACAATGTAGGCTTGCTCTCTCAGAGGAGTTAAGAATAATTCATCAGCAGAGCACTTAGCCTCACCACCCTAAAAATGTAAGGGGAAAAAGACTTTGACTTAAATTCTGGCTCTTCACAATGCATTATTATTACCTCAGAGCCCACACATTACACTTATTATTTATTCATTATTACGACTTATAGTTTCCAGGGGTAGTAAAAGGATTATTTTCCTAGTCATGGAGTTCTAAATTTCTTGGGCCTGAGTTACAAGTAGTTACTGAGATTCAAAGTTGTTGTGTGTATGTAGTTTCTATTATCTTTCATAAGATTTCTGGAAAGGAACAGCATTACTAGGACCTAATTTTATTTTTGAGAAAAATCCAACTCAATTTAAATAGCAATAAACATACTCCCCTTGCTAATAATTATAGGAAAATTATAATAAATTATAATTTTAACAAAAATTATAATAAGTACTTGCTGAGGCTGAGTAATTCTAGAAAACTGATGTTCCATATTTGACAAGCACATAGGATGCGTCTTTAAGACAGAATTTACCACATTCTGGAGAGCTAATGTAGACTTTGTGAGAGCACTAGATAACATGTGGAAAGTAAGAAAAAGAAGAAAACAGAAAATATGAGAAAATTTGCAGAAGACGGGTAACAGCTTTTAAGTTGAAATCTTTCTATTTGTTTCCTGCGACTTCTTAGGAAAAAGGGGTTTTTTTCACTATGTGTGAAACATATGACCCAGTCTAGGGATTAAGTATAGGTGTGGCTAACATGAACATTACATTGTTTAGGTCAATGTGATAACTGGTCTGCTCTAATAATGCCACATGAATTTGTTCGCAAAAGTTTTGCAAACTCTGATTTATAATCTTGTTTTGAATGGTAGGAAAAGAAAAGTATGAAAAGAAACTCCTAGGAACTACAATTACTTCGAAACACAAATCTTACAAGCACAGGAAGCAGAAAGGCTGCTTTTGAACTGCTTCAAACTTAGTTCCTTTCAGAAAAGAGGTTTAAAACAACCTTGTATAATTTTATCTGTTCATATTGTTTATTTTTTATGTGCTCTTGTTATTCACAAGAAAATTTTCAGTACTGAGATTTATGCCTTTGGTCTGTGATGGGCAAGAAAAGTGGAAGTACCTGTCTGCTCACCGACAGCTACAGAGGTAGAAACAGGAAGGAGGAAGACTGCCACATAAAGCCAAACTATGCAGGATGCAATGTACTTCATCTCCCCCTGGACACATGTGAACAAACAGCAACAAATCTGAAACAAAAAATAAGCACATTCAGAACAATCTCATTTTATTCTTTTCACCTCACCTTGTCAGAAAACTACAAACAAGAATTTCTTAACTGTGAAGAAGTTACTAGTCACATACAGGTGTATAATTTAAGGAGCTACAAAAAAGACATATGCCAATTCAGAAATAGATAATAAATATATTTTTTTTTAGTTCTTTATTAATAAACTCAGAAGCAACACCTTAGAAATACTAACTTGGAGATTTTAATTGTAAAGGCACTGAATGTTCATTGCATTAGTAATTACTAATTTTCTTTGATATTTCTCTCCAAATTATTTTTCAATTTTCAATATATTAGCTATATTGTTTGGTCAGCTATATTGGTTTGGACTTACCGTCACTAATGAAGTAGTCCTCAAATGGAACAAAGGCAACATGCAATTGTTTGAGTTTAACCACAAAAGAAACAAAAATGTGGCATTTCTCCACCTTGCAAAGTGCCTAGAGCAGCCAATATTGAATTTCCAGTTTAAATCTCACAAAAGTACAGGCTTCAACAACACAAATTGGTACTGTCATTACAGGACAAAAGCTTCCTTCTAAGACAACTGTGACATATAAATACACATGAATTTAATGCAAAACAGAAAAAGTGTAACATTTTTTCTAATCACAGTTTCTGTAAGAAAAGCAAATCACACACCCAAGATACAATTTTTATAGTTATTTTCGCAAGGCACCTTGTTCATCATCAAAGCTATTCTGTCACTGAACTGACAGCAACTACATCATGGTTAACTTTTCTAGCCTTCCCACCGGCAGCAAAGCGAATACATGTTCAAATCAATTATCATTTAATTTCCTGCACCTGCTTTACAAGCAGGCATCGGGAATTCAGTGGAGCTGCCCCGCGGAGGTCTGGTTTTCCGAAGGGCTCTGATCACCAATATTGCCACCCCCTCGCTGCCGCCGCACCTCCGGGCTTGTGCCTCTCCCGCCGGCTGCTCCAGGAGGCTCCGCTCCCTCGCACCGGAGCCTACGGGAGCGACCCGAGCCCTCGGCAGCGCAGACTAACTCGGCAGCGCCGGCAGCTTCGTCTCCCTGGGATCGAGCCGCGTTTGCGGGAGGGAGGGTCCAGCCCTCCGGGCGGGAAGGCAAGCGGGCAGCTCCCCGGCGCCGGGGCGAGCGCCCGGGCAGCGCCCCCGCCCCGCTGCCGCAGCCGCTCTCCGGCTCTCGGCTCCGCGCCTCGGCCCCGGCCCCCGCCCCGGGCTCCCTCCGCCGCGCCCGCCCCGTCTCCCCGGCCCCCGCCTGCGGCTCCGGGAGCCGGGGGAGCCCGGCGAGCAAGCGAGGGGCGGCCGCCCGCCGCCGCTTCCTCCGCAGCCCCGGGGCGGAGCGGGGCCGGGAGCCCGCCCGGGCCGGCGGCGCCTGCGAGCGGCTCGGGGCAGCCCCGCTGCCGAGGGGCGCTGCGGCGGCACCTGCGCCGGGCCGGCAGGTGAGGGGCCGCGGCGGGCCGAAAGGGCCGGGACTCGGCCCGCGGCAGCCCCGGCTCTGCCCGAGGGCTGCGGCCGGCGCGGTGCCCTCTCCCCGCAGGGCACTGCCCGCCCGTGCCGCTGCTCGCTCACCAAAGCGCTCCCGCCAGCGGCGCGCAGGCCGGCCGGCACGCGTGCTAATCCCAAGGTAGGTTTTTAAATGCAAATATATGCGCAATCAGCATTGTGGCAACTCGCAGCAGTTTAATCAGTTTTGTAAATTACTGCTTATTTAGCAGGGCTGCTTTTATTTGCATATCTTCGCATATAGCTATAGTCACCCACTGGCATATACAATGTACTTACACGATCACGAGCAGAATACTATAGCACAGGCTGATTACAGGACGTTAAAAACTTACGGTATACATCATGTTTATATAAGACATAGTTAATATTAGCAATGATAAACTTAAATGACAGTTTTGGAAATCAAAACCAAAAACCCCTGAACAAAAACACCCCAAACCAAGCCAGGAATAGCATAGTGTGTGTGAGTGTGCACATGTAAGATGTTTAGATAATTGACTACAAATAATGAGTGGCTTACCTTTAATTTTTTTATTGGTGTGTTCCCCAGAAGCACTGGAAACGCCGGTACAGAGCTGCTGTAGTGCAGAGGAGTTGCTGGAGTGAGTCTCCAAAGAGTGGTAGAGGGGGATGCAGCTCTGTCCTTATTAGTCTCACAGTGTGACCCTCCCACTCAGTGAGCACAGAATACTCTGCAAGAAAGAGCAAACAGCCACCCAGACACAGATTTTACATAATCATATGTGTACATCCCAAGTCAGGTAACAATGTAAGAAATGTTTGGGTTTTTTTTTCTCCTTGCCTCTACCTCTCTAAAAAACACCCTCTCAACAGTTCCATAAATTAGACAGCCATGGTATGAATGCATGAATGAAAGAGTATCTGGTTTCTAGCTGTGAAGAACCAATTATGTACATTACTACACTGGTGGAAACTAGCTTTTATCTTTTAAGTGTAAGTGTACTTCAATTTTATATACTTTTATATACTTCATCATAAATTTAAAAATCAGCCATGCAAGAAACCAAGACAGTACACCTATTTATGGCACTGATGCTGTAATGCACAATAAATTACAGAAATTTGTTTTGCCTTTTAAAATCTGTCATTTAAAAACCTGAATGTTCTTGCACTTGTAATGTCATCTATCTGTGATAAAATGATGAGACTGAGCACTGCCACTGGCTCTTATCTCAATGCACCAAACTGCACTTTTGTCAGGTTCTCAAAGCGTGCTTGTGGCAGTTTTCCGTATTTCACTTAAAGATGTGAACCAGATAGAAAGACAGAGAGAATTAAAACAACCAGAACCAGATATACAGAGGACAGAAAGTAGGGCTTACATATATAATTTTTATATATATATATATATATAAAAAATATATATCTCCAAGACATTTTACCTTTTTCTTGTTGAATCATTCTGATGGGAGAAAAAAGGAAGGTGGTCGTAGGAAAATTTTATCAGCTTAACATCAATTTAGCCAATTGGTCTTCAGATCAGAAAATATATAGGGTAAACTTTCTACTACCCCCATCTCCCATACCCAAAATCCTCCCACCCACTCAGCAGATTTTGGAATGTGTTTCCTCATTTCGATCAAGATAACTAGCCAGGATAACCAACAAATCACATGGAAAGACATGATTATCTTCCTGGTTTGAATTTCAAAACAGTTGTTGTTCTTCCCAACTTAGAATCATGAGAGAAAGATGAAATTGCAGCTTGCGTACACATCTGCTGGGGTGTTTTATTCCACAGCTTTGCCACAGACTTGTGGTGTAACTTTAGGCAAGTCACACTTCTTGCTTGCTCATTCTGTAAATTATAGAAAGTAAAGCTGTCTTACCTCTCAGGATGATGTGCAAGAGCCCAGTCCCACAGCTGACAAATCACTCTTCTCCCTCAGACTGTTCATTTGATAAAGGCTTCAATGCTGAGCCCTTATTTGGTGTTTCAGAGTTGTGAGATCCTCAGTTGAAAGACCCTTTTTAAGCTCTGCCTCTCGTAAAAGGCATCATTTTTTTTTTTATTTTCTTTTTTTTTTTTTTTTTTTTTTTTTTTTTTTTTAATTTGAGAAGAACTGCATTTCTCATTGCTCTTGCAAGCTACAAAAATTCTAAGTTGTTTTATTAACTTCATTTTACATGTCCTAAATACCTGGATTCATCCATCTTACATGCATATAATCAGTCTCATTAATTTCAATCAAGTATAAGCTCTGAAGTAGCTAAGCATTTTAATTGCATTAAGGGTTTGCACATACAATCAGTTTATCCTTTAAAGAAATGCTTCTGCCTCTTAAAATTTCAGTAATGCTTTGAGGTCCAGACCCAAATACGTTCTTCGTTTCTTGTGAAGCAGTAATGAAACAATTCCTAAACCAAGGATGTAGCTTCCCTTGCAAAATACTGACACTACAGATGGAAAACTAAATACCTTATTTAGACCGTGTCAACTTTTAAAAAAACTTCACATCTGCACAAAAGCAGTAAGTAGAAGAATTAGAAACTGCTACAACCTTCCCTGACTGATACATACGCTTCCTGTACTCTGGGCCAGATCTTCAACTAAACAGGATTATTCCAGTTCACATAAGGAATTACAGTGATTTATACTAGTTGAGGAGCACCACATTAGGGACTGCCATCATATGTATTTATGTACAACACTGTTCACATTACTAAAAACAGTTTGAATGACTAGTGATATGAAAATTGGGAACAAGAAAAATCTTGCCCTTTAAAAACCTCTGTCATGACCTCCAAAAAATGGTTTGTTTCTGCCTCCCATAACGTAAGAAGCAAAGGCGCAACTGATGATGCATCTGTTGTTGCCACTAACGTCTTAGAAATCCCAAACAATTCCTCACCTGCAGTTACTGATGCATTCCAGAGAAAATGTCCATACGTTGTCTTATCTGCTTTAAATCTGGAAAGTATGGGAAAAACTGATAATCTAAGCTAAAGCAGTAGTGATGCCTTGAGCAAATGGATGATATCCCATCTTGTCTTCGCAGCAACACATTTTTCCAGCTATCTCAGAGTTTAGCCAAAGCACACAGAAGACAGAATTAGACCTGGATCCAGGAAAGAGTCAAGGCAAACACACCAAGAAGCAGAAAGTAAAGAAATTTAGGTTTGAAGCCATACTTCAGCACAGACATGCAGAGAACGTTCCATCTCCTGTGCCAAGGCAAAACCGCTCCACTGAAAAGCTTTTACTACAACTGCAGTTGCAGGCAAGATGCAGGGGGAAAAGGTGAGAGAATCGGGGGACTAAAGCACTGACTTATTTTTGTAGTAAACTTTTCTTTGTTGCTAACACTCACTTTCACCCTTTGTTTCTTTTTTTGTCATGATTAAATATCCAAGCCAGCCAAGTTGCATAATACACTCTGTCTGTGCGGTGTTAACAGATTTGTCTCCATCTCGTTAGACCCGAGTTTTAAACTGTTGCTTTATGACAAGACATACAGGAATGAAGCTGTAAACTTGGACAAAACTCTTTAAAAGCAGCATCATCCTACTTGAAAAAAATGTTGTAAAAGGAGATTAATTTGAAACGCCCCTTACCACACAATTTCTCACTGAGTGTAGTGCTCAGTATTTCTGTTCCGTTGTGTAAGCCCTTATGTGGCATTGTTGCTTGCCAGATGATCCTTTCTGCCCTCTGCAAGATTTGCCGGTCACGACAACTGCATTCCACTGAAGCAATTAAAATATAAATGCTTTTAAATACATGAGACTGAACTATGGTGAACTTAGACGAAACAGGTGGAATCCCAGCCCTCGGGAAGTTAATGGAAATTTTGACATTGATGTAAGTGGAGCAAAAATGTCACTCAAATGAGGGCACTTTGGCAAAAACTATATAAAAAGGGAATTATTTATATGCATGTGCACACATACTAAGCACTCCTAAGCAGCAAAGCCAATAGAAAAGCTGAATGTCACTTCGTTTCTGCTATAGGAGACAAAAAGGAAAGAACCCAACTGCTACTTCTTCTACTGCATACTTAAGCAGCACTCAGATTTTCAATAGAGGGGCCAAAATAACTCCAAAAAATACAGACAGAATACTTAGCATTATAGATTTGTGATATTTGTTGTCTTAGCTCAGGCATTGTCTTCACTCTTTGACACTTTACAGCGTGTCTTAAAATAACCAATTGCTAGTAAATGTAATGGTACAGCAACCAGAAAAAAAAAACCAAAAAAACATTTATCTTGAATTCCAGTGCCACTGATAAACCCAATCTCAAAAAAATAATTGTTCCCAATGTTTAGTGTTATCTGGTCCTAATATGTTTCATATTTTTAATAGTGGCATTTTAATTCAAAATATATACATTTCAAAGTAAATAAATAAATGTCATGATATATTGCTTATATTTACCTGTTGAAAACATGCCAAAAGCTGTTATCATCTGCCTTGAACAGTATTCATTAATATTCCAGAAAAATACATTTCTCAGTATATACTGCTCTTTAAAGTTTTAGTTCAAAAATTCAAAAGCTAAATTATTCAAACCTGAAATACTTCTGGATTTGTAGAATTCAGTAAAACATCAGTGTAGGCTTAGAGAAACAATGCTAAGAATAATAGCATTAAAATGTTCCTTGTCTAGTAAAAGGCATACTTTCCTTTTTCTTCCTATTAATAAATATGTATATATACCCACATATAGCCATGCCCTAAACAGTTTGCCACAAGTTCTATTGTTTCACAAACCAAAGACATACACAATGAAAAAATTTGAAGTTTACCACAATTCTTCCTCTTCTTGCCTTCGTATGGAATCTGCCCTACCTGTAAAGCAGAAAATACATGCCTTTTGGTGCCTTTTGTATTGCACATGAAAAAAGTAAGTGGTTGAACAGCTAATTTAGGAAGAGAAGAGCTGAAAAATGATTTTCCAAAACAAGTCAAAACACATCTTCTGACTTGTTTTAAATTGAAGTATCCATATATCTTTGAAATCATTATACATAATGAAAAGGTCATGGCCAAGTTTTAGGCAGCTTTGCTGGGAAGTATAGGTGCTTGCCTAATATTTCTGTATGAATATGGTAAAATCCTACACACAGTCTGAAAACATCTAAAAATTAGTAAAATGTGTTAATTTAAAATTTAAATAATGCAAATATTAGGAAAAGGAAGGTGAATAGCAAAAAAAGGTATCAGGAAAGTTTAGGATCCTACAAATAGACTAGGCTGTATAAGACCTGCAGGCTTAATGGGCAGCATTATTTCAGCTCAGAGAATACTCTGTGCCTGATTTCTTTTACCTTCAGCAAGATGAAGCGTAGATTTTAAATTGTAGCAAGTATGCCTAAGAGTTCTCAAGTCTCAGTATTAGCCAATGTCTCCTACTGTTGTGCTCTTTCTAGCTAGCTAATTTGCCCAAATAGTATTTAAAAATGGAATACTGCTATGATAAATAACCCACTTTCTAGGTCCAGTTATAAAGAGTTTCAAATTTTCAGAAAGTAACTTCTTTAAATTTGCATATGCCATACTAACTGATAATATAGTGAACATCAGTTTTGTCAACATAGTAGCTACAACTATATTAACACATCCAGGATTCTGTGTTCGTGCAGAGCTATTTACTATTATTCTATTTCAGTGCTCAATTTCAATACTGTCAAGTGACATAAAAAATGAAATATTAAAATGACAAGTATTTTATTTATATTTATTGCTGAATAAATAGGCACAATAATCTAGAAAGTCATAATAAGTGCATATTTAATCTATCTCTCTATTCACATACTTTGTCTCTCATCTAGGTTTTGTAGATTTATGTAAGCTTGATGTGTAAGCCTAGAGCTATCTAGTTATCGTCTCCAATGTAAAAGAACCCTGAATTCAGTAGCCTCTAAAAGACTGCAGCTAGAAGTAAGACTGAAGCGCATGCAAAAAGAGATAAACGATCTGTCTGTCACGTGCCCTCTAAACAAGCCTACTGACCTATGCATATTGCAAGTCAACATCCTGTATCACCCTGTCTATTTATGAATTTTTGGAAGCTAAGGATTTCATCACTAATAGAAGATGACAGTCCAAAGGGAGAACGTATCAGACCGTGTTAGCATGACTATTTGTGTGTTTATGCACTCCAATTCAAATCAATTTTCCTGTTTACTAGGAATGCAAATTCCAATGCTGCCTCATAGAAAGGCCACTATTTAAATAAATGGGAGGTTCTTAAAACAAACGTGGCCATGTAATGTATCAAGACTAACATTTGTCTCAATCTCTAAGTTGTTTATTTTTGGCACATCAAAACAGGTTTGTACACAATGGAGAAATTTAATTTTGGAGCAAGGCCAAGTGATTTAGCATGAACATGCCATCTTGATGAAGCCTGGAGTTGCTAGAAACTGCTTTGGTTTCTTCCCTTTCCTGGTAAGTGGAATCCAGATAAATCTTGTTAGTAAACTGTGTACTTTATCTTGCCAATTAGCCATTGACTAATTGTGTTGGAACCAATTATTAATGCTGGAGCCAACTATGTTCAAACAGCTTATTCTGGCGACTGTTTAGTGAGATCATATTTTTACATGACAGACATGTTCACATCCTGATCTCCTAGGGTAAGCCCATGACAGGAAGGAAAGGAAGGAAAGGAAGTAAGTAAAGGAAGGAAGTAAAGGAAGGAAGGAAAGGAAGGGAGGAAAGGAAGGGAGGGAGGGAAGGAAAGGAAGGAAAGGATCTCCAGTCCTAGCTCCAGTGTTGATCCAGCTGATGCACCCAGACTTCATGGAGATGCAGTTTTGTTGCCTTTGCAGCCCTTGTAGCCCTAGAGTTAAATTTCTTTCTAAGTAAATCAGTTAGTGTGTGCAATTCGTTCTTCTAGACCTTTCAGGAAATGGGTTGGAGGGCTTCAGGGATCTTGTGTGGTTTTGATCCTCCCTTACAGTCCATGCCAACTTCTTCACCTCATTCCAGTGCCAGTGCTGTACTGTGTTGTAGCTATCTCCAGGAGCCAAAACAAGAATGTTTTTTCCCAGAAAAGTGCTGCCTCACCTCCGTGTGTCCCCTGCTCTTCTCCAGCCATATCTTGTTCTTTGTCACAGTGGATTGTTTCCAACAATCCTTGGTTGGCTCCACCCCTATCAGTCCATGAGGCGTACAAATTAGCTCTTTATCTTTCTGGGCTTTTAAAAGGGGAAGACACTTTTCTGAAGGAAACACCTTTGTTTTTGTAACAAAATTGTGTTTGTCAATTTTTTTTTTATTTTGAATAATCGTAGCTTGATATGCTTTCAAACCTATTTGTGAAGAAGTAATTCTGGTTCATGTGTTAAAACTAAAAGGTCAGATTTGTTAAAAAATAAGAATAAATAAGAACTCACAAACTGTTCTAGGACTGAGTTGCTCAAAGATTCATCAGCGACATTGAGCTTGTCTCTCCTGTTTCGATATTGTTCCATTTCCCAGAACGTAGAATAGAGGTTACTTCTTTAAGGAACAGTTAATAAGTTACAGATACTTCACTTGTCTTTAGGGAACTTTAAAATTTACTTCAATGGAGGATTTGATGCCTGGAGAATAAAATTAGGAAAAAAATAGGCTAAAACAGAATATGCCAAATCTGTTGGCAGGAGTGGAAAAAAAAAAACAACCCAAACCAAAAAAACAAATCAAACAAACAAAACCCAAAAACCCCTAACCACAGAAGGCTTGTAAGAAGAATAATACATTACCACAAACAAGAGCTTGCATGAGGAGCACATTTCTTCTTACACAGGATTTATCATTCCCACAAAATTATTTCTTGCAATCAGAACCTGGGTTTGACTGCCAAGTTAGACTAGCCTAGTTCCAAATGACAAATCTGGCAAGCCTCCTTCAGAGTCCTCCCTGATACTGAGCTTTACTACATAAATCAGTGGGAGTCTGAGTGTATCCCATGGCTGCCTGTGGTACATCACAGCAAACCTCTGGAGAAGTGTTACCAATGCACAGAGAAAGAAGCTGTCTACATCAAAGCACGCTTCTGCAATTACAGCAAGACAAAGGATTACACATATTCACTTGATTTTTGGTGTTCCTGTGGTGTGAAAACCACAGAGATAATAAACCAAAAGTAGCTTAATCACAAGTTTAAATCCAGTTTTAAGCATTATCAGTCATTTCAGGCCAAGGGAATTGTGGAAGCGAGTTATGCTCCTGTCTACACGTGTAAGCAAACAGCAAGTGGGGTGAAACCTGAATGCAAGTTGTATGAGGCACCTGAGATGTCTAAATTAAAGGTGTAATTTCCCTTGGAAAATACAGATTTGAGGTCTGTTCTTTATAAGTGTCTCTCTTGATTTTAGAGTGACAGTGTTCTTAACTTCAATATGACACCTTAGTTTCTGAACTGAATCTGGGCATGGTTAAAGGTTTTATGGAATCTGTAGGACTATAGAATCTATAGGACTTTCAACCAGTTTAAATAAACTTTACAACCAGCACAGCTTTTAGATATCTTTAGATAAGGTAGTCTTATGTACTTAGAAATATTTATATTCTTTTTACGGCTAAAAGTTAACCACAAAAATAACCTATACTACTACAATACATTTTTATAATTATGTAAATTGTTCACAAATGAAATTGATACTAAAAAACTGAGTCAAATCCAATATACAGAGGACTTAAATAAATATCCCACAAGCATTGCCTGCAACAGATGTGATTAAATAAGAATTTTCAGTTACATCTACATAAAGGCCTTCCTTTTACATTCCGAGCAGGTCTCCTCTAGAGTTTCATTAACACAAACTTACCTTGTCCTATAGCAAAGGTGTGCATATCATTTTTTAAATATAATCTATTATCTAAGAGATGATAAAAATTTAAGTAGTATTTTCAGTAGAGGACTTCCACTCCAGTGATTTTATCAGAATATTAAAGCTAAACATTAAAATTTGTAAAAGAGCATTCTCCGCTTGTATTCTAGATGGTCCGAGGCAACAGAGATGTAGTCATAACTGCTCAGATCCCCACCTTACTATAATTTCTCATGTCAGAAGTTAATTCAGAAGTCCTAACTACTTCTTAGTCTATGCTATCGCCATCACTTTGAGTTCAAACTCTGTCCCATCAGACTCCCCAATCCTCTGCCTTGCCTGCATGATGACAGCTGTCTCTAGACTGGAGAGACAAGGCAAAGAAAACCGTACAAGGAAAAGGGACAGGAGGCAGGGTAACATCTACCACAGGGGAGACTGTCGCTGCTCGCCTATGGAAACTAAGATATCTAAAATATAAAACATAGACTAATTCAGTGATTTTCTACTCTATCTTTGAATTATTTACCAGTATGAGAGTCAGGAGTTGAGGCCATAAGACAAAAAGAAAGAAACAGAAATAAAAATTGAGATACCAGGGTATCCTTTGATATATCGTAGCCAAATGTGTTGGGCTAGATTTCTTTTCATGCCTTTGTTAATGAAATACAAGCCAATCTTGATGCAATCAGACTTATTCAACCTCTTTCAGTGTAAAATACTATGCAAGGCAGTTCTTTTTTATGATGTTATCAATTTTAGAGTAAGTTTTTCTGTTTATCAGTAAATGGAGACAAGAGTGAAACATCATTATATGGTTCATTCCAGATGTGTAAGTGAGCATGGACAAAAAACCCTATAAATCAGACTCGATTAAGGATTGGATCTCACTTTTCTGATGTAGCCAAGGGGTATGCTTGTGATGCCTTAAGAAATATTTAATCCAAAATTAAGCCATAATTATGGGGAGCCATAGTTTCCCCACCTACCCCTTCAGCTTCTTTTCTCTGAAATTAAAATATGTATTAAAATGTCTTCACAACTTTGACAGTTGAGAAATGCATTTGACAATGATTCACAGAAAACTTACCAGCATTAAGAACAAGAACACCACAACTCAGGGAAAAATGAAAATAGAAGAAACACCCTTTACTATTAAAATAGCACAATGAGAAACCCCCCTGAAAATAGCTTCGTCAACTTAATTTCTGCTTAAATAACACTAAAAAAAAGTCAGTATGATTCATTTATAAACTGAAATATTTTTAAACATGCTAAAAAAATCCTTACCTAGAAAGAAATTTTTGTCATTCCTTTTCTTACTGTTTTTCCTGAAATAAACTTTCTCCCATGGGACTGCTCCCAGTTCCATTAATGACCCTGCCGTCTGCTGTGAGATTTGCATATTTAGCACATGGTTGTTCTCTCCTGTGCTGCTTGCAGGATGCCACTGCTATATAGTTCCACTCTAGAATCTCACTGGAGATTTCCAGCTACACTGGAAAGCATGAGCAAAAGAGAACTAGAAAGTCAGTGCAACTAAAATACCTCTGTTTTTCTGCTGAGTGTGGGAAGTTTGCTAAGTTTTTTTTTATTTATTTAGTGTTGTGGTGCATTAATTGGGTTTATATTTGTAATGTTCTTTTCTATCTGTCCCTGTCCAGCTGTGCCCACCCCCCTCACTGAGATGTAACCTAATCCTGTTTCCTCCCCCTGAAAACTGATGGGGCAATGCCTCTGGGTATTGCCCATGGGCCCTGCCCCCTGGGGGAAAAGCCACGGCGGGGGACGGGCCAGCACTCTTGGGCTTAGGCTTTCCACTAGGTAGGGTCTCCAGGCTGAGCAGGACTTAAGAATAAAAGCAGAACTATCCCACTGAAGTCAGAGAGTCAAGACTCTACCTTCGGTGGCCGCCTAGTCTCGTGGAAAGGCTGCAATTTAGAGTGAAATTCTGAATTCACTGAGTCTGTGTATGCTTTGGCATAAACTTCATTTGGGCCAGAATGTCACACCTGCTTTCCATGACCTCCCCGTAGTGGCTAGTGCTGTGTGTTAGGAGTCTTGGGGACCTCAGTGAAGCCAGGATTTCACTCCAAACAGAAAGACCAATGTCATCCCCAGAGAGAGCACAATTAAGAAATAAATATACCAGAAAGAGACTGCTTGGTTGGATTATCATATGCCTTTATCTGTTAAATAGTCTTATGGTATCAGAAGTCTTATTTCTATGTACAAACAGGCCATTCTCAACTCCTTCTGAATAACAAAGATGGAGTGAGGAGCTTTTGTTTTATTTCATCTGGTTTTTTGCTACAAAGCGCTGTGGTTTTGTGGTAGGTGGGTTTTTTGTTTGGTTGGTTAGAATCTTTTTCTGGAACCATTCCTTCTCATTGACATCAATTAGGAAGCAGAATGCTTGGATGGCAGAAGCTAGCACAATGGCAGTTGCACGATCAATACCATATAAAGCAGTAACACAGCTACACTACTGCTACTTTGCATTTCTTTCTGTTAAATCCCAACTTTTTTTAAGCCATCCCAGTGTGTGTGAAGCTATTGTTACCTCCCTTAAAATGTTTCAACTTTCCAAAGTGCTGTATGCTGCTCAGTAAGGTTTGCTCCCACAAATAAAACTTTGTATTTGATTTCACTGTATCACCTTTTTCCTCGGCAATCTTAAATCACCCTACAAAAATGGACATTATTTCCTACTGAATCATCTTCATATCAACAACAAGCTGTTCACAATGTTTTCTAGACAAGGAAAGCAAAGCCTTGCACTCAATTTAATGATATTTATCTAGCAGTAATGTGATAGTTTTGCTTCAAGCCAGCTGAGCAATCTCCAAATTTGAAGGGAATGTTCTAAGTACATGTGAGAACGTTATTTTTCTGACAACTGTAAAACTGGAAAAGTAGAACTGAAACAAATTTTGAAGTTGCTTAGCAATGTCTCATCTAACTCGTAACTGCTTATTTTTAAAAAATATTTGATTAGTCACTACCATCAAGTAGGATGGTGTGCTACTATCATTCAGAGCTGCTTTATCTCATACAAAAATGTGCACTGAGGCCTTGTTTGCAGACCTGCTTTACTTACAAAACCAGTCCAATTTTAGTGGCAGGCATATGAATACTCTCAAAAACCAGTATAGATATATCTAGAACCCCATTGTGAAGGAGCAAATAGCTGGTAACAGCAAAAATGAATGCTTTTGATTTATTTTGAAATTTATCCTTTGGATGTCAGGTATGTTTAAAGAAAGTACTCGTATTTTCAACTCATTGGTGTAGTGTATTATTTGCTGGAATTATGCCACAAGTCAACACAACAAAAACCCAAATGGAATAAAACCTGATAACATCTGCAACGGCTAGGACTTCAAAGGTGATCAGTGTGAAACCACACATGAGCAAAGATGATGGTGAGTGTAGTAACAGTCATAATACAATTACTTACACATTGGAAAATGGTTTTAATCAACCTGTAGAATGCTAGAAAATATCACACTCTGAGAATGCTGCTTAAAAGAGCACAAAAATACAAATGGAATAATTTATGAAAGATCAACAAGCGTCAGTCACATCATAGAAAATGGCAAAACATATATACCTGCTAGATGGCATTTACATTGTAGTGTTATAGGTAACAGTATAGAGTTTGCACAATGGAGACTGTGCACAAACACAGCAAAGTTGAACTGGTATCTAATGTAACAAACAAAATGAAAAGTAGCTGATTACACCAGGTAAAGCAGGGAGAAATTTAAGCAAATCTACAACAGAATAATTTTACCAGTGTAAGAGTACTGGTGTCAAGTGCTACAAAAATAGTATTCAGCAGCAGGTAGTGAAGCAAATCAGGTCTTGAAGGCTGCCGGGAAGGAAGGCAACATCTCTGCAGAGATGTTGCTCCTCTGTTTGACTGTCCTCATGGTGAGGAGATTTCTCTTCATATCCAGTGGGAATCTCTCTCGTTTCCACTTGTGCCCAGCTGGCATCCTCCCATCGTGTACTTTCAAACCGCTCAGCTTCATTTTTCTCAATGACCTTGCTCTGTGTGTAGACTGCTATGAGGTGCCCTGAAGACTTTTCCATGCTCATCAAAGACCACTCCCATGCCAAAAAACACCCTCCTGTAAATAGCAAACATGCTGACACAGAAAGCAAACTGTGTATTCTTTGCAGACATCTTGCTCTACATCTTTTATGCAGTCAACATGGAAAAACCAGGAAAACGTTAGCCAAAGAATGATGGTCAAAAAATTTGGCTACCCACATCTGGGTATGTATTTTCAACTCTTCTTCATATCAGATTCCCACCAGGGTTTTTCTTCTTGGAGTGACTAAGAGCATACTTTGTGGGATATTTTGATGTCCTTTGCTTCTACAGAAAGTACGGCCTGTGCACATGGTTCTTTTGGGTATTGCTCTTTCCTCTGGTTAAAACTTTGGGGACATTGTAGCAAACAGTTACCTTAAACAGAGCAAAATTTCTGGTGGGCTTGTTTAATTTGGTGACTATAAGAAAGCAAATAATAACCCAGTGAAAAAAACAGAAGTGAAAAGGTTTTTAATAGCAAAGCAAATACTCACACAAATACATAATCATTTAAGTGAATCTCTGACATGCATCATTTTACATAAACATATATTTCTACTATTTTTCACTGAAAAAATACTAAATAATAATATTTGTTATTGTTATTTTGGCACCAAAATAATAGGTGGACAGAATCCAGGAAATAACCTGAGCACTTCTGTGACAAAGCAAAATTGTTGCTTTTATAAGACAAGGGAAGGAGAGCAGTCACCAAGATCTGTAAATACCTAGATGAGATACAGGATTTTACAAGCTCCTATTAGTGTGTCTTTCTAAGAGACCAACAAGACAAATAAGAGACCAACAGAGACTGGAAGATGAAAGTGAAAAGATCAACAGGACCATATTTATTATGATTTTTCTGTCTGTTCTTGAATTACCAGATTATCAGAGTTCAAAATGGAAATGCTGTGGTTGCAAATATTGAAAAGAATGTTTTAGAAACGTTAGTCATACATTAATAGAAACAAATTCTTACTTGAATATATAGTGAAGAAATAGCAGAGTTTAGGTAAGCTCTAGCCATGCATATCTACAGAAATGGAAATTTTTATGATGGCACTGTATCATAGGCTTGAATGCTTTGGAAAGCAATGGTGCCATCAATAGCGACAGAGCTCGACAAGAAAAGTGATTTGGAACAGTCCATTTTAGTTTTGAAAAATTGGATTTAGAACTGATTTATACTTAACTTTGAAAAGATAAATCCTTCATATATTACACACCAACTCCCGAAGTTCTTGCTATGCTGAAACTTCTGCGGAAATGGGGACTCTCTCCAAGTGGTGCTTGCGAGATGCGATCTCAGGCTCTCCTGGGAGCGCTGCCAAACCTCCCGCGCGGAAACGGCTCTGGAGACCTGCGCCGCTGCCGCCCTCTGCTGGACAACAGCGGAAGTGCCCCGAATCGCCCAGCAAGGCTTCCGCCGCTGGAACGGGATTCTTACACCTGAAATCGCTGTGGTTTGTAATTATAAATGGATTAAAAATTATTTATTTGAATCACCGATTAAAAATAGTGATTTAAATGTTCGTCTATTAATACTATCTGTTTCCCTTACCTCCTTCAGGGATTATTCAACTGCAATCCAAAGAGGAAAGCAGTTCGCCTGTAGGAAATGAACAGGAAAAGTACCTTAAACCAAGTCCTTGTCAAAAACATAGAAGAAAAAGTATTACTGTAACATGCATTCATCTCTGCTGTTTCCTTTACCGGGTACAGGGAACATCAAGTCTTAGTGGTAGCTTGAGGCCCTAGCATTCCTTTGGGTCTTGTAGAACAAACATTGTACAAGCCGGAACTTTCAATATTGGATCAAGACTGAGATTGCTCCTCACTATGTGCATACACATGCCTGGCTCCGCACAGATGGTTTAGAATCATAGAAAGGTTTGGGGTGTGAAGGGACCTTAAAGTTCATCTAGCTCTTATCATCCTGCCATGGACAGGGACACCTTTCACTAGACCAGGTTGCTCAAAGCTCCATCCAACCTGGTCTTGAACACTGGCAGCATTGTGGCATCCACAGTTCCTCTAGGAAACCTGTTTCAGTGCCAGAATCAGTTCTTTTGACTCCACATGTTTAAAGTGTTTGTCTCAAGTTACAGGCACATACAGAGCAGTGTTTGTTTGTATCCATGTTCACTAAAAACTAACAGATAAATGATCCACATCATTACAGAACATACATTTTAGATAGGACAGAAATGGCAGAAAGTAGAATAATTTGCTCTTTTGTGAACTCAATACTACAGAGGTAACTACTGCTATGCCACTATTGATCAAAAAGGTCTTAATGATAAACTTCACAGTCAGAAGCCATGATCTCATGCCATTCTTCCTCTAGGATATTGTTTTGTGCTACTGCCCTACTATCCAATTCCTGGTGCAATTGTTGAAAATAATGTTTTCCTTTGCATTCTCCAAAATATTTTTTTCTATCTAAATAGAGTTGCTGTGTCAGTGGCATTAATCACTGATGTGCTCAGGTTGGAAGTGAGTCTTGGCCCGTATCTTAACCAATCTTATGCTCAAAACAGGATCACAATGAATCCAGACCAGCTTGCTCAAGGTTTTGTCACTCAAATTTTGTAAACCGTCATGAGTAGGAAATCCTATCGGCACTATTTGCTCCACTGGTTAATTATCCTTACTCTTTCTTTTTTTTTTTTTTTTTTTCCTCAGTCAGACAGCCAGATCCTCCTATTTTAATGTATGTTTATGGTCACTTCTACTGTACCCCACTGACTCCATTGTCTGGCCTGCCTCCCCGCCAGCCTGCTGTTTGGACCCCACAGCCATCTCTTCTGTGGGCTCCCTCCCTCTCCACACAAAACAAGTATTACACAGTCCAACAACCTGGTCACCCTCCCCTGAACTCACTCCATTTTATCTGTTTCTTGAACTGAGAAAATTAGATTCATCAACTCTCTCTTTACACATAGAAGCATTAAGCCTACTTTTCCGCCTTGTTTTGAAATAACTGGCAGCTTCTTGTGCTCCTGGGTATGGGCTTAAGGCCGATTTTGAGAGATGAGGCTTACCTTGTTTGTACTGTTCATAATAATATAAAAATAGCCTCTTCTCTGCTGCTAGACAGCCCTTGCTGCCCAGGATTCTTTACGCAGTCCGTATGCTGGGTTTAAATAATGTAGATGGCTTTGAATCAGTCTTCTGAGCCAGAAGAAATTCACCTTTATCATGAAGATTACTCTCTAACACCATCAAATTGACAAACCCCAGCCTTTGTTGATATCCTAGAACAGGCATACTGAGCTGAACTATCTGAAAGACAGTAAGTGAAATGACCGAAAGACTGTACAACTTCCTATATTGACCTTTTGGTGCCAACAGCAAACCCTTTGGAAAACAGGGAAAGCTTAAAAATCTTCCCTTGCAGATCCTGTCCTTTCTGGCAGTCCCTGCTTAGGGACCTTCTGAGCTGGAGTCTGTTTCTCTGTACTGGTGCTTAATACTGCTTGACAGACCTCTCATCCATGAATTTCTCTATTAATTTTTAACATATGCATAGTTGGTATTCAAATAATCATATGTTAAGAGTATCTTTTTGTTTAAATTTTCCAAAGCATTCTCTAAGTCTGCTACTTGTTGATTTATTTTGTGCCCATTTTCTTTTGATATGAGCATGACTAATTGTCCTTTATTCTCTGTGCCAGTCAGAACCTTTAAAATTCTATTACTTCTCCTTGAGCAGCATCTTTTCCAAGATGGTGATTCCAAATTACTTACTTTGTTTCTGTGCAGAAGAAGGTACTCCTCACTTGGCTCACACTTGTCATACTCTAAACTATCAAAAATTCTGTGTGACTTTTTGACACAGACACCAAAGCAACTCACTGTCCATGGAGCATAATGATGATTACACTGTGCCCATCCCAGTAGTATCAGTACTTAGCTAAACATAGTGGCAGCTTTTCCGTTAAATGCAGAGGGTCAGAATTTAATCTATTGTTTTGCTTACTTTCTATCTTGTTTCTTTGGTGCATCCTGGGAAGATCTCCATTTTCTTCCAAGTTTATGCCTTGGCTGTGGTTTTCCCATGTACAAAAGACTAGCAGAACCTTTAATAATTTCAGACAAACATGCAGAAAACAGTACTTAAGATGTTCTAATATGAAGGAGTCAGTTTATTGTTTGATTAGTGCCATGATAAAAATACAGTGGAATTCTCTTTTTTCCTCTGAAAACTGCAAGCTTAAAGTTTCATGGGAAAAAAACATTCACATTCATTTTTGTTGTGGGAATGTTCACACACTTCTGTTGTGGAAGTTCACATTACTTTTGTTCTTAACACTTCATATAGAACTATAATTTACATTCAGAAAAGTTTTTAATTATTGAGTTCAGAAAAGAAAAAAAATTGAGAGCCTTGAAGGCTCTATTGTTTTAACAGCTCTTCTTAAAGAAAATAACCTATACTCTCTATGTTCTGAGAATTTATTCACCTCTTCTGCCCTCAAACTTACTTTTTAAAATTCTGGGTTAGTTCAAGTAGCAAACCATGGTACCAAGAATAAAAAAGAACCTTCATAAACATTACTATGCAGCTTTTAGCAATTCATGAAAAGAAAACCACTCTAAACTCTCCCATTGGCTTATTCTAAATTTCTGACTCAACTTCTTATTTCTATTTGCATGTTCTGACTTTTAGAAGGATGACCTTTGTTCCAAAATAAACAAAAACTTTAAAAAACCCAAACCCTTTTACCCATCTTCAATACTACCAGAACAAGAAAACACACAGTGCATAGATTAGCTATTCCTCTTCACCTTGTGACAGTTCTGTGCTTTCATAAAGAATTTACTAGTCCCAAACTATGCCAGTTTTTTCTTTACATGTTAGAAAGTCACATTTTAGGGGCTGGGCTTTGCAATTTTAAGTACTCCAATTATTATATATACTGATTATACAAAGTGATGCAAATTATTTATATAATAATTTCATGGAATTTACAATAAAATTCTTGTTGAGAAGGACATGATAAATAGGTGAACTGATGGCACAGAAAGTCTATCTTGAGCCTCCAAAAAAGGTGATTCAGCCAATGACTTGGGCTATCTGAAAAACAATATGCAGGTCCTGATGTGTATGCTGGGGAGAACATCACTGTTTGCTTACCCACTTCATGGATTTTTTTCTCCTCAATTCCACTAAATATTGAAAAAACCTTATTCCCAACCCAATGGGACCATCTATTTTCTTCATCATGACATCATCATTTCTTTTGAAAACTGTTTTCTTCCGTATTCTTACCCAAAATAAGAACTGAGCTGATTTAAACCAAGTTAAACTGAAATTTTCATAAGGTTCATAAAACCTTGTCCCTATTTTAATGTAAATGTTGAGTCACTGATACATCAGTATAAACTACTGATATTGAAAAAGGTTTAAAGGGAAAATAAGGTTTCTCTTGGTGAAAAATTATAGACTGCACTTAATCCAAGCACTCTGAAAACATAGCCATGACTGAGGATCTTGAAAAAAGGTAACATTTTAGAATAAGGAAGCAATACAAGCAGCAAAGATGTGAAGGCGGCATCATATTGTCTTTTCTATATTAAACAAGCAGTAAATGACATCCAAGTTTGTGGGTACAGCAGAAAATCAAACTCAGAGTGAAAATTAACTATTAATTGTCATAGACAGGTAGAAGGATTATACAAAATAAAATCATGCCTGCTCTGTTAAATTAATAGCTAGCCTGTCATTTCTTCTAAGTGCAGCTAAGTAATTTGCAAGTTCTGATGTGAAAACAGTCTTGGTATGAGAGCTTATTAACACAACAACCTATTCCTGGGTGAAAAACAACTAGCACCTGCATAAACAATAAGATCAGTCTCCTGAGAATCAGTAGAAAAAAATACGTAAACTAACTAAAAATACACGAATTTGATAGATATGCAAAATACCATGTACTGATCAGTGAACTGAGTGTGAATGTATTGTCCACCAATAAGATCTGACACAGTGCATTCTGTAAAATATGACGTATACAATAAAGATTTGGCTTTTCCTGCATGAAGAAAATGGAGTCTTGGCTGACTTATTGAAACAATTATGTGGTGTTTATGGAGAAACCTAAAGCTGTGCTATTGGTTAAATAAGACTTAGGAAGCACTGAAATACAGTGATGGAAGGGAGATGCATGACACACCAATCTCAGAAATCTAGCTTGGTCTGCAGTAGTGGTAAATCACATCACATCAAACAAAAGACATTTCAAGAAGTTACAGTCAATTTTATTCACAGAAGGTGAAGCACTTAAAGTTGTTATTATTTCCAATGGTTAATTGTGTGTACTTGGAGACTACTAGGTCCAATGTTTTCTGTGCCATCAGGTTTATGGGTTTTACTGGATTCAGCCACATAACATAAAGAATAATTACACCTTCAAGTATAAGACCATGACATATTTTGTCAAATATTGCTAAATCCAGCTTCACTATCTTCTCTTCTAACATGAAAAAAAACCAAACAAGTAGAGTTAATAAGGGAATTTTAAAATACGGCATTGCCACTAGCCCACATGCTTTCAGCCCCCTTGAAACACGGGGGATTATCAAGTGGTGACACAAGCAGCTCAGTCAAGCGAGAAGGAGCACCTGCTCCCTGTTGGTATGTACACTATCTAGTTCAAGTATGATTCTAATCCCTTGTCCTGGTCAGAATGAAGATGGTGTCTTGTTTCATATACTTTATTTTCTATTATACAAATCATCTTCTTTCTCTGTCTTTTTACCACATGAATACTTTAGTAAAAGTAAATTCCATAAGTTATTAAGTAGCATCTAAGACATTTTCGATAGTTTGGATTTATTTCATATATACATAAGAATTACTAGAATGGTTCTTTTTAGACAAAGATTTTATTTTATATATAAACAATATAAGTAAAATTTTTTTTAAGTTATATATTTTCTTTATAACACTTTTTTTTTTTTTTTTTTTTTTTTAATAATTCAACCATCTTGTATGGGAAAGGAGAATGGTATTTAGGAAAGTCCACTGATATAATTCTTTACTTTTTCACACTATGGCTGCTACCACCACAACGCCTATCAGATTTTGTTGAGGAATACAACAACAGCATTCTCTTCAGACTTATTAATTCCATTTTCATTCACACATTATCTCAATGACTCGCAAAAATCCTCCCCGTTTTTTTATGTACAGTAAAGATTTTATAGAGACAGTTAATTATTAGTTGCAGTTATCAACCCCTGCTACAAACATGCCCAGAAAACCTTTACAGAAATCACTTTTTGTACTCTTCTTGACTCCATGCATGATGCCCTACACAAGTACTTCTATCCACTACCACTCTGGTGCATCCACTGATCTTGCTGCACATGATGGCATCCTGATGAAAAGCTTTTATTAGCAAGAGCAAAGAAATGTGAAAGAGCACAAGACAAATTTCTGTGTGTAGGCACAAAAAAGAGCCACATTCACCACTGAAATGCAGGAGAGAACAGCACAACAAGGAGAACTACTGAGGTTTTTCTATACACCATGCTAGCTTAACCTTGCTATTGGAAACACAGCACTGGTGTACTGCACTGCAGCCAACACTACCACTGCTGATCATGAGAATTCCAAGCGCTCAGTGTGGCACCACACCATCTTTCAGCTTGTAGGTGATCAACAATTTTGGTATTAATGATGCTACTTCACTGGCTGGCTCATACTAAAACCATCTACCTACTCTCAAGCACTAAGTCTCTGCAGAAAAAAGTACATTTGTTCTTCTCATCTTCTGTTTGAACAGAGTGGAAATATTTCTTCTGTGCTGGTGACCAGTTGCCTCATTTCTTATTTCTTGACCCATGGTCTCACATTTATTAGTTTTACTGACCCACTGCCTTATGTAATTTTGTTCTGTCCTTGCTCATTTTCACCCCATGACATTACACTGCAGTTGAGAAAAATGCAGGTAGACTTGGGACCATCCAGCCATCCTAGAAGCTGCCTACAGTGACTGAGAAACACAAACATGGCCCTGATATGCCAAGAAACATCTAACTAACGTATCCTCAAGCGTAGAGCTGTCAATAGACATTGTGAGTACTCCGAAATCTGATCTCCAATTTATCCTCCAATTTATGAGCATCCTCTTACATAAAGAGCTGTGTGAATACAGGCATGAAAAATGTTAGTCTTAGGTTCCTCAGGAATAGCAGCAACTGGTGAAATTTCCACCTCCTCACTAGAGTCAACACAAAAAGTGAATACCATTTTTAAGACTTACGATTACAGGACTTTTGTTGGCACAATGTGTAGACAAAGGTCATTATTTGAACATTTTTTAAAAAAATTTCTAGCTTTGCCATTAAACTGTTTCTTTGTGTACTTGACATCAGCAGTGGCCCACCCAATGGTAAAAAAAAATAAATTGATCCTTTGAATTTTGTTTGTAGATAATTCCTCAAATAAAGACTTGCTAATTTTATTAAAATAAGGGATAAAATTATTTTAATTTATATACTCTGAATTGTAGGGAATAAGAAAAAAGAATTCAGAATTCTAGTGGTGACATGGTATTAAAAAAAAATCATATTCAGATACCATAGTGGTAATGTGAGAAGAAAAATTTCCATTGTGCCTGCACTGTACTTAAAAGTATTACTTCCATTCTGACAAAAATGGAAGTTCTTCCTTTAAACTATGAATTACAGTAATCATTTTACACACAGGGACATGACATTTTTTACTGAAACCTTTAAAACTTTGCCCACTGTCCAATTAAAGCTAGGTTATCAACCATATTTACCAAGAAAGAATAGACCTGACAGAATGATGGGAATTTCTTTAATATTACCATTTACTGCAAAAATATAGAAAGATTTTAGCAAAAGACTCAAAGATTTGATTTTTCTGTTAGTGGAAACTCTACAATTTTGGGGTGGTTTTTTTTCTTAAACTATAAGAACTCAGCTGTTTAGAATAAAAAGACTTTTTCATCATGCTGGAGTACACTTATGGCTTATTTACTAGAGCAAATTAAATATTCATGCTACCATTGAGTCAAAACAAAAATAATTCTGGTAGCATAGAGCTATAGCATTTCTTTTTTTTTTTTTTAAATTTTAACAGCAGCCTTAATTCTTAAACAGTTACAGGTCCCTGATGTTTGGTGTAGCAATATTTTATTGGTAAAGGTGTGCTGTACAAAACATAAAAACTTTACATACTCCAAGGGCAAATTACTTCCCTTCTCTCTTGGGAATAGTTTATTTTTAATGTAGTTCTTTGAGGGTTTTAATTCTTCATGGGCTCTTAGGCAGTTTTGAATCACAGCATACATATTTAATAGTAATGACATCCAGGGAAATATTTTCTCTGGTGGAGATAATACATACACATTAATAGTAAAATACACAAAGAAAAAACCCTAAGCCTCCAACTAAAAGCACGTACACAATCTGCTTACTGACCTGCAATTAATTATAGTTATACAGTATCTGCTGCTTTTCTTATCAGACTACAAGCTCACACAGGTTGTCATGAACTATCCACTTAGCTCAGGAGCTGCACAGCCACCTGATTGCTGCCCATGCCCTTACACCAAACAACACACAGCACAAACACCTGCCCCTCCAGAATGAGCCCCCCCAAACAATACCTCTTCTCCATCAGCAGACCCTCCCTTGCAATGCCAGAAGCTCACCTAAAAACTGCACCCAACCATCCAAGCACCTTGTGAATATTCACTTCATTTTGCTTCCACCTGCACTGTTCTCACAGTAACTTAATATATGGCACAGGTATTTGACCCTGCAAGCAACATTTCCCTCCGTGAGCGAACACAGCCCCTGCAGATCCTACCTGCAAGGTTTATAAGCTCTCCAGAACCTTCCTCAGCTCCATTATCACTCATTTCATGAATGCTGACACATGCCAGTGCCTTCCACACTGCCCTGACAACAAATTGAGAAATACAGCATACATCCACTGCTCTGAGGCAAAGCTTCCAATTCTCTTGTCCTCCCAAACACAGGTCCCTTTCTTGCAAAGCTGCGAGCCTCTCTGAACACCTGCTGCCCCAAACACTCCACACATAGCTTGTGGGCGCTGTCACAACACTGTCCCAGCAAACTGAAGCCCAGCAAACTTACTACACTTCGTTACAAATCACACCATCAAGTACATTTTCCTGAGAGAACTCATCCACCGGAGCGCACACTTCAGATGCCCTGGATATAGCTCACAAGCACCACCATACACTACTGTCCTATATAAATGGTCCCTCATAAAAATTAAGTCTTAGCAGGGGCAAAACCCAGTCTGGGATAAGGCTCTCACAACCCCTTAGTCAACAGATCTCTCAAGGCGATGACCCCACAAGAAGTCCTTCCATTTACCTGACCTCACACCTGGCTCATGAACACTGTTGATACCAGGAGCTCCCATCAGTCCCACCAGCCTCACAGCACCTGGAACTTCCTCCCTCCCAGGCTGACCTCCACTGCCCAAATCAGTCTCTTCTCAGAAGGCTACAATCAAAAGAGTCAGAATTTCAACCTCCTCTTACTTGGTGTATGTTTGTTCTCACAGCAAACCGACACATAGAAAACGTATCTATTGTTTCAGGACATGAATGTGGCCACCCCCTGCCTTAGGTCTCCGAGCCCCTTGTACCGAGGTTCATAAACATTTCCACCCCTAAGCTGCCTGTGCACCCAGCAGACACCCGGCACAGCAGCCCACGCTTCGGACAGGGCCCTGGGCTATCCCTGGGAACTCCTGCAGCACCCAACCTTACGGCCCTAAGACAAGACAGGCGAAATTCAGAATAGATATTGTTGAGAATTTCACTGTTGGGGTGGTCAGGCATTGGAACAGGTTGCCCAGGGAGGTGGTGGAGTCCCCACCCCTGGAAGTGAAACAAGAGGTGTCCGGATCTGGTGCTGGGTGACGCGGTTTAGTGGTTCAGGAGTTACAGTGCCAAGTGCCGGGTGGACCTCAGACTGGACGATTTTAAGAGGTCTCTTTCAATCCTGATGATTCCATGATTGTTTGCATGCAGCACTTAGAGCAAAGCACAGACTAAGACACGCGGCAGCACCTTGCAGGTGAGGGTCTCCCACTTCCCGTGCCACCAAATCCACACTCGGAGGAACACGAGTTCTCCAAGGCACCTCCTAACCCTACACCCCTCCCGGCCCACGGCTGCCCTCTCACCGGGCACGGCGTCCCGAAGCGAGGCTTCCCACCAGACCGCGATGCTGCCCGAAGTTCGGCACTATCGCGGTTAAGTCGAGCCCGGGGCAGAGGCACCGCGGTGCGGGGCTCCCGCACACCCTCCCCGCACATCTCTGCGGGAGCGGCCTCGACCCGCCGGCACCGCCCGCACACCTGCCCGGCGTCCCGGGCACTGCAGGCCACGCAGGGAGATGGTTTAGGTACTTTTACAGAAAAAAGCAACAATAAAAGGATTGAAAGTGCTTGATACCTCTTCGCGCACCTTTCACCTTTCCTCAACCCCCCCTTCCTCCCGTCCCGCTGTCCCTCAGACAAGAAGTCCCCGCGGAACGAGCGCTGCCCTGTCTCAGCCTCCCGGCCCCGGGAGAAAAGGACAGGCAAACCCTTCTCGGGAACAAGAAGCGAGGACAACCCTTCACCACCCGACTCCCCCTTCCCGCCCCACGACGGCTGCGCTCTGCCACGGGACGGGGCCGTGGGACTCCCGGCTCCCGTCACTCCCGTTCCCCGGAGAGGCGCCGCTCTCCGCTCGGCCGCGCCCGCGGGCCGGGGAGCGCCGGGAGCGTGACGCCACGCGGCGCGGGCGGTTGCCGGGTGACGCGAGCCCGCCCCGCTGTAAGCGCCGCCTCGGCAGGGCGGCCGCGCTCCCGCTGACGGCAGCGAAGATGGCGGCGGCAGCGTCTGACCTGCTGACGGGATGGTGCCTCTTCGGCCTGGCGCTGCTGGTGAGAGGCGGCTCTCTCGCCCTGCGGCGGCCCCCTCAAACATCCCTTCCCCTCCTCTCCCCTCCTCTCCCCTCGCCTGGCCCGGCTGCTACTTCTTCGGCCGCTCGCTTTTCTGGTGCTGGGTATCCCGCCCGGTCTCCTCGCCCGTGCCCCTGAGCCTGCCCCGGCCGCAGGCGCTTCCCTGCGGCTCCCGCGGGTGCCTCGGCGGTGGTGCGGCAGGGCAGAGCGGAGCCGAGCCCGGGGATGGGAGCGGGCGGCTGCCTCGCTCTCTTGCCCGGCGAGCCGCGTTGTTTATGTTTTTGCTTGTTCCGTATGTGTGCGTTGTTGGTGTTGCTCAAGCTGCTCTTAAGGAAAAGTGACTTTCGTGTGGTCAGTATAACGCTGGTGCTGAGTGTTCAGGTAAAAAATGTGTTGATGCCAGTCGTCCGTGCAGGATCGAACATCAGTACCTACTTGTTGACATTGTCATTTTACAACTCATAAGTGTTTTTCCCGTGTATTTCAGGCCATTCTAATTTTCTGCTGGGTTTATGTGCGCAAGTATCAGAGTCGGCGGGAAAGTGAAGTGATTTCTACCATAACAGCAATTTTTGCGTTGGCCGTTGCTCTTATCACATCAGCACTCCTGCCAGTGGACATATTTTTGGTCTCATACATGAAAAATCAAAATGGTACATTTAAGGTATGGACTTCCAAAAATGTTAATTGCCTCTTCAGATCAAGCGCTTTGTGTTGCACAAGGATGGTCTTGGGTTGTCAAAGTGTTTGAAACTAGTGCTAATACTTGTTTTAGTGACCTGACTTTTCTCAAAGCTGGGTACTAGTACTCTGCATAAAACACTCATGTTTGGTATTTGAACTGCATTTCAGTTTTGCTCACTTCCAAATGCTTGTTCCTTTTGTTGTGCATAAGAGTGAGTGTACTGTCCTGAAGGTATAAACAAATCACTTAAGTGTTGCTTTATAGTGTATCGTGATGGGGCATTGTAGAATAAAATTTGTTGTGCTTTTGTTCAAAAATAGACTGTATTGCCCCTTTGTAATTTAGGATTATTTTAATTGTCTTTTTTGTTAGCAAAAAAAAAAAAAAAAAAAAGGGACTGGAACATTTAAAGATTTATAAAGATCTACTCTGCTAATCTACCTATAATGTAAAGCCTGAATTAATAAGCATTTTGAAAGCTACAGAAATGTTTGGCAGAGGGGAATGCAGTAGTAGCTCTTCTTGGCTGATGAAGCCTTAACTGAACTTCTGCATTTATAAACTGTAGGGGGTTGCTGTGCAAAATGAGTTCCTAATGAGATGAGTACTTGCTGTCATCTGCTCTAAGCATTTCTATAAGAGATCTTCCCAATGCTTTAGATATTACTTCAATTTTCAGTAGGAGTTCTTGAAGATATTGACCCAGTGTCTTAGTGAGAGCACTGTGAGTAACAAGAGGTTGAACTGCAGCATGTAGCTAACTTGAATGATGTGTAAGTTGAGTAACAACTTAGTTGGGTTTGGAGCCTAACTGGATCTGTAGTAAAAGTTACGATCCTGAAACAAATGACAGAGTAGGAGAAAGGTAAATGCCTGCACACCAGACTGTATTCCCTTCCAGCCCTACTTCCAAAGGAAAATATAGCTGCTAGATCTGTGTAATGCTTCAAAACTAGCTTGCAACTAATACAATGCTTTTTGGCTGGTGCTTATATACATGCAAGTTATGAGAAGCCTTTAGAACTGAACTGTGATGTATTTTTTGTCATCTTTATTGCTCAGAGTTAATACAGAATAAATTAAGCTGTTATTCAATGTTATTTTGAAAACTTAATATTTTCAGATCTTGCTAGTTTAGAATTAAAATGAATATAGAAGATGAAAGAGATCTTTCATATGTCAGGATTCTAGCAATTTGATGAAAATAATAGTCTTAAATACATTGAGCCTCACTACTTAGAGAAATAACCATGATGCAAGTAAGTCCAGCTGGAAAATGCAATTTTAGTGGGAGCTAAGAAGAATTCCCTGTTGCAAAGGACACATTTTTGCTAATGTATGCTCTGTCTGACTAGAAACAAACCTGTGAGAGCAGGTCCTCAAAGGTGGTCATGCAGTCACTACAGTTTTTTAATAAAGGAAACACAATTATTCGAAGGAAAGGAACTTCAAATACTGTTTTTCATGGGCTAGGCTTCCTTGTTAAAGGACGCATGCTGTGATATGGTGATATGGGTCGATTCTATTTAAAAATTTTACACAGAGCAAGCTTTCATGCTTGTGGTAAAGTCTTTTTTAATAAAGTACCATTTTGCCTATGCTTCTGAGGCTTCTTTGTCCTGCTTAGTTCCTAATATTTGTAGATACTTCTCATGGTTTGTTGAAGTACAGTTGCTCCATACTGCCTTGAAGAAGCATTCTTCTGTGTCTTTTAATCTCAGCTGAATTGAGTTTCTAGCTTTGCAGAAGTAACACAAGATCTATTGACAGAAATGCAACTCAGATGTTGAAATTACAGTATAGAAGTATTAATGTGTCCTTCAAAGTTGAGTGAATCTGAAATCAGTCAGAACCTACAAACCTACAGGTAAAGTCAGCTTTATTGATTCAGTAATTTCAGTTTAGGGGTAATGTTGAGGTGAGAGACTGACAGCATCTTAAAATGAGGCACGTGGTGTCCTGCACAGGACTGGGAGTGGTGGTCCTGATGGTCCCTTCCAGCTGAGCATTTTCTGTGATTCTGTGGTCTTCATGAATTTTTAAACTGTTTTTGGTAACATGTGCTTCTTTCCTGCTATTGCTTCACAAGTAGGATAGACTGAATTGTGTTTAGAACATTTCCTGAGGATTACTGGCTGTTCTCTGGACCATTCTTTCAAACCCAATTCTTCCAAAACCCTGTAAGTGATGCTGGGGTCTGAAGGACAGTGACTCCAGCAAGAAACCTTTGTTGCTTTGGATGGGCGGAGTGAGTTAAGTCTTTAATCTTCTCAGTGACTTTTTGAGGGAGATCCAGGTAGCAGATGTGGGTAATATTCTCTGTAGATAGATTAGTAGTTCATCAAAAAAATCTTCCAACTGAATGATTTTAGAGCTGATGCCAAAAGAGTAGTGGCAGTTATCCAGATTCTAAGTAAGAAATTTGTCTTTCTGTATGCTTTTCCTCTACTTCCCGCTTATAATTCCTGGTATCAGAGTTAAGAGTGATGAAAAACAAGGGTGCTCAACTTGAAAAAGAGGTACTAAATGTGGACTTTCAGTTCATTTTTAATGTGTCTGACCTTACTGTCAACTTGTAGATCTAGCTGAGGTTTACAAGATGAATAAGCTTGTAGCATAATGTGATTCTACCTAAGTTTGCTAACAGCTGGTGGTTAAATTGAAGGCTTTGATGGTTCAAAGTTCTCATTGAGAATTGTGTGTGTGTTCTGTGACAAGGAAAGGTGGTATGTCCTGGATACAAGGATTGCCTGAACTGTAATACCCAAGCAGAGTATCTTTTCCACAAGGCTGTGAATATTATGCTGCTTTCTGGAGGAATTCACTTTAAAGTGTTGTGTACCCCTTTTCCATCGTGTGTTCTGAAGTTTCTTCCTTGACAAAGGCTGTATACGCTATGCCTTCATTAACTTGAGGCTTTGTTTATTTCCACAGGACTGTTAAGATATTGTTTATACATCTTTCCCTTACTACAGATTATTGTTTATGGTTAAAAAAATGGCTTGTAGCATTTAGCACATAATGGTGTATCTCACTGTATTTTGAGACATATCAAATATTGTCTAAAGTTTTTATACTGAGTGAATTGAGCAGGTTTGTTATTGGCAAGTTTTGCACAGTAGAATTCCCTGCAATGTGTTTTCCAGAGGGTGGGTTTACTTCGATTCGTAGTACTGTTGAGTAGGAAGGGAGGCTTTTGGTTTAATACTAATACAAAATTGAATATTACCTTGAAAGTGAAGCCCTCATAATGTTCAACAGCACCAATTAAGCTCAAAGGTTTTGGCATTGAGCACTGTTAGTGCTTTAGTTTGTTTCAAAGGACTTTAAATACATCCAGTTGCATCTGATCCATTTGATGTGAAAACTTATTGGACTTAAAACAAGCACATAGGAACAGAAAACTTCACCATAGATTAAAAACATAATATTGCTGCTGGAACCCAAGATCTCTGGGTCTGACCTACAAGTCTCATAAATACTTAAAGCATGGCTGATTCTGTCTTGCAGCAGGAAGACTGCTTGAAACAAGGATACTCACTCACATCATTGTACTGTCTTTTTTTTTCCCTACTGTTCTAGCAGAAGGCAGAGGAGGTGATGGAACCTTTCCTTTTCTTTTTGGAATGTATGGATTCTTGTTACTATATGAAGTTAAAAGCCAGTGGCATTTCTTTCAGTCTTGTTAAAACTGAATCTATCACAAGACTTGGGTATCTGCATGAGCTGTTAAAAGCTAGTTATCCTCCTAATGATTCAAAGAGTAGCATCTGCTTAATGGGAGATGTTTTTTGAAGGCTGTTTAAGGTTTTTTGCATCTTACGAGGGTGAGAGGGGAACAACTCATTATGTAGATGCTCAGAATACAAAACCACTAGAAATATCCACAGTTTTTATTTCTAGGAAGGTGTTAACTGAGAAGTTATTGTTGACTGAGACCATGCCTCCTTCTTGAGTAAGAATTACTACTTATAAAGCAATAATACTTGGCCAAAACATTGATGCTAGGCAGGTGGGGCTGACATGTGCATGTTTCTTGATGCTACTTTCCATCTGGCAGTCAAAATCCTGGCGCTGTCTCATTTTGGAGGTAACAGGCTGGAAGATCTGGGATGCGGATATGAAATTTCTTCGTATCTAACCATGCTGTGACTCGGTCTCCTGTCTTTCATACTGCATCTTCCTTTTGTTGCCCAAGCTTTGGGAGAGTTAATCAGAAGAATGAGTGCTTCATCTGCTGAAATACTGAAAGCTGTGATGTTGCATAACTTTAAGCTCTGTTAAGGGACATTTTCGGAGAATAGAAGCTAGCTTCCCTGGCTACTCGTGAAAGTCTTGCAGGGTTCAGCAGTGACAGTAGAAATGTCAAATTTAATGGGGATAAAAGAAAGAAATCTATTACTATTCCTTCACCAAAAAGGGTGGAAAGTCAGATTAACTTGGAATGGTTTTATTTGGGAAAGTTATCTGTACAGTTTGATTAGTACTGTTCCTTGAAATATGTTAACACGAGTCACTAAATGGACAGTTGCTGGTAGAAGACAGACTGCTCAATGTTTAATGTGGAAGCAAGTGTTCTTTGTAACTAATTTTCCATGAATGTAGTTATAAAATTAGTCTTCTAAGGGAGCTTTGAATTGGATTTAGCATTTAGGTAAACTTGAAGTATCTTAAGCTGCTTTTTTATATTTTTACTTACATAGCAACATTTTGCTAGCATGTGTACTTTTTACATTTTTTTCATGTGACATCTTAAGAAATACTTAGCATAATAGTTTAATATGGGTCATAATGCTCTTTGCACATATCCTTGGAATTTGTGGATCCCCTTGTCTCTCAGTATGATGCATTAGTAGGGGATATGTGCTTGCTAAACTGCACGGAACAAAATGAAAATACAGCACAACAGTGCAGAATGCCTGAATACTGCAGGTCCTAAGAGAATTTGGGGTCCCATTTTGACACCTTAAACTGTTTGTTGAAGGCAGTATGAATTTTCACCTCCCTCATTTATTGTGCTTTTAAGTCATTTGCTGTATGTACTGTAAGCTTGGGTTGTAATGGATGGAAAAGAAAAAGACTAGATCTGGAGGCTGTCCAAATGGGTTCTCAGCTGAGTCCTCGATGTGCTAGTTGAGTAAATTCCTATACCTAGCAGCTTAGTATGCTAGTTCCTATACCTAGCACCAGAGATGCTAAGATTGTCAGAGCTGATACTCATTAGGTAGCAGTGCTTGCTTTTGAGAAGACAGTGCTGCTGTCACTAGCCTTTGTAACAGCTCCGATGAACTGATAGCTGCCTTTGAGTTGCTGGTAGTGTGTGCATATAGATAATTTGCCAGTTAGAATTAAGCATTTTGCTTTCTAGTTTGTTTAAATGTGGCGCTTTGGAAGCTAACTGGAAGCTGATGTAATAATTATGATATATAATTAAATTGGCCTGCATTATATATTCTTCTTCTGCAGAGTAATGCAGCATTTGTATGCTGAGGCAGATGTAAGTAATGGTAAACTGCACACATTTGCAATTTGAGTTTGTTTAGTGTAATATAGCAGCTCACTATTTTAATGTGGTGTAGTGTGTGTTTCCTAGTATACTACTCTGGTCCTGTATGCAACTTAATTTGAAAAACAGAATGAAAAGCAATGACAATATTTAAAGTTCTACATCTGTATTTTGTTAAGAGTGCTTTTCTGTAGCTGAAGGGGAAGCAGTTCTTGGGCAGCTAAGCCATTTGTATTTCCATTATGAGCTACCTCTTCTTTACAGTGACTGTGCCTCTTAAAAGTTGGGTCTCACTGTTGCTTTTTTTGCTTGTTCTTGGTTTTTGTGCATTTTAAATGTCTCTGTTGCTTATAGAAGAGACCTTTCTTCCAGTAGCTGCTTGGTATCAAGCAATGCAAACAGTTGAGTTCAGTCTTTGTTTTCTCTTAGGCTTGATTAAAGTAAGCATTTTCTTAATATTTAACGTGAGGCAAATTAAATGTTCTGTATGTGTTCCTTACTTATTGTAATCAAATTCTTTTGTGGTATATTTTAATACAAATGCCTAGAAATTTCTTACTTAAGATGCTGTTGGGTGTGAGCCTGGCAGTCTGCAAAGGCTGAGCTTATTGTGTACCTGACAGATACTTCAGGTGTTGCTTCTGCCCCTTCTGCTAAAATATTTTTCATCCTTTCTTTTCGCTAATTAGGTGTAAAAATGGATATGTATTTTTCTACTCAAATTTCAGCTGGATGATAATTAATTTAGTTGATACGGTGAATTTTAAAAGCTTAATGTAAATTGACCTACTGGAGATCTTTATATAGTAAGAAAAAGGAAGGTGGTGCTGATTTTCTGAGGCAGTAGAAAAAGTGTTCAGGATATGTCATCAAGCCCATATTCCAGAAGACTTTATACAGTTCTGGGAGAAATGATAAACCAAATGCCAAAGTGTCTTTAAGTCTTATGGGAGCAGTGTTTAAGTAGGATGCTCATATGCATTTTCATATCTCCCTGTTAGTGTGTGCATCTTTACAACTTTACCACTTTGAGGAAAACCTGCGTACAGAAATGAAAAAGAGCTTTGACAGTACTGGAATTTTTTTTGTTGTTTGTTTGTTTTTGTTTTCACTAATTCAGTTATGTTGGTATGTTCTCTAGCTTTTAAAGAACCCTGCTTCTGGATAACTGCTTTATTGATCTTGGCCACATACAGATTGTATCCCACAAAACTAAAATGATTCTAAAATGTGTTTAAACTGTACTAGCAGCATTGGACCATTTTATTCAATTCCTGAATTTGTCTGCCAGCCATTATGTCATAAAATATTTAGCTTCCTTAAACCAACAGCTCTTCTCTTGGAGGAGAGGGAGTAGGCACAAGAACGTGACTTCAGCCATCTGGCTGACTGCAGTTTCCAGTGTAGTTAAGAGTTGTGTTTTCGCTTTCATTGCTTCCATTCTCTGAACCATTCCCCAGGACTGAGTAGTGCAGTTACTTTTACTCTTGTTCGAATAAGGAATATAAGTGCTCTTGGACTTTGACTTGTAAAATTAGATAGTGCTAAGTTGAATATTCATGTAATTTAAGTCTTGGTCAAACAAGAAAGTGAAGTTTTGTACTTCTGAAAAAGGTGATGATAGCTTAAACTGATGTAATAATGAATAAAAGTAAAAATTAATTATACATAACTGAGCATAATAAAAAGTTCTTTCTTATTCTTATGTCTAAGTATTGTTGCATATGTATATGCAAATTTTAAACAAAGCTGTTCTGTGATGGAAATACTGTGTACATTGTGTGCTTTGTCCTACTGTGTGGCCCATGGCGCAAGAAAGCTGTTCAGACAAGGCCACAAACATGGTCAGAGATCTGGAGCACCTCTCCTGTGAAGACAATCTGAAAAAGTTGGGGTTATTCAGCGTGGAGAAGAGAAGGTTGTGGGGAGATGTTATTGCAGCCTTTCAGTATAGAGCGAGCTTATAAGAAGAATGGAGAAACAATTTTGACTAGTGCCTGTGGACACAGAAAATAATGTGACAGCTTTAAACTGAGAGCTTAGATGTAGCTATAAAGAGGAAATTTATGGTGAGGTTGATGGTTCTCTGGAACAGGGTTCCCAGAGGAATTGTGAATGCCTATCATTGGAAGCATTCCAAGGTCAAGTTGAATGGGTCTTTGAGCAACCTGACCTCGTGAAAGGTGTTCCTGCCCATGGCAGGAGGGATGGACTAGGTGATCTTTGAAGGTCCCTTTCAACCCATTCCATGATTATCTTCAGAGACTCTTACAAAGCTACTGTGGGGATCAGAAGAACATACATGGGAGCTGCCAAAACTTAATGTTCCTTTGAGTCTAAACCCTTCCTTTTGTGAAACTGTCCTGTGCTGATTCCTGTTTGTCCAGTGATTTTCACTGTTGCTGGCACTCTAGCATGGAATTCTTTAGAAGCAGCATTTTTATCTATTTCCCTCAGTTTGTGTCCTTTAATGGTTGATTCTCATGTAGTCTTCTTTTATTACATTTTTCTATCCTTTATTGCTAGGTCTGGGCTGATGCTAATGTTTCAAGGCAAATTGAAGACACTGTACTTTATGGATATTACAGTAAGTATTTTAGTTTTTCCTTTTTTTTAATATATATATACTAGAACCTTTAAGTGAAGTCATGAAGTTTTTAGAGATCATACTGGGTTATCCCTTTTTGGTTAAACATGAGTCTTATACTTGGGTGCCCTTCAGAGAATATTTTTTATCTTCAAGAGTCCCCTAAAAATGCAAATATACTGAAGCCAGTTCATGGAAAAGGCTAATGGTTTCAGTTGTGTAATCTATGGTTCACATGTTTCCTGTGTGTGTGTTTTGTGATCCCTTAAAGGAAACATGTGATATTGCTGTAACTTTTATGGCACTTAACATATGCAGCAGTGTGAAACTTGTCTACCGTGTATAAAGTCCATGCAACCATGAGTGCAACATTTTCAAGTGTTCAGATTCCGCAGCTGCCATGGTGCAAGTAACAGCTACTGTGGAGGAGCATAGAGGAGTTGAGTTTATTCAAAAGTGGTAATCCTAAATTTTAATGAAATTAAAAAAAAAAAAAGACTGAAAAAAAACCTGTTCATCAAACCTCTGCATAGTCTGATATCAGTTTTTAAGTGTTCCTTGCAAAACTTAGGAGAAGTTTTACTACTAATGAATGTGTATATAATAGGTATAGAAGTGTGCTCAGCACAGTTTGAGTGAAATGCTTGTTTCAGTTAATGATGCAAACTCAGAGATGGCTGCCTGCTTTTGCTCACATCTCCAAAGACTTGAAGATGTCTTTTTTCTCTTCGAATATTGTGGTTCTTTTGAATATGTTTTTTAGATTAGATCAGGAAATTATTTCACATAGTGGACTTATTTTGTTAAATTACAGATTATTGCCTGCCAGTGATAGTGACAAACTATGCTTCACTCAGCATAAAAATGAATAAAGTCGAAAGCAGTAAGAAGAATTCTCTGCTTTCAAAAAGGAACTTTTAACACAGAGATTCTTCACTTTGTAATAGTGGAATTGGTTTGTATTTGCTTTCTATTCTTTGTAGTTTGCCAGAGTCTTGTTTAACAGACCAAATATTTCACAGCTCATAAAGTGGAATAATCAAGCCCTTCTGTGGACTGTTTCCTATGGATTTGTGAGACTGATTGATTGATGAATTTCTATAAGGTGTTTTGGGCTAGCTGACTGTTTTGGTAAATTTTGAACTATTTTTTTGAAATAGATTTAAACTGGGAAAACTGCTTTTGTTTTTGGCCTTTCTGGACAGGTCTACATGCAATACTGTAGGACAAATGTCTTATTTTGTACCGTATCTTCCAGATGATGGTAGAGATTTAAACATGGTTTTAAAATATTTTTCTTTTGTCATCTTAATTTGATTAGGTACACTTTTTCATAACTAGTTTTATAACTAGAGCTACGTTGAAATGAACAATAATAGTAACTTACTTTTCAGAAGTCTCCAAAAATCGTATATAAAACCACAGTGTCTCTCATACATCATCTAGTCCCCTGTTGCTGTTGCCCAGCATAGAGACATAACAGCTGAGAAGGAGAAAGTTAAGTGACTCTTCCACTGTAATACTATTCAACAACTTTTTTTTTTTTGCTATCTTCATAGGAAAATATTTGATTTTTTTTTTTTTTAAACAGACAGGAGGAGCAGAAGTGAAGTACCCTTTTGTACTTAAGAACGTGAATGCCAGTATTTTCTTGTGTCTCCCAAAAATGGAGGGATAACTATATAGAGCCTACTTGACTCCCATAGTTGTATTGACAATTTATGGTGTAATAATTGGTGCACTTTGGTCATTGTCCTTCAATACAAGTTACCTGTAATTGTAACAAGAATGTGATGACTGTGATTTAACTGATATTTTAGAATATTATTCATTACTTTGCTACCTGCATTGCTTTTTTTACTGATAAAGCTCTAACTAAATATAGAAAAGCTTTGGGCTTTTTTGCATAATTGTTAGCCCCCATGAAAAATGTTGTTTCTCATGCCCAGCTGGTTTATTGGCTAGACTGATACAAAAGTAGAATGGGTTTGTAGTGGTAGAATAGTAAATAAGGTGCCTCTCTGAGTGAAGTTGAAATAACTGTATCTTGAAGAGGGATTTCAGCAGCCTAAAAGCTTTTCATAGCAAACCAGTCCAATAATTGCTTTGAAGCCGTAGTGGCTTAGTGTGTCACTATTTCTAAACCCAGGTGTAATAGAACTTGCCTCACAGTACTGAAGTGATTGAACAGTGATCAATGGTTGGCAAATGCTCTAAAAAAGCATGTCAGTTTCTTTGGAAGGAAAACTCTTTTCAGAAAGTGTTATAATTGAAAACTGTCCGACACAGTTTGCTTTGTATCGCAAAGAATGAGGTTGAAACAACTGACAGTAACCTGGAGGTGTGCTCTGTAGTTCTTGCTGTAGTAAGTAAATACTAGCTGTTGCAGTCACCTCGATGTTCAGTGTCCTTTGATGAAAATTTGTGAATGGTGAAAGGATATTATTGGTAGATTCTAATCATCTTGTGAGATAGACAAAGGTATTTACCTGCATGTGTTGGATGACTCCCAGCCACGGTGTGCCAAGGATTGTCTGCTAAATTTTGTGGGATCTCCACATGTACTTTGAAGTCTGTGATGAATTTTGGTTTTTCAATTTCCATTTTAAGTCAGCAATAGTATGGTGATTCATAGGTTAAAGTTTTTGAATAAGAATTTATCCAAAAAGGTAAGTGGTATTACTTGGATGATTTTTACATGGAGTTTTGTCTGCTTACTTCAAATGTTTGATGAGTCATTGACACTGAATCATTAACACAAGAATTTGAGCTTCTAGAAATTAAGTGCAAGTCAAATATGACTTCATGTTTTTGTAATCTGGTTCTAGGAGAAGCCATTCTGAGTACTATGAGCGATCCATAGCGGTATCTGACAAATACTGTGGAGTTACATCTACAGAAACACTTTCCTAATTAGCATAATTTTTTCTGGGAGCAATGTGCTAGAACATAAATTGAGACTCTGTCTGCATTGAAGCTTACTATGGTGAATTGCTTCAAACAAGTGTCTGACTTGAATTTTGTTACTGCTTTGTATTCTGTAACTTCCACTTGGGAATACAACAGATATCATCTTCCAGTCTTGAAGAAAACTTACTTTAAAACATTTTTTGTGAGTTGTAAGAATAATGTATTTGGGAAGAAAGATTGATCATAAGTTTCTAGGAGTAGTTTGTGACTTAGCAGAATAAGTGAGGGAGTATATAACAGATTGTTGTTTTAAGCTGCGTAGTAATTTTTGATGTTATGTAATGCCCTTGTATGTGTTACCATCTGGAAAAACAAGTTTTCTGTGGTGTAAGAGACTTCTGATGATATAATATTCTTGAGCCTTCTATAGTGTCTTAAAAGGATTTGAGGGAATACTCATCTTGGATAGTCAGGTTGAAACCTTTCCAGTTGTTCGAGGAAAAAAAACAAAACAACCCAACAATTCAAAATGTAATAAAGGGACCCTTATGGTTATTAATTGAAGACTATTATGAGGTGTAACTTCCTCATGCTTAAGGTGTCTTTGTATTGACACGGTGCAAATCAGCAGAAGGAGTAACTTGAGATGACAGCAGTCTCTAAGGAACAAATTAACAACAGACAAACCTTTTGAAGGAGTTCTTTCTGAGGATTCCTTAGATTGTGGCAGGAAGCACACTTCTAGTGATAGTGCTTCACCTTCTGATAGAAGCCAGAAAAATATTTTGAAACAAAAGTTGAACCTCTGAACTAGAACAAAGAGCAGTCCCTGAAAGCTGAGACAATGTTTTATGCCACAAGGTCACAGAGGAGTTAGGGGAAAGGGAATATATTTGTCACTGTTGTCTGGTTGTTTGCTGCTGCAAGGCCTCTGCTTTTGAAGGTTAGCTTTTCAGGGAATAAACAGCCCTTTTATTGGGTAGGACAGCAGGCAATTAGAGTCTTGCCATCAGGTAACTAAGTTTTATGGACTGATGAAAGTTGCTGCATTTCCTTTTTCGTGAATTATGAAAATTAAAGTTTAAAAACCAGATGATCAATTTCATGTCTTTCTGATAGGCGCTTGGGCAAATCTGTTAAAGCTACATAGAACCACAGAGTATGCTGTGTTGGAAAGGACCTGTTAAAATCCTTGAGTCCAACTTCTGTCCCTGTGCAGAACACCCAAATAATCACACCATGTAAATGTAAATTACCTTTACATTTACTGAGAGAATTGTCCTGAGAACATTTCTTGAGCTTCCCTAGAGAGCTTGTTCCAGTGCCCAACCACCCTTGGGGGGAAGAACCTCTTTCTTAATATCCATCCTAAACCTCCCCTGACAGCTTCAGGCCCTTCCCTTGGGCCCTGTCCCTGCAGAGAAGAGATCAGTGTCTGCCCCTCACGAGGAAGTTGGAACTGCAGTGATGTTTCCCCTCAGTCTTCTCCAGGCTGAACCAAGTGACCTCAGCCAGTCCTCATCTGGCTTCTGTAGTAAAATAGCAAGCACTATCTTTTGCTTCAGTTATGTGAGTTGTAAACTTCATTTTCAATTCTTACTAAGAAATCCTCACAGGCAGTTTAAAACCACCTGATATGTAAGCAAAAAGATCTGTCTTGGAGTGGTTTTCTTGAGAAAAGCAAATCCAAAGCTGCCTTTTTTCTTTGGTATTCCTGTAAAATTACTGTGGCAGCCAAGGTTTTCAACAGAGAAAATTGCAGAACTTCTGCAATTTTAAGTGTAGATTGGAGTTTATACTACTGTGTGTTTATAATACTGCATGCCGTACTTAAAAATCTGTTTAATATGTGATTCTCTAGCAGTTTAGTGACAGCAGATAACATGTTTAAAGGTTTGATCTTGCAGTTTTTTCCAACCTTAATGATCCTTTGTAAATAAAGTTACTCATACAGTTCATAGTCTTTTTAATCAATGTGTTTCTTCCTTTGTCCCCTTGGAAGAAACATGGACTACAGTCTCATTATGTAATGAGCTAATAAGGGCATGCCTGAAGAGTAAGGTATGCTGAATTCAGTGTAGTGTAACTTGGAAGTGAGGATTTTCTGTGCTTGTGGTGACCTCTATGGGCTGATTATTCTCCTCTTGGACTAATGATGCGTGTAACTTGCCTAATTTACTGGCCTATTGTGGTGTGGATTTAGGACTAGTCTAGAAAAACAGATTATAGATTAGACAGGCTTGATTTCTGAAAGCATTCACAATATTGAAGTAATATGACTACTGCTCTAGAGTGTCTTGGAAGATTTCTTTTCGAGTTTGAGGTTTCAAGGTGTTTTTTAGCACTGAATGTTTTGCTCTTGGCAAATATGAGAGTTCATGAACTAACTGAGAACTTTTTTCTCTTCATGCATTGCCATACTAACTCAGTACACTAAACAGTAGATACTTTTTAACACTTTGAAATATTTTCCCAAAGAATGTTTTCTATTTAGATATAATTAGTGATTCATATTTAGATTCTAGTTGTTGATACTTTATTTGGCTTCTATACCAACTTTAGGAAAAAATGCTGAGGTAGATTTCTTTGGATGTGTGCACTGTGTGGAGTGTGCTAGTCAAAATAAGAGGTCACAGGCTTTAAGTTGGGAATGAATGTATTCATGGAAAGGTGTTAATTAAGTGTATATGGAAAGTTATGTATTAGTCATGTAGAATGGGGCAAAGATGAAAAATAACCAAAGATTACAGGATTTCTGTGGTCCTGAGTACTTGTACTTATTCTTTCAAAGGTGCAATTTTGTGCTGGCACAAGCAGTCTTGGTTGTGTAGCACTTACGACATTTTGAAGTCTTAGTAAACTATTCCAAGATAACTTTTCTTGTGGGGTGCAAATACTGTAACGTACTGCTTCACAGTTTTTAGTTTCCTAATGGACTTCCGCAATGTTCATAGTATGAGATAATTTGGAATATTAGAAGATTTTCCTAAATAATCATGTTCTAAAGCATGTTCAACGTATAATGCAGAGAACTTAAGATTTAGACTTGGAATTCTCTACCTGAAATTGGTCTTTTCGTACCACTGCCTAATTAGTCCAATTGATTTTGACCAGCTGTCTTAACGACTTCAAAACCTGAGAGTATTTTTCAAGATGTATTAAACTTTTTACTTTTTTGATCACCTGTGCATCAAAGTGACATGACAGTATGATTGTTTTGGTTTAGTGGCTACTCAGTTAAATATCTGTTGCAATCTCCAATTAGTACTTCTAAAAGAGCATAAACTGATGATGCTATATTGCTGAAGCTTGTTTTGTTTTGTGAATTGAGGTCAGTAATAACCATGTCTTTCATTCTTGATGTACTTAGGTTAATAGTAGAACCTATTCTGAGTCCAGTGATAAAAATACCTTTAATTTAGTTTAATTTGATATACATTTGTTTGAGCAACCTGTTATTGGATGGCTTAGCTTGCTTTTATTCACTATGCTTTAAGCCAGTGTGCTAGTATTGTGTATCACTTGCATACAATTGATTACTTTTAGTCATTTGGTGTTGCTGAGTTGAAGATGGATCTGAAATCCTTCATCTGAAAGAGTTCACTTTAAAGTCCTTTGGAGTTCACAAAACAGTGATAAGTATGCAAGCTGGCTAGTGAATTTTACTAACTTTTCAATGCTTGAAATTATGAGCTAGAAAGAAGAGAAATTAATGTTTTACTCTTTCCTTTGAATTACTGTGTAATAAATGAAGTGCCAATGTAACTCTCTTAATTTAATTCTTTCTCCTAGCTCTGTACTCGATCATCCTGTTCTGCGTCTTTCTGTGGATTCCCTTTGTCTATTTCTATTATGAGGAGAAGGAGGATGATGATGGCAACACATGCTCAGTAAGTTTACTGTAGCAAATGCACCAAGCAATGAAAAGGCAAATGAATAGATCCAAAATATGAAAGCAAGAATGATTTTTTTAAACTTAGAAAGGGTATTAGCATTGTAATATTTAAATCTATTACTATAGTTCCATAAAAATCCTGGAGCAGCTCTTAGTAACACATAGTCTGACATTTTCTAGTCTAAGTGCTGTGGTCTCACATGAAATGAAACTCTAGTGAGAAAAGTAATTAATGTCTATATTTTCTTGAATTCTTTAAACTTCCTAAAAATTGTTTTGAGCAAGATTTCATACACAGAAGTTAAAACTTCTTATGTGAGACTTTCCATAGAATAAAAACCTGATATAGTGACAGCTTTTAAAATAGGGAATAGAAAGATGGTTCTGATTCTGAAATAGACACTCAAATTTAGTCTTTCAACTGTAGTAGAAGTATTTTTTCTTGAAGTAGGTAGTAATTTACCTGAAGCTAATGTGTTTACTTTTGTAGTACTCTGGCTTGAGACTTCTCAGGGAACACACTAACTGCGTGCCAATAAGGTGCTACATTTCAAATGAAAATACTTCTCTAAAGAATCTTCTAAACAATTAATCATAGTTTTTTCCCCTTCTGTTTAGTTGTAGCCATAACAGAAGAAGATTTTTAGTAATAGCTGTAATATAAAGCATTAGTAGTATTTTCTTTGAGTGAGTTTGCAATGAATATATCCAGGCTTCCAGCCACAGCTGCTCAAATGCATAGCTTATGATGGAAGCAGAGTTCTATGTCATTGTTCACAGTTCTCAAGCTATGAGACTCTTCAAGAGTGGAATTCTGTGTATACTTATTACTTGTATATAAAACTACTCATGCTTTTAATGGAGGTTTTTTGTAGAATGCCTATTATGCTAAGTATACTTTTTCATAGTTTGCACAAATCCCTTTATATTCTTTTTATGTCAATGTATTAACTTTCTCTTTAACATTCAGCAGGTTAAAACTGCACTCAAATACACTCTGGGATTCATCACAATTTGTGCTGTTCTTCTGTTAATTGGGTAAGTATTTGTATTGAGCACTGTTCTGTGTAAGATTTATTTATCAGAGTTGTATTCTTTGTTTCTAAGAGGTAAATTATGATGCACTGAATCTGTATAATTAACATTAGCTTAATCACAAATAGGGCTTAAGTATCCTGAGAACTATGTACCTGAAAAGTAAGAGTTTAACTGGAAGGTAAAATGATTTTCTTAATTGTGGAGGTACTTGTGCTTCCAAGCTGGCTGAATGTTCAGTGTGAATTGATATCAAGGGCACAGTGGCTTTGACACAACTACATCAGTCTGTTCAACGGGGAGTAAAGAATTTGTCCTCATCCATGTTCATCCAACAATTTTTTGCCTTTCTTAAGTGCTTTCTCTGAAATGGACCTTGTGAAACAGCTTTTTGGGGAAATGATTAGATGTTATGTGCTTATACTTTCCTAAATGGAAATATTGTCTGAAGAATGTAAGTGTAGTGTGGGGTTATACTTGACTTAATTGTGCCTTGGATGAAAAAGCTTTTGTTGGCTTTTGTTTAAAAGCCAAATGTTACTGAAGTGAGTAAGCTGTTTGCAGCAACTGCTGTTGTTCTGAAACTCCAGGTAGTAGCAGAAAATTGATTTCAGATCACCATTAAGCATGACATGCACACCAGTACTGAATCTTTCTCATGTCTGCTGTGTCATAAGCTTTTTAGCATTTTGACTGCAGCAATAAAGTTGGTAAAAATTGCAAAATGTGTGCTAAAATGATCCATATCAAAGTACTGGAGCGTGAAGTAGAAACTAGAGTAAAATTAATGCTTCCAGTTATATACCATCTTCCTGGAATACTTTTAGTTTTTATAAAAGTTAAAGGTATATATCTATCAAGTCTCTTGTCCTTTTAAGTGAAAGTAAGGTATTTGCTCTTATAAGAGATTGTAGGAGTTTATTACCTCAATAATTTTCTAGAAATATTACTAAAATTTCTGGAAAAAGCTCTTTCTGGCAGCTCACATCATAGGTATAGATCGATGTATAACATAGCCAGTTTAGAAATCTTAGTAGCGTCTCTAGTAGGTGTCAGCTGAATCCTCAGTATCTCTAAGCATGTTTGTTCCTCTCTCCCAGTAAGAGAGAAAAAGGTAATTCTTATATTCTCCTTTAAGTGAGACTGCAAGACTTCCTTCGAGGGGAGAAGGCTCAATTTTAGAGACGACTGAGGTGACTGTGCTGAAGGAAAATGTTAACTTTTTTCCTAGTGTAGTTATATATAGATTAGGTAGCATATGTCTCAGTGTTTGTGTATATATGCTTTTTCAGAAGAAGTTACCTGTCTTTGCTTCTTTTCATAGCAAGGGCAGGGAGTGGCCACAGAAAGTGGCCAGTGTGACAGGAAAGAGATAAACATGCTGGAGCTGAAGATTCTGTATGAGTGGTTTGAATGAATGTGGTAGTGAAGACTAGTCTTGCAGTAGTGGGGGATTCTCTCACTGGTAGTTAGGATCAGAGTAATTTTAAAATAGACTGGAATTTTATGTACTATGTTTGACTCTAGGTGTCTAGGCTTAATGGACTAGAGTGCTCCTGCACACAGATTATGACAGTGAGAGGCGTTGGAATATTTCCTGTTGAGTGCCTAACAAATAGTCTTTCTATCTGTGGTTACATGATGAATGTCTCATAGCTAGGCAGCCTCTGTTTTGATTGGTTTAGGAAGTAATCTGTATGATTAAAACAAGTAAATAAATAGTTTTAAAGGTCTACATAAGGCATTTTTTGCCTCTTCTGTAGTCTGCTGTCCTCAAAGGAATTATAAAAGCTATATTAAGCTCCAAGTTTCAGTGTTTTGGTCTTACCAGGATGTTGCACTTTCTCCACTAGAGATTGTTGTGACTATTTGGGGAAATTTTTTCTGTTTTGTGCCACATAATCTTGGAGGTTTTTCTGACTTGATAACGCAGCTTAGTGGGCAGGATGTTTTTGTCCAAATTGTTATCAGGAGTAGTGTTTGTACCTCTTACTTTAATTGTCTATTACAGAACAGTCATCTGGCAGAAAAGTGCACGTCTGTAACACTTAAATCCTATGTACGCAACTTGATGCAGAGTACTATTAAAAGCAAAGTATAGGGCAAATTTATACTGAAATGCTCAGAACTAGTTTTTACTTGTCATACTTTTCCCTTCCCATAAGTTAGGTACTTTCCTTGTACTTTTCTCTAAATGTCACATGCTTGTCAAGGGGCTTGAGATATTGCTATCTATATTAATGCACTCTTAGGGTCTAGTATGGAATAAAATGGTTGTTTTTGAGGCTAAGAAATGTTTAGTTCCGAAATGCGTGCTTCCGTGACTGTCAGTGTTCAGAATCAAACTGGTTACCTTAATTTTTTAGAACCGTTAGCTCTTAAAAAGCTATTAATATATTTAATTATCCTATAAATAGTTATGCAAATTAGATCACAGCAGAACTCACTTGAGGAAATTAGTCTAAATCTGGTGTGTTGGAAAATAATTTCCTAAGGATGACAGCTGATGACCCTCTGATTTAAGGATCAAACTTTACCCATCTACACTTGTGTATTAGCCTGGCCAAGAGTGAATAGTTTTAAACTGCTTGTCTTGCACTTTCTTTGTTCTGCAGCTTAGATATTGATCAAGATTTTAATCATAATTTACCAGGACTGTGTTTTCAACATCATAGCAATTTGCTTCTATTTTTAAAATTACCACAGTTAATAATTTGATTTTGTGTCCAGAGCTCCAAGTATCAGACATCACAGCTGAGTTGTTTTGCTGGCTTGCATTACCTTGATTTATAACTCCCGTGTTCTTTTCTGGGGCCTTTGGTGCATGGAACTTGAGCAGGAGCAGAATCAGATGTCCATCTCCTTCAGTCAAGCCTTATCTGAGTACTAATTGAAGAGGATAATGTATTCAGTAGCCCCTGCTCTGATTAGTGTCCTTTGACATGCTGGTTGTAGATAGTCTCAGCAAAAAACAAAAAAGAAACAAACAAAACAACCAAAAAACCCCCATCCTATTATTCTCAGGGAAAAGAAAGCAAGCAAGTTATAAATATCCTAAAATGTTCCATCTTGTTTGTTCCCTGCATGTGGTCCACAAATGGCAAATCCTCAGTTACCTTCTCAGTCTCCTTTTTAAATTATTTTTAGTAAATAAACTGGCAGTTATTTCTGTCATTTGAAAGTAAAGATGTTGCCTAACTTGGTTTTAATGCCTGTGTCTTGTCTGTATGCTGTTTTACAGAAAGAATTGCTACTAGAGGCAGATACAAGAGCTAAATCCTAAGTCAGCAAGAATGTGTCAACTTAAGCAAATGCTTACCCTCAATCTGCCTGTTACACAGTCAAGAAGCATTTTTTTAGAAATTAAAATCTTGACTTTTAAAGTGCCAACTTTTTTTTTTTTTGCAGAGTTTTGGTTTTCATGTGATGATGATTTTAAGTGCACACAGTTGGTTTAGCCCTAACCTTTGAAACAAAAGCATGTATTTTGTTCTTTGAGACTGCTCCTGGAATATGCATATTTGTTTGGGGCTTGAAGCAGGGATCTAATTATGTAGACTTTGTCATACAAGTCCAGATGATACTTGTAAACATTCTTTATGGACTTTGGTTTGACTTCTTTCATTCTTTGCCTAAAGAGTTTCCCTTCAAATCTGTCATCCTTGTGACTTCTAGGCATTCTAGTTCATGTCTCAAAGCTATGGTTTCAGTGTTTTTTTGGTAGGGAGGTACTGTTTTTCCAGCTATTACAAACTCAGCTGTTCTGTTTGTAGAGGTTCTGAAGAGTTATTCTTATTAGTTGACTTTAGATGGTGAGCCTCACAACAGGAAGCTTTCACCTAGGGGGCTGTTTTACCTGACATTGTTCTCTGAGCATTCTTTGCTAGTCTGCTTATTGTAAGAACAAAAAAACTTAATGAACTTCTCTGCAGCTCAGTTCTCTAGGCCAGCTACAGAACAAAGAATGGAATGGAGCAGATGTGTTTAGTTGTAATAATAGAAGCTGAACACGTCCCTTGATATTATAATGCTTGTTTGAAAAATCATTATTTTATTTTGGCTCTCAGAAGTGTATATTTATAAGAGAATTTGTCTCAATTGATACTTTAAGTTTATTTGCTCCTTTGCATATGAATCAAATCAGGATACTAAATCATATATCAATATGTCTTTCAGTGATACTTGAGTGTAGGGTCCTTACCTCTTTTAGGATTGGTAGATAGAAAATCACTTGTTCATTGACCTCAGACCTGACTCTAAACACACATACATGCACTCTGCTGATCTAAATACAGCGTTTGAGGGGAATGTGAGTAAAGTAAAACACTGCCTTTTCTATGAATGGATTTCTATTTTTCTTGTAATTTGGAAATAGAATTATTATTTGTCAGTGATTAGGGTAAGAAAGATTTTTTTTCCTGTATTACAGTGCTTTTGTTCCTTTGGATATTCCCAACAAGAAGAATTCCACAGAGTGGGAGAAAGTGAAGCTCCTGTTTGAAGAATTTGGAAGTAGTCGTAAGTTTGAGATTTGTTCTGAGCTTTGCATGAGTTGCTACTCTACTAACCTTTGCCGCCTGTTCATTGACTGAACAAGATGATTAACTTCCTTGGTGGCAGATTTCTAACTTTTCTCTGACTACTTACCTACAGTAGGTCTTTACAATAGGACTGTTCTTCTGTTCAGAGAAAAGCAATAATTAGAGCTATCTTAAAAGCAGACGCTGCCAGCATCTCCTCTCTGTACTTTAAATACCAGTCCCCATTTGGCAGCAAGGACTCCAGTGTTGTCTGCTGATATTTATGGTGGGGAGAGGAGGAGACTTTCTTCACTTAACTCAGCTCTTAAATCCTGCTTGGATGCTGAAGGTCAATGACTTTCAGAGTATGGTGGGTGTGTATCATGTTGTGAGTCTTCAGTCATTGACCAAATGAAATGCAGTACTGCTGTTCACTGTAAAAATGAGACGGATGGTTCTGTCTATTTAAAATAGACAGGAGAGTCCTGTGGGTGTTACAGCTTCTTCCCTTTGCTCTTGCAGTACTGACTTCTTCTAAAATTCTTGTTTGCATTTGTTATACTTTATGCTAGGGCTGTAAAGAGCTGTTGGGAAGGCCAAGCTCCATGGAATAGTATTTAACACTTAGGTAATGTAGTTCATGTGCTTAGCCTAGGGTATGTTTTCAGGGTAAAGGTATGAAGGAAGTATTTTATAGGTGAGCTAAAACAGACTTGATGTCCCTTTTCAAATGTATTCAAAAAAGGGTAACTAAGAAGTTGTCTAACAAACATTCATCCCAATGCATATGTACTCCATTATTTTGTGCTTCATTCTTGATATGCATCAGAGTATTGGCTTCTGTGTGAATGTTTTAGGATATAATCATACAAGCCTTCATCAAGTCATATTTTGCATTATTCTAGGAATTTTGTCCTGACTTAAAGTTCCCAGCAATGACATACACCAAACACTGACAGAGATGACTAATCCCTTCAGGGCCCATCAATTTCATATGTACAGTTTGCTTAAATATTCTCTGATTAGATCCTCTTCACCAAGGGTACATATTCCTTCCAGCTTTTCTCACTGAGCTCCCTGGCCCGGATTTCCTGAAGTCTGGTCTTGCTAAATAAAAGACTGGGGCAAAGAAGACATTCAGTATCTCAGACTTGTCATGGAAAAGTCCTGTCTTACCAGGTCCCGCTGCCCCACTCAGCAACAAGCCCCTGTTTTGCCTCTTCTTCTCTTGCCACTTAAATACTCACAGTCCTCCTTGCTTGCTTTGACATCTTTGCAGAGTCTTTACTCACATGCTCTGTGCTGTTATCTGTGCTTGTAAGCATAGGAGATGGGGAGGACAATTCCATAGCTTATTGAGTGTTTTGGCTGCCTGCTTGTTAGTGTTTCTCTTGCTTTGCAAGGATTATAACAGCACAGGAAAAAATGCTTCTTAAACTGTTTATGCAGGTTGTGATAATGGTTGAGCTGAGATGTAAGTTAATTTTTCCAGGTGACCTTGATATGGCTGTAACAAAGTATTTGGCTCTGTCTTGGCTATCAAATACAGTATAGCCAGTGTGTATTTCTAGGAAAGTAAAATGATTAAGATGCTGGGTTGTGATGTGAAAGTCTGATTTTGTCTTTTATCAGCATGCTCTTGTGACTTGTAATTTCCTAGGATAATTCATATTGAAGTCACCTCAGGTCATCTATTCAAAACTGCACCAAGAAGGAAGCTGTAAGATCAGACTAGGTTGCTCAGGGCTTTATCACCTAGCTCTCCAAAACCCCTTGAGTTTGGAGACTGAACTCATTGCGGAAAGATCTCTCCTCTTACCTTTTGTGGATATACTTGCTGTCATCTATTGTCTCACACTTGACAGCTATGCACCACTGAAGAGCCTGGGCTCCACCTCTTTGCTAAGCAGACAGGTTGTGGTGGGTGTCTCCAAACCTGTCTCTGTCCTAGGCCGAGCAAGCCTGACTCCCTCAGCTGCTCTGCACAGCATGTGCTCCAACTTCAAACCAACCTAGTTCTTCCCTTAACTTGCTCAGATTTATCAGTCTCAATCTGTAGCAGGGGCCTCAGAACTGGCTGCACTATATGGTCCCTTCCTTTAATAGGTGAACACGCTGCTGTTGATAGAGCCTGGGACGCCATGAGACTTCTCTGCTGGCAGGACATGCTGCTGGCTTATCTTCAGGTTCTTCACATGGGGGGCCCTTGTGTTTTAATAGAGCAACTCCCACACAGCAACTCTATGCAAAATGTTTTTTTGTGTTCCAAGTGCTGGAGAAGTAAGGACAAAATGCTTGTGCGTTGTATTTACTTGTACCTGTTTTCTTGTTTTTATATTAGTTTACCCTTTTCCTTTGTCTGTCTGTAGTGGCCCAAGAAATACAAAGATCTTGAGACATAGAACAAACATCCAATCATCACTTGATGGTTGGTTGTGGGATTATGGAAGGAACATAAACTCATCCACTGAGGCAAAACCTGATAATATACTTCTGGTATACAATTATAAATTTTTCAGTCAGTTAGTTTCTTAATGTTCCATTGAGCATAGTTTTGACTTTAAAATGGATATTAAATGTTGGTTTCAAATACTTGTACAGGAGGTTCATCAAATACAGTGTGTAAGTACATTGCATGATGTGTTACAAATAGGGAGGTCACTCGTGGAGGTTTTTTTCAAGTGAAAACTTGAGAAACAACTCAAATTTTCACAACTACTGAAGGAAAAATAGTGCTAGGTTTATTTTTGGGGAGTTTTGGTTTTGTTGTGTTTTTTGGGGTTTTTTTAGTAAGTTTTAAACATAGCTGTAGTATTTGGAAGACAGGAATATATTGCTTTTAGCTCTGGGGAAGTTGTTTGATATTATCTAGCAAAAATGAAGGAGAGATTTGTGCAGAAGAAGAAGTTGGACAGAAGAAGGGTAGCTTCTCATAGAGGAAGGTTTTGATTTCTCAGTTTGTGACTGCTTAGTGCTGTGTTCAGTACATAAGAATGGAAACAGGCTAGTATATCTGTGTGAGTAGAAATAAAAGTTACTCTACTCTAAATTCTTGAATTAACTAGGGAGGAGGACATGGGGAGACCAATAAACTCTGGTTATGACTGAGCACAAACATGAAATTGTTTGCTGAAAGTTAATTTCTGTAATTTACTGTTACATTTCAATGTTACTAAGTAACCAAAACAACTTGTGATGTCTTGCATGGTGAGGTTAAGGACAGACCTCTTCTGAAGATTTATGCAGGAGTTTTTAAGGGGTAAATGCCTTTTTATTTGGTCACTCTTTTCTTCTACTATCTTTTAATTACTGGAGTTATAAGGCTACTGTAGACTATAGAATTACAGTAGCCTTATAACTCCAGTAATTAAACTCCTGAACGTTTTCCAGTTTGTTGATCTGTATATATATTGAGTGAAGCTGAGGATTTTTTTGGTTGAAGGATCCATGCTTGTCTGATTCTGGATAATGCTTTTAGTCGGAGAAATCAGGTGATAGTAAACAAAACTAAGATGAACCATCCAGAATGCACATGAAAGTTGTGAAGTTACCACAGCACCCTGGAGAGGTCAGAAATAAGTCTTGAAGATGTATTAGACAGCTATGGGAACAAGTTCATTAGTGGCTTTTCAACCATTTGGGTGAGTGCAACTTCTTTGAGCTTGTGATAAAGACAAGAGTCTGTCCTGGATCTTGCAATTTGACATAAAGATCTGCTGTGGTCAAAAAGCTCTTCTAGGTAAATTTTTCATCTGAGTTCTGACTGGTAACTAACAATAATGTCTTGATCTTTTTCTTCTTTCTCATAAACTTAAATCTCTTCTGGAAACTAATTTAGGAAGAAGTGTTCTTACATACCCTACTGTATTTTCAATGGGTTCTTTTCTGGTTTTTTTGCAGATGGCTTGACTGCACTTTCATTTTCCATTAGTTCCTTGACTGTGATTGGAATGTTGGCAGCTATCACTTACACAGTAAGTTGTTACACAACGTTTTCAGGTTTTTACCTTCATGATATTTGAGGTTATCGCTGATTGTACCTGTGTGGAAAACTTGTCATCTTAAAAAGATTCAGCAGTGTGTTTAGCTCTGGATTTTCATGGTTTGAAACAGTCATTCTAAGTTCTAACTTTTTGCTGCAGCTTTAAGGACTACTGTTTAAGTACTGAGCACAGATCAGACTTTAATTTGATGTGTTTATGCAAGGGGATGTCACATTACTCGTGACTTGTAACACAGTCACTGTCTTTTCTTTTTCTTAAGCCTTTATTTCTCCACCCTGATGTAGAGAATTAAATGTTGCACTCTTTTATTTATTGAAGTGTGCATAACCTAGGGTTGATCTGGAGCTAAAGTACTGCAGTTCTTTGTGAGAGAGATTTGGTGGGGTTCATTCTGTAACCCAGTTGTAAAAGGTATGATTAAGGTTATGTGAATTCAACTGCTTGACTCTTGTTTTTATGTACAAAGAAAATGAACTGTGTTAATGTACTAGCTTTGGCCAACATTTAATGTTTATGTAGTCATTAGCTTTCCCAATCTGTTCTGTTTCTTAATTCAGTTAATAATCAGTGTGTTTGTAATGGTACGTGTGTTAGTTTCTCATCAAGGTAAAATTTTGCAACAACGAAGGAGCTCAAAAGCTTAAGATAACTGACTGATAACAGACAAAGCTTTAAAGTTTCTGAGAAATTACTGTTTTTCTGACAGGTTTTAATCTTTATATCAGCAAGGACATGAACTTAGTGTTTTTTTCCATTGGAGCCTGGCTCTAACACAATTGTTCCCATGTAGCTTTGCTAGTGGACTTTAAGTGGCTTTGTAGCAATAGCTTATGCAGTAAATTATTTTGAAGCATTGGTACCCAAGGAGGTGTCTGTTTCAGGCAAACTATAAATGTATAAAATTTGAACCAGGATTTAACAAAGTGAGAATGGGGTAAGGTGCCTATGAAATACTACCTTTAGATTCTTAAATGAGTAACAAGTATAACTAATGATTTTCTGTCTCTCCAGCTGGTGTAAGTTACAGCAGAGTTATGGAAGGCAGTTCAGTACAGGTTTGCAGATGCGTCAGAACCCTGACATCAGGCAGCCATCAGGGTCCTTGCAGTAGGTAGGAGAGCAATTGGGTGGATCAGCTAGTGGGCATCTTAGGTGAGCTGAATTGCTCTCAGCCCCATTGACTAAGTGATAAATTTTATTTATACTGACCAAGATGATAAATTTTATTACTTTAAATCTTTTCTTAAAGTGGCATGGGTCATTAAACGATTCAGGTTATCTTGCTGACATCTGGTTCATGTGGTGGTCAAAAAAGATCTAGACTTCCAATTAGCCTGTAATATGCTGGATTTTGATTAGTTTCCTTTAATTATAGAAGAAAAGATAAATTTCTTGTTCAACTACATTACGTTACTGAAGAGCACATATAATGTTCTTTTAGCCATGAGACTAACAAAAGAAAAAACTCATTTGCTAGGATAATATCATCAGTGTTTTGTTGAAACAGCCAAGTATGATTTTTATAACTGTTAGCTGACATCTAGAATGTGAGATTGTAAAAATAAAGCAACTTTATTCCTGACTGAATTGTAAACTATTTACAATAAAAACCTTAGCAGGTGTGGTGCTTTGTGATATGCTTTAGTGGGCATGGTGGTATTCTGTCAGAAATTGGGCTTGATGATTTTGGAGGTCTTTTCCAACCTTTATGACTGTGGTTCTTGGATTTTTTTTTTCAATTTTCTGCTAATATCTCCTACTTCCAATGTTATTGCCAACTTGTTTTTGAACCAAGACTGGTTGTAGGCACCATTCAGCTAAGTTTCACAGTATGCTTCTGTCTTCAACACTAGCTGAACCTGGAAATATATGGAACCTGGAAATACGTGTTCAATAACTTCAGTGTTCTCTGTTTTCTCAGATGAAGACAATACCTAATTCTTCAGTATTGTTGAATTATAAATGAAGTGCAACATCAAGCATGAGAACTAACTCTTATCTTAATGCCTTAATTACTAAGATTTTGGGGCTAATTTGTTGCTTTGTAAAGTTCAGCTGAGCTGTCTATGTAAATGCCTGGAGTGTGAAGTTGATTTCCTTTATTTTTAAGTGTATTTCATCCTTCCAGAGCTATCTGTTCTGTTTCACAGTAGGTGTTAAGGGAGAGTGAGAGAAATGGAGGAGCTGTTTTACAGAACTTTTGGGCATGAGCTCACACAGGAGTGGGTTGTTATCTACCTCTAATGTGAGGTTTTTGTCATTGTTTGCAGGCAGTTGTAGAATCTTATGCTGAAATAGTGAGCTGGCGTTGATATATGGGTGGACTGAGTTATGAATGTGTTACAGACAGTGAAAAACACCTATTAGAAGGTCTGTTCTCAAAGTTGGAACAGTTCTTCAAGCTCTAGAGCTTTCATAATACCTTTCCCACCAGCAGCGATGGTCAGGCTTCCATATTTAAGCTATTTTTACCTGCAACAGCACGGGCTGGACTTGTCCCAGTGGTATGACATAATACGAAAATTGCTTCGGTAATGAAAAGTTTCTGTCCTGTGGTACTTCCCTAAACCTCAGGGAGAAACTGGCTCAGAGTGCAGTTTCTGTCTGTCTTTGCCAGTTTGGATTACTCCACTTGCTCTACTTCAGAGGAGGAGAACATGAATCTGGAAGGAGTAACTTGATAGTTTCCCATGTGTTTGCGTTTTTGGGGTGGGGTTTTTTTTGCTATATTAGCTTTGTTTAAAAAAAAAAAAAATCAGCTCTAGATGAGACAGACATGAGTGCGCAGACAAGTCTGTAGGGCATTGTTTGGAATGCTTGCTGCTGACTTTGGACGTTGCACAAGTAAGTAGTTAGGCTCCTGTGTTTTTCAGGCAGCCTTCTGCCTGCCTATCAAATTGTTTATCCCAGTTTCCAAAGGTGGGAGAAATTTGTGCTTAGTCATCAAACCACTATTTGATCATTGGTGTTAGTTGTTTTTAAACACAGAAAGAGAATGTTATGTAAGAATGAACACTAGAACAAAGACACCTATTTCAAAATTTTCCTCAAATGCTTAGTAGATGATGGAAAAAAGAATAGATGGGGATACCATATGTGGGATCTGAGTTCCTGTGTCTCTGGACGGAGGTGATCTCAGACCTGTGGTCATTGAAGAGTTGAGGATTTGTAGTATAAACATAGCTGAAATTTTTTGATTTTCCCCTGACTTCTGCATATCCTCAGCCTGTTTCAGTGCCAGAGTTGCTATTGTATTGTTAAAGGGAAACTAAGAACAGGTACATCTGGTCTACTCATTCACAGTAAAGAAAAAAATCTATGCTAAATGCTAATCTAATAAAGGTTGTATTGTAGTAAGTAATATGCTAGCAAATCCCATCATACATAATTAAAAATGGCTTCATATTGAATGCCTACTATAACACAAAACACAAAAAATAAATAGCAATGCTGTGACTGCAGTTGACTGATTTCATCTTAAAATGTTATTTATGGAAGAAACCATGAAAAAGATGCATCAAGTGATTTTATTAAAGTCCCTGGCAGTGCAATTTATCCATTTTACAATTAGTTAAATGTATGTTAGCAGTACTGCTTTGTTTGGCCTTCAGCATGAAGAATTAGATTATGGCTGCTCTAAAATTGAATTTCTTTGTTGTGGTAATACACAATACTGTGAAAAGTTGGGGGGAAAAGGCTTTGGCACTGTCAGCAGGTAGCCTTGAATTTGAGTAGAAATAGGGAGTAAAAGCTCACTTCAGCACGTGTATGCTTGTAGGCTTCCTTTATGAAAGCATATCCTCCTGCTTCCACAGTAGGAGGGATACATCAAGGTGGTGTTATTGAGATTGTAAATGGCGGCAGTTTAAATTATGGAATGAGCAAATTTACCCCAAGGACTAATCTAGTTAAAACCTATTTTTTAAGGATCAATCCCATGTTCAGGGCCTCTCAAGGCCCTGGTTGGTTTAATATATTATTCCGAATTACATGGTGAGCTGTTAATGCAACGAAGAACAGAATTCTTACCTGATCGTACTGTGTTGTAGCACTTGATATGTTGTGATTTGAGGGATGAACGTGACAGTTGAGGGGCAGCACAAATTGAAGCATCATGCTGGACCAGAGTTGCGGATAACTGAGCACTTGTGTTACTGACTATGATAGATATGTAGGTAACACTGCAGTTCAATGGGGTTGTTATTATATTAGATTGCTGGGTTCCATTTTCTATGGCTTCAAACACCAAGATCACAGTAACTTTGATGCAGTGATACATACTGAGAAGAGCTTTTCTTGCCATTTGAGTGAAAACGCAGAGTTTTGCTTTTGAGTTGTGAGCTTTTCCCCAGCGTCTGAATGGGGTAGGATGAAATACACTGTTAAAACTCAAATTGCCAAATGTTGCTAGAGGACACTAAGAGAAATGATACTCACACTAACTCTAAGGTTAAAGAAGGCTAATTTGTTTGGATTACTTTGTTTATATAGATTTTGGACAATGACCAGGGATTGGAGAACAAGGTTACCACTTCTCCATCCCACTGGCCAGGCTAGAAGTTAATCAGTTGTCCCTCATCAGAGAGGAATGTGAAAAACAACTCTCGTTTATGCTACAAGTGTGAGAAGACTTGACTACAAAATGTAAACATTCACAGAAAGCTAATAGAATATGGCAACAGCCAAAGAAATAAAACTTCTTTGGTGTGAAAAGTTTCTAATCTCAATTTCTGTGAAATACTAGTTAAAAGCTTTGGGAAGTGTTAGTAATAAATACTGATCCTGAAAGCATCTTATCCCTTAAGGTAAATCACTGGGGGGAAGGGGGGTGGGTATTAGCATGGAAATTACCAGCTTAAGGAGTTAGTGCAAAAATTGCTTTTCCAAGAAAAGGTCAATGAGAACTCACAACTACTTTCATTGATAACATAATACAGAAGATTGTGTATGTTTTTGGTACCTACTAAAAAGCAAGAATTATTATAAGAATTAGATTTTAATTCAAGTTCCGTGCTTGCTAGAATATATCTTCAGGAGTCAAGAGCTAATATTTGAATAAAGGAGCAAATTAAATATTTTATGGTATTTCTTAACACTGTGTCATTCAAATGAGAAGATTATATGCAAGGAAGATGATTAAGGAGTTAAAGGAGTATTTAGAGGATTTTAACTCCACACTTTAAATTGAACATAAATTGGTTTGTTCTGTTTAGTTTTCCATGTGATGATATTTGGGACAGTCCTGCAGAATGTGGCAACAGGTCTTCTCTGCACTATAAAGATGTCCAGCTGTGAACTGTGTGGTTTTTGAGTCAGGACATTTTTCTAGTAGTGTTGGCATTCTACAGGAAATACAGAGCTTCTCTAACACTTGATCGCAAAGCAAGATCAGAGGTATTTAGCATGAGGCTAGATGTTTTGGCACTAGTGTGTAAACTTAATCTAAAGCAGATGTCTTTGTTGTATTTGATAAGTGTCTCACTTTATTAAAAAGTCCATAGTGGTAAATCCACAAATTTCTTTTCTTTTCTTTCTTTCTTTCTTTTTTTTTTTTTTTTTTTTTTTTTTTTTTTTTTTTTTTTTTTTTTTTTTTAATTCCAATGAGCAGTTATTCTTCCTAAGGTACTTACTTTTTTAAGATGTGGGCACAGAACTGAATTGTCAAAATTTCCCAAAAGCTTGGACTCTAGCAGGCATATAGGTTAGGACCAAAGAAACCAAAAATCAATTATATGTGTGGCCAAGCAGAATGTTTTTAAACAGCATGACTTCTTTCTAATTGTATAACAGTTTAAGTGAGTGCTGTCTCTAGATCTTATTCATATTGCTACAATACCGTTTTTAAACATAATTTAAAATTGTGGAAGCAAGTTTATGGACAGATATGCATAGCACTTTATTATGCAGCTTCAGGTTTTTTTTTCTGAAGAACACTTTTGAGCTAAGTTTCCAGAGTAATACATCTCATGTCAGCCTTCAGCTTTTCACACACAGTACTGTTATAACATGCTAACAACATCTCTTGTTGGTGATGTGGCTTCACCACGTTTGGAAAATCTTCATCTAGCCCATGTTGAGCCTCTCGCATAAGATCCTCTTTGAGAAGCTTGTGGGCTTGGGTGAGCAGATAGTGAAGTGAATTGAGAATTGGCTGAATATTTAGGCCCACTGGATGGTGATCTGTGGCATGAGTCTAGTTGGAGGGCAGTCACTTGTGTATGCCAGGGACTGATACTGGTTCCAGTCCTGTTCAATTTTCTCATTAATGATCAGGATGATGGGGGAGAACACTCAGCAAACTTGCATGTGACACAGAACTGGGAGAATACTGTCTGGAGTTTATGTTGGAGCTATTCAGAAGGATCTTGCTAGGCTGGAGAAGTGGGCTGACAGGAACAGAATCAAATTCTGCAAGGGAACATGCAAAGCTGAGGAGGAATGAATGTGTATATGTGTAGGGGGACCACTCAGGAGAAAAGCAGCTCTGAGAAGAACCTGGGAGTTCTGCTGGACACCAGGTTAACCATGAGCCAGGAATGTACTCTTGCTGCAGAGAAGGCCAGTGGTATCCTGAAATGTACTAGGAGGAGTATTGCTAGCAGGTTGTTGGTGGCTCTGCCTTTATTCTCAGCCTTGGTGAGGCCACACCTAGAGTTCTGGGCTTCTCCGTGCAAGAGAGATTGAGCTGTAGAAGGATGGCTGGTAAAGAGCTACAAAGATAATCGAGGCACTTTCCTCTTATAAGGAAGGGGTGGGAGCCAAGACTGGCAGCCAAGACAAAAAGGTGACTTAGGGGAATGTGGAAAATCAAGGCACAGGAAACTCTCAAAATCTTGAGCCTGCAGGCTTAGACATAGAAATGAATACAGGGTTTGATCTCAGACCTTGGAAGAGGCTTCCAGATTTAGGGACCAGAAGCAAGAATGTGGATTTGTAGCTTAAGCAGAAACATGTCAAGCTAGGTAATGAAAAGTTTTAAAGTTTAGCCATAGAAATAGTAAGAAAGGTAGTAAGAAATTATAAGATGTAGTACTGTAAGTTTGTGTATCATTATATGGTTGGTTAAGAAGGTCTGCACTCTGGCAAAACGTGTGAGATAGTTCAATTAGCGACTGGTGTGAAAATGCAAACAAACTGTGGCAGTAGTTTATTGCCAATAGGACATTGTAGCTAGAGATTTTGTAACTACTACTGGCTTATGACATGAGGACATTCTCACTCCTTCATGAGACTGTAGAAGATAAGAGCAATAAATCATGCTTTAACATGAATCTCAGTAATCCTGTCTCTCTCTCAATAATCCCAATAGGGGAAGTCTTAGCAAAGTGTACAAACATCTGAAGGAAGAGTATGAAGAGTATGGAGCTATGTGGTGTTTACTGGTACCTAGGAATGGGGCCAGAAGCAGAGGGCACAAGCTGAAACACTGTGAAGGTGACTGACCACTTAAAAAGATTGTGGAGACTCTTCCTTGGAAATACTCGGAGCCGTAGCTATGTGGTCCTGGACAGGCAGCTCTAGGGGACCCTGCTTGGGCAGAGGTGTTGAACCAGCTGACCTCCAGAGTCCCTCTGGCGTTCTGCTGTGTGGATCTGCAGGGTTTACAGTGGTACCAGTGGGTTACACTGTGTTGAACTTCATGGCGTGAGGTATCTTCTCTTTAAGCTTGGGTCTAAGCTATGGAATGGTTGAGGTGACAATGGTTGTCAATAAGATTGGCTCTTTATTGGATTAATTTTTTCCACAATACTGGTTTTACTGTTGTAACCTTATTTAGTTTAGTTTGAACAACTATTTATTCACAGTTGTTAATTTGTGGGGAAAAAAAAAAAATAAGAAAATATTTATTAGAGATTCTTACGATGATTTATTCACCTCAGTACAACTAGTGTTTTAAAAAGTACAGTGGGCACTTTGAAAAAACTGTGCAATGTCAGAAAACAAGTTAGTTATATTTTAATAACTGCTAGCTTGTGCAAGACTGTTCTGTGTCAGAAGATAGTAATAACTTTCAGGTACTTTGATAGGTGGCAATTTTCAGAAGCTCATTGAGTAAGTGAAAGGGAGACTGTCAATTCAGAGTACGGGAACAACAACCAAACTTTTAATACCTATTCTTTTTCTAAGTAATAGAAATTTCGTGACTCTGCAACTTGGTTGGACAAAAAGCAAGTTTGCATCCTTCTGTAAATGGATGTATCAATATAAAAGCTGCAGTTATGTTTCTTTTAACTGACTTTGAGCTGATACTTTTTGGCATATTTTTTTAGAATACAATACTAAAACTTCATGTTGCATTTCCTTGCCGAATACACCGAAGAATAATCTTTTTTTGATTTTAATTGACAGTTTGGAAGACCAGGAAGGGACAAGAAAGATGAAACTAGGAAAGATGTGTCTGCTCAATTTTTAACTTTTTAAGGGGAAATAATAGTATAGGTGAATAATGTAGATGGAGTTACAAATGTTCACTTGATACATTAGTATTACTGACATGAGCATAAACATAGATTTCATTTTCTCAAGTATATGCAATGTTTAAATGAACATTATTTAGACCTATGTCTCTCAACATAATCCTTAATTGGTAGTTGCTTTTTTATTTTCAAGCTTTATCACTAAGTCTACTTTTTTGGCCTTATGTAATGTACTGAAAGTACAATGCTTGATACTTAAAATTGTTTAGTAAGACATGTGAACAAGTCATCTTCAGGGGGGTTCTGCAAATCCATGGCATTGATGATTTATACTGACAGCTTTCTATGTCTATAAATATGGAATAGTAGCAAGAAAATGATAAATTAGGCCTTCAGTGCTATGCTGGTTTTGGCTGGGGAAGAGTTTGAAACAGTTTCACAGATGATGTAGTTTGCATCTATACTTTCATTAATGTGTTTTACATTGAAATGGTTCTACATAGCCTTAGGTATTAGAACAATAGTTGTGAGCTCCAGATTGCTATGAATTGATACTTTGAATTCAAGACAGAATAATGAGTTACTCATACAATAATAGGCAGATGAATTTTTGAGTGATCTTGCACATCTCATTTAGCATGTCCTTGAAGGATGATTATAATTGGCTTTGTAGTTTTCCTAAACATTTAATAAACATTATTTGATTTCTTATGGAACTGTAAAATGCTGTTTTCCTCTGTCCTGAAAGAGGAAGTGCTTGTCTACTCACAAATGTGTTGACCTTTTCACACCTAATTTTTGTCCAGATTGAGATTTAATTTTCTGCATTTGATGTTATTAACAACCAAAGAGCTCAAAACCTTTTAGAATCTGTCTAACTTTAAAAGCACTCATTCATTAGTGATATTCTTTTAAGCAGATGTCAAACAGGCATTGAGAAATTGAGATGTTAGTAGCATTCATCGTCATTACTAGTTAATCATTTCAATGCCAATTCTGAAATAGTAGAGAAATGTAATTCTTTCATTAGGTTCACATCTCTGTGAAGTAGTAAATAACCATAATAGCAAACCAATTTGATGGTTGTTTTAACAGCCTGATTCCTACTACACTGTTGAAGAACTGTAGATATTAAACTGTTGGAAAAATGATAATCTACATTCCAATTCTAAAATTTTAAAGTAAGTTACTCGTCTGGTTTTTAATGCTTTTCTAAGCCTGATGGAGCAGTATAGAAGGTGACAACTAGACAAAATAATTATGGTCAGTACTGTAACTGAAGCAGAGTTAACTCTTTCACAGATGTTTTGCCCAGCAAGCACTAGTTCACAGCGTGTAGTAGAGCAACTGTAGTGTTGAGGCTGTTGTATTTGGCTTCTGTATCTTAGAAACCTTAATGGCATTTTTTTGTCCACTTAAACATTGACAAAAAATGAGTCTGTATGGTGAAGAGAAAACATTATTATGAGGAATGAAGGTAAATGTATAGCAGGATACTGTAGGGATGAAGAATAGAGAAATGGAGAAACAAGTGCTCAGTGCAAGATTCATGTTGTGTACTGCAGATCATGCAAGAGTTGTCATAGTGAACCTGCCTGTTCTGTATGGTCAATCTGTTCCGTGCTTTGAGATGTTTTTTATAACAATGTTGTTCAAGAAGTTGTGCTCTCATAGCAACTGAAGATTGGATGCTAAAACTTTCCATGAGAAATTTTACCAGATAAGACACTGAATGATTATTGAAGCTGTATGGCATGAGATTTTTAGAGGAAGCAAATAGCCAACAGTCCATGAGAGAGTTTGCTGTCTTCAGATGCGTTTAGTAGGCTTTCTCCTTTACCCCTCATAATTTAAGGGAAGATATATGAACTGCTGTCACTATTTGCCATGCTTAATGCTGCTCTGGAAATAAGATTCTTGAATTCCAATTTTTATTTTTGAATGAATGGTAGTATGAGTAGGCAGTCAGAGATGGAGACATGGCTTTAGAAAAAAAAGCAGATAATGAGTCCTTTTAGGGTCAGATTACTTTTCGAGAGAACTGTGCAGTCAAGCTGCACAGAGTAGGTACACTTTCAATCAAGGTGGAGTCCTAGTTCCTCTTAAACTCAGTGTTGCTTGTGTTGGTGTGACACCTGAAAATGCACCTCACTGACCAACCTGCTCAGTCAGAAGCAATGCTGGCAAAAATGCCTTGTACTTGTACAGAGCTGTTCAATATAAGCAACTGAATTATGTCAATTATTATGAAAGGTAAAATGTATTCTGTGACTTCCCTCATGTTTAGTATGATTCAAATAAAAGGCTAATTAGGCTATTACTATATAAAATTATCTTTTATACTGAAATAATTCTTTAAATTGAGGGTTTTTTTTAATTGGGACACTTGTATTGAAGCAAATTAGATCATAATTGACTGTATTTCTTAAATATTGCATATATTAAAATAGTTTAAATGTTTCTAACTTGAATAGATGCATTTTGGTCAGTCTAGTTGGTAGAACTGAACATTTTGTCCTTCATGGTCACACTTTGAGGTGAAGTACTGATGTAAGCTGTTGCAAGAAAATAGGAATTTGAATATTTGTATCTTTAAAGCTGAGAGTATTTCTGGTGTCTTTTAAATACAGTTTGTTAGAAGAATTCTCTTTTTAATTTGGCTTTTTTAATGTGATTTCGCTAGAGGGCACTGCTGTGCAAGAAATGTTTGTCAATATTTATTCCTGCGCTTCTTGCCCAAGACTAGATAGACATCTTTTAAAAACCTCAGTGATAACCACTTTAAAGCCACTTGCATGATATACAGACCCCTAATAATAAATGGAGCAGGAAGTCATTCTGATATGCTATACAAATACTTTTTGATAATTTATTGAAATTACAAGTTTATTTTTTAAGTATCTTTAATAGAAAAAGTTGTTACCTCGTCTTCATTTTTAGTTCTGGTTGTGCATCAAGCTGATGAGAAAAAATTTACTTGTTCTGTTTGATGTCTAACAAGGAGGAGATTATCCTGTTTGGGCCATAGGTTAATCATTTGACCATATCTTGTTAGCTGAACATAGCAGATTAGAAAGTGAAACATAATCAACTTCCAGTTAGATTATAACGCCTGATGGCTTCAGGCTTTTTGCAGTAGGTGTTCAGGTTTAAGTCACTTAACTCTATTTTCAAGTAATTTACTATATTAATTTTAATGGATTTTGCTGTCTTCCTCTCAACTGATCTATGTGTTTATGGCTGATGTGATTGATGATTAGGTGTTCCCACCTTAATACTTGCTTTAGGTGAAATTCTTTCATAGTTTGTGCTACTTAAAATCTTACACTAGAGGTTATGGTTTTCAGTGGAAAGCCTTTTTGGATCTTTTTAATACTCAAGAGTTTATCCCTGAAGTAGTTGCTTTCTGCAACAACTTCAGTAAAACATGATTTTCAACTTGTTACAATTTCACTTCTGCTTTCTGTTTCTGAGTGACTGTTATTAGCAATAGCAGGCAATTAATAAGAGACTTCCCTCATCTGGCCATGGGTTGTATGAGTTTGCAAGTCTCAATTCTCCTGTAATTTCTTATAAGGTATTTAATGCTCTGTCTGAAGCATGGAGATTATTTGGGCTCAGTGGCATGCTCAGAGAACAGGTAGAGCATGCTTCTCACTGCTTTTTCAGTGCCAACTGTTACTGCATAGAGACATTGATATATTTGTTGCATTCTTGAGCGTTACAGGCTCCTGCTTTAGATGGATTTATTTTCAAATTACTGTCTCAGACTGAACTACCACTTCCATGAGTAAAAAATAAGAGAGGAGTCTCAAAAGCTTTGTTCTAATGAGGCTGGGAAGCCAGGTTTTCTGTTGCAGTAAGTTGTTCTGTGTTTTTGCTCTTATCCTTTAGTGTAGAAGGCCTTATACTTCAGAAAGTCTTTAAGTACGAACTTCATCCATCCAGAGATGCCTGTGGACAGAAACTCAAATGAGGAGACAGCTGCTCATGGATGATGCTTCTAACTTGTAGTTAATAGGTAGTGAGCTCTTAGGATTTGGCTTTCCAGCCCTTAAGCTAAATAATAGTCGTGATCTTGTGTTGACCACTTGTGGTGATTCATGAGAGGGGATACTTCTCAAAATAAGTTGGCTTAACTATAAACTCAGACTTTTTTTTTGTACTCAAAAATGTGGTTTCAATGAAGCTATCCAGCATCCAAAAGAGCAGAAATAGAGTCTGAGACCTTAGAGATCTGTCCTTGCAACATGTGTTACCAGATACCAGCCTGAAGAGTTAGTGTTTAGTTCCAGACTCAGTTTATTTTGAAGAACCTATGTTACAAAACTGTATACAGTAGCTATTACATTTGGAGATCTCGTTTTACTCTTTGGTACAGTGTCTCTTATTTGACTGAACACTTCTAGACAAAACATCTAAAAATAAGTCCTGGGATATGTTGTTTCAGTGGTATAAATATGTCAAGAATTAATTACTTGTTTTATATAAATTTATGTACATTAACTTGTGTTAATTGCTTTAAAGGCTCTTTTGGTATGTTTTGATTCATATTCCAAACATTGAACCCACGGTTTGTTTCAGGACTAAGCACTCTCTTGGCTGTAGTGTACATCTTTGGTTTGTTTTCCTTTGCTATCCTCAATATCTTGTTTGCATGTTAAATTGCAGATGCCTAAAATAATAGCCCTTGAATAATTTAACAGTTTTACTAACCCAGGGGATTAGAACTTTGTCCAGGGCAGCCTTGAACTTCTGTATCAGCCTGAAGGAAAATGCAGCCCTGAAAATGAGCTAATATGGCTTCTGTTCAGACCTGTGACACATCACATGAGATGACTCATTTCTCTGTCCTTCATTCTATAATTTGTCATCTTGAAGGACCAATGTGTGCATTTCCCACACTGATGATGGGATCCTTACTTGCATAATCATCTTACTATTAGCATCTTCTGTATTCAGGGAAGGACTTTAGACAGCCTTTATTGCTAGAATCACAAGAGCGAGTTTGACGTTCAAGTATGTAGTTCACATTTTCAAAACCAGCAAAACAGTACAGCACTTTGAGAGCTGTATTTTTCTTTGTAGAAACTTAGACTAAGCTTTAAAGCCCTGGATTTTATTTCTTAACAGTTTCATAGAGTGAATACTTGATATGTTAATTAATATGTTAGCTATTTGAAGAACAGGTGGAAACCTCAGATGTTGAAATCTAATTACTTTTAGGCTCAGATCCTATCAAATTGTAAAATTTTTTAGGTACATATTGTACTAATCTCTTATGGGTTTCTGCACACTAGCACTGGCTAGAAATGTTTTAGGTTCCAGAGTGGGACCTCAGATAAATTGCAACCTGTACTCTGGTTTATGATGTTGTATGGTGTTCACATGTCCCCTAAATTCTGTAGTTATGCTACTAGCTGATCTGAGTGAGCTCTTTGGAGGCAGTAAGGGCCCAATATCATTAGGCTTCATAAATGATCTGAGTGATGGTGTTGAGTAATCATATAGTTTGAGAAATATGCCAAATTGGGAGAAATAGATAAAACAGAAGAGGCACCATACGGACACTGACAGATGGGAAGATTGGGGCAACAAGAATGACATCAGGTTTAGCAGATATGGGTTAATTCCAAGTAACATTTAGTGCTTGGGTCTGATCAGCTGGGAGATGGTTCTGTTGGAAATGACCTGGAAGTCCTACTGGGCAGCAAGCTGAGTATGATACAGCAGTGTGCCTTGCAGCAGAAATCCAGACAGTGTCCAGGGCTTGCCTCAGCAAGAGTGTACACATTTTCATTGTATTTGGCACTTCCAAAGTCATACCTGGAAATTGTCTGATTTTGGTCCCCTAGTTTATGAAACAGGTAAACTGTAGAGGCTTCAAAGAAGGCTTGTGGACATGATTACAAAGTTGCAGAGAGCAAAGCATAAATAAAAGCTGAAGAAATTTTTTATTTGGCCTAGAGAAGAGAATTTTAGGAGAGTGCTTTTTACAGAATCATCTTTGAGATCAAGTCCAACCTATGACCTCACACTACCTTATCAACTAGACCATAGCACCAAGTGCCATATCCAAGACTTTCTTTAAACACATCCAGGGGCAGTCACTCCACCACCTCCCTGGGCAGACCATTTCAGGGCCCAATAACCTTTTCTGTGAAGAGCTTCTTATGTCCAACCTAACCGTCCCCTGGTGCAGCTTAAGATGGTGTCCTCTTGTCCTCTCACTGGTGGCTTGGGAGGAGAGACCGATCCCCACCTGGCTGCAGCCTCCTTTCAGGGAGTTGTAGGGAGGATTAAGGTCTCCCGAGTCTCCTTTTTTCTAGACTGAACAACCCCAGCTCCCTCAGATGCTCCTCACAGGACTTGTGTTCCAGACCCTTCACCAGCCTTGTTGCCCTTCCCCAGTCTTGCTCCAGCCTCTCAGCATCCTTCCTAAATTGGGGGCCCAGAACTGGACAGAGCACTCAAGGTGTGGCCTCACCAGTGCTGAGCACAGGGGAAGAATGACCGCCCTGCTCCTGCTGCCCACACCATTGCTGGCACCGGCCAGGATGCCACTGGCCTTCTTGGTCACCTGGGCACACCCTGGCTCATGTTCAGCCAGCTGTCCATCAGTGCTACTGTCCAGTCACTCCGTCCCCAGCCTGTAGTGCTGCAGGGGTTTGTTGTGGCCAAAGTGCAGGACCTGACACTTGGTCCTGCTGAACCTCATATCCTTGAATTGGGCCCATCAATCCAGTATGTCCAGGTCTCCCTGCAGAACCCTCCTACCCTCCAGTAGATGAACAGTCTCCCTCAGCTTGTTGTCACCTGCAAATTTGCTAATGGTAGACTCAGTCCTGTGGTTCTTTTGAGATCCAGACGACCGCCGATGGCAAAAGGCACAGAGCCTGCTCTCTTGATGAGGGGATATCATGGCTTTATTCTGGGGTCGTGCCCCCGCTGGTGGCAGAGCTCTTACTTAGCTCCTTTCCTGTCCCTGTACCAGAGAGACTGAGCCACTGCCACTCCCAGGGCTTTTCCCCAGGGGACAGGCCTAGAGGCAGGGACGAGCCACTGCCCAATCAGGGATAAGGTGGGAGTGGAACAGAGTTGGGTTACATTCCAGAGTGCGGGATGGGCATGGCCGAGCAGGGACAAACCACGTGGTAGTTTCCAAGGGGAACAGGGGAAACATTACAAAGCCAATATAAAAATGAAACACAATATAAACCCAATTAACACACTGTAACACAATCCCCTCATGCAGAGCATCAGTAAAGACATTAAACAGGACTGACCACAACACTAATCCTTGGGGGACACCAGCAGTGACTGACTGGCAGCTGGATGCAGCGCTGTTCACCAGCGCTCTCTGGGCCTGGCCATCCAGCCAGTTCTTAACCCAGCCAAGAGTGCTCCCGTCCAAGCCATGGGCTGCCAGCTTTTCCAGGAGTGTGCTGTGGGATACAGTGTTGAAGGCTTTGCTAAAGTCTAGGTAGACAATATCTGCAGCCTCATGAGGTAGCAAAGCAGCTTAATATTGTCAAAGGAGACAGTCTAAAGGGAGAGCTGACACACATTTATGGACAGTTGTCAAGTCCAGGCTAAGTTATGATGTATTCAAAAACACAGTCAAAAAATGGACAGTGCCTTGCTCTGTGTTCAGTGCATTGAGACTATGCTGAAGTGGGTTTCTAAGCAGGTCAGATTGTGTCTTGCGTGCAGAAAACTCGTGATGTGACAGCATGTATGGTGACATTTTCAACACACTAGCATTTGTGTTAAACCTATTCTCAGTAGGAAATGTAAAGCTGTGCTTGAAGGAGGGAGTGGTATTTCTGTGAAATTCTAGAAAACTGCTCTTCAAACTTCTGGAAGTATTTAAATGGTTTGTAGATGTGGCCCTTAGGGACATGCTTTAGTGGTGGACTTCGCAGTGTTAGATTACTGGTTGAACTGGATAATCTTAGAGTTCTCTTTCATCCTAAACAGTTCTGTTAGCAAGCATTCAGCTATCAAAGACTCTAGTAAAATCTTGTGTGTTAATTGCTGAGGGAGAAAAGAGCTTTTCTGCTGAGCTCTGCACCAAGAGCAATGTTGGATTATGCCCTTTTCTGACCCAGAGATGAGTCAATAAATGAATTCCAAGCTTAGGGCTAATGTCTCTAAACTGCCTGGAGAAGCTTCTGATATTTGCCTTGATCCTTGAGAATCATAGGGTAACAGAGAGAAAGTAGTGCCTTTTTTTTGTTTACCTTGCTTCAAATATGTTTCTTTTTATCTTAGTGGAAAGCTTAGGGACCTTTAATTGAAAAAATCTGGATGTTCATGTAGAAGCTGGCAAAACACTTTGAAAGACATATATGTCTTATAATGTTTATAATGAGAAATAAATTCCAACAAAATTTATGAATTTGAATGGGTATCTAAGCAGTATTGGAATGTAACTGAGTTCAGTTGTTCACATAACTTTTGCTGCCTTTTTACTGTAGAATTTTGGTTTTAGTAAATTAGGTACTTTCGACCCAATTTAATTTTAAAAGCAACTTGAAGACTACTGGCTGCAAAGAACTTGTGTGTACTTTGCTTCTAAAACTGCTATTGTTCAATATCTAGAAATCTCTGTACTGCACAAAATGTTCATTTTGATCTAAAGTGGGAAAGTTAAGGTTTCTGGAAGCGATGTGATATATAAAAAACAAGGGCTAGTTTGATAAATCATCAGTGTGCTGTGCTTATATGAAGTCTTAATATGTCTTAGTGATCATGAGACACTTAAGTACCACTGGAATGAAATGGAATGCTGGAATTTGCATAGCATGTTTGTTATGTTTTGCTCAAAAGGGGAAAGGAATTGGTTGCCTCAGTGAAAGTATGCGGGTGGGGTGAAAAAGCCACCCAGCTGTGATACCTCATAGCTACAACATAGAGCAGCCTTATCAGATGAAAATATGTGGCAGAAAATTTGAGTATGTATGTTTTCTTTTTATTTAAGGCTTATGGTATGTCAGCTTTGCCCTTAAACTTGATTAAGGGGACTACCAGTGCATCCTATGAACGTTTAGAGAACACTGAAGATATTGAAGAAGTGGAACAGCATTTACTGAGGATTAAATCAAAGGTAAGTTCTTCATTGTTCTCACTTTCTTAATATTTTTTTTTCTTTGCTTACTAGTTCATGGTCATGCTGTAGAGTCCTTGCTCTGGAAGAAATAGCAAGTCAGAAATTAATAGCTTGCAGTTATTTGAGTTACTTTGAAACACATGTGGTCATTTGTGTGGCAGTGATTACATTTTTTTGTCAGTCCTGCAGCTGTAGTTATTTCTGTCTCAAACTTCTCCAGGCCTGCTTGGGTGGAGGAGATGCTTTGTAGATATTAACCTCACTTAGTCTGCTACCAGAAACAGCATCCAGTTTGACAGCTTACTCAGTGCAGTGTAGTTAGCACTGGATATTTGCCACATTGAGCTGTCATGATTTAGATTCATCAAACTATTAATCATCTTTATGAAAAAATAACAGCTCCAGATATTCTTGCTTCCCAGTTAATGTACCTTGCTGTTATAACCAATTTCTTTACAAAAAGAATACATATGGAAAGCTGTTCTGAGTCCTAAATATCCCTAGGATGCAAATACCATCTGTGAACCCATGATGCTTTTGCTGCTAATGCTATGCCTCATATAAGCAAGACACTTTTAACAATTTGCACTCTCTGAGTGCAAGCCAAAGGGGAGTAAGATTTTTTTACATACAAGATGATAGGGGAAAATCTCCCACCTCTTTTTTCTACCCATTTCAGGTAATGGCTTGACCAGTGTTTCCACAGCCTTGATTGGGCAAAGTGACATGGAGGTGCCTCGCTTCCATCCTGGCAGTCCATCTGTGCTGTTGTGTGCTCTGTGATAGTAGACCTCAGAGATGTTGAAGCAGTTCCAGCAGTCTTCCCTTGATACTTGGCTTACCTCTACACCGTCTGGGCACCTTCAGTGTTTTAGATACTTTGTTAAATAAAGAAATCTAAAAAGTAGTCTGTTTAAATTACCATGTTTTAGTTTTGCAAAAAGTATTACGCTCCCAAGACATCCCTTACTGAAACAATATGAGACAAAATGAGAAATCTGTGACAAATGGATCAATCCTTATTGTAGAAGACCTTGTTGGATTATGATAATTTGCAAAGAAGACCAGTTGTTCAGTCTAACTAAACTATACGTTCAAAAGGTAGAAAGTTCTTAATTTATGTTTCTATTGTAACATGACCTTTATTGCAAACTAATTTTTCTTGGTTTATGGATTCTGGTCAGGATTTTGCCTCATTCTGTAATGGAAATATTAGTTCTTCAGTTATATGTGCATTAAGTTGTGAAGAAAGTGTTACTGAGAGTACTTTACAGTAAAAAAAATAGAAGTATGAAGGTGTTCTACTATGATTTAATATGTAGTATATTCTTGTGCATCTGGTAGGCTTATTTCATTAGTGTTAAGTAATTGAAGAGTGAACTTGCAGATTGAGAGCTTAAACTGTTGTCAAAAAGTCCTTTTTAAGTCACAGAAGTGCTGTACAGGGTATAGTACATGTTTCTATTAAAAGTATATTGTAACCTCCAATTTAAGTGTTATGTATGCCTATAATGTGGTTGTAGCCTTTTTGATAAATTTATTTAATATTTTTAACTTCACTGGTATAAAGTGTTATGTTATTTACAGAAAGGATCCTTTAAAATAAGAGGATAATTAATAAGGAATTTCAAAACTTTAGAATATAATTTTAGTGCATTTCCTACTATAAAAGAATCTCTTTTTCCATGTATGAGTTTGTAATACACAAGCATCGATTTTTAAAAACAATTTTGGTTCAGCTACCTAATGCCCAGTTTGGTGCTTTTGCTTACAGCAAATAACTGAGATGTGAGGATGTGCTACTTTAGTGGAGTGTAATGGTTCCTGCTCTGTGTTTAAAGGCTCAAAATTAAAAGACATTCTTAAGCATAATAATCAAACAAATTATCTGGTATATTCAACTAATTCTTGGGGTAATGCTGCCTCTTATCTGACCTATGTTTCTTGCTCAAGAAACATAGCTGAATATCAAGTGGAATGTTGGGAAGAAAGTAAGAAGTGCTGAGCTGGATATATAGGCTTAATCATGGAATTTAATGGGAAGTGACCTGAAAATCACCATGTTCAACCTTCTACACAAAATATGGACCTCTTTCAGGTTAGATCAGGTTATTTAGATCATGACTGTGCTTTTAAACCATCTCTAGCCATGAAGACTACCTACTCTGTTAAAGTTTTTGAACATACTCATTGTGAAAAGTGGTTTTTGCCACCTAATAGGAATTCTTCTTGTTGCAGCTTGTGACTTACATGCTTCATCCTCTTGACAGTCACAAAAGTAATGCATGCATGAATTATATACTAGAAATTCTTTAGAGTTGTTTTAAATAATTTAAGTAGCTGTCAAGTCTATTTTCTTGATTTGGTGACTTGATCTTTTGCCCCCTTTTTGTAACCAGTGCAGAGATGGTCGTCCTCTGTCATCGAGGGATAGACGAACTTTACAACAACTAGAAGATAGATTAAGGACACTTCGAAGGAGAGAGAGGCATCTGGAATCTATTGAGAAAAGCTGGTGGACAAAGTTCTGTGAAGCTATTCGACCTCTAAAGGTAAAAGTTCTCACTTTTTGATACTTAAATTGAAATAACTTCCTTTTTCCCTCAGAAGTTACAGGTCAAGTTTATCAATTGCCACCCTGAATATCAACTGCTTTTATTTTTTTAATTTGCTCCAGTATTATGCAATGAAGTGAACTCTGAGCTGTTGGAAAACGTTCTACTTTGTCTCAACTCTGATTTGTATTAAAAGTGAACAAATCGTAGCTGATATACTTTAGTGCTATTGCCATAAAAAATGTGAACATCTTTTTTATTGAACATACAAAAATGAGAAGAAGAGAAGGAAGACTTCTACAGCTGTCAGTTAGCTTAGGTTGATCTAAATTACATGTATCCAGCAGAAATAAGAAACACTTTGATAATATATGCATTTGGAACAAATATCTTGCCAAGGAATTGATAAATAGTAAGCTAGCTGAGTAGAACCTAACATCATGGATACTTAACCAATGCAAAGGAGATGGTTACTGGGGCAAAGCTTTTATCTTGGTCTCTTTGATCTTAGGACTTTGATTTTCAGTAGATACCTGGTTTTGAAAACGAGTACTTTTATGAACGGTATTGCCATACAAAGTATTTCTTGCCAACTAGATGCAGGAAGAAATTTCAGCATTACTTTCAACTGTAGGCTGCTTTTGGGAAAGCTGGGGAGAAGGGTGGTGGGTTGTACACAGTTTCTTCTGTCATTGCTGCTGTTGATGCTGAGTGCTCAAGGCAATGGGCTGAAATTGCAGCTGAACAAAAGCTGTCAGTGTGCAATTCTTAGTGGAGTTATCTTGCTGTGATACATTACAAATATAGACTGAGTTTGAAAGGACAAATCTCTAACTATTCATGTTAACAGTTTGGAAGCTTCCTTTCTATTTAAAAAATACTTAATACAGCTTGTGTATTAAGTATTAAGCATTAAGCTTCTGTAACTTTTCACATAAAGCTCAAATTTGAGAAATGTGTTGGCCGTGTATTTTGTGGGACTTTAACAGTTCATTGTGTTCTCCCAGGGGAGGATACACTATCATTAGTTACAGCTTAGCACCTGTAGTCTGGATGGTATTCCAGTGTCTCCTTGTTTTTGTGGTTTGAAAGCTTTGTATTCTCTCAGTAACTGTGACAGTCACTGTGAGTTGTTGACTCATGAATCACAGACTAAAGCAAAGTTGCAGGTGGATAAATTTTCCTGACAAATTTTTCTTAGACTATGGTTGTGCTATGAAGCATGTCAGAGAACTTGTTTACTTTGACGAGAGCTGTCCTGTGAAGGTTGTAATATCTATCACTTAATTACATGTTAACTATTGCAGAAATGTTTTACTGCTGCTTGAAAAGCATTTGGGGTGTCTTTGGAGATGTATAACTTGTCAGTTGTTCTACTGGGCTTTAAGAAAAGGTGAAGATCTGTTCAATATCCATATGTAGTACTTCTGTTCAAAGTAGAAGGGCAGAAAGTATCTTGGACCTTTGCCTTTTACAACATTTTCACCTTCAGTGCCTTCAATTTGGATATTACTGTTCAAATATGTGTCTACAGTGAAACCTCTGTTATACTGTCCTTGTATGCTGTCCTCAAGTGTTCTTGCTTTGTTTTAGTGCTGCTAAGATCTATTAGTGTGTGATTTATTGTTAAACAAAGGCAAAACTTTTTTCTTTAGGTAGAAAGCCTCATTTGACGATTGTTCTACTCAAAGCTAATGCAAAGATGAAGCTGTTAGTTTTTCAATTCAGTCAAAAGCTGCACATCTTCAAATCCCAGGAAATTGAGTATTGGCCAAAATGGGTTTTGAGTAATGCTGAATTAGTCTAATTTCCTTCTACAAAATGTAGCATTTCGTGCCTCTCCTTTTTATGGTTTCTTACACTTTCAACTGATACTCTCAGCGATAAGAGGAATGTGGTATAATATGGGTTTTTAAGAATTATTTGTGGAAAACAAACTCTGGAGCACAGAGCTATGTTTGTTCAATATGTGAACAAAACCATAGGATATGAAACATGGAAGTCTGTTCAACAATAATAAATTGGCAGTATTGCATCTGTATTTTCGTGGTGTACATCACAGCTGTTGGGAACAAACTGGAGATGCCTAAGGCAATATAAGACAAACAGGTGCTTTGTTTTGAGATCTGCAGGAACAGAGATCCCCACTCTTTTTTTCTAAGGCTCAGCTCCTTTTGTCCTGACTCTGCAGTGGCATAGAGGGGAATAGGGAGTTGCCATCAGTCCGTAACACCTCTACTCTGCTCTTGCTCCCTCTTCACACTTTGTTTCTGTTCTACTGTGAGTGGACTGCATGAACTGTAGTTCCTGCCAGATGCACTTGTGGGATCTCTGTAAGCTGCAGCTTCCTTTAGAAAATATCCTCTTGTTCTGATGGGATTCTCCATGGGTTAAGATGTAGTTATCTGTTCCAGCATAGTCCCCTTAACAGGCTGGAGTAGAAGTGTCTGCTCCGTTCTCTGGAGCAGCACCTCTTTTGCTGAGTTTGGTGTCTGTCTACAGGGTGAATATTAACAATTTTTGGAACTATTTTTAAGGCTCTTTAAACAAGTACCAAATGTTTGTGGATCATTTCTGCTCATAGTAAATTAAGTCTGAAATTCCATGATTATCTTAGTAACAGAATTGTTCATAAATTAAATGGCTTAGCTTGACTGATCTGGGAGCAGGGATAGGAGGCAAACCCCTAACCCTAACATTTCTAAATGTTGGCTGTCACTTCAGAAGACTGGCTTATTCCGGAGGATATACAAATACCTGTCTAATGGCCATAACTGGAAGAAGGTAGTGAAGAATTATGAGGTTCAGACTCTTGGCCTCAATTGGTTTTGAATGTCTATTTTCCACACAGCTAATACCTAGTAGGAATTTTCTGTGGAGAGGTAAAATCTTAGTACATTTAATTATATGGAAATGCAAAACTTAATACCTTGATATTGATCTCTAAATCTGTATCTAATAAGACCTATATAATTTGAGTTGTTTTATAAGTGATGTTCTAATATTGTTAGAGTTTGCAGATCGAAGTTTATCTTCAGAATTTAATGAACAATAATAGCATTGTATCTCTGAGTGTTTTTAATGAGCAGCTGTAATAAAGTTCTTAACCTTTTCATCACCTTTTCAACTGTGAAACTTCCTCATTCATGTGGGAGTCCATGCATTGTGTTCCTGCATATAGAATTTTGAAATAACCCTGTCTAGGTCTCAGGTCTAGCAATCTGAAAACATTGTTTTGGGAAGTTCAGTGCGCTTATCTGATTGTATCCCATGACTAGGGTTTCTAGGAAAATACAGTGAAACTGTTGGAACTGTAACTGGATGGATTTCCCATCTGGGCTCTCTTCTGTGTGTCATGCCCTTAACTTCCCAGGGAAAAGATTTTGAGGAAGAAACAGAAGGAGTGAGAATAGTTTCCTGAACTAGCTAATAACCCGGGAAAAAGAGTAGGAGGTGTTCTGGTTGAGACAGCTTGGAGAATCAATTCCTGGCTCAAGTGCTGTATTTGGTAGGCATAGTAAAAACACTTTTCTGTGTTTTAATAAAGACCTGGCATTTGGGCTTTGTTGAGTTTTTATCACTCCCAAGTGACTTGGTCATTGTGCGTTTCAGAATAGTGCTACAGCAGAGCGCTTTTACTCAGGAAGGGTGAGATCTTCCTTGTAAGCTGTGCACAGGTTGCCTCCTGTTGGAAGGTGAGCACCAGGTGGGGTGGTCAAGGCACCAGTCTAATTTCTTTAATGAAACCTAAATGCATGTACGTAGTTAAGGCTTTCCACATAATATAGAGAATACAGGTTGTGACTTCTGCGAAATGCTATGTTTATTAAATGTAGTGTGTCATCTCTTTTCTTAAAGTCACTTTTGATATCAGGGTAGATTTGTGTATTACACTCTAGAGCATGTGATGTGCTTAACGAACTGTGTTTAACAGGGTAAAGGTTTTGTGAGCATTTCTCTCTAGTATTTACCAAAAAGTTACTGTTTCAAGTGTATTTAAGCTCTGAAGTGCTCAAAGATCATTAATTTGTTAATGAAATGGATGTAAGTGTTCACTTCTTGCACCAACTGCAAACACTTTCAGTTAAATGGTTTTAAATTTTTACTTGTAGATTGTGTGGGGAGTATTTTTCATCATTGTGGCATTGCTCTTCACTGTCTCTCTGTTCCTGTCAAAGTAAGTACATTTCAGTGTTTTTCTTGACCATTTAAACTACCTAGTTTCTGCTCTGTTATAAAAATTGGGGTGGTTTGCTTTAGCCCCCTTCTTTTCAGTATTACATTTCTCTCAATAGAGCTGCACTTCTCATTATAATAGAATATATTGAAATGGAACAAAATGTACCAAAACAAACTAAAGAAAGATCACGTTTCAGGCGGAAAGCAATTCTGATTCAGCAAAGAAATTAAGCATATATGTTCAGGAAGTTTAATTCAGATTACAGAGGTATTCTGCTTGCTTGAATGAATCCTATTGCAGGTACTTCTTTGACTGGGTAACAGGTGCTTAAAATCTTGCAGTAAATGACATGTTTAATCCCTTTTGATGTGCATTACTTCAGAATGGTTTCATGGTGTTGAAGGCAGCACTGCCAGCTGCAAGTCTGGTAGATTTCAATGCGGATTGACACTAACCAGAGGTCTCAAATGTTGGCATTTTTCATCTTTCAGACTGGGAAGATAAGCTTTATGACCCAAACTAGGGAAAAGCAAAAATGCTGAGGAGATGCAGAAATCAATGTATTTTTCAAAGAACAAGTGCAGTGAGTGTGGTAAAGCAAAGCCTGTGTCTGTGCAGATGCTAGACAGCTGTTACTCTCTGGGATTAGTTCAGTTTGTTGTTGTTTTTTTTTTTTTTCTTTTGAGCTGCCCTTTAAATTTAAACTAAAGATGAAGCTCTGGGAGAACCACAGTACTTACACAGTTTTTCTAATTACTGCAGTTTGGACAAAGCTCTGCATTCGGCTGGCTTCGATTCAGGATTTATAATTCTTGGGACTAATCTGACCAATCCATTAAATATGCTGCTACCGCTTCTTCAAAGAGTAAGTAAAGAACTGGTGATACACATACATAAGGATGCTCTTCTGTTTTCTTTTAAACTTTTCCCCAGGTAATTCATTAAGACAACATTGTCTAGATGTGTGTTCAGTAAAAGCAAGGCAACTTCCTTAATTTTTAGTTATTAGTTACTGATATGATAATCTTGGGTGAATGGAATCTAGTTTGGGCAAGGAAGGTGGTGCTTGAAACTGATTTTGATGTGATGAGAATACAGTGGCAACAGAGAATGACAGCATTTGTAGTTGTTATGCACAGAATAAAAGCAGCTTTGTCCCATCTTCTGCATACATTCTAGTCAGTGTCCTGGATATCGTAAGCATTTTTAGTGAAATAAATGTGATTTTTCACTTTTTTAATATATAACACATTGAGGAATATGCTACACTGGGTATGTTACAGTAAGTATATTAGTCTTAAGTTTAGTAGAGTTTGAAGACAACAAGTACACATACAAATTTGGGTTTGTCATGAGTAAACTGAGAAAAAGAAAAGCCTTAATATTAAGCTACTGCTTAATCCCCACCCCGTTGAGTTATTCCTGTATTTTTGGTATAATGGGTCAGCACAATGCATTGCATCCCCATGGCTTTTAAAACTATTGTACATCTAAGCTTGTAGTTCTCAGAGAAAAGTAGTGTTCAGCAGCAATATTATCTCAAGCATTTATTAATGTAAATATAAAAATCAAGTTTTGTATGCAGATATGTTCACAAAAGTAATCACAGATATGCAGTCCTAAAATAATAGTTGCCACTGTGGATTTGTCATTCTGTGGGCATATTTAAAATAATTATTTCTTGGTCTAAAAATGTATAGCACTTCGAAATTAAAGCATATCTTAAATTAATGAAAATGCTTAGTGCTTTCCCAAACTAATTGTCTAAGCTCTATTAGCAGCAAGCTATGCTAGCTATATTTGGAGTCAGCTTCAAAATAGAAACTTCAAAATAGGACTCGGTCTACCTCAGATATAAGCTATAGAAGTAAAAGCTACTTTGTTTTGAGCGGGAGAAGAGCTTTTTTCCTTGTCTTTTTAACTGTTTGTGTCCTTGTTTTAGGTTTTTCCACTTGATTATATTCTTATCACAACCATTGTTATGTATTTTATCTTCACTTCAATGGCAGGGATTCGAAATATGGGAATATGGTTCTTCTGGACAAGGGTAAATATAACTTGAGAGTTCAGTTTTTAATACTCAGATATTTAACAAATATGTGCTCTTGAATATATTTAATATTTTTGTATTGCTTCCTAAATATGGGATGTTGCCAATAGCATTGTCCGTATGCCTAATGAGCATTAAAAGTCTATTGTACAATTGTCACTGCTTTTGGAAGGTATTTTATCAAGTTATCAGACTTTGTCAAGTCATCAAAACTGATGTTTTAATTTGAGCAGTAGTATCAGCTGACTCCTTCAAGTTTTTAATCAGTGTCCCTTTGGCTTCTGACTTCTCTAAGTCAAAGTCATATTATTGGTATATTTGAAGTATTGGTCAAAATCTATAATGTGGCATGCAGTCAGAGCTTCATGAATTACCATCTGTGTGACAAGAGTGTTTAGCTTCATAAGAGAGAAGACAGTGCAGTGGTGATAGGGCTATCTGAAAACTATGCAGATAATACATGACTGTATACAAGCAGTTTTGTATCCTATAGCATGACATTCATGCCTCTGATACTTGGTTAAATATTTCCCTGCTCATATGCCTACTTTCCCTTTAAAATTATCACCTTTTCATGTGGTGACACTCCAAAATTGTGACCAGTGACCATCAGTTTTTGCAACGAGTTGTGAGATTAGTTGTTGGTTTAGGTGCTGTCATTTCCCCCTCAGCTGCCAGCTTCTTTACCCTAACATGGTACTCAGGTGCCCTTGGGAATTAGAGTGGTGTCTACAGGGCAACAAGGAAGGATTATGTTGTTCCCTGCAGTGTTAAATGGACAAGATGCCACCATATGTTGTGCCGTTTTACTCAGAGCCTGGGAATGCTCTCATAACTCCATCCTCTGTTTCTAGATCTGATTAGGTGTATAGTGGTAGATGGCACCCCTCTTTGAGCAAAGGACACAATATTCTTCGATAAATCAATGCACAGTTTGCTATAGGTGTGACAGGTAATTTAAACTAAATGCTAGTGTATAAATATTTTGCGCCATTAATACAAATAGAACTTAATTTGGTTAAATAGCTGTGCTTTGAAAACCTGCGTTGAACCACTGGAATTAAGTTACCAGAAGATAATTGTAGCAACCTCCCACTTCTGGCAGTAGAATTAAAACTTATTTGAACTAAAGAGTTTTTTTAAATGCCTTTAGAAAAAAAAGAGATACTTCATTGTGTTAATATTTGTTTTTCTGATTTTAGCTTTATAAAATCAGACGAGGAAAAACTCGACCACAAGCACTCTTATTTCTCTGTATGATACTCCTGTTGATAGTTCTTCATACAAGTTACATGATTTACAGTCTTGCCCCACAGTATGTAATGTATGGAAGCCAGAAATACCTGGTGCAGGTGAGATGCTTTTTTTTGTTGTTTAAATTTTATTTTCTGCATTAAAAATGTACTGTTTACAGAAACTTTGAAAGTCAGACACATTTTCAGTTCTTGAAGAGACATTGGTAGGCAGTTTTTTAAAATAGTAGTAGGTCTCTTGGAATACTGATTGCAGTTATATATTATACAGCTTAATTTCTAGGTCATTTCAAGACTTTGTGAAACTGAGGTTTGTTTTACTCCTGGTAAGACAGTTGTTGTCTTCCACTAGATTTTGTACTGACCTGCTTAGGCTGCTGAGTGACTGCAGTGAGGATTATTTTGAATGTGTAAGGCTTTGTATAGAATGAAATCAATACTGTTCCACAGTTGATAATTTTTATGTGCATATTTATGAGGAATGAGAAAGATAACTTGGTACAGTAGAAAATAATAATCTGAGTGGAGCTAAGTGTGTGCAGATTAATTGCATTTCAGGCACCTTGGGCTGTCTAATATCATGAAACTCCATGCAGTTTGTGCACTGTAAAATCTTCTACAGAATTAAGCAGTTAAAATTTAGTCTCCGCTTTTGTTATTTCACTTTTGTGTATTTCAAGGTTTTGATTTTTTAAGTCTTTCATCTTCTGTACCTGAAGAATTAAATTATTGTATTACATCTTAGTTTGAGTGGCAGCCTGCATATTTATGGGGAAGTTCAAAGTTACATATCAGAAGCATCTTGAGAGGTTGCATTGATGGCTGTTTATTAAGGTCTGGTATCTTAGAAGGGTAGACTTCATTAGATCTGATCTTGCAAATGTAAACATATCATGAACTGGTTGCTTATTCAGGCACAGTGAAGTCAAGATTCCCTGGTTGCTGTTTGATGTTTAAGTTTCACAAAGACAAAATAGTTGAGCTGGAGTGGTTGAAAGAAAGGATTTAAATGAGATTGGAGTGATTTGATGCTGCTTTGAGCTTTTGGAATATCTGTAATTCTCTAGGAGGATGTTCCTGTGGGAGGAGAACACACCTGCTTTACAAATGAAGCACCTGCTGACTTCCTTCAGCTGTGACTATTTAGTAAATTTTGCAACTTACTACTATCAATTCTCTTAGTTTAAACAGTGGCTACTTGGGCAAAAGGATTACAAGGAGAAATTTAAATTTTTAAGTGTTAAATAGGCTAGAGAAGAGGAACTTGCTCAACTTAAATATGTTGGTGTGGTAGGATTGTCACTGCAGGAAGTAGAGGTCTCAGTAAATGCTACTTTACTGCTGTCTTTATATTTGAATTGTCTGGTAATGGGCAATTGGTCATCCTGAAACCAGTGCAAGCACAGTAATAGAGTCACTATAGGGGATTTGAATATTTGGTATTTAGGAACTGTAATGCATTTTATTAGGTTTTATGCTAAAAATAGCTAACACAAAATAAACATGCTTAGGTGTGTATAAATTGTCAGATTTAGGGTAGTAGCAGCATGAAACTAAGATGAAAGTCAGTTTAGGTGTGTTTACATAGAACTTCTGGTATGGTTGTTTACTGTTTATGTAGCAAGAACATCATATAGCTGTATCTGAATTAGTTATGAGCTCAAGTCCCTGCAGCAGACACTTTGGGGTTTCTTTAATGCTGTAGAATGATTGTATGCCTCCAACAGTGCAGAACCAATGTGGGTGTAAGAGTGGGAAGAACAATTCCATTGAGGGTCCTGCTGAGCTAGTCTTTAAGACCTGCAGTGACCTGAGTAGTGAATCCCTTGTGCTAAAGTTTGTAGATAGCATGGAAGATTTGAAGAGAAAAACAAGTAATGAAGGTTTTGGCTAGCAGTTTGTTTTGCTTTATGAATAAAATGTTTGTATTAAGGGAGGCAGAAAGATTAAGACTTTAAAAATACTTGCATGTTAACTGTTTATTACAAGAAGTATCTGAAGATAAATACATAATTTCTAAGAAAAAAGGGTCAAGAGACTAGAGCACAGCAGTAGGAAGGCTCTTGTCATTCTTGCAGCTATTGCTGGTCATCACTGCAAGAAGGATTAGCTGGAATGGTTGAGTAGAGCTGTAACTTTCTGTTTAAAGGATTAAAAAATGTTCTGGTCAAGATAGCCGTCCTGGGTCCTCAGCTTATGTCTCATTTCAAAGAGCTGTGTTTAAAGTGCATAATCTGAGTAGAAACTGGTTTTATTGTTAAAATAACCAGACATAAAGAATAAACTGGTAAATTACATCTGGCGTCTCTGGCATACCAAATAAATACAAGGTTTTTTGAAAACATCCTCTCAAAGATTATTTCACAATGTACCAGAAACGTTTTCTGTGTCTGATATTTTGAAGTAAGTTAAATTTTGATATTTTGAAGTAAGGAGAGATGGAGTCTGGGAATGAAGAGAAGCAAGATATTTTTCTGTGGCTGTAGCAATGAAGAGGTTCTTAAGAATTACGGATTATGGGGTGATTATGGATTTAGGAGTGTCCAGGAACATAACCAGGAACAGGGCAAGTGAATTAGATGTAGCAAGCTTCCTGATGAGGAGAACCCTGTGCACCAGCTCACTTGGACAGTTCAGGTTTTCACTGTGCTCTCACACTACAGTTGATTTCATCCTTTAGACTAACAACACTGGTGACCAACAGTGTGTAAGAACCAAGCAATAAATGAGCATTATTCTGGGAAAGCTTAGTGTATGGGTGAGCTGATAAACGTGTGTGACAATCTGATGGTTCATAGGCTGTGCAAAAGGAGTACTTCCCCCTTTGCTTTGCTCTACAGTAATTCCAGATTTAGTAAGGTGTCAAACTAAATTGTTATCACAATCTCTAGTAATACATGGGATAGGTTAGACTCCTGTTTGAATCTTGAACTGTTTCCTTTGGAGACTGACTCTTGGTAAGAGCTTTTAATTTGGAAGTGTTTGTAACTTTTCCTTTTAACTGAATATGTATATAAAAGTGGAGCTTTTGTGAGGCAATTAACATTAACTCGTCTTGGGCTACTTGCTTTATTAACTCTGAGCCAGTGGTGTGTTCAGAGCATGTGACCCCAATTCAGTGTCTTCAGCTGTGGTGTCTGTAGGATACTTTTGAAAACTTCTTCTGGATATTGTGCTCATACCAACCAAATCCTCTGTAGGAATTTTTTTTGACTTTCAGAGCTTTTCAGACACCAAGGATGGCTTGGTTTCACCTTTTGAAGCAATTTGTTGTATCTGTTAATCAGAAATTAGTCTTTTCATAACCTTTCACAAAGAAAGAATTGTATCCACATCCAGGCCACCTTAGCTTTCTAGCAAAAGTACAACTTTGCCTGTGCTTAAGGTATAATTCCTATTTCCGTTCAATAAGACCAAGGGTTGTTTTGCCTTTGTCTGAAAGAAAGACCACTGCTTGCTGATGTTTGTACCCAGTGGATCTTCAAGACTTGATTTAAAAAGCCAGTACTTGCCGTAAGCAACATGGGTACTTTTCCCTGGTGGGGTATCAGAACAGCAGCAATCACTTTCTTTCTTCAGTCATCACTTAGATAATTTGGAGAAGTGGAGCTAAATTGCAGGACCCAGAGTGTCTCTATTGTCAGCAGCAGGAATCCAGAAGTACCATCCCTTAAATGGCTGTGTGGAAACAGATCTTTTCAAGTTCTTGATCCTTAACATAAGCAGAAACTAATCATGTAGGTGTAACAGGTTGCATCCTAACCCTTTATGTAATAGCTGGCCATTTTCTGAAGTGTCTAAAACGTGTCAGCTCTTGAGGCACACATACTGAGTTACTGTCCGTAGTTTTGGCTCATGCTTGGCTTTGATGCATCCTGCTTTCAGCCTTGGAGTAGATGGGATAACAGAACACTAAAGTTTTACTCTGCCAATAGTTCTACTAAAAATGTCTTGAATTATAGGAATGTTCATGGTGAACAGTGATACAAGACCTGGAAAAAAGCACAGATGTTGTCAAAGAAAGCCCACAGGTCTAGCTGATGTTGTGTTTAAAATCCTGTTAATATTTTAAAGTGAATTAAGATAAGGAAGACAAAACTTTGAATGTTGTGATTGTTTTGTGCTTTTTGTGTACCCCATGGAATTTTAGAAGGTGTGATACTGTTCTTTTGAAAGAAGTGTTTGCTATGACTGAACAGTGTAAGCTGGAATAGTGACAGCCAGCTGGAATACATTCTGGAGATGGAAAACTGCTAAATGTACACTTGAAATTTCATGTGTTCTGTTCTTACCCTGTTGTTTCTGTCTACACATTCTCTTTTGTTCCTGATCCCTGTGACTAAGTCATGTTCCTTTTAGATCCATTTTTTAAGGCAGTCTCCCCACTTTCATGGCCTTGCATGAAGCAAAATTAACTGCATGTACAAATTGCTACTTTTTCAGGTAGATACTGAGTGGCTTTTTTTTGACTGTTCAGAGTGAAAAAGGAATTTGCTTAATATTGATCAACTTCCTCAATTAAGTTGTTAGAGCTGAGTTTTATGTGCTAGCTTGTATTGATTGCTGGTATATTTTAAGGAACTTTTTTGCATCTGAAGGAAAGGTGTTGACTCTTACTGATTTCTTTTGAAGGTTTTATGTTTAGGAAGTCATGAGGGTGCAAGTACAGTAGGTATGGACCCTTTAAAGTCAGTCAATTAAAAAAATCAATTTAGTGCAAAGGATTTACATTGGACTCTGCTAAAATTATTCACTGGTTGTTCAAAAGGGTGGAACACAGTTCATGTTCCCTGAAAGGGTCAGTTTTCTGAAGGTTGGGGATATTTAAACAGGTAGATTTGGGTTTTCAGTAGTTCACTTAAGCACAGTGTCTCTTCTTCCACTCTGGTGGTCGAAGTATGTTGCTTGCTACCATCTGGCTTTTTTAGACCAGAAGTAAACTGTATTCATAATCATTATCAAGCCTAACACTTTTGTGGTGTCTTCATCACCAGTTGAATTTCACATTAATTTTATGCACAGTTAAAAGGTTTAATTTCAGAGCCCAAGTATATTTTTCACAAGTCTTCAAAAACAGCACAAGTTATTATTTTTTTGGTTAATGAAATCATACTTAGAAATGTTCATGTTTTACTGTTCACAGCTTACTCTGCATATGCTGTTCAAAAATAATACTACTGAATATTTGAAGAGATTTGCTTAAGTATTCTTTTAATTAATTCACTGGAAAATATATTTGGTTTCTGCACTGTCATTGTCTATGGAAGACCACTGCTGGTATACTGATACACTAATTTTCCATATTTATAATGCAGAGTAATAAGACAATTGATGGTCAGCCAAGGAATGTGACACTTGTGTCTAAAGATTGTGATGCAGATGCACCTGAAGGTAAGATAAATTTGTTTCTTATATTTCCAATGCGATAGGTGCATGCTCAGCTGTAATAAGCAGCTTAATCTGTCTTCATAGCTTTCGTTTGCCTAAATTGAAGCTTTGAGGTATAGTTACGTTAAAGCTTACTTTATTAATTTGGATGACTAGTTTTAGTAGAAACTAGTAACTATGGGTAACAAAATATTCGAGTTAACTTTAAATTATCATATTTGCTTTAATGTGTATGTAGAAGATCTTAAAAATAAACCCCAGCTGGTGAATAGCTTAGCATTCAAAGTGCACTTCACTGTGTGTGTTTATCATACAATCTTGTAGACAAGTATTCTATTTGGTCTCTCAGTGTACTCAGGAAAACTAAGATCTGAGCTTCTCACTGGAACTTGAGATTCTCAGTGGAAACTTACAGATAAGAGAATTGCATAATTTTTAATGAGATGTAAACGTGGGCTCTTCCATGAGCAACAATACCAGTAGAATTAGAAATCTTAGTCTATTTTTCTCTGATTTGCTTAGAGTTATGCTGGAACTTATAGTGAGTGATCAATTTTCTCAGCTGTATTACTAAATGTCCCCTTTTTGACTGTTATTTGGGCAGAAGATATATTACAGATATTCTGGAGTTAAGTAGTGACTAGCAAGCAGAAGGATAATGCTGGAATGTTCCTTGACTTTCCTTCTATGCAGGCCTTAGTGTTGATTTTTTTTTTTTTTTTTAAGAGAGAGACTGATAACATTTTATTTAGTGCTTATTCCTCTGTGAAACTTGAGTAACGCTGTGAATGAGTTTTAGCCTGGTTTCATTAAAAAATCAAGCTAATTTGAAATCATGCTGGTTTTATTTTTTGCAGTCTTACTTTACACTTCCTTTCCCTCTGCATATAAACATTTTTTTCACAGTTTGAATTGCAGAAGCTGTTGTAATACTGATAGTGCTCTTTAAGGTCACAATCACATTGATTGCTAAACACTGATCTCAGCATAAGTCTTCAGAATGGTCCAGATTTTTTCCAACCCAAGCCTTTAATTGTTCTTACTCTGGCCAACTTTCAGCTCCTCTGGATGAAAAGCAGTTGTATTGTGTGTAGATTTCTATCCTTATGAAAATGCTTGACAGTGTCAATTAATTGACAGAAAAGATATATAGTTGTCCTGTATTCTTCTCTTACCACCAGTATTCTGTAACACCTGATTTTTTGACTGCTTTTAGAAGTTCTTAATAATCACTGAGTTTTTCTCTACTTTTGTTATTGGAAAATATAAAACTTAATTTATTTTTGTACCAGTAAAGGTAACTGGACCATCTGTTCTTTGTTCCTCATCTGTCAAGCCAGGTCTCCTCTGGAGGGCAGTTCCCTTGTATTTATGCTTATCTTCAAATTTAGTATGTGTTAGTCTCAATTCCTTCTTCTAATCATTCATCCATATTTTGATAGCTTTTTTTAGCCTTAATGCAGTTTCAAGTGTTTAGATATTTTGACAAATATAATTGTTCAATTCAAGTTTAAGCTGTCCTGGTTTTGTGATTAAATTTAGAAACTCTGGCAAAATTTAGAAGAGCAAATGTGTTGCCTTTCAAAATGAGATTGCTTTTGTCCAAGTTGTACAGATTTTTGTTTCTTGTAAGCAGCCTCTTGACTTAGCCAGTATCTGCTGAAAGCAGAATGTACTCCCTGGCATTGATAAGTTTGTTAGTCTTGACCTTTGTGAGAGCAATTAAAATAGTCTGATTTCCTCGGACTTTGCTTAATTATAGAAACTGGGATTGGATTTAAATAAACTTACTCAATACCACCCATACTTAATTTTTTAATAACTTTAATACTTTACATTATTTTCTTTCTTAATTTACTTTGATCGATGGAAGCAATATGCCGATGCTTAAAACTAGTCTTCTGATGTACTGAACACAAGCTGGTTGGAGTAAGTGATGGCTTTGGTCTGTCATCATCATCACGTTGTTGCAGTGGCTATCTCTGAGTCATGGTCTCCTTTCTTAATAGAAAAGAGGTGGAGAAGATGGTGATATGCTGTCCTGTGTTAAACTAATATAAGTAGAAGATGGATGGATATTTCTTAAATGTGAATATCAATGTGATCAAAAGGCTTAAGTGGAGTTGTATGAGCCATAGAGGATACATTCAGGCCATTCATACATTTTTTGTAAATGAAGGAAAAGTTTATTTTGTAATAATCAACTTTAAAAAAATAAAAGGTTGCATAAGTGAAAACGCTTTAATGATTGCTTCCAGTCAGTCAGTTTTAGAAACTGGAAATGTATTCCTTACTTTGGAATACCTGCCATTTTTAATAGATGGTAACAAAACTAATGAAAAGAAGCAGATGCTACTCTTCTCTGTGATCAGACAAAGCATCCTGACAAGTCAGATTTATTTCAAAGGTAGGAACAAAACTCCTAAATACAGTTTCTCTTGTTTTTAAGGATATTAGACATGGGCAAAAATAAATGCAAATAACTTTAGCATAAAGGTTGGTCAAACACTTGCAGTTTGAATTACTTTCTTTCGTACTAGGGTTTTATGTAAACCCGTGAACTGTAGCTAAATGAAAACATTGATTTGTCTCGTCAATTAATTTTGTTCCATTTAAACTGATTTACTTCTAACAGGTGTTATTCCTTAAACATAAAACAAGCAATGGCCTTTTAATGGCTGTGCTGATATATAAGCTTATAGCAAGCTGCTGTCTTATTGAATGCTCAGATGTTGGAGATATGATCTCTACTTACTGTTCCTAAGTAAATAATTTTTTTCTTTCTGAGATGGTAGAAGAGACCTGATCAGGTTGTAAGAGCTAACACTTCAGCCTTTATTGGGCAGTGTTTCCTGTAGATATGTTTCAAGCAAATGTTTGGTTTGGTCCAAAGGACAATTTCACTTTCTGGAGAAACACAAGGCAGTTAAAATGCAATCTTACAAAAAACACATTCTTGAGTATTTATAGTTAGAGATATAATTTGTGGGGTTTTAGCATTGATATCTGCTTTCATTCAGCAAGGCTTGTCTCTATTTACTCCTGATATGCAGAAGGTAAATCTGTTTTATACTCAGATAAGGGCCATAATAGTGTAACTACATGAAATAGAATAGAAGACAAAAAATAATAGAGCAGAGTACATCTTATAAGTAATTTTTCTAGTTAAACATCTTGCACAAAAAGTTTGTTCTGGTTAACTTAAAACGCTTTAAAAGTAGTCTTTCAGGGGCAGCAAGTTGAATCTGTTGTAGGCAAAACAAGCTTTCGTTTTCAGTGGTCAGTACAGTTGGGCAAAAATGTCATTTGATGACTGTTTTCAAGGGCTAATGACAGCTGAAATGTTTGGTTCATAATTCAGTTGAGTATAAGGTAAAGCAAAGAAGTTCAATTGTGTGGTTATGACTCTTGGAGCAGGACTAATGTGTTGAAAATTTGGTATAGGTTTAGCTTAACAGGTTAATGGGATTTACTGTAAATGAGCAATGACTCAGCTGCAAGCCTGAACTATGAGAACTGATAAACACTATACCTCTCTCTAGATTAAAAGATCTAGGTTTTAGGCATCACTCACTTTAAATGCATAACTTGCTCTGAATCCCCTTTGGATTCTCTTCATTTGTTGAGGAAATGAGCCTTGCCCAGGGCCTGTTACATGCTGGGTAAAGTTCATCTGCTAGGCCTTTTTCATAGACCTGTGCTGACTTGGAACTACATATGAAGTGAGAAAGAAAAAATAATCTCATTTCTAAGGCTTTGAGATGAGGTCTTACTGTGCTAACTTGATCTGTGCTGCCTTCTAAGATGCTCTTATTAGCTAGAAGTCAAAAAGTTCTGGACCTCAGGCTTTATTTTTGCCTGAATAAAGACTAGATATAGACATTACTCAAGCTGGAGGCCCAAATACAAATACCAAATCAGGAGCATATTCTGTTTCTCTTCTACAGAAGTGCAGGAGGCATGCAAAGGGAAACCACAAGCAAGTTGCTCAGAATCCTCAATATTAGTCGTTTTGTATGAAGAGTTATTTGACTGTAGGTTATCACTTCCAAACTGTTGTTCTAAATTAATTAATTTGAAAAGTTACAAAATGCTTCACATAAAGATTTTAGTGAGTACTTTCCATTTTCCTGTTGCTTTGTGAATGACTGTACTAATACTTTACCCTGAATCTATACTTAGACCTAACACTTTGGAAGTCCTCTGTAACCATTAGAACTCCGTATAGATAAGCACAGTGGTGCTTGTCTGAGCACAGAGAGCCCTGTTTGGCACCTGTAAACAGTATGAGCAGCTAAGAGTGCTGTAAATGTCTCTGCTCTACATTATTCACTGACACACAGGTGTGGGTATGTCAGTTCCTGCAATTATTCTTGCTAAAGGAGGAGGTTTTAATAAGAAGGAAAATAATGGGTTATGCTGTCTGCTGCTTCCTTTGTAGAGTTTTGCATCTGTGTTCATCCCTAGAGTATTGCCTTTCATGTTTATCACCGGCTATACCTTTACAATAAGAATTGTTTGCCTCTAGTTACTTAAAAATAAGCTTTTCAGGGGAGACTCAGAAAATGCTTCTCGAAGAACTTGAAGTTTAAGTTCAAAGACCTGAACTTAAAATTGTGGCTTGTCTTTAAACCCATGTGGCCGGTGCTTGTAATTAACCTTAATTGTACACAATGTTTCAAAGGAGCTCTACTTTCAACAAAACCACTGAGAACACTTTTTACATCAGCAGGCTGATCCAATGGTTTATTGCTTCCCTGTAGAAACTGGGCATTATCTCTTTGGAATTAAAGTAGCTTCAGATTTAGCTTTTGGCTAATGCTGTACCTTTCCACTTTATACATGGACTTGTAGCATTAGTATCTTCCTCACTTGAAGGTACTTAATAAACATTAAAATCAAGTCATCCTTTAAACTTGTGAAAAATGAGATTAACAGGTTTAGCTCTTCAAATCTCATTAAATGTTTTTCACCTAGTCTGTTAATACATGCAAATCTTGGCACCCTCACATATTCTCTGTAACCAAAGTGAAATAGAAACCTTACAACTGGGTGAAATTTTGTATTATAATGCTATAACTGTGCTAGGATGAACTCCAAATCTAAAATGGCTGAAAAAGGACTGACAGGCTCTCTGAAAGTATAAGTAGTGAAAACTCTTGCTATGCTTAGCTAAAGTTTGTTTGCCCTTGGTTGTAAGATCCAGAACCTTCTTTCTACAACTCAATCCTTCATTCATACATAAATGCAAATCCTGTTCATACATGTCAATTCATTTAAATTTAACTGTTGGGGAAAAATGTGATACCCAGATCACTCAATAGGACATTATTTTTATTATTTAGCATTTAGAAACTTTGATTATTGACTTTTTCTTCTTTTGACACACGGTTGTGGAGAATCTTACTGGAAGCCTCCTTGTACTATAAAGCCCTTCTTCCACTGATGGGATGTGAAAATTCTCAAGCCATTTAATGTAAACATTCATAATGTGTAATTATCAAGAAGTTTGACTGCTGCAGTTCTTCATGTACTGTACAATAACTGCTAATAGCTATTGGTTATCTAGACTTTTAACTTTTCGTTACAAAATCAGATCTATTTGTTATAAAACCAAACTGATTCACATTGATTACATAATTTTTCTGTCTAGTTTTATATCAGGTTGTGTTTGATCTGCAGACCATGAGAAGTATCATACACAACTTACCTGTAGCTTGAAGCGTAGAAAAAAACCAGTTTGCTTTGTAAATAACTTGTCCCAAATAGCTTTTCCAGGCTCCTCATTAGTTCCTGGTTTCCAGGTTTCTGGCTCCTCCTTAGCCTGCTGAATATTTTCCTTTGTCAGGATTTGATTCCAAACCTACTGAGCAGCTTCTGCTGAATAAGGTAGCTTTTTGGGCTAGACTTTATCTGGCTAGACTTTTGGTGTCTACAGGTCATCTCATTGCCACTTCCAGCTAAGCAGAAAAATCCTGCGCCAAAGCCAGACAACTGGGATCAAATAACAGGCATCTTTTTTGCTTATATATTAGACCTAGATTTTAGATAGCTGCAAGCTGTTGTTTAACATCTGAGTGATTTGATACTCACGCTTCTGTAGTGCACTGTAGTACTTCAAAGTGCTGTCAGCTTGAAGTGTTGGAAGCTTAGTGATTCACATCTCTAAGTGGGGAGTTACTGTAGCTACATACAACCAGTTGGGAAATATTTTCAGATCCCTGTTATATGTGAGTAGTATGTGTTCCAATACGCTTTTCAGTCTGATAAGGGATCAAAGGGGTAATTTTATTGCAAAGTTAACCCTGAAGCAAGTGGTGCCGAAGCTGTTTAATACTTGCATTATTGTGAAAGCTGAGTGAGGGATGAATTAAAATTTAAGCAATTTCTCGGAGAAGTTAGCTGAGAAAAAGATAACTGGTATGGGATGCCACAACCCAAAAGTTGTAAAAGTTTTGTTTATGAGATTAATTTTAGCTTGTGAAACCAGAGAAGTAGCAGCAGTGGAGGGGCTGGATTGTCAAGTGCAAAGACAGGCTCAACAGCTAAATGAGGCTACTATTAATTCTGTTTGTGTGTGTATATATATATATATATATCATATCAGAGAAAAACATGGGATAAGGGGATATGCTCAAATAGTATATAAAAAAACACTTGTAGAAACTAATGAGCAGAGGGCAATTGAGAATGTAGTTATTCTTTGCTATTTAGCCAACAAATAAAGAAATGCTGTATTTGTGGCCAGGACAGCTGTTGCTGCCATTCCATGAATCTGTTTCCAGAGAAAGGTAGAAGTGATATGTGAAATACAATCTTTAACATAAATTTCTGTGGACTTTGTAAACACTTGAGTGACCTTAACACTATGAAATATTGATCAAGATGTTAGGTTGTGAGATGATAGGTACAAAACGAGGAATTTTTAATATATCTGTTAATATCCTCCTATAGAGACTCCTGAAGCTTGCTTTGTCTCAACAATTTGACCTATGACCAAAGCTATACCTAGAACCTTCAAGCAGCAGCTGCTTTTTGCAATGCAGCTTTTCATTTATTGGAAGCAAGGCTGTATTAAATAAGTCTTCTTGGATTTAGGGTCAGAAATTTTGCAGCGCTTAGGTGTTCAAGCAAAGAAAAAGATGTAGCTTTTTCTTTGGAAGTAGTTTTGAGTGTATTTTAAGTAAAACGAGGTTCTGCTTGAAACTGGGATCTAGGTTATATCTGTCTTTGGATAACATTCACACTTTGGAGTTTCGCATCTAAAACTACCACTATTACTTAGATTTGTGTTGTCTTAATATCTACCTTCATGTAATGATTTTGAGCACACACAGGACCTAAGAGGTAGTCTGGTCCAACCCCCCAGCAGGGGGCAAGTAGAGCTGGTAGCTCACATCCATCCAGCTGTGAATGTCTGAGGGACAGCCTGCTTCACTGTTTGCCTATGCTGATTGCCTCCTCTACTACTTAATGAGTGTATTTCTTGCTGCAGCTCTGTCATCTGTTGTCGGTTATTATGCAGGTCTAGAGGAATCTCATTTAATACTTTGTAAGCCCCTGCTAGATAGCAGAGGCAGCAGTAAGATACACCTTTACTTCAAGCCGAAAGAACACGTCTTCATTTTCTGCTGGGTCTTGTCTGTAAGCTGTTGCAGTGGTCCTCCACTAGATTTGCTTCAGTAAGTCAAATGCTGCTTTTGTGCTGGGCAGTCCAAAATGGCACCCTTGCAGATGCATTTTGTCATAGTGGGAGAACTGATCAGTTTTGTGGACTTCCACTGCATTCCAGGGACTGAAGCCTGATACTTGGTTACATATCTGAGTTATAGATGACCACCAGTAACTACATGTTCTTTTTGTCTACTGGGAGATGAGGTTCCTTTCTGTACAGTTGGATTATATCTGGTCAGCCCTCAGCCTGCACTATTGTATGGTGTCACTTTGTTCCAGGTGCAGGGCTTCTGTCTCCATTAAACTTTGAGGACTGTTTCAAGGGGCTTGAAAAATAACCCTTTCCTAAATCTAGCCATCTAGTTTGTGGGATCTGTTCTTTATTTCTCCCCAGTTTGATCTATGGATTTACAGAGGGTATAATCTGTCTCATTGTCTAGTTGATTAATGACAAGGTAAAACAAGTGTATGGTATTGACTTTCAAACAATGCCAATGTTTATAAATTACATCGCTCACAACAATTTGTAACTCTTCCCTAAGAAACTTATTTCCTTCTACATGCTTTTGTGAAAGATCACTATGTTTTGAGATGCATAAAAGACTGACTTCATCAATAAATTCTCATAATTTGAGTTTTCAGTGCAAAAAATCATGTTTTAGGCTTTAATACTTGGCATTGAACAGAATTATCATTGTAATTCATCATAAACCAGCTAATTCACCTCCTGGAAGAAGCCTTAATTTGAAAATAGTACATTAAGTGTAGCTGTTTCTTTACCATAATGAAAAAATTCATCAGTGGACTCAAAACAAAAAATAGTTGAGTCTTCAGGTAGTAATGACTATTATTACTTGTCATTCTTTATTGTAAAATTTGTTTTTTCTTAAATCCTGGCTGTTTGGCTCCGTTCCTTGGTCAGCACTACATATGTACATAGAATATGTTGTATTTTTTAAATGGTGGCAGGTATCTATTGGAGGCGTGGTAGCTTTCCATGTGTACTTTTGTTCTGTATAATCAAGATACATTTAATATCCACATTGATCATTCTGGATAACAAGTAGCTATCTTAATTCAGGCTATTCATCATAACTTACTCTAAGTTGAGTCATATGGTGGAATCCGTTGATGGAAAATGTCATGTCAGCCTATTAAGTAATATTAGTTCAGAAACAATAGGTAAAAATTAGTTATCTGCTCTTGTAACATTGCATAGAAATATTCTTGCAAAGTCAAACTATTCCAAAATATTTATCATCATCTATTTAATCCAATTATTATAAAGAGCCATCTGAAAGTCTTTTAGCTGTTTTTTAATTCAAGTAACCAGCTGGAAAGCTGCAGATGGTATTGACAATATTGTCTGCAATTATGAAGCATCTTAACCAGCATTTCTTACTTAGATGGCTGCTAAAAGTGAGCTATGTAACTGTGTAAGTAGTGTATCACTCCCACCTTTAGAAGGCAGGAAATCTTAACTTCACCTGCACCTGGGGAATATTTCCAAATCTGGGGTCTGAACTGAGGGACAAAACTGGCGGTTTCTGGGTTGCTTGCTTTCTCTAGTGTTCAACATGTTTGCACACCAATTCCTGCTCTGAAATGGGCTTTCGGTGGGGTTTGAAGCATAGTATTAAAAAACCCCCCAAAAAGCAACCAGGAAATTATATTTTACCTGAGCATGAACTCAGAGTGTGCCCTTCCTTGCGTTTAAGAGATTAATGAACTGGCTTGTGTGTCCTGCTGGCCATCCTCTAGCATGACCACCCCTTGAATGCCACAGGTTCAGTGTCATATACAAGCCTTTATGCTCCCCGTCTGCATGTTGAAAATTCCGTGGAAACTTGATTCTTAATTTTAAAATCTAACAGTTAGAAATGAGGGAAAATACAGCCACATCAGAAAATATTCAATATTCAAGTTGTTAGAGGAGTAAGGTTTAACAACTACTGTCAGCTCTTGTGTACAAATAAGGTTTCTGTTATCTGGGTTGCAAAAGGTCCGGTATCTGTTGGAGCTTTTTTGTGTACATGTAATTGACTTTTGAGTTTTTACAAAGCTTATGTAATCCTGGTAGAGAGACAGTTTTTCGTAGTCCTGAAATGGGTTTTAATCCAGAATCTGATTTGTATGGCTGGTTTATGTAAAATGGCAAGTGAGTTCCCTTTTGGACAGATTCTAGTTAATAATTGACACATCTGCATGAGAAATGGTTCCCAGTAGTAATGGGGTTACCTGTGTAAATTGTAGCTTACCTGTCAACAGTCACTCTCTCATAACAAGTGTCCCTTTTGTATACCTTCTTGGTACAGGAGACTAAATTAGATGTAATAGAGTGTAATTGTTCTGCAGAGCTAAATACTCTCCATAACTGCTAAAATATTATCCTACTGTATGGTATTTTGCTGATTTTTTTGATTGTTGTTCTGTGTTGATCAGTACTATTTCCTTTCAATTTAGATCAGTGTATTGTCACTCGGACGTACCTCTTTCTTCATAAATTTTGGTTCTTCAGTGCGGCCTATTACTTTGGGAACTGGGCATTCATTGCAGTAAGTACTTGGATTTTGGAGATCTCTGAATCAAGTTGGATAATTTACAGTAGTTGTCATTGCATCGTTTGCATCACCACACAACAATTTGTTTTACTTAAATTGCCCTTATATGCCCCAGAACTGAGTAACAGTAATACTTTTTGCTTTAAATTTGCAGGTCTTTTTAATTGGATTAATTGTTTCATGCTGCAAAGGCAAGAAATCAGTCATCGAAGGTGAAGTAGATGATGACGATTCAGATATGAGTGATGATGAACTGTCTGTTTATTACCATTGACAGCCTTTTGCCTTCAAGATGAAAAAATGTATTATGTTGAGAGTCATGCCCACATGGAACTCTTATCCAGATAAGCATCTTTGCACCTGTAAAAGGAAATGAGTGTACTCACTTAAAGGGATAAAAACCTGAATATCTCTTTGAGTATCACTGTTAAATGAGAACAAATGTTGAAGCTGACTTTGAATAATATATGGAAAATACTGGTTTATGATTAAACATGTATGTAACCTTCTGATCTATAATTTGATGAACCATTGTAACTATTTCCTATTTCACAATGCTTTTCTGTTAACTTAGGTTTTCTTAAATACTTTCATGCTTAACGTGTAGGACTTCATTCGTAAATACAACTAGCTAAAATCCTGCAAAACAATGCAAATATTGCAGGAAACGTTTGGATGAAATTTGCACTCTCAGAAGGACTTGACCTAACTTTTGCTTTAGTTTTGCTCGGTTTCTGTATAAAACTATAGTTAACAAGAGACTGTCCATTAAAGTATGCCAACAGTATTATTTACATGGTGAATTTCCAGTCTGTGAAAAGTAAGTCATTTTCATACTGTGATATCCACTGAGTTACCATGAAATCCTCAGGTAACTATGAGGTGTTGCTCTCTCAAAGGAAATCATAGTGCATAGTACAATATTCAGCAATGTTGCAGTGTCTTAGTACAGTTCAGTTCTGAAACTTCCAGGTGCCTGATCTAGTCATAACCAGTGGAATAATTAAGATGTGATTAATTTTTAACTTATTTTTCTCTTTAATGCAAATTGTCTAGTTTAAAGTTCTTGCAATATTTAAAGTAAATGTTGTCAATTTGTTTACAAACCAATATGTTTATATAAACACAGTTAAGAAATATTTTTGTCATTTGTGTTGTCTTTGTAAATTAATCCTATTTTAGCTATATAGTTACTGAGCTATATTTCTGAGGTTGAAAAAAAATCTTCATCTATCCTTTGACAGACTCTGAAAGAGAAAATGTTTACAAGGACAGATTTTTAAGCTTCTAATGCTACCTGAGAGTTACAGTCTATGCAAGCACCTGAAAATGTGATTAGGTAGTCTTTTTTATAAGACTAATTGTTAAACAGTTACTAAAACGTAGTTTTTAATACTATGTCCTGCTTTCATGTTTGCAAAAACTAAAGTTATTTCAAGAACAATCTGCCTCTTTCTGCAATATTTCAGAACAGCAGGCTCTCAGGAACTTCTGAATTTTAATTTAGTTTCAGTATTGGAGGAGGTCTTAGATGAGTTGTGTAGTTAGTGAAGGACTACAGGGAACTGATGTTTGGACTATAGGAACAAAAAAACTCTGACATCTTTTAATAAGACTTCTTTGCCAACTGCTTCAGTAATATAAGTGTTGATGCAGCAATGTGGAAGAAGCTGAGTTGGAAGCGACCCACATGGATCATTGAGTCCGTCTCCTGGTGTTGTAAGTGGATCATAAGCTGAAAATATGCAGTCAGGTCTGCTCAACTAATATCAATCAATCTGTTTGCTACTAATGTGACATTTGAAAGGATAGAAATGTATTCAAACACTGAGAGTAGATATTGAAATTTGACCAGGCAGTCTGAGCTGTCTGACTAGAATTAGCTGAATATTATTTAAAAATGACAACCGGGGAAACTTGAAAGGATTTAGTTATAAGAGTTCAAGTAATTCATACAGAAGGTGGAATGTGATGTTGACTGTCTGGATGCTGTGTCCAGAGCCTAGCAAGAGCTTGGAGTATACTTGGAGTATACTTGGAGTATACTTGGAGTATACTAGGAGTATACTAGGAGTATACTTGTACATGCCTTGGTGGAAAACTTACATGAGCTAATTTAAATAAAGTTAACTGCTCAGATGTCCTCCTTTGTGAGTTTTACTTGTCATCTTCAGTTTTAACCAAAATTTGTCACTTCTTACAGGTTTGTTTGTAACACAGCTTTGCAGAGTTACGTCCATTCTGCCCTAACTTTGCCCTGGTGACATCACTGCTCATCTGGAGAAGATTGTTGGGAAGGTGCTGGTTTTGTGCCATGTAGCTGCTTCATGCTATGTGCAGGCTTAGGGGATCACTGGCCAAGATGCATGGCCAGTGCCTAGATACATTTTATTATAAGTCTCTCCGGTTTTTAGCATTTTCTTAATTTCCAGGAATTTCTTCCCAACGCAGTTCTGTTTCCTGTCTAAATAGTCTTTATGCAGTAGTACAACAATCTGCCTTTGAAACGGTGACTGTCTTTAATTGGAGGACTCAGTAAGTACCAGGTTTTTTAATCCAGATATTAATCAGATTTATAAGCAGCCCATTGTTAATTGCAGCTATCAAGAAGCAGGCTTCTCTAGGAGAGTTCTAAAGTTACTTCAGACATCTGCTGTCACCCTCTGTCACAGAAGTAGTAAATAACTGCCAGCATTCATAATTGGAATTATTTGTCACCTGCCACATCCTCACTAAAATTTTTCAGGAGTTCAATGAACCAATTGACTGACAAGGTTTTAAAAGATTTTCCATGCACTAATGTAATTGTAATGAATACACACTCAAGAATTCATCTCTAAATACTTCATGTGAGGGAAACGTGACTTTTTAGCTGTACTGTACCTTTAAAATTAACTGGAGATGTTTTTGAAGTTTACTGTGTGAACTCTGACTGTTTTTCTACATCGATTATCATCCAGGCAAGAAACCTAGCATTGAAGTTTAAGACAGCTATGATTTAAAGTACTTTGGCTTTGATCAGTACTTGCAGGAACTTCCAAAAAACCAGAAATTCCAGTATATTTTTGTCCTAGCTTCCTCTTGTGCAGTCTTAAATACTTGAAGTTAGAACAATTAATTATTTTACGTTCACAAAGTTATAGTGCTGCTGTAGCAGCACATCTCACTCATTTAGCTGTTAAATATGAAATGATAAATCCAGTTTTCTGCAGTTTGGTGAGCAAATTTGAACTTCGCAGTCATGATACAATAGTGTTCTACCTTGCAAGCAAACATTTAATATCTTCAATTGAGTCTTTAGAGGTCTCTTTTCTGGAAAAAGGCATCAGAATTGTTTCATTGCTTTCTTTAAATGAGTGATATTTCAAATCCATCTCTGAAGTGTGAGCTTTCAAAACTTCTGTAGTGCCATGGTCAGACCTGCCGTAAGTTACCTTTGTTGTTGCACTTCTCCAGTTAGCTTCTACCATGTTGAAGTCTCATGAACATTTAGAACCTAGAGAGCCTTAAATCTTGCTGACATGTCAAATTAACCAAGATCACTAGGAATATGTTGGATAGAATTCAGCAACGTGTGCCAAAAAGTGTTCATTTTGCCACTTGGACTACAGTGATGGGTAGTTTATCCAGAGTTCCAGGTCATAAGTATGATAAAGCTGCTTGTTCCTTATCTGAAGCTGAGAGTGTGCTGCAGATTTCCTGCTGATTGGCAGAAACAAGTGAAAAGCCTTTCCTGGTAAAGATGAAAAGAAATATCTGCTAACTTTTTGTATTTTCTGCTTTAATTTCAGGAAAATGATTGCAGGGTAGACTTGAGAATTTTGCACTGAAAATTGTAATCTACTTCTGGGTGGAGTGTACCTGTATAAGAAACATACTGCAAAGGATGGTAATTGCATGCTCAGAAAATGTGACTATTTAAGCTGAAAGCTAATGAACCTTTTCAATGCTTATGATTTGGTTCTGAATAATCAGTGTAGACATAACTTTGCAGTTTCTTTGAGAGGTCTTCTACTGCTTAGAGACTGTATTTCTTGGGTTTTCAGCTGTTATTTGGCTTTGTCAACACAAGTTTGGGTTGGACAGTTTGAGTTGGCCTACAACAGAATTTTGAAAAGCATTACCCCCTTGTAGAAACTATGTGGTTTATCCTAAAATAATGCTAAGTGCTGTTATGCATAGCAGAGGTGCAGTTGAAGTGTTTAAAGTAATTGATGACGTGTAGAAGGTAACTTTTTTCCAGTAAGTAAGCAGATATTCAGCCCTCACGACTGCACTGATACAGTTCTGGGCATGGGCAGGGAAATAAAGCATTGCTTCTGAGATAAAGGAAAAAAGATTTATCCCTTTCTAAAATTATCAAAGTAATTTGATATACTTGCGCTGTAATATTTTTTAGGGTCTTATGTTAAAGATTATAGTTCATATTGAAAATGCTTCTTACATTAGTGTAGATCTGTTCTCTTATAACCTTCTGCAAGGTCATTTTTCCTGCAGATAAAGCAAAGAGATGAAATTGAGAATCACTGTCTCCTCTCCTGCAAATGTGTATTTTGAATGTACTTCGCAAAAGAAATAAAAGACTTGTTTTGATTGTGGCAAGATACAATTTTCTATTAATACTCTAAACCAAATTCTGCTTCTAAATTAAGACACTTGCCAATCCTGGATAATTAAATGGATCAGAAATTCTTCAGCTTTATGTGGTTGTTACAAAAATTATCTGGAAGTTGGGCTATTTTTAACTTCCTTCTATTCAGAGAGGTTGCGTGAGTGATAGCACTTCAGTCAAATTTATAGCTGTAAAGAGGGTTATTTCTTTTAAATAAACAGACAGTTGAAGCACATTTAATGACCCGTATTTATAGCTTTCTTCCAGATTTACCTCTAGAAGTGTGATATATTTAGGGGGTCAGACAGAAGAATTTGGGTTTATGGAGGGCTGGTAATATCGGTAAGCCACAGAGGTGGTGAGTTTTGTGATCTTCCTCTATTGATATCGAGTCCTTATTTCGTATGTTACAAACATCTGTGTTTTTTTCCCAAGGAAAATAGTGCAGGTTGCCTATAAAACAAAACAGTTTAATTTTTTTGAGCATTTTTGCAGGAAAACTTCAAAATCCTTATCATGAGAATCTGAAAGTCTCCAAAAATGGAGACTGTGAGGCATTCAAAGTAAATATGAAGCTGAACAAATGTGTAGTTCCTACTGAAATTCCAGTCTGGATAAGGTGCTTTTCACCAAAATGTGTAGAATTTCCTGCAAAGAAGTAATATGTAGATTGACTTAATACCTTTGCTTCTGTTAAGCTGCCTAAACATTAATCATGACATTACCAGTTAGGGTAAGTATATTTCTTCAACCAAGGGTACTTAGAGTTAGGACAGCAAGGACTTGGTGTGAATCTGTGATATTTCTCACACACATATGCCCCTTCCCAAACTTACAGCCTATGGACTTACCACCATGTTAGACTTTGGAAAGAGTGTCCTGTGGCTAAAATATTTGATTCTCACACTTAATATATAATTTAGAGGTACCATTTACATCCTAAGTTCAGAATCAGAGAATCATTTAGAAAACTTGGAGAAGACTTTTAAGATGATCGGGTTCAACACTGAATCTAACACTGCCAAGTCCACCGGTAAACCATGTCCCTAAGCACAACATTTACATGGTTTTGAATTCTGAGTTTTACTTAGTCTTCTTTAAACTTTTAAGTTAGAAAAGTGGAAATCTATATCCTTATTGTCTGCTACCCTTACAATCTTTTCAAATAAAAATGGCAAGGTGCTGTTGACAAGTATGTCTGATTTGCATGGAGTGTTCTTTTGGAATGGGCTAATGAAGAAAACTTCAGTTTATTGTAAAGAAAAGTGTTTTGGTCTATCTTGAGTTGCAAAGTCCTGAATGCGGAACAGTTTTTTGGTTTGTTGTTTTTTTTTTTTTAATCTCGGAAGTTAATTTCTTAACAATGGATGTATCTTTCTAGTACGTGGAGAAAAAAATCATAACTGGAAAATATGAACTCCAGAGGAATCCTCATTTTCCCAGCTATGAGACAGCTAGTTTCTTTTCAGAAATTTGTATCAAATAAATGATATTTCTATTAATTTCCTTGTCTAGAAAGATAATGCCTTTTAAGTTGTGCAGAGACTGATATCAGGATTATTTTAAGGTATAATTTTCAAAAATGTTGAGTGGAGCTCCTACTGAAAACCTCAAGGGTTTCAGATCCTAGGGGATTTGGAACATTCTGCTTTGTGCTTGAAGTACTTAGGGAAAATATAGACCCAACAGTTTTCCTTTCTGTTAATGAAGGAATCAAATATATTGAAAACATTCTTTTAATGAATGGAGTTGAAAATGCTATCAGTTTTAGGCATTTGAAATTATATTCCTGAAAAGTTGACTAATTCAATCACTGTAGAACAGGTTTCTGACTTACCTGGTCTTGTCTCTGGTTCTGAGAGGCAGCAGAAGGGTACTGTCAGAATTGATTGTAGATCAGTTGTAATCTTTCCTGAACTGTCTTTGAGCATGGAGTTAAGAAACGTAATAATAGAGAACGGGTTTTGTGTGGCAAAGTTTTAATCTTTGACTCTTAGTCCTGTGCTGTTCAGAGCTTGTCCAAATGGTACCTGACAATATCCTGGAAGGGGCTGACAGCTCTAGGAAGCAATTATTCATAGAAAAGACAAAGGTTGAGAGAAAAGACTCTTACATAGAGACTCTTACTTAAAGCTTGCACTACGGAGGTCTGCATTTCACATAATCTGGTATTTAACAGCTCAGTGCAGCTTCACTCTAGGCTAATTTGCATTGTAGGGAGTTTTAATGCTGCAGAGTGTAAGCAAAGCTGAGTGCCAAGAAAGGAGCTTGCTGGTTACAGGTGTGCAGGACCTAAACCTAATCTGTATGTTTCTGAATTCTGATGTATAAAAATACTTTAATTGCTGACAGAGAATTAGATTTCTCTAGTCCATCACTGGACAGGTGATGTAGTTGAAGTTGTCCCTGCTCATTGCAAAGGAGGTTAGATTGGGTGATCTTCAAGTTCTCTTCTAAGTCAAACCATTCTGTGATTCTCTTCATGGAATCGTAGAATCGCATTCCTGATGAGTTAAATCTCAAGAGCTGTATCACCTATTTTGGAATGTGGCAAAGAGGAGCATTTGGTAGAAGCTGAGTGGGTGCTGATCCTGGATGATCAGACCTTCTACTTCAGTTCTTTTGCATTCATTGCAAAGCTAGATTAAAACATATGGGCAAAATTTAGTCTGAGCAAGTCCTTGGTGAAAACTGAGCCATTTAATTTGAACAAACTTATTCCAGGTATTTTTAAAACTTAGTTCATGGTTTGGGTTACCAAACTTTCTAGATAATCTGTAATTAAGGTCCCTTGTGTATTCAGAGATGTCCTTCTCTGCAGATGTGCCTAATATCTGATGTGTGTGAAGTACAGATAGTACACTCTACTTCCTGCAGGCTGGATGCAATATCTGCCTGGTACTGCTGGATCATGGCACTGTCCTCAGTTTGGGTGAAACAAACTTTTGTTTTCACATCTGGAGAAGAATCTTCACTCTGCTCTGAGGGAGAATTTTGTGCCTGCTGTTGAATTGGATGTATTGCAGACTCCTAAACATCTCTTGACATAAAAAAGGAAAGTCGAAGCAGCAGCTTCTGTAGCCAATTGCTCTGTGGTATGTCCACAAAGCAAGGGTGGTTGGTGGTGGTCTGACCAGAGAGCAGAGCACCTGGCTGGCAGCGAATTATAATTTTTCTAGTCTTGGAGGCATTCCAAGAGTAGCTAGAGTCTAGTCCTCCAGTCTTGAAAAAAGCTGTGTTTTTGAATACAGTCCCGCCTAAAAGTACATTCATTGCTCATCCTGCTATGTTGTCCTGCTGAACAAAAGGTTTTTCATGCTGTGGAACCAGTGCTACTATGTGATGTGTGTGGAACCAGCACTGATGTGCAAGGCTTGCTGAGCAGACAAACGGTGCCAGTTCCAAGTGGTAACAGTAGAAATCCACATCCTACAAATAGGAGTCCTGTCTTCTGGAGATGAAGCATGTCTATTTTTTGTTTCAGAAAATGCTGAAGATCAGCATCCTGACAAACTGGCATCCTCCTACAGTGGAGCAAGGAGCTGTTTTAATGCCTTTCAACTGTTTCACAGATTTCCGGTGCCACTGTAGAAATCATGTGAGGATGGTTCTGTCTCATCCTCTTAGCTGTGTGTGAACAGGCCCTGTTTTGACAGGTTTGCTGGATGTGTGTTCACAGTTCCCAGTAAGGCTCCCAGGTCCCATGCCAAAGACACAGCGATGAGTACGTCATTCAGATTTTGCATATCATCATTGGGCTGGATGAATAATGTGGAGAAGAGCTGCTCTTCACGCATGTGAATTTCTGTTTTCAGAAATGTACTGAAATAGAAATGTTTTCATATTAGTGTCTTGTTTTAGGCCAGTGCCTGAAAAATCTTCGTAGCAGCAACTCTGAGCTGTCTGATACGATGGGGATGTTTTGAATTGAAGAGCTCATCTCATAAAAAAAAGGTAGCATATCACTCCTGATAGTGTTACTTCTAATCTTATTCCATGTGTTTCTGATGGGCCTTATTTAGATTTACCTATTCCATTTAAATTAAATATAAGACTTAGCTCACTATTTTCCAATAACAAATTTTTAAGCTTTTCCTTTTAAGATTTTCCATTTGTTTTTCAGCCTGTATTTTAAAACTCCTTTTCAGGACTCTAATCTAATCCTGTGGGCAAATGATCTTTAAATGCCTTGAGGAATACACTCATTCTATGTGATAACATTGCAAAATTTATCCTCAAATAGTGTTGGAGCTCCATTTAAATAATCTGGTTGTGTACTTGAATTCTCCTACGACATGACCCTCTCATGGATAAAAGAAACTGTATGTTCTGGCTGTACCTGGTGCCCTGTTTTTGCTCTCTGTGTATTGTTTGGACTCTTTCCAAAACCATTCCTGGTGAGTCTTTTGCAGATCCTGAGCTCTTTAACTGCAAAGATTATGCTGCTGGTTGGCAGATGTACTTTTTAAAATTTCTCTTACGTTTCATCACAGCTCCTACAGCATCATTATTTTTTGAAATATGCCAGTACTCCTAAATCTGTAGTGCTCCTATGTGAGTTTTATAACATTACAGTTATAAAACTTTATGTGTTGGCCTTGAGTGTTCAGCTGTGTGGATGAGAACTGTTCTCCATACTGTAATGGATTCAGCTAGCTGCTCTTGTACCCACTGTGCTGAAGGGGATCCTGTTCTGTAGTCACATACAGTGGCAGTCATCAATATGAAGGGGAAAAAAAAAAAAACAAACCCAACCCTCTCTAATGTGCTCCACTGAGGAGTTTGTCAGATTCTCTGAAGCTGCCCAGTTCCAGCAAGCCATAGCCACTTTTTAACTATCCTTAAAGCACTTCTAGTTCTTTACTGTAGAGTTACTCTCTTCCAAGAGCAAGTAATGAGTCATATTGTTTGCATCCTGTGTGTTCATGTAGTTAGTTCTTAGTTATGAAAAATGCTCTTCCACAGCAATGAAGTTTAATTTTAAAAAGTTCCTAGGGTAGAAATGGTTGTGCCAAAGTACTAAAATAACTTTCGTTATGTCTCATCTTGCCCCAGAGATGGGAATGTGAAGCATAATTTTCATAATGTGGACACTTCTGTAACATTAATAAAATGTGTAGTTTGGTATAGCATATAAAGTTTAGTGTAAATTATGTTTTATTTATATAGAATTCTCAGAAGCGACAGTTATTAAAACAGAGAGGGAGTTCTCACTTCTGAATCAATTTTTTAACTAGTGAAATACAAAAGTACATATGCCGTAGTGAAACAGTGCCTATCTGTATTAAGAATAATCACTGTCCCTTAGGTAGGGAAGCAATAGGATGAGTATGAAACTGAGTCATGCTGAGCTGCTTTAGTAGCTTGCTGCCAAAAGGGACTCTCTCTGCATATTTCTGCAGCATATAGTGCTCCCTTAATCTGTGAGCTCATTCAGTGTGCTACTGTAATAGCAAAACTAAACAGCAGCTAGGGAGGGGAAGGAGGGAGAACTACAGCATGAGTGAAGTGGGGTGATGATCTGGGGAAGGATAGTGATTGACCTCAGGACAGCCAGCAAATCACATTGTAAGGCTCTTAAAGAAATATTTTCCATCTGTGTAAGACTCCAGAAAGAGAACCGTAAGAGCTAAGCTGCTCTGCCAAAAAAAGAAATGTCCATGTAAGGAATGCAGACTTGGATATGAAAGTGGAACTGATGCTGTTTTAGCCACACTGGAGGTCACTTGTCTAGTTAAGGGAGACCTATGTCCTAGGGAAGTCTGGTCGCCAAGGTCTTCTTTTCTTGCCCCTTCTCTTTCTCTGCCTCTGCCTGTCATCATACCATCATCTTACATAATTTGTACTTCTGTACTGCTAATATATGGTGTCTTTCTGGCTTCTTCCTTTTTTTTTTTTTTTTTTTTTTTTTTTAATATCTTTTTGGAATGTTTTGCCATACCATGAGTTGAAATAAAAGTGGTCTAAATGGCAAGTTGATAACATGATGTTTTTCACCCAAAGATGCAGCAGATCTCTGCAAGGCTTTGGCTATGCCCAGATCTCTTCCATGTTCAAGTATCCAGGGAACAACAGACTTGTGTTGACTAGGGAACAGCTGTCACCTGCAGAGAGAGAAGCCAGGTTTTTTTGACAGGTCACCACAAAGGGGTTTTTGAGTTGTGCTGAAGTATTGCAGTGCACACTTGATCCTTGAGCGTCCACAAGGAACTGATGAGATAGATGAGGTGACTGACTTGTCATTGCCTGCCATTTCCTTAGCATGCAAGTGTGTTTGTACTGCTTGAGCAGATAGGTCCAGAACTCATGGTGGAGTAAATCAGGCTCAATTACATGCCTAAAGGGGGAGCTCAGAATCATCTTTGAAACAAAACTAAAAGGGAAGGGCTTTAATTACAGTAAAAGAAAATCCTGTGAACCTCAGGAAATGGGGAAGGACTTCTCTGTGACTCAGAGATCTCAACATACATTGCCTAAGGCCATAAGAGGATTTACTACAATTTTGTTGTGCCAGTCTTCACAGGAAGGTCAGTTAGCTGACTCCTGTGTGCTGGTGGCTGAAAGATTTAATCCAGGGATAAAAAGGTAAAATTTAGCTTTGTATAAAAATGGGGCATGCTAAGAGGGTACTTCAGTAAGATACTACCAGTTGGGTTAAGCCTTTTGAACTTTGTCCTAAAATTGACCAGATTCTTCTGCTGCTGCCTGTCCAAAACCCGTCCGACCTCACCCCTGCCCCTCCACACACCCCCCCGCTCCCCGCCCAAAGAAAAAAAAATAAAAGACTGATGAGATGTCACTCTTCCAGCTCTTTTGGGTAAGTCAGTTGCAGCATATCGCAACACTGAAAAAAGAGGAAGCTGAGTGTTTCTTTCACTTGTTGAGCTGAAAGTAGTATTCAGAAAAAAGCCAGCCCCATCAGCTTCCAAGAAAAAAATAGTTTAATACTTGGTTGGGTTTTGGATTATACTTTTTTTCTGACACAGATATGGGGCGACTGAGAGGCATTTTAAAACGTTTATTCCATTTTCAGTCTCATGTGAAGGGTGAGACAGTACAGATGTTGTAATTCATGCCACCATAATCAGAAGCTAACTATTTCCTAATTACAATACATTACAAGTGTTTCTTGGCTTATCAGCTTCTGCTGCACAATGCTGTTAATGCCTTAAAGCCAATCATCTAAAATTACCCCTCATGGGTCCTACTGCAGTGCATCTTTCATAGCTCTATTTCTCCAAAGTATCTGCTCTTATTTGCAAGGCCATCATTTGAAACTTGTTTCTGGTTCCATTTCTCTCTCAACATGCCATTTATAAGTCAACATTTTCTATCTCAAAGTTTACATACAGATACATACTTTGTGAGCCTTCTGTCAGACTTTGAGAATTCTCAACAAATCCATTTCCTGCAGGTAGGTACCTGTAAGCTTGCCAGCAGATAAGTAATAATTGCCATGGATTTACTGAAATCAGTTTTCTACCCTGAGAAAGGTATTGTGGACAGGGAAATGCATTTTGACAGTCCTGATAGTGCTTTGATAAGCAATCTCTGGAAACCTCCTTAGAGCCTAAATGCAGAAGTGATTGGAGAACTGCACTTAAGAGCTGTTAGCTGATCATTAATGAACCCAGAAAAATGTATTAGGTTGGGTTTTTCCATCTTCCCTGTATTCAGTGTTATACTATAGTAACATTATGGTTGGACCAGGATGATGAAACGTAGAATAGATTTAATAAACCTGCCAGTAGTTTAAATTTGAGGAGGAATGCAAGCACTGTAGAATAAAATAATGAATTTTTAAGAGTTCTGAGAAATGACAGGAATGGTTGATGTGACCAGATGGAGCCAAAATAAAGAATAAATGGCTACTGGGTCTAGCTTAGGAATTTCTCTGAAAATTACTGTGCATTACAAGATGAACAAGTACAGTTTGTGGCTACAGTTTTTTTCACCCCTCAACAAATTTATGGGAACACATAAATGGGTATCTGACCTTCAAGAACTGCAAAATCATTTCTACACTTGAAAATATTAAGACTTGACCAGGAGGAATACATCCTGCTGCTCTGGGTATGGCCTTTAAGAAGCCTGAGAGCAAATCAGATCAAATTCTTGAGAGGGTAACAGGAATGATTAGGTATCAACAGATGACTTGGAGCCACAGGCTGGATGAACTTGTAAAATAACTATTCCAACAGCAAGAACTTTTGGAACTAGTTGTTTAGGAAGGTTATGGAGTCTGTCATGGATGATCTATGTCTAACCTGTTCTTAACGCTTTTTTTAGAAGGAAGAAGCCTGTCTCAAGGCACTGCAAAATCCTGCATTATGCTTCTAAATGCTTATGCTGTTAAAGACAGGCTTGCAAACATGCTAACCAGCACACATTAAAGTCCATATCTCTAATTAACATCTGTCTTGTGAAAGTCTCTTCTTCATGAACAATGCTTCTAACCTGCTGTTCAAGACTGCTTTCTGGTAGTCTCTCTGTTATCCTTACAGGTGAGAGTATAAAAGTGTGTTGATTGGTTTGGCATGGCCTGATTTTAGGTAGAAGAGGGCTACAGAGATGGTTCCTGTGAGAAGCTGCTGGAGGCTTCCACCATGTCCAGCAGAGCCAATGGCTGATGGCTCTGAGGATGGACATGCTGCTGGCCAAAGCTGGGCCAATGAGAGAAGTTGGTAATGTCTCTGTGTGACATATCTAAGAAGAAAATCTAAACAAAAGTCACAGGGTTTGCTTCTAGTCAGAGAAGAGGAGGAGGTGAGAATATGTGAGGGAAACAACATGGACACACCAAGGTAGGTGGAGTGGGAGTGGGAGGAGGTGCTCCAGATTTCTCTGCAGGCTGTGGTGAGACCATGGTGAGGCAGCTGTGTCCCAGCAGCCTGTGGGGATCTATGGGAGATGTAGACATCCATTCACAGCCCATGGGGATCCAGGGGGGATGCAGAGATCCACCCACAGCCCGTGGGGAAATGTCCACACTGGAGTGGGTGGATGCCTGGGGGAGGCTGTGATCCTGTGGGATACCTGATGGAGAGAGAGGGCTCTTGTTTCCAGGCTGGAGCAGCCTGCCCTTGGATTACTGCACCCCATGGGAGGAGAGACTCACAACACAGAAGTTTTGGGAGGAATGTCTGGTTGTGGGAGTGAGGTTTGCAGCAGATGCAGTTTGGCTGCTGCTCGTGAGAGTGGACCCATGCCAGGGCATTTCATGGAGAGCTGTCTCCCATGGGAGGGACTCACGGCCTCACAGGGGAAGGACTCCTCTCCCAGAGCAGCAGAAGAAAATCTTGGTGATGAACTGACCATAAACTATCACACCCTGTCTCCCTGTGCTGTCTCTGGGAAAGAAGGAGGGGCTTGGGGGAAAAGGTGTTTTAAGGGCTTACTTTACTTCTCATTATCCTCCTCAGACTCTGTTAGTAATACATTTCACTTTGCAGCTAAAGTCGAGCCTGTTTTGCCCTTGAAATGTTTCTCCTGGTCCTTATCTCACTCATGAAGCCTTTGTCAACTTTTTTCCCCTCCTCTGCCCAGCTGTGACAGGGGAGGGTGAGCAAGCAATTCTTGTGGGTGGCTGATGCTGTGCCAGTGTCAAACCACAACAAAAGGAGATTGGAGACAGGGAGTGTTGGTGTAATTTATTGCACAGTGACATTTTCATGGGGATTTAAAGCATTTATAGGTGTATAGGTTATGTGTGTTTCAGAGGTAGAATTTACAATTATAGAAAGAAGTGGCCCATCTGTCATTAATTCTCCATTTTACTGGTTTATTCAACAAGAAATGTATCTTTTTTCAAATATTGTGAAGGAGCAGATGAAGAAAAGGTTGCAACTGTGACTTCCACTGATTTCTCTTTAAGAAAAGAAGGTTGAACATCCACTGCTGGTGACTACCAAGATAAATTGGGGCAAGAATAAATCTTTGAAAAGCTGTAAACCAATTTCAGTGACAAAAACCTCACTCATAGAAGCAGGCTGTTTTGTGACAGAATTTCTGAAAGTTAGAGCAAATAATGTAGAGCAAATCAAAATGTTATAATGTGCTGCACTTAAGAGGTGTACAATCCCCCTCCCTCCCCATCCCCCTCTTAAATAGCACTCATGTTCCTGTTTTTACATTAGAACACTGATAGTAAGAGCTATTCAGTTAAGATAGAAAAAAGATGTTATCCATAGAACCAAGTGTACAAGGAAAGTATAGAAAATGCTGTGGAAGAAAATTCAACTGATTTAATGACTTACTCTTGACAGGTTAAACATTCATCTTCACTCTCTGTGCATTGCTTGAAAATAGGTTTGATTATATGTTCCAGTCTTTTCTTTGGAATTAAGTTCAAGCTATTTTATGATTTTTTTTTCTTTTTTTTTTTTTTTTTTTTTTTTTTTTTTTTTACTCCTTCTTGTACTCCTGTGAAAGGCAGATAATGACATTTTCCATCTTTTCTGGAATTTCTTCTCTTAAGGCCCCTGGGTTTCATCAGTTCTAATGCAGAAGAATAGGTAAAGAACGCAGTGAGAGTTGTACCAAACAACTCTCATACCAAACATTTTTCTAGGCCAGAATTCTGAAAACTCAGAGATGACAATAATGTGGTGTCTCTAAAACATCTCAATGTCCACTGATTCAGTTGGATCTTGCCTTTCCTCTCCTTTTCCACACAGAATTTTTGCCTTCTTTCTCTTTTCACTTTCTTTGCACTTCCTCTTGTGACTCTCATGTACTGTAATTATTTTTTGTGATTATTGTAATGAAACAATGTGTTGCACTTTATCCTTGGCTTTCTTATTTGAGTCTTTTACACTTGGTAATTTAAACGCATTTTTATTCCATATACTCATTTTTTTCAAGTTTTATGCTGCTGAACAGCTCACGAATTCTTGTCTTTTGTCTGCTAAAGGAGTTTTTTTTTTTCCTTCCTGTGTTTTTACTATCATTCTTTAGTAACTGGAAAAACCTCCCCCCACCCCACCATATCCTTATCTCCTAGCTATCCTAACCCGCAAATTTGCCTTGAAAGCTATGTTCTTAAAATCTGTGCTCTTCCTTTGTTGCCTAACTACACCATTAGTATAATTCCACAGCCACTTGTGTACAAGTTTGCCGCTTACTGTCATCTTTTAAACTACCTTTTCTAATTTATATGAATGAACTATGGGAAAATATTTTTCTTTTCTCCAGCTTGGTAGAGGTGGTCTACTGTTTTTTACTCTAAAACATTGATGAATAATCTTATTGTATTTTACTTGTTTCCACAATGGAGATCTACATACTAAAGTATCACTATGTTGAGCATGGTTTGGTGCTCTTAAGTAGTCCCTATATCATGATGAAGGGCTCAGGGTTTTGATTTTTTTTTTCCCTTCCCTTCACATCCTCTAGTTTTATTGGTTTGGACACAATGCCAATCCGATGTAACTGTTTGATATTTAATTGATTTACAGCCTAGACAGATTCATCTATTTCTTAGACATGAGTAATAGTAATTGGAGAAAGATGCATGGTGAGATCAGTTGGGTATGACTGTAGGTGAAGACCTTACCTGGAAGATTTGGGTTTGGCTTTCCTTTTGGTCTTACTTTCACTATAGCTTGTCTTGTCAGTTGTGTGCTTTCAGGCTGGTGGCAGTCTTAGCCAGCATTTCAACCTCTGCTTTCTCAAGTTACTCAACTGTATCAAAGCAAATAGCTCTTGAAGAAGAGGTGTGCACTGTCCTATTTCAGTAGTGCCCATGGCCACTGATGGTAAATACCAATCTTGCTGGCCTAGCTGCAGTGGGCTGAGCAGGGCCAGCAGCTGAGCACCAACCCAGTTTGCCTGCCAACTTTCTTCCCCCTCTCCCCTTCCTCCTGCAGCAGGATGGAGGAGAGAATCAGAAGAACAAAAAACCGGGAAAACTTGTGGCTTGAGATAAAGACAGTTTAATAAGTGAAACAATCTGTGCACCCAGGCAAAGCAAAATAAGGAATTTATTCACTGCTTCCTATCAGCAGACCGATGTTCAGGCACCTCCTTGAGAGCAGACTCCATCTTGTGTAATGGTTACTTGGAAAGACAAAAGCCATTATCAGGAGTGTCCTGATTCCGGCTACCTCCTCCTCTTTGCCCAAGTTTTTATTGTTAATCACAATGTCATATGCTATGGAATATCCCTTTGGTCAGTTGGGGCCAGCTGTCCTGTCTGTCTCCTCCCGAGTTCCTGCCTCACCCACAGCCTGCTCAGTGGGGAGGAGCACGAGGAGCAGAGATAGCCTTGGTGCTCTGCAAGTATGGCACAGCTCGGCCACAGCGCGGGGGAGTAATCTGTGCTCTTTTAGTCACAAATTCAAATGGTCATCTGTGGGAACCGAGCTACCGAAGATGGATAATGCCTTAGACCAGGTAGCTTTCTCTTTAAATAAAATGAGCCCCGAGCCTTTGGATGTTGCCCTTCGGACCATGTGGTCTCTACGTTTGTTTTTTCACCACCATTAAAGTTCCATTTTCAGGCTCTCCATTGTTCCCACTCCTCTATTTTTGCCATGCTCTGCCCGGCTGGACCGGACCTGGAATCACAGTGCCAAATGTGTTAATCATGTACTTCAGGTGCAAATCAGAAAAGCAGTCTATTTGTATCATTTATTTCTGGAATTAATGATAAAAGTGATGTATTCATTTCTGAGAGGTCTGATACCTGTGAAGGGCATAAAGGGGCTGGTGTTGGTGCAAGCGTATTTACCTGGCTGTCAATAGAATGTACTGTGCAATGACTGTGTAATAAAACTTGTGCTGGCATTAAAGCATCCCTTGGCCATTTTGTATGTGGGGTGAGACGGTGTTTGAACTGTTCCGAGCTTCTCTGGGGTGAGGCTCCAAAAATTTGTGAGGCTTACAGGAGCCTTTTAGCTTTTTTTTTTTTTTTTGTATTTCTGTATTGTAAGTTTTTGCTGCATGGTGTCTGACTGCTAACAGGATGGACAAAAAGTGCTTCTCCCTTTATCCTTCCACAGTTACACAGTTGTGCTGTGCTTAGAGAACTGCTGAGGAAGTGGGAGAAGTCTGAGGAAAGAACTGACACCATGTCTGCTGTATCCTGCCTGAATTAATTTATTACCTTATGATGCTCACACAAACACTTTCTCTTTTGCCCTAGGTTGCTGTGGCTGAAATATTTTTATATGTCTTAAAGTGTGTCAGGTTCTGAAACTGTTTCCCACGGGCACCCTAAGATTTCAGGAAGAAGTTACATGTTGTATATGACTGACTGTGGCACTACTTATGGATACCTGCCTTGATCCTAGTTAGAAAGCAAGCCAGCTGTGTGTTCCATTCTTAACTTACTGTCCCCATTCACTTTGCAAGGATCTAAAGTATGTAATTCACACCTGAGTAAATCCACACCAGGTACTGGGTGATGGAGTGCTTGAATATAATGACTTAATTCTCTGGACTGCACCATTAAGGATTTTGCTAGTTTGTGAAGAAAGAGGTGAGTGGCCACATCCTTTGTTGCAGCTCCCAGCACCAATTTCAGAGCATCATTTACTGAAAGGTCAGGACCAACAATGCAGAAATTAAATACCAGACAAAATGAAGTCTGTTTGGCCAGTCAGCCTGACCATTCCTGTATCTCAAGTGTTGCTTAATGCTGCAGGGCAATTTAACTCTGTTCTGAGCTGCTAAAGTAATGAGGGGTGAAAAACAGCATTTGTCATAGTTAATTCTATTTGTTTGGAATTTTATCACTGCAAACGAAGATCCAATACTCTTTTCACAAACGAAGATCCAATATTCTTTCCAAACCATGGCATATACACAGCACTTTATATTTTCTCTTCCTTGAGCCATTTGAAGTATTTGTGCAGGATGACTAATAATATTCTCATTAAATTTTCCTTATTGTCCTATGAAGATTCACTCTGAAGGCTAGTATTAGTTGCTTTGTTTTAAGGGATGTTATAACTCAAGCTTTTGCTCTCAGGTGAAATATATGATACTGAAATGCTGTCAAAAGAGCTCAGTTCCTGTTATGGTAGGAATTCATGAGCAGCAGAAGACTGTTTTATAATTCTAAAACCCTTTAATTTCTTTTTGTAATCCCATTTTATTTAAAGAGAAAGCAAGCTATTGTTTCGACTCCAGAAAATATTATCTGAAGGGTCAGGAAAACAGGCCAGCTTCATTTCTCTTAAGAAGTGTAATGACAATACAAAATTATTACTATGAAAAGAGAAAATAAGCCTGGCTTTTGTGTCTCCTGAGTGTCAGTTCTTTTCCTGAAGGCTCTGCTCTGATTCAACGATTCACACTGATCTTAAAATGTGCATTATTCTACACAGAATTTGTGCTGCAAATGAAATGCAACTAACTCCCAGCAGCTGTTTCTGCTCTAGTTTCTAGATGAAGTAAAGCCAGCTCCTCCTCACAGAACTAGGAAATCAAATGTGCTTGAGCTCATATGTATACACTGGGCTTTGGACAAGACTTTGAAGTATGAAGAGTGTGGAATAATTGTATTCTCTAGCCAATTTCAAACCCATTTGGGATGGGATGTTGTACATTATAAGACCAGAAATCATCAGAATATCTGTAATGGAAGATAATTCTCCTTGATCGTCTAACAGGAAAATAGTGTAGCAATTTCACTGGCTGAAAAGCTTCAGTTTTCAAAAAGACAGGGACAAAGATCCTGGTATTTGCAAAAGAGTACAGGAAAACGGAAATATTAATGACTGAAGTGGCCACATGGCTGAAGGCCCACAGAAATGTGTAAGAGACTGGGACACTTTTCATACGAGAAAGGGCAGACAGAGTTGTGACTGCCCAGCCTGGAGAAGGGAAGGCTCAGGAGGATCTTATCAATGTATAGAAATACCTGAGGGGAGGCTGCAAAAGAGGACAGAGGAAGGCCCTTTCCAGTAGTGGCCAGTGTCGAGGGCAGAGACAGTGGGAACAAACTGGAAATTACTGTTTTTAATGTTTCCCACCCTTTTCTACATAGCAGTAAGGCTCTTGAAAACTCCTTTCTTTTGTCTGCTCAAATTGTTTGTCAGTTCTCACTTTCAGCTTGATTCATCATCTGCTTAGTCTCAGGTTTTTTCATCTACTTGGAATACACGGTCTCCTTAGGTGCTAATGTCTTCATGCTCAAAGCCAATCTTCCCTTACTGACCTTGATGAAATAAGGGAGGAACCCATAGCTTGCTGTGAAGTGATCATGACAAGTGCCTTTATGCTTGTGTGTGCCTATAATAGCATTTACAGGTGCATGCAGACATATATATGTATTCATGTTTCTGTTAGCCATTACAAATGCTTCATGTAGGCCCAAATGCCCCTACAACCTTCCTGTCCTCATCTCGTTCCAAATGTGCGCTCTTCACTTTAACTAGATTTACTCAGTAGTTGACTGTAAGTGGTAGGAATGAGAGCGCTCCTTTTTAATGGCTTTGTTAAATGTCAGCAATAATGGAGTTCAATCCTGATCTACATCTCATGGGATTCCTGTAGCACAGACAAATGGTTTCTGCTCCAATATTGCTCAGTCTCACACCATGGGGACTTGTATTTTCAAGTAGAAATTAAGCAGAAGCCCCCATATATTTGCTCATAACTAGATGACACATTTGTTATTTAAATGCTTTTTTCTCCCCATCTTCATATCCTTTGTTGTTAAAGATTATCCTGTGCTTTAGATTGAGGTATTAATGATACAGCTGGGTTTTTAAGGTATTCAGAAGAAGCGATACAAAAATGTGGTACCTTGCAAAAACCTATTTGTAACAGCTCCTTAGAAGCTATGTGTGAGAGCAGTACTGTCATGCTGAAGAACTCCACCTGAATACCGATTTAAAAATTCTCCCCAGCACTTCCTTTTCTACTGAGTACCATTTCAATCTAAACTACTGCTGAGATAAAGAAAAAAAGAATTAGCCTAGCTTTGCTTTTCTATCACAGGTTTGGCTCTTTGTGCCAACAGCCATACTTCATATCGCCATCATTGCAGCAGAATTTCTGAATGTTAAGAATATAGTATTGACTTTGGAGAACTAATCCTTCTTTTTACTGAATACCACATGAGCCTTTAGGAGGCCTGGATATTTTTTTTTTTTTTTTTTTTTAACTGCAGTAAGTGGTGTGTATATAATAAATTCATCAGTTCTCTTTTCGAAAGACTATTTGAGCACTTGTAAGGATCAAGCCACACTAAATGAACCAAGATTTCCTTTTATAGCCTTAGTAGTTTATGCAGGCATGTCTTCTTCCCTGCCCTAATGGCAATGAAACGGGCCAAAAAAAGCGAAGATCAGCTATATCTAGAATTGCAGATGGTCTTGTTTGCAAGTAAAAATGGTAACTTTTGTCAGTGAATCATGGAATATGCAGAGTTGGAAGAGACCCACAAGGATTATAGACTTCAGCTCCTGGCTCTGTACAGGACCATCCCCAAGAGTCACACCCTGTGCCTGAGAGCATTGTCCAAACACTTCTTGAACTCTGTCAGGCTGATGCTGTCACCACTTCCCTGGGGAGCCTGTTCCAGTGCCCAGCCACCCTCTGGATGAAGAACCTTATCTTGATATCTAACCTAAATCTTCCCTGACACAAGTTCATTCCCTTGGGTCACCACAGAGAAGAGATCAGTGCCTGCCTCTCCTCTTCCCCTCATGAGGAAGTTGTAACTGCAGTGATGTTTCCCCTCAGTCTCCTCCAGGCTGAACAGACCCAGTGCCCTCAGCTGCTCCTCACACAGCTTCCCCTCAAGGGCCTTCACCATCTTCATTGCCCTCCTTTGGACACTCTCTAACAGTTCAATGTCTTTTTTACACGGTGACACCCAAACCTGCCCCCAGCACTGGAGGTGATGCTGCCCCAGTGCAGAGCAGAGGGGACAATCCCCTCCCTTGCCTGGCTGGTGATGCTGTGCCTGATGTACCCAGGACAGGGCTGGCTCTCCTGGCTGCCAGGAGGACCCTGGCATGAAAAGGGAGATACCTTATATGTAGTAAACATTTCTTATAAGGGTCATTTTTAAAGTGCAAATTTTTTTTTTTTTTTTTTTTTTTTTTTTTTTTTTTTTTTGGGGGGTTGCTTTCCAAAAGGGTACCAAAGGCCGCTGCAAATTATGTGGAACCTTTAAATTCTGGTCAGATAATTTTAGAAATTCAGGATCTCCGCTGAATAACTTTTAACAGCTAGGTTTAGCAGGACTTTTCTGAATTGGCAGTAATCCAATTCATTGACTCATGGTCTTAGAAAGTGCTATGGATGATTTGTCTAATGGCCCGGCATAGTGCTGCAAAGAAGAGTAAATCACAGCATGAAAGACTTGGATGTGTGACCAATGTGTTTTGTTCACTGGGTCAGGAAGTAATTAGAGGGAAGATTCAAGCCCTGGCACACAACTCAGGCTATCCTGAGGAAGAAAAGTAATGCCATCGCTATAAGCTATCAACCTTTGAATGCTTCCTCTTTGTCCCCTAATCTCATCTACATAAAGTCTAGCATTAACTGCAGCACTTGTAGGAGTCATTCCTACTCACAATTATAAAAGCAGAAGGATCTGAAGCACATCCTGCTATCTCATAAGTCCTCCTTCATCTCCCTTTTCTGTCTTAGCGTATTGTACTGACATACAAAAGAAAAAAAAACGATCTTTGCTTGTCTGCTGCATGTGTGTAAACTTTTAGGAATACCTGGATAGTCCAGATAAAGAAGGTGCCAGAAAGAAAATTCCTTTCAATTAAGTATACTTTTTAAAAGTAAAGCAGATTTTTTTCCTATTGGTACAGAAATATAAAAAAATATAATGAATACTTTTTTTTATGAGGGTTGTTTGATTACTTTTTTATTAGACCATATACTGAATAAGAAAGGGAATGAGAAATGTCCTTCTGTCACTTAAAACTTATGTGAGAATATTAAATGGCTTTTAGGCTGTGAGTTAGACAAAGGAATAATTCAGAACTATAGGACTTAATAATTTAGAAACTAGAGAACTTAACCAAGAGCAATAAATAAAGACTTTATTTAGATAAACATTTTAGAAGATAGCTGTACCTTTTTTAAAATAGTTTGTGGGAATAAATTAACGGCAGTGTTAACTTTACAAATCCATTAATGTCTTCATCCTAAAACAGCAGGTATAATCCACAAATGGATTTTTTTAAAATTAAAGTTTATGGTGTTCTAAAAGAAGAACCATATTCTTAGAGCTACTCATAATGTGAAGAAGACTGATATTGACCCAGGAGAACCTATCCAGTCCTTGACTGCCAGAAGTAAAGTAATTCATGGCAAAGCAAGTATTTTTCTTCTTTTACCTGAGCATGGAGAGGTTGCCCTTTATACATGTCAAGTTTCTCAGAGGGTAAGTTTGCCTCTGCATCCAAGAAAAGAAAGAATGAAGCACGCAGTGTCAAGTTCTTTCCTGCAAGATTTCTTCCTTATAACTTCTCTTTCTGGATGCTATTTGTTCCAGCCAGGCTAATCAGGTGTTCCAGGCATGGCTGCTCTGAGCTGATGAGACACCATTTAACCCTTTTCATACAGCAGCTGAGAATGGAACTTGCCTGATCTCTCTTCCCTTCCCTTACACTTGCTTAGACCTCCAACTTCCTTTCCAGACCCAGTTCTTTTTGAATTCTAGGGAGAAATAGGATGTCAGGTTGTCTTTTTTTTTTCATTTTCCTCTTAAAGACAAATGGCGTTAAATGCCATATATTTGCATTTGGGATGCATATTCTTGCTTTCTCTGTTGTTCAAATAGGAAAAAGTCAATTTTTTATTGAACTTGTTTACTCAGTGAATGTGCTCTATCAGAACACTTTCGCCCCTTTCAATAATAGTGCCATCTTTTCTCTTGGTGCAAAGATGCTTCCTGAGTGACTGGTTTTGTGCAGAGGTAGAGAATAAGGTATCCGTTGTCCTCCACCTCCTAAGAGGCCTGCCTCTTGGCAATAAATAGTGTAAAGCTGGACTGACTTCTTGAAGATCTGTTGTTTCAAATATGTGAAGGCTTTTCCAGAATCATCTGTCCATGAAGTTTGAGCTCTCCATAGTTGTATCCTTATGGTAGTTATGCAAACAAGTAGGCTTTTGGCATAGCTATCAGTTACTCAGTCCTGTGTTAGGTCTCAGTAAATTTGTGTGGTGAATCCATGGGTGTTTCCTCTTCTGTTTGTAAAACCAACCTTGTTTAATCTGCTTGTTGTCTTCTTATCGTACAGTCCCTTATAATATGCAGGGTAGGTTTGATTCTGGGTAGTTTTTCTCTCCCAGTCCTATGTTTCAGTTGTGTAGTAATGAAAATTGGAATGTATCCTATCCTGCCTATGTTGCTTTACCCTTAGCCACCAAGGTGAGGCTGCAGTGAGAGAACAAATTCATATCTTCCTTTTTTTTAATGTTATTGATATCTCAATGAGTCCGTCTTCTCAGAGCTTTATTTCATTTTGCACTTTTTCAGAACAAAATCTTAATGAAATTTGCTTCAAGATGTTTATTGATTCCTGGAGATTGTAATAGAACCTCTGAAATGCTGTGCTATAATGACTTGCTATTATAAAGTGAGATGATGCTGGCATTGTTTCATGGACAGCATGGATTTGAGTTATGACAGCACATTCTCAGTAAATGGGTTTGAATTCTTAACATACTTCACTTGATGTTATTTTTGTCATCAAAATTAGAAATAATTAAACCCAGAGAAAATTCTTTTTCATTTGAGACCTCAGTGTATTTCCTTAGTCCACACTCACTTCATCTAGATTTGGAAACCACCCATAAAAAAAGAAGTGAAATGTGGAAAACTGATTCCACAGAGCTCCTAATGATAACCTTCATGTTGAGGTTGTTTAAGAAACAGAAAACTATTTGCTGTCTCTGTAGCAATCAGATGAATCCTGTAGAGACTGGATACCCTGTTTTGGATACATCAAAAAGATGATGTACTGGTATGCTCCTCTAAGTGCTTCAGTGTAGCACGTGGCTCCCACTAATGTTCACAGAATATCCATTAGGCTTGCAGCCACTGAACCTGACTCTGCAACTAAATTTTACTCATCATTGCCTAAACTCTGGTACATTCAAATCACTTAGTTTCTGTTGTATAACAGTACTGGCAAAATTGACAAGATAGATATTTGCTTTTGGAACACAGAAATCCCAATACACATTTAGATGTCATTTACGTGATTAAGCGTATATCTTAGCCCCCCTTCTTCTTTTAGAGACCATTGATTTAAGAATCAAGGATTATGAAGTTTTTCCACCAGTCCTTAAGTTTTATTGTCTTGTAATAAATCCACTTTGTACATGCTACTTAAAAATTCATTAAGTGGAAGCAGAAAAGACTGGGGCTGCACAGGCCAGTAGTTAGAGTACCTGCTAGGGAAGCAAATCAGCATCATTTGATTTCCTGCTCCAATGAACACTTAATATAAAATACTGAAATATTCATTGGTTAGTGGAAATGGTATCTGACCACATAAGAAGTAACATGAAGTTAGAATGAAGGTAATCCTACAACTCGCCTGAGGAACAAAAGGTCTAGCATTTGACAGAGTATATAATTGCTGGTTGTTAGGAAGTATTGAAAGAAAACTTGCCAACAGTGCTATTGAGAAATATTTTTATGGGCTTTTATCAGGAGTTGAAAATAATGCATACTAGTTATAACGTAAGATATGTAACTTATTTCTCTTCTATTAGGCCTGATGGAACCTGTTGGGGGTTAAGTTTTCCTGTGGAATTTTTCCCCCTATAAGTTGCTAGGAGACTAAATACTGATGCTTAAAAGGTGCTTGACCCATACAAAAGAAACAGATCACTTAGTTTAGGGGGGAAGTAAAGGTTCCCAGGAGCTCTCGGTTTTTCCGGAGAGGATGGGCGTGCGACTACTGGCTGCGTGAGGAGTCCACTGTTAACGGAGGGTCCGGTCCTGGGAATTCTATCATCTGCTGGAGCGCCCAGGAATTCGGAGCTCCTTGCCTGCCCTGCTGGAGCTGGGTCAGCCCCTGTCCAGCCATCGCGGCTTCTTCAGCACTGCTCACTTTGCCTGCCAGGACACCCCGCCGTCTCCAGCCATCAGCCCGGAGTTTTTCCACCGTTTCGGCTTGGTGCTCTCGGGTTCCCAAGAGATCAGACTGCCCGGGGCTTGTGAGACAAAGCACCTCGGGGTTCTTGGTTCTGTTTATTATTATTATAATTGCTGTTGTTGTTTGTCTGTCCTGTTATATTTACTAGTAAAAGACTGTTATTCCTTTCCCCATAGCTCTGACTGAATTTTTTTTTTTTAATCTTCCAAATCATAATAACGCAGAGGGAAGGGATTGGAATTTCCCATTCCTAGAGAGGCCCGTCTCTCCCTAGCAGATACCTGTCTTTCAAACCAAGGCAGAATCATACAAAAAAATTATTAAAAACAAAACCAAAAAATCCCAAACAAAAAGCCCTGCAAACAAACAAACAAGAATAACAACAATAACAACAAAACAAAAACCTCAAACAAACAAAGAAACAAACAAATAAAACCCACCAAAAATAAGATTTAAAATCCCATTTTCATCCAGAATACCTTGGTCAGTACCAGACCTAAAAAAGAGACTGTATATTAAATAGCAGATTAAATCTTCAAAAAGGAATAGTGACAATTGCAGTGTGCCATGAAGTGATGATCACTAAACTAATTTATTTTGATGGGGAATTTGTTATACTGAACATTAATATTTTGCTCCATAAAGTACAGGACAGCAAGCAATATATTATAGTGAAGTAGAGAAGTCCAGGCTTTCTGTGAGCACTACATATGTGTTAACTCATAAAAATGTGTTGCTCAGTGCAATCCAAGTCCTAATAATGCAATGAGTGTTCAGTTATTGGGAAGATGCAAGTGGCAGAAGGTTGTAGATACATGGGAATGTCACAGAAACTGCCACCAAAACTGCCATTATATGGAAACCTTTGTTGGTAGCTTCAGCTGAAAGGTCAAATCCTAAATGGAGAAAGAAATTAATCTGAAATTTCTTTCTTGCCTGCTGATAGTAATTGGTCTGATGGATCTTTTTTGTCCCTTTACTGATCTGAGGTGCTTGCACTCTGTGGCATTTAAAAAAATTTGCATCCCCTGTAAATTCTCATACGTGTGGAGCATGGGTAGGTGGTGCGTAGGTAAGGTGAGCAGCTCATTGTGCACTTCTGCCAATCAAACCCATCTCCAACTTTTTTCTCAGTGCAAAACACTGGGTGCAATTTTGATCTCTCTAAAAACATTTGGGGAATTATTTTCAATAATATGGGTAGTTAGCCTTTAGACATTACACTCTTCTTTGAAAGCAAAGTAATCATTAACTTCACATGTTTTCTTCTTTGCCAATAGCCTCTAAAAGCTTTAAAAAATAGGTAATTATCTGACAATGTTTGATGATATTATATAAACATGTCTGAGACTATGTCTTTTTATGACCTTTTTAGCATTCTGTATTCAGGTAATTATTATTTATTGAGAAATAATTTATTTGGGGTTTTCTTAATCTCTGATTAAGTGATATAGAGGCAATGATCCATTCTGTCCTCCCAGTAAAATTTGGTTACAAAATTAGCTTGTGCTTAGTTACCATGGTGATAAGATTTTTTTTAATATAGCTTTGTTCTTTTCCCCTTTTATTCTTTTAATGAGCAAATGTAAGCTTCAAGACTTTTCTTAAGCTTTCACATGAACAAAAATTTGATGTATAAAATGTTCATAAATTCCAAATTAAATACTGTGTTATTGGGGTCAAGAAGAAATATTTGCGGATGTATCTTTTTTCATATTTGTAAGTAGCCTCTTTTAAAGCTATTGATCTAGGCAATATATCTCTAGAAAAAGTGCCAAAACAGGCAATTCAATAAAATATGGTGATTTTGGCTTCCTCTTTTAAATACCTTCAAAAGAACAAAAGAAATTCTGACCTATCTCTCTCCAGCTGCTAAGGGGTTATTGGATTGTAGAATCATAATTGACTAATAATTAAACTTCCCATGGACATGTATTGATAAAATCACAATAATGACAATTTTTCCAGAACCGAGTATTCTGTGCAAAACTGAAATCACCATAGAATGTGTGCTGGAAGAAAACTTGAGGGGTCATCTTCTCTATCTTCTGCTTCAAGCATCAGTTAGATTATTTCCTAGAGATGTTTCCTTTTTTCATTCTTGATGGCCTGCAGCCAAACCTCCACAGTTTCTTATGGATGAAGTATATGAAAATGCTTGAAACTCAGATGTGGTAACCTCAGACTTATATTCTTTATTTTTGGGGGCATGTCAGGGAAGCCAAACAGATTGTAAATTTTTACAACAAATCCTGTGCTATATAACCCAATCTCTGTAGCAACTGTCCATGAAAAGAGGTTCTCAGAGATGCCATCACTTTTGTGACAGTATTAGGGAGAAGAGAAAGGAAGAAGGGGCATTCCTGATGGACACAAGTGTAGGAGTCTTCTCTCAGAGAGAAGTAGTATTCTCTGTAAGACAACATTCCTACAGTCAAGACTACCTCTCTAGTGAAGCTAGAGAAAATCTGATTGTATCTTTACTCTGTAGCTTGATTATAAGATCCCAAGGTGACAAGATTAAGGCAAATTCAAATTAAATTTTAAGTCTTCATGCATTTTAAACCTGAAGATATATACAGTACTACCAATGACAAATAAATTAATTGGAGCATTTCAGAAGGATTCAAAAGCAAGATGCGCAGCATGTAGGAGGCGAGTGGTGTGGATAGAAATAGGAAATGACAAGCAATGTAAAATTACAGAAGTAAAAGTATTTAATTGAATTTTTTGAGATTTAAATAACCTGTCACTGAATGCTGAGTCCTGGACTTTGGTGCAGAAAAAATATATTTCAGGTAGAAACGAAAGCTGATCTGGTTTTTAGGGCAAGGACCAGCACTTTGGTCCAATAAAATATACCTTATGCTTAAATCCCTGTGTGTGGGCAGCCTTTTTTTTTTTTTTTTTTTTTTTTTTAAGTGTGTGTGTGTGTGTGTGTGTGTGTGTGTGTGTTCCTATTATCTTAGAAATAATAAAAAAAAAAAAGAGCTAGAAAGTTCTTCTTAAGGTAGTATTTAAAAATACCTACTGTCCTTTTTTTTCAGAATAGACATAGAAACACTACTTTTTTTTCCAACTTTGGAACTTTTCACTTAATTTCTAAAATGTTTTCTTTGTCTTCATGTTTTCTTATATTTAAGAAAATATTGAAATTTTGTTTACAGTCTAATTGTTTCTTTAAACTTTGCGATGACTAACTTCTCAGCTATATTTGCTTCACAACTTGTACTTTTCCCAAAGTAATATAAATGTGAGACATTTAAATATTCAATGTATTTATTTCCTTGTCTAAAGTCACAGCCTAGATTTTCAGAACCCTGGAGGCATCTATTTTTTTACACCTGTGCATTGCAATCCTGTAGCTCTTGCTGTATTCTCTCTTGCAGGAGCAAAATGTGTTGCACAGATGCAGAAACCCACCTCTAATCTTTGCAAACATGATTTTTTAATAACCCTTAATCCCACCATGGTAGGAAGATTTTGGCTATGCCATGGAGATGGCAAAGAAATTCCTGTGCATGCCAGAACCTCTTAGTTGAGAGACTCAAAGGCAACAACTATATTAATGCTAGAGTTCAAACAAGGAGCAGACTTTGGATGTGTCAAGTTCCTACTTATCAGGCTTGGAGTTGCACTGTGGAGATGTTTTGGCCTGTGTTAACTGAAATGAAATCTAAGGTGTGCTCCAGCCATGAGAAAATATTCACTCTGTTGATCACACCAGAAGCAGACTGAATCAAATCCTTCAAAATTCCAGTACTGGGGACACATATGTTCTCATCACCAAATAATTAAAATTCTACAAATTTGAATTGTAGGTATTCTACAAATCCATCCTGTTGCACAGAGCTACTTTTCAATGTAGATATATCCTGCCAAATCTCTGTTTCTGTCTGTTCTGTTTACTTACTGTTTAAGGAGGAATGAACACAGTAGGCATGGTTACTTTCTCCAAGTAATTTTGATTAGAACTAACCATTTTTCAGGTGTCCCATTAAGAGTAAATCCCAGCCTGTGCACCCTGACTGCCTGGGTACTGCAGGACAAGTTTAACAGCAAAACCTCATCTCGTCATTTAGGATTTAACCTTGCCACAACCACTTAGCACTTAAGGTAAGAAGAGAAAATTGTTTAAAATTAACCTCATCCAAATACATGAAGTCATCTTTATAGTGATGCAAAGGAAACAAAAAGGAGTCAGTGCTGCAGATTATTCCTGTTATTCACTGAAATTTTTTGTTTCCTGTTGCCACTTGGCCAGGTGGCAAAATGGCACTGCGATGAATTAGTCCCTTCATGGATTTATTAGGAAACTAATCAGATGTTTGAAGTGTATTTTATTAGCACAATTTTAATGATTGACCCTTTAGCAATAAGAAAATAATACAAGTATTATTTTGTTACCAAGCTTGCTTTCACCTTTCAAGCACAGGGAAAGCATTCTTCAGAAAAAACTTGCCTGCTTTGTGATAGGTTTTTCAGTGATTTTTCATGAACTCTGTCACACAAAGGGTGAAGCATTTTAATTTGTTTCTAGTTCCTAATTCAAGTACTGCATATAGCAACATTGTCACTAGCAATCCATAGCAGCCTGCTGTAAAAAATGTACTCCTGTTCCACTTAAAAGATGTCCTGAGGCTGGGACCCAGCATGAGACTGCAATTATTTGGGACCTCTCTGTCTCCCCACTAGCTCCTCCTGGTGTGAGAGGTACCAGCTCTTCCCCTTTCTTTGTGTTTTCTGGTAATGGCAAAACCTCCTTTTTATTTTTCTTAAAGGAAAAAAGAATTAAACAAAAACAAGACCACCCCCCCACTCCTTGATGTACCTGGGGAAGAAAAAGGTATTTTGCTGCTGCAGCCTGTTTCAAATAGGAACCCTAGGAAGGGAAGAGGTAATATGTGTCTTTCTCCAGAACAGCTTGGGCCAAGCCCTCAGGGAACACAACTGGAATGCAGGGCACGATGGCCTGAGAGAACCTACATGAGGACCCTGCAGTTTATGCTTTCCATAGAAATATGTTGGTGGTGGGAATACACTTGTTAACAGACTTAATAAAATCTTTTTCCTTCCCAAGATGATTTTTTACTACTAATAATTACATAGTGTATTTTAATTGTGTCCTAATGAGATTTTGTGTCCAGCAGGTGCACAGTGGAAGAAAGGGCATAATTTCAAGTCTTTGCCTGCCCCAATACTGCAAAGTCCCCTCTATGTCCCCAGCCCTGAAGGAGGAAGACGATCCTTAAAGAATCTCCTTTTTTCCATCCTGTCTCCACATTTTTTGTTGGTATAGAGAAACTTAGGTTTGGAGCTTTTGTCCTAGCTCTTGTACACATCCAGTAATAGCTGATTATTTCTTAGAAAACAGCAGAGGATGTAAGAGAACTTTTTGCAACAGCAACAGTCTTTCCATTTCAGTTTGTGTTTTCTGAATCCTCAAACCACCAAGTAAGACAAGACTTTTGTAGCCAGAGGACAGAATGAGCCACAGAAGTTATTTTTGTCTTAAGTTGTAAGTAGAAGTGAAAACACTTTGCTTTTCCTGCTAACATAAGTCTTGAGTTTGTGTCAGCAGAGCAGGACTGAAGTTCACTGTACAGTACCATGGGAACCCATATGAAAACTATGAGAACTTCCTTCAAACACCGACATCCAGACCTTGTGTGAACCTGATTCTGAGCTCCCTTGCAATGGGAGGGCTGTGTTTGAACCTGTGAAGATTTACGTGTACTGCCTTTGGCTTTCTGCCTGAGCTACTTGCTCTTTCAGTCTTTGAGTGAGAATGTGCATAAGCAGCTAAGAGATGATGGCTGCACCCTCAAGGTTATGGGGGTCAGAGGGATATACTGCTGCCTGTAATGGGGGCTTGTGAGAGAAAGTTTGGGAACAACTTCTCACCCAGCTTAAACCAGAACTGTTGATTCCACTTCTCCTGTTTGAGGTTGTGTCTTCTCAAAGGGAAGTAGAGATGACCCTACGTGGTTGAACCAAGGTTCCAGCTCAGCCAGCACACTCAGTGCTTGGCACTGAAGGTGTCTGGAAACTTGCAGAAAGCAGAATAGGACTCACCTGTTTTAATACCCTGTCAGGACTCAGAAAATTATGACATGAGATTGGTATTGAGTTACTTATATAAATTTAGATGTGTCAGAACACATTCAGATACATGCCCTCCGAAAATATCCTTTTTGACCCTTCTGCCTTTGTGGCCCATTTTTAAGAATTTTTAAGCTTCTCCCTATAAGCAGAAGGGTCAGGAATATAAAATGTGTTTGCTGAGGGTTGTGGTGCATGTTTTTTTTTTTTTTTTTTTTTTTTTTAATTTTGTTTTTGTTTTGTTGTTGTTGTTTGGTTGGTTGGGTTGGTTTGGTTTGGTTTGGTTTGTTTTTATTTTTCCCCTGGATTTGCTTTTCAGCCTTAATTTAAATTAGTAGTAATGTTCTGGTGTCTTCAGACAACAGCAAATCTAAAGTTTTAAGATAAAACCCCATGTTGCCTGTGAACTGGCAACACCAAAAATTGGATAGAAATATTGTAATTTAATCTTATTTTAGATGTGATTTCTATGGATGTTCAATGTAATTCTTATGTCTATAATCATAATTTACTGCTTAGCAAGTGATTATCCCAGTAATTCCTGGGCTTTAATATCTGTAATGAAATAATATTTGCTTTCTCTTTTCTGAGATGTTCATCAGCTCCAGCAAGTGTGGCCAAGGTTTTCTCCATAGCACAGAAAAGCAGCTCAGTCAGTAGAGATTTTGTACATAAGTAACAGACTGTAGTTAGAATTTAAAATTATTGATTTTCAGGGTGAATTGTTATTTGAAGATTTATGTTTAGAGCCATACATTCAGTGTTTATATCTGATGCCAAGTTGCAGGAAAATACTCCTGACAATGTTTTCCTTGTGCCCTGTACTGACTGATTGAAATTTACAGCTGACCTCCCTGACAATAATTCTGTCAGAGGATCAGTCCTTCAGGCAAATTGCCAGCTCAGACATGGGAATCAGAAATGGAAGAATGCAGAAAGCCTTTTCCTTTAAAACTGTAGAGATGTAAATTTTCCCTGACAAAGCTGGCATTGTAGGCTTCTTCTGCCGCTTTCTCCTTTGTCATTTTTCTTCCAGCTGAGGAGGGGAAAATGATACTTTTCTTCTTCCAGAGCATGTCCAATCATACTAAAATGCAGTTGCACTAAATGCCAAGCACTCATTACTGTTCTTGAAAATTTGTCTCTGTAAAGGAAATTTGTGGCCTCTAAGAAAGTTTCAGTTAGTTCCCATTCCAGGTATCAAAATTACTTCAAAATTTTAAAATAGAAGAGTTTCATTATGAATTAATCTAAGGGAAAGATTATTTTCATTGTGGGGTTTTACTGGTCGATCACAGCCCTTAAGAGCTTTATGGCTATCAAGCACAATATACTGTAAAAAGTCCCAGTGATTCACTGGGACAGAGTTTTTCATTAAAAAATTGATATATGGGACAATTTCACAGGCATTATGTTGCTGAAGGTGCTTTTTTAAGCTGGAAAATGCATTCAGCCATGTAACTATGTTCTGCCTTATGATTAACTTATACTGTAATTAACAATTTTTTTCTCTACCCCAGTTCTGCACCCAGACTGTTGCTATGTCCCGTAGAATAACTACTGTGTATCAAAGATCAAGAAAATGAATCCAGAATTTAATGAATAATTAACACACAGATTTCATAGGTAAAGTGCCTTGGAAACCCCAGGGATGAAAAGTACTATGGAGAAGTACTACTCTGACAGTTAGGGTGAATTTATGTTAAATGCAGACATGATCTCAGTTCAATTCCTGCTTCTTTTGGACTCTTCCCAAGTAGTTACAGGTAATTTATTTGGATTCAGGTCTTTGTGCCTGGTCCCTGTAATAGACCACTGCCCTCATGAAGGTGTTTTTCACAGAAGCAGTCAGGAACATGAAATAAGATCCCTTAGAAGGGCCAAAAAGCTAACAGAAAACTCCCCCAAGCAAGAAACAGCAGATGATGCATTCAAATTTATTTTTCTTTCTTGCCAAAAGAGAAGATATTACACATGCATACATATGTATATGGAACTAAGAATTTATTCTTGTGCAGGTGAATATTTTAAAAGTCTAACCAAAATACACTAAACATTTATTAGTCCAGTTGCAGGAATACCAACGCTCATTGTCCACATTGACTGAAAAAGTTAAAAATAATGCTTCTTTAACACACTTACATAAGAAAAGCTTACAAATACGGATCTTTTTCCTTGGGTATCCTGCTTATCCTTCCAATGCAGCTTGGCCAAAGCAGGCTGACAGATTCCTGCCTCCTGTAGCAGAGGGGCAGAACGTGTTGTGACAAAGCGCCAGCATCCTGCTGTCCTCAGCAGGAGGACAGTGATAGTCACGGTGGGGCTTGCTTCTCCTCAGTGGTTTGCTTCTCCTGAGCTGCCAACTGCAGCCTGGCAGTGGCCCCCAGCCACACCCAAATGGCCATGGTTCGTCAGGCAGTGGCTGGTGGACAGAGGCTGCGTGTGTGTCTCCTCCTCCCCAGCAGGGCCATCACCAGGGCTGAAGCTGGAGCTGGGGAGGCAGCAGTCCCAGGCCCCAGCAACACTGCTCAGGTTCTCTTTCTTTCTCTCTATTTTATGTTATTCTCTAGTTAGCTTTTCACTAGTAGACTTGGAACCGAGCCGCAGATTTGTGATTAATTCAGGTTTTGCTGATCTAAGCTCATACTTCTGGCCAGTCTCTTGTTTGGCAGCAGCAATGTTTATTTCATTGTCTGATTTAAATACTGTCAAGACTTGCTTGAAAAGCACAAGCATTGCTTAGGTAGCTCAAAATATATGACAAGAGATATCCATAACATAAAAACTAAAGATGATGTTTCTAACATGAACAGTTCAGTTCCTGTCACCTCAAAATAAAAGTTGCTTATGGGTAGTGATTATATCCTTCCTCTAGAAAAAACTTCAGTGGAATCCAAAACTCATTGGAAGCTTTCATTTGACAGTTGGGTACATTATAGCGAGTCAGGCTGGACAGGAGGCCACTGAAATAGCTGTAGAGCCTCAAAGCCTCACCTTTGCATGCAGCAAGTCACACGAGGGAAAGGCCCTGGTTATCTTGGAGCTTTGCTGTCACAGTGCAGGAAGGTGGGACACCAAGATGCTGCTAAGAACACTGTGCCTGATGAGAAGCACTGGCCAGTGTTACTCCTGATGGTCCAACTCCAGGGACACTATCAGATGGTCCTGCCAACAAGTGTTATCACCTGAGCTTACCCTTCTATTTATTTTCTACAGTAGGATTGACACATCCCTTTATACCATGTTAACATTTAAAATTATCTCCTTGCTTGCCCTTTCTAGCCTAAGAAAAAAGCCTTAGTTCCATCTATCCCCAAGATTTTCAGTGTAACTGGATGTATCTTAAATTGCCTCTTCTGGAAACTTCACTGACTTGGAAACTGTGTTCTGAGGAGAGGTGCTTAATTAGCTGCTCACAAATAATGAAAATCCAGTAATTTAAAGGTTTGTCTGCCTCATGGCAGAGAAAGACGTAGCTAGATCTCCTTCATATGTTCCATATTGCATGTGGGGCACTCATCCAGGATGCAGAAGACTTGGTTCTACTTTCTCAAGGAAAAGGATTTCCATTTCATCTCTTCTCCTTGGAGAAGGTCTCACTGCTGGACTGTTAGGGGATGAGAAAAGGAATTCAATTTTCTGCCCTACAAGTCCTGTCACTGACATAAGTACTCAAATCCTTGTGCCTCCAAGTGTGGCATAGCTGTGTATCCTACCTGGCTTTCACAGCTCCCTCTATGTGGGAGAAGGCCAAGCACTGACTTCTGCACTTGGGTGGATAATATGTTTATAGATCATTCATCTTGAAATTAATAGAGAGACCTATAGACACATAAAGAGGCCTTTATTTTTAGTATGCTTATTTGAAATATGTAATAAACACCAGAAATCACAAAGCTGAATCAATGGAAATCAGTCATAGGGATATGTATATATATATATATGGTGTGTAAATGTTTCTTGAGCTACATGATACTACGTTCATAAAGTGCATGCACTTTGGTGCAGTCTTCAATCAACAGTTTAATGTGACCAAATAAAAAAGGTTTAAGCTGAAAAAAGATAATTTCATTTATTGATTTTTCTTCATTGTTAATCTTACTAGAGCAGATTAATCACTTTGGTAACTGGTAGACTGTTCTGAGTCCTGGAATTCTGCAATATGTGTGGAAAAAATTACACTCATGGATATAAAAAAAAAGAGTGAAACCTGAACAATCAAATGAGATTTAATAACAAAAGTTGCTCATTTTCCTGTGCAAATAATTCTATTGACTTTTGCAAGACTACTATGAAGTGAAACTAGTAATTATAGCTGTCAATTTCTAAAGGATTAATCTCTTCCTCCAACAGAGAACTGTCCTTTCTCCTCTTGTGTTATACAGTTAAATAACATCCATTTCTAATGGATTGGTTTTTGTGCAAAGGCTTATTTCTGACTTACTTGTACGCTTAGAAGAGTATTCTAATAATAAGGGTAGGTTTAGGTGAGATATTAGGAAGAAATTCTTTACTGGGAGAAGGGTGGGGCACTAGAAAAGGTTGCCCAGAGAAGTTGTGAATGAAAGCGTTCAAGACCATGTTGGATGGGGCTTTGAGCAACCTGCTCTAGTGGATGGTGTCCCCGCCCATGACAGGGGGGTTGGGACTAGACAGTCTGTAAGGTCCCTTCCCACCCAAAGCATTCTGTTGTGTTCTGTTCACAGTGCTGATGCTCTGGGCTTAAACACTGACGGTCTGTCCTAGCTTCTTAAGATAGCACCGTGACAGATGTCTGAGCTCTGTAAGACTGTCCCCTTGTAAATGCTATTTCTGTTCCTTGTTGCTTACAGCTATTCCATAACTATATCTTTTGTGATTTTGAACTTCTGTTGTTAAAGAAAGGAGAAAAAAATGAACCAGACAACTACAAACCCTGATGTCTGGATTCAACAGTGTGTCACACTTTAGCAGTAATTCTGATGAAAATAATCATTGAAAAGTTGGAGGTGAAAAGGGGTAAAATCTAAAATGATGTAGACTAGGCCACACTGGCAGCAGTAGGGGCTGTGTTGGGGCCCCTGAGGAGAGACTGGAACTTCTGGGCACGACTAAACCTGCAGCCAAGGTGCTGTGAGGAAAACATATTTAAGAAAGGGCAAAAAGTGCCTGAGGGAAAGGAAGAGGGAAGATGAGGTCAGAGGAAGAGGTGCTCCATGGCAGAGCAGTTATCCGGGCTGCAATCCCTTGCCAAAGCAGGTGGATATGGCCTAAAGCAGCTGCAAGCCATGCAAAGCCCACACTGGAGCAGAAAAAAAAGTGACAAGGAAGGGATAGGCAAGAGGAGCTCTTAGGGTCTGACTCCAGACATCATTCCCCATCCTCCTGTGTGGCTCAGGGTGAAGGAAAGGTGGAAAATTTGGAGAGAAGGAGGTAACTGTAGATGTGGTGTCAGCCTAGCAATGGTGGGGAGAGGTGTAGGGGAAGGGTGGTGTTCTAATGTCCTTACTTTCTTCCCTGTCCTGCTGACTGGAGGGAAAACAGGAGGTTGAGAAGCTCAGTGGAGGTTTGTCTTAGCCAAGGCTTATCCACCACACGGATTAATCTCATACCTTCTTTAATAATACTTTTTTACCTTTAGTAGCTGGAGTCAAACTTGATGTCCTGTAAAAGCTCTGATAATCTTATCTATCACTCAGTTTTTCATGACTGCTTATGGAAATCCAGTTTGAATTCTGAGCAGTGAGGGAAGAGGCTACTGAGACTTTTTTTCACAGAATCATAGGCTACTGAGAATTTTTTTCACAGAATCATAGGATGGCTGAGGTTGGAAGGGACCTCTGGAGGCCATGTGGTCCAACATGGCCAACATGGTCTCAAGCAGCTTCCCCTAGAGCTGCTTGCCCAGCACTGTATGCAGACAAATTTTGAAAAACTCCAAGTATAAGGAGAAGCCACAACCTCATTGGGCAGCCTGCTTGGTCACTCACAGGAGAATTTTGTCCTTATGTCCAGATAATACCTCCTCTTGCCTCTGGTCCTGTCTCCATAGAAAAGGGCCTGGCTCATCTTCTGTACACCCTCCCTTCAGGCATTCATATTCATTGATGAGATTCCCTGCTAAGGCTCCTCTTCTCCAAGCTGAACATGCACAGCTCTGTGCTTTTCCTCACAGAGGACATGCTCCAGTCCCTTCATCATCTTTACAACCCTTGGCTAGACTTTCCATTATATCTCTCTTGTGAAGGGCAGCCCAAAACTGAACACAGTATCCCAGGTGTTGCATCACCTGTGCTGAGTGGAGTGGAAGGATCGCCTCTAAGGACCTGCTGGTAGCACTCCTCCTAACGCCTCTCAGATGCCGCCAGCCTTCTTTGCCACAAGGGTCCTTGCTGGCTTGTGTTCAATAAGGTGTTCACCATGCCTTCCAGAGCCTTTTCCACAAGGTGGCTTTCCAGCATACACTGGTACCTGGGATTGTTTCTTCCCAGCTGGAAGATTTTTTATCTCCCTTCGTTCTTCATGTGGTGAGCTCCGTCAGCCCATTTCTCCTCCCTGCTTAGGTCCTTGTGGATGCCAGCACAAACCTTTGGCACTTCTTTTATGGAAAGAAAGAGGATCAAAGCTGTTGGAGCATTCAAAGTCAGCAGTTTTCACTGAAGAGGGAACTCTCCACTAGCCACAGATTGTATGAATCCCATTTGAAGCTCAGTTAGGTAAGGTTTAGAAAGTTTTCTTAGGAATTTGTTTTGCCTTTGGAATAATAGAGTAGTTTTTGTTCATGCTGGTTATCAAAAGAATAAAATGTTCATCTGGCAAAGGCAAAAATTGTTCATCTATATCACAATTTGCCCAATTGAGTCAGGGAGCTTATATGAGAAACTCAAGTCTTAACTTTACAAAAATGCAGCCAGGAAAATGTAGACCTGAGAATCACACTCGATGTGAGTTGCATACTAAGTATGCTGAAACATAAGTCACCTTGTCTTCTAGAATAAGCTGGCAACTTTCATTAAAGACAAATAAAACCAATATATTTGTGTTTGATTTTGTAAGAATTGTTTGCATATGGGAAATTGCAAAGGGAATATTGACATGGCAACAAATTAATATGTTGACACCAGCTTGGTGAAGACAACTTCCACAACTAGTCATTTAATTCTTAAATTAACACATTTGCTAGACAAATTAAAATGAAAATCTATGCAAAATAAAGTGGGTTTTAAGAGTTTTCTATCATTAGTGCTTCTGGACATTGTGAATTCTTTCTGCTAGAACATGTTAAGGTAAAATAGGGAGCCACATCTAAACACTGAGCAGTAAATTAGGTTCTTGATTCCTACAGTGTTTGCAATAACTTCATTCTGCACCATCAGTGACAAATCCATCTGGTGTAATCGAAGTTCCATGAGCCCTGTCTAACCCCATTCTACCTGGAGCACAGCAGAGGAAGAGTCTCTTCCTAATCTGAAGGAGCATCCTAGGTCTTGTAAGTAAATCTGCATAGCCAAAGCAGCTACAGGGTGGTAACAAATTGGATGTGGAGGCAGCTCTGAGAGGCTGAACAGTGTAGAGGTGACTTGATCCAATCAAGCTCCTTTATTTAGGTAATTGAATGCTGCCTTCAAAGGGGTGAAATGCTTGCAGGATGGACAAGGACTGTGTAGTGGATAACTCCACTGACAAAGGTAAATGAGAGTCCTACATAATAGTGGTTTGTGCTGATTTTATTTTCAGAGGCAATCTTGAGGTGGTTTAGCTGAGCCCTTTGTTGATGTCACCAGGATGCTTGCAAATACCAGTTATTTCAGTTTTAACGTCTGTAGACTGAAGTTCCATGTAGTGAGTTAGAAATATGTAGAAGAAACATGAAAACCTACAGTGGTGAAAGTAATATCATAGATCTATACATTAGGAGTGATATTTCTGGACTTACAAGACAAATTCAGAAATGATCTGCTGGAGTTTAAGTGGGGGAATTTATATCTTCATAATATCTCTTAGGCTAGGTATATTACAAACATGTTCTATACCATTTTTTAAATTGGATCACTGCACTAGAGTTTTAGAAATTACTTGTTCAGAATCTATCAGAATGGTGGTGTGAGACAATCAAAGCAGAATAGCATTAATTTAAAGAATGGTCCTTGAGTCTCTTGTATTCTCCTTTAGCATGGGAACCTATATGCCAGCAGAGATAACTTTGTTATTACGTGTAGTGGGCCAAGTTAAAAAGGTCAGATTTAAAGGTTGCAGTGTAAATGAATCAGATTCTGTAGGAGTAGAGAAGAAAGAAAAGCAGCTCAGTCTCCCTTGCATCCATTTACATTCACCTCTCTTTTAAGCTTGGTGAAGCTGGGTTTTAATGAACCATGCACTCTGGTTTTAAAACACTAATGTAAACTCTTCCAGGTTTGATTAGCAGAGCCAGCTATTAATTTTTAAATGGGATGTTCTGTGTGAGGAAGATTTCTGCCAAAATGTATCTTAAAGTCCTATTTAAGATGGAAATCTAAACAAGGTGCCAAAGGAAAAAAAAAAGAAATAGAATTGTCAGCTAAATTTTACTAGACAGGATTATATAGTGAAGACTGTAATATTACATTACAGTGGAGTTCTACTCTAAGAATTACTAATAAAACACTAAAACATTTATTAGGCTCAATTATGCATATCTGAAATCATTTTGTGGAGCTCTTCATTTAGCCATAGTTTTTAAACGAGTAAGATTGAACAGATGCATTAACTCACTTATCCAATTCCCAAGCCCTTATTCCACCATTAGGTTTGCTAAACTGAAGTCTTCAGTGCTTACTCTACAAGCCTCCACTCAGAGGATGGGTTCAGGATTGGACATGGGCACCTCTCAGTCTGCACAAGGGCTTAGACAGCAACAGCAGTGCCAGCATGACACCCATGGGTTGCCCCCATGTTTTGTTTTGTGCACTGTTGGTTTGTCACAGGCTGTTTGCTCTGAGTCATTGCAGAGTTTAAGAAATGGGATGGCTGTTTAAAATTTGTTTGAAATTCAATGGCCTCCATGACAGGGATTAACCTAAAGCAACTGGTGTATTCTTGAGTATACAGAGGATCACATTTAGGAAGGGATTCAGTGTTTTGACAGAAGACGAATTTTCCCCACACCTAGACAATCACATCTTGCAGTTCAAGTCACAAGTTTGCCCTTGTTTTAATTATGATAAAGAATTTTCTTGTTGGTTCTTTTACAAAGCTCACTATGTCCAATTCAGTTTAAAAATTCCTTAACAGTTTATAATTTGCAGCCATCTGTCAGTGGCCTGGTAAAGCATAATGACTATTTTCTGTTCTCAGGCCTTAATACATTATTCTGAAGCCTCTTTCTCGTAAGCCATATAAGTCATTATAATTTACCCTACATCCATTATGCTTTAATTACCATATCATCTGTGCAGATTATGGTTCAGTATTAAAAAACAAAAGGGAGATTCACAATGTTTGTCAGAAGCAAGTGCCCTTTTCGCATCTTCACCTGCTGTTTATGTTTGCTCCAAATTAGGCTGAGGTTCATAATTAGAAAAATGAAAGAGGTTGTGTGGACTGAAAACCAATTTGGTGCACAGAAACACACAGCACAAAGAATGTTTTCTTATGAGATACTTTTGGGTTTTGCCTTTTTGTGTACCTGAAATTATTTATACTAATTATAACTAAAATATCTCTTCCTTACATGCACATGAGACTGGCAATTAGACATGACCTCCAAACCCAGAAATTTGTAAGAAACAAGTTAGACTTAGAATGCTGCATCAAGGTCTGTGTTTGTCCTGGAACAAAGGCAGTGCTCCCTCTCCACTATGCAGCAGCACAGTTTAAACTTAGAGCAAAGGAGTTGGCTCTTCTAGTTATGTGCTATCTAGTTATATCATCAGAGGACATGTTTAAAACCCCCTTTCGGCTGAACTGAAGCCAGATCCTCAGCGACTATGGGCCATTGAAATTGTCTGATTACCTAAAATTCAGGGTGGTGGCCCCTCTGTGGTATGGAACAGAGACTCTTGTTCATTGGGAGCCCTTCTCTCTCACTTCTGGATGTCAGACTTCCCTGTTCCCTCATTTCCCTGTTACCACTTTTGGGAAGGCATCTCACCCTGAATATTTAAACTGTCCCTATTTGGTCAAAGAAAAAAGAACAATAGCATTTTAGTAGACGATTCTAGCAAGATCCCTGCCATGTAATTTTGAATCATGTATAGAAACATGCCCTAAAGACCTTAAAGTCCTAGAAATAAAACACACACTTCCAAGGCAATATTAGTATAGCAGGTAATATAAAATCAGTTCATTCATTGGAGGCCTCCAGGGCCAGATATGGAAAAGTGCCTGCCCCACACAGGGTGAATACAGTTTTATAAGTTTAGAAAATTATCATAATTGACAAGAATTCCCAATAAGAAGCACAAGTGATGAAGTAATTCCCAGCCTTGGTTCCACCTCTTCTGGAACCATCCTTTTCTGTACTAGCTCTTCTTTGTTTATGAGAAAGTATCTCGAGAAGCTGGTTTTAACCATGGTTCCCAGAGGAGGCAAGATAGGAGAGGAGCCTTTGGAATGTGTTTTGTCGGGCTAGGAAAAGTACTGGAGTTAGCTAGGAACTACATAACTATACAAAAGTAATCTATGGGGCTACGAATATGTATGGAGGAAATATAAAAGGAAAAATCATTTTGGCATCACTGCTGAGAAACAAAGAAGAATCTGCAGAAGGATATTCTTTACTACTTTATTTAGAAAACTAAGTTAATTAAAGTAACTAAGGTAACATAGGTCAAGGTTTTTTTTTTTTTTCCTTTTGCGCAGTGGCAGACAGTACCAAAATTATGGTGTGTTATTCAGAGTAATGCTCTGTGTGGCCTCATCAGTAGTTTTCACTCAACTTTAGTTGATGGGGTAGAGATGCGAAAGAAATATGGTAATGTCAAGAAGTTAAATTATTCTTTTCCCTGCAATATATGGAAGCAGCCTTTGCCCTCCCAAGTCCTAAACTTGAGGGGATGGATGCATGTTAATTTTAAAATCTTGCCTGTTCCATATGCTGTTCACTTCATGCTATGACCGCAACTGTTGTTGCTCACCACATTGTTGCATCTTTACCTTTACGTTCTAGTCCTATATGTTTTGACCATTGGTTTGTTGTTTTTTATTTTTTCTGTCACATGAGTTCTTGTGGCTCATATGGGCTAGATGTATCTTGATACAAATGGGAGACAGGAAGGCCACAATCATACAATTGTAGACATACCATGTCAAACAAGGACATGTGGCACATTGTCTGCAGCAAAGGACAGAGGCTGGCCTGTGACATGAAGCTGTTGGCACCAATTTTGATGGCCAATAGAATATTTTGGAGAAGAGTTTATGACAAATCCTACAGATGTGCATAATGGCATATTTCTGATAACATTTGTTGGAGTCCAGGGCTCGTAGAAAATCCCTCGAGCTGCCCTGGGGGGTCCAAGACCCTGGCTGGGACCCCAGGAAAGCATTGCCTTTGACCTTAGTCCATAAGAAAAACTTCCAACACTTAGAGATGAATTAAAAGCAACAAAGATTTGAAATAAATAGTAGCTTAGTTTGTCACAGGGTGAAAATTAGTAGTTTTGGGTTTTTAGGTTGGAGATAGATGAGAGCACGATGGAGGATTTTGGGCGGTGCCTCATCTTCTTCTCTACTCCATTTTCTGCTGTGACGGTGGCACAGAGACATTGGTAGAATGGGTTTGATGCAGAAACTGCATGTTTAGAACAGATAGCGATTATTGGCACAAAAGTGCAAATATGGCATGTTTTAAGAGGTAATTGGACTAGAAACCTTTAAAAGACCTTGGAATTCTCTGTCTGGCATTCTTGCCAGCTGTGTTTTCCGATGCATTAAGCCAGGTGTTAGCGGCGTGTGGACCTTGAGATAAGAAGCTGAATAAACATCTCTAAAGAGCAAAAACTGCAAATTCTATTCATCTTTTAACCCTGGTACAGGACTTTGTGTGAGAGAAAAGTCATGACTCTCAAAACATTCTTGGCTACAATGCCGTTACTCTCATAAAATAATAGATTTGAAAGTACTTCAAGGTCTGAGGACCATGTTACATGGGTGAAACCGTTTGTCTGACTGTAATGATTGGAAAAGATTCATAGTAAAAAGAAATAATACTTGATAGCCTTTACCAGACTACCTAGAATGCTTCATATGGTCATGTAAAATTAAATATTTCTTGTAAAGTTATATGGTGAGGAGAAGCATCATGTGATAGCCAGTAGCTGGAGTTAATGCTCTAACTTCAGATCTGCTGTGCTACTAAGTATCTCTGTTCTTCAGTTAAAAAAAGCACAAATGTATTTGTTTAATTAAAGATTGAAGCTGGTACATACCATGGTAATGACACATAAATATTCTTAAAATCATGTATTCCCACCCCACTATTCAAGGTTACTGCACCTGAAGTGCAGCGAAAGGCAAATACAGATTGGCACTGCAAGAGCCAGCTGGGATCTAGAAACCCTGTATCTCTTTTTGTAACAGTGCACATCCAAGCTGAGACTGCCTGTTGATTTGGATAAAGCGTCAGATGGCTTATTCTATCTTCAGCTCTTGGTTGGATCTCCATATTATATTTAAATTGTACCATATAGGATGACAGCCTTTTTCTTCCTGGGTGCAGGGATCTTTGCATCGCCCTTCACAGATGAAAGCAAGTAAAATGTTTTTTATGTGTATGCATTGAGTAGTGTTAGCCTGACCTGGTTCACAAGGGAATAGATTCCAATTCCTTTTAAAATGAAGGAAGATTTCCTGAAAGGTGCTTCTAGCTTTATCCCTTCATATATATCTGACTTTGATTCATATTATTTTTTAGGTATTAGTGAAGTATGACGATATGGGTGATACTGAATATTAAAAAAAGTTTATGTTTTTCCTTGGATTATATGTCTCTGTATTCAATACTGGATCTTGCTTGGATTGAACCCAATTGGATATTGGATCACACTTCAGGTGAGGCACCTGTTACTAAGTTCCAGTTTGAAAGAAAGTAGACTTTAAGGAGTACTGTAATAAAGAGACCCTAAAAATGCTGTAAGAGACTGTGTAATGCACTGAAGAACAAACAGTTGTTGGAATCGTAAACATACAATTAATGTAAATTACAATATTCCATGATAATCCTAAAAGAGGACAATTTCCTGAGAACAAATGAGTAAAATGAGAATGTAAGTTCATGCCTAGTTGCTTGGAAAGATTAAATAAATTAATTATAAAGAATGGAAACATATCTTTTATGAATATGACTTACACATAGCCCTATTTCTTCTTATAAAGATAATTAACCACAAAAACCCCTCCACAAACTTCCTTCTTAAAATCTTCAGCAGTATCAAGAATTTGCCTCACCAATGACTTTGTGAGACTGAGTGTCCTAAACACTTTTGAAAACAGTATGCTGGAGATAATAAGAGAGTGACTCAGTGCTTTGGCACGCTCCTGAAAATGTGAACAGTTGGGACCCCAGCTATCAGCAACAGATGGGGAGTGCTCAAGCTTTGAATGTTCAGTAGGAGACCACAGTAAGTCTGTAAGCATGCCAAAGAAAACATCAAGTTTAAGAAACAATTATTAGATTTGTGGTCTTCTAGGCTCTTTTATCCTTAAACTTGATATTCAGTGCTTTTTTTCATGTCCACCTGACTATTGGGCCTTCTTTTCTTATGAAAAGCAGAGGCAAAACTCACACAAGGATAAGAAGTTTCTCTCAGTTTCCTACATCCTTTAAGAATATCAGCTTATGTTGTCTAGTTTGGAGATTGGCTGAGGATGTTTCATGTGGAACTTGTAAAGTGTGTGGACAGTTTAGTATTGACAATAATAAAATCATTTTACATGGCTGGCGATACTTTTCTCACAGCACAGTTTATGGAAGTCCCTAGCAGTTTCATTTATAATTTGCCCATGTCTACCATGCTGTGTGCTGAACACCCCATCTCTCTATTGGGCCACATGAACAGGTAACAATGTGGAAAGTACTGCAGTGATTTTGATGTTCTACCGACATTCAACTTTCTATCACCATGCCAACCTAAGAGACTAAATACTGAGGCCATTGTCCAGGGAGGATCGAGGCACATTTGACAGCCAGCCAGGTAGGGACCAAACTGTGCCCATGCTAGCAACTTGGATAAAGCATCAGCCAGGGAGGAGAGGCTGAGGTGATACTTCTGACACCTTTTGGACAAGACCTGTGATTTGATGTTGCATGTGGCTGCAATACTCAACCTTATTTTCTCTTGGGTAATCATTTTACAGCACTCAGGGTAGGATTTTATGGGCACTATTCTGTTTTCTGTGTGTAGACCTTGCTCCGGAGCCATCAACCATTGAATCAGCCATTTCAAGGCTTCATTAGCCCTGGAGGTGTAATTTCAAGTTTAACTTTTTCAAAACATAAACAGCTGTGACAGGTGCAGCTCACCCATGAAGTAGAGCCTTGCAGTTCTGCTTATTACAAGGCTACCCAAACTGTTTAGTGGTATCCAGATGATTGAAAGTTATCAGTTTTCACTAACAGAACACACAGCGTGTGTGAGTAGTCAACTGCAGATAAAAAGGGCAGGATTCAGCTCAAATTATTGGATACCTAATCGCTACACTTAAGAAAGTTTAAAATGCAAATTATCTAACCAAATTCGGATGTCTCAGTGATTTGAAATAATCCTGAGTCACCACTGACTCTACTGGACAGATCTCCCTTGGCCATAATAGGGACTTGGACACCTTGTGTACTTGTAGACACTTGCATACACGTGTGAATGTAGGTGTTTCAGTCTGATGTCTAATCACACTTCGCCTTTCTGGGTCACGTACTTAGTACAGAGAGTAGAACAGAGATTAAACTTTTCCAAAAAAATAAAGGCTTGTAAGCTAGAACTATTTTTCCTAATCTTATTTTTCTGTTTCAGATTTAGAATATCCTGTGTCCTGTGAAATTACATGTGTTTTGTAAAGATATCTTCTTTAGTGGGCACTATAAGAAGACTAAGCAAAAGCAGTATTTCTGACTAATTGTTTAACTGTGTGTTTAAATTCTTTAACTTAAATTGGAAAATTCTGAATATAAGCTTTACTATTAGAGCAAGCAATCATTCATTTCAACTTGTGAAATTAACAGCAAAAATAAGACTGCATTTGAGATGCATATATGTATGCATAGCTAAATCTATATCTTTATATATATATATATATATATATTTAAAAATCTATATTCTTTATATAATTAAGCATAGCTTCCTAATAACTTATCATTGTTATTTTTTCCAAGTGGTATTTTGGAAAAATATATTAGACTGACATATCACAATATAGAGAACAATAACTTTTAGTCTCATCAATTTGTTGGTTAAGTGCTCCAACTGTCAGGAATCTGTGTGGACTCAGCTCTACCATAACACACTGTAGAGAGCATTTTGGATATTGTGTTCCCCTTATGATGGGCAGGGGGAGCACTAGAAGCTACGTCTGCCTCCCTGGCATCTTAGTCCCTCCCTGCAGAGACATGCGCAGAGAGATTAAAGAGTTTTTCCCTTCAAGAGCATGTGATAAATAGTCATGACAGCAGTCAAAGGAAGGAAGATATTTTTAACTTTTGCTCAGGCACACAGCTTAAGAAATCTTGTGCAAGATAATGGAGAAAATCTGTGGTGGAACAGGAAAATGACTTTTGATACCCTGAGTCACAGCTCAAGGCCTTGCCAAGAGCATGCTTTCCCTTCAGGGAAAGTTTCCTCTTTTTCCATGAGAATACTTGTCCTGTAAAAGTAGGATGATGTCAGTTCCCTGTTGCTTTTTAATATTCCTGCTATTATGCTACTGCTGGTCAGACAAAGAATATCAGGTAAATAGAACCACCTCCACATGTCAGTGATGTACTCTTTTATTAATCATATGGAAGGTAATTATTTTAAAAGAAATCTGAAGTGGTGCATTTTTCTAGCTTTTTAGGTGTGTGGGGAAAAAAAAAAAAAAATCCAGCATAGAAAATAAGTTAAGGAAAAAAAAAGATCTGAAATCTATGTATTCCACAAGGAATCAGAAAAATAAGCAAGAACCTTGCCAGTCTGTTAATGAGACTGTGGGAGGTAAAAAATATCAATAAAGAGCCCAAAAGAGCTTATCTAAGCAATGATCTAATGAGCTCCTATTTCATAGCATGAGATTTTTTCTTTAAAAGGGACATAGTCAAATAAATAATCTTAGGCACGATCTTGTTCTAAGGTAATTTTGATTTTGTGGAAATGTCCCTAGTTATGCAAGCAGTTATTTTGTTCCTAAAATATTTTACTTTAGGAGAAATTTGATAAGATAGTAACTGCTTATAGGCTGTTATGTCCTTATTTCCCCCCAGTGTTTGTGCAGGAGCCAAGAAGTCTTTCCATACACTTTTTTCCCACCCAATTAATCTTACTAATTTCCTTGTGATGAAACCAAATCAATTGCTTGTAATCAACTGGGAATTAAATGCAATTCAAATTTTAGTAATTTAAGTGGGCCACAGATTGCTTTCTGAAGTTTGACAAATGAAGAAAGAGGGGCATTTCATCCAGATCCCGTTAGGTCCCTAAACGTTCTTGTTTCAGAAACATAATAAGATTGGTGATTATGTTTTGATTTTCATTTGTTTATGGATTGCTACTATGACATCTACATAGTGCCTTGAGCTGAAGTTCCACTTCTTTTCCCTCTCCCTTTCTTCCTCTCTCCTTCCCTTTCTTTTCTTCCTCACCCTTTTTTGTTTAGCCAGTGCTTCCAAAGACCAGAATCTTATTTTGCAACAAAGGGAGGAGACAAAAAAAAGCGGCCCAGAGAAAATATTGTTTCCATTTCAGTTCTGGCCCTGACTACATAAACAGGTATGATTATTCCTGAAATCAGCTGCCAGTAGTTCCATATGCAGCTCTGTCTGCTTCCATCATCACTTCCTCATGAAAATCAGTCAGGTGCTGCTTGCACACTGCCCAGTCCACAGAGTATAAATGAACAGCAAAAATCGCTCAGCCTCACTTGGGGAAGGTCAGCCCCATGTTGGAAAGGAAGGAAGCTAGGAAGAACTTGTTGTGCTACCAGAAGTGAGAGGTTTCTGGGAAGGAAGTAAGAAGCAAGAGCCTGGTAGGAGCTCTGTCATAGTTGAAGGAGGAACAGTGCAAATGCAGTTACCAGATTTGTGGCAAGGCAGAATGGAAGTGGTCCTACCTGAACCTTACTTGGTCTCAGTCATACCTACCCCCTGCAGGGCTAAACTTGCTCCCAAAGGTGCTCAGAGCCCAGAGGGATGGCTGAGACATGTTGTGAGTGAGAACATGAGTCCTGTTTACATGAAAGGATGTAATGCACATGGCTGGTGCCCTGTTCTTTCTTAAAATTACAAGTTGTACCCACAGAAGCAAATAGGAGATGTAGACGGTTGCCTTGAGCTACCCTAACTGATCAGCAGAAACCTGCAGAGCTTTCCTGGCAGCAATATACAGAACATACCAACTTGTAAGTGGTGACAAATCAATAGGAATCCTCTCACTGTCATTCACGTGCGAAATCTTAAATATCATGGTACCTTAAGTCACATAAGTACTTTATGTGTCACATTAACCTACCTTTGAGAAAGCAGTAAGTTTCAATGAGTAAGAGGTGTCTTTAAATGGAAAAATCTATCTTATGGTTGGTCAGCTATTAATCTGAACAGCGTTTAAGCCTTTCAGACTTGTTGATTCATATATCAAAAGCAGGGCTGCAATGTAAAGGTTTATGGCTAAAGGCAAAGTAGGTTAATTACTAACCAATGGGCTGGATCCTAAGTACTCTGCAATGTGATTTAAGATTTAAGCTTTATATAATGGTGATTAATTAATGCACAGTGTGGATTGAGACCAGGTAAAAGAGGGAAAAATGCTGGTGGAACAATAAAGATGTTAATTTACTGTGGTTATATAGAAACGTTCTGTTCTGTTTTTCTGAAGTGCCCAGTAAGTCCCTGAGAACCAGGGATTTTTTGTAAGTAAACATACCATTATTTCTACTGCCATTTGATGCATATGGCATATTTTCCAAGGTGTTTCAAGATAAGTCTCAGCCCATAAACATGAACTGTCTTCCTCAACCAGCTCTTAATTATAACAGATTTCTAACTGCAGCCTGTTAACTTATATATGTGTCTTTAGATTTCAAGGTCTTTCTTACAGAAGTATGTTACATTTGCCCCAGATTGTGAACAATGATCTCTAGATAAAATTAAGGGTATTCTTAGTGGAAATAAGTTCTCATTTTCAGACTAAGAAGGGATTTTACTGTTACTGAGACACACAAAGCAGTCACACGGAGAGAGAGGTTTCGCAGGGCAGAGGTCCTTCTCCGATCCGGCTCAAGGTTGAATCCAGGCGGAGATAGAGCCTCTTTGGTTTATTTCTTACTTTTTATACATTTGTGGGTCTAGCAGAAGATTGGCTTTTAGAGTTTTCACCTCTCAGCCAACTGGCCAGACCAGCCGTCAGTTACAATTGTTTTCAGGTTAGAAATATGTAAACAAAGGACAGAGAATGAAAACCAAAGGATTTGTTTATGTTACATCTGTGGGAAAAAGGTAGAATTGCTTTTAATATTGTACAGTAACTAAAAAGATCTGACTCCATTTATGAAAATTCAGAAGGCTATAAAAAACTCAGAAAAACCAGGGTAACATTTTACTGCTGGTTAATATCTTTCAAATAACTTTATTTTTCTCCATGAGCTTTCTACCAAAATGTCCTTCCTCTGCTCAGATGAGGCTGTGGGAAATATAAAATGGCTATAAACTCTGATGTTTAGTATTCAATTTTACCAGACTAATTGATTCATGATATAGACTCCCTTCCCTTCCCTTCCCTTCCCTTCCCTTCCCTTCCCTTCCCTTCCCTTCCCTTCCCTTCCCTTCCCTTCCCTTCCCTTCCCTTCCCTTCCCTTCCCTCCACAAAGCTATAGGTTTGAACAGAAGCAGAGCAGGAGCAAGGAGAGAGAAGCCACCGCCAGCCTGCAGAGACAATAGACCATGTTCTGTGGTGCTGAGCTCCAGCCTGCTTGTGTTAGCAGAGAATTGACCCTTGAAGACTACGCTATCTATTAAAATAATTTTAAAATTACCCTCTGTTCTTCAACAGCACTTTATAAGTGGCATGTTTGTTCCTATTATTCCACTTTTAAATATCTTCGTGGGTTTTTTTCTAAACAAATGCTGACTCTAACGTGAATTCCTTATCTTGACAGCATCTGCATCAGACTGCTGCCTATTGTGAGGCCAGGCTAGTGAAACTGTAGGAACAGCACAATCAGAGGTCATTAACCCAGCAGGAAAATCATTTGCCTGATTGGCTATGGGTGTGAATAAATTGGTGAGATAGTGAGCACAGATTGTCCCTTGTGAGTGGCTGAAGACACCCATTTCTAACAAATTGCCAGCAGGTTGGAGGCAGTAATTAAAAAAAAAAATGATTGAATGACACAGCCTTAATTTATAGAAACAAAAAATGATCATTGTATGCCAGAAGGGAGGTATTTTCTAGCACAGCCTTGGATTCAATGCCTACATTGTGATTTTTTTTATTCTTATGAAGGCAATATCCATAAACATTGATGGAACATATCTGGTGATTTAAAAGCAATAACTGCAATCTTGGGTGAAAATTTGCATCTTCTAGTGTAGCTGAAATCTTGCGTAGCTATCAATAAATCAATGCAAAAAAGGCCCTAAATTTCTGTAGATATCTATAACTATTTCTTTCTGACTGCAGTCTAATCTATATTAAGAATATAAATAATGGCTTTTATGCTTTATGTGAGAACCTCTCTTTTCTGAATTCAAGAAATATGATATACAAACACAAATTAGATGAAGTAAGGCTGTAACTCACCCTCTGTGCCGGGTAGCTTTATATTGAACAGTCATTGAAGTCCTGGTCATTTAAATGTGAATAAAGATAGAGTGCACACCATTTTCCTTGGGATGCCATTCCCCAGCCAAATAGATGTTAGTGTCAGAGATATTTGCTGACTCCTTGATTTTTTGCCACCTAATTGGATTCCATTTCTCTTAATTATACAGACCTTTACTATCCTAAAGGATTAATTTTCTTTTAAAGAATGTATATGGGCATTATTAGCAATTTTTAAAAAAATAAGTTATTTTGTGCGAGTTTCAAATGGTTGTTCTGCTCAGTCTATAAAGACTGACTAATTAAAAATGTCATGCCAAATATCTGCAGTATTTGAAGAAACGATTCACAGTGTTGACTGTAGCAGTAGAATATCTCACAAAGTTCAAAAAAGAGAAAAAAAAAAAAATCCAGATTATTAAAGGAACTTTGTCACTCTTAACCACCCTTAACCTCATTTTCAGTCCTCAGTGCTTCAGAGCTGGGATTCTATGCAGTTTTGTCTGGGAACTGTTACCCTGGTTTTTCTGAGTTTTTTATTAGCCTTTGGATTTTCATAAATGGAGTCAGATCTTTTAGTTACTGCAGAATATTAGAGCAGTTTTTCTACCTTTCCCACAGAAGTAATATAAACAAATCCTTTGTTTTTCATTCTTTGTCCTTTGTTTGCATATTTCTAACCTGAAAACAATTGTAACTGACAATTCGTCTGGCCACTGAGGCTGAGGGGTGGAAACCCCAAGGAGCCAGTCTTCTGCTAGACCCACAAATGTATAAAAGTAAAAGAATAAACAAAGGGGTTTCTTCTCTCCGCTCTTTCAGCTGGGAGCTGGATCAGAGGAACCTCTGCGAAAATCTCTTGTCTGCGTGTGATTGCTTTGTGTGTCTCGGTGACAGGGAACTATTTAATTTCTATGTTTAGAGCAGGCTCAGGGGGCCCACATAGGGGTCCCTTTCCACACAGGGGCCCCTTTTCCTATCTTTATGTCAATTCACAGCCCAAGATGTCTCCTGAAGCCCATTGCTTTTTTCTTATGACATGTTGGTTTGTCTTGAATATTAACTTTGCTATTAGAGATTGCATTCAGCACACTTGGTGGAGTGTTTGCCTGGGGAGGTCATGGCTAGTTCCACAGTCCTCGGCCACAGCTTGAAACACCACACAGAGCCTGAAAACTGCAGCCAGGTGGAGCAGTGTGGTCCTTAGAGGTGTCCAAGGAAGGGTGGGAGCTGACAGAGGCAAGAGACCCCCGTTAATTCATCTGAGGAGTTGCCTGAGGACACATCTGAGGAGACACAGAAGGAGAGGTGCAGAAGGGGACACTCGCTGGGGACACAGCTGGAGTTGCACTCTCGGAAAGGAGGGCTCTGTGACTGAGCACTGAGCACAGAGCACAGGCTCTGAGGGCACTGTGGCCATGGGTGGTCCATGCCAGAGCAGGGACACTCCTGGGGGGGTCCAGTCATGGGTAAGCTCTTGAGGAACAGAGGGGCAGTCAGAAGACAATGAGTAAGAAGAAAGGAGGGGCAGAGAGAAGCCATTACATCCAGAATCCCACCCCCTGCTCCACCCATTCCCTCAGCCATGGGCTTAGGAGGGCCGGAGTGCAAACATCCTGAAAGTAAGGGAGCTGCGATGAGTAAGGGTGGAGGAGAGCTGCTGAAGGGAGGAGAAGTTTTGGGCTGAAGCTGAGCCCAAAGGAGAGGAAAATTATTTTTCCACTGGTACACTGTCTTTTATTTATTCATTTACGACACTGAATCACTAGATAAAAGTTTATGTGCGTTGCCACTAAAGTAAGCTAGGTACAATTTTATGGCATGAGATTGTTCTGCCTGCTTTGATTAGGCCCAGCAGTGCAGGGGCTCAGCCTTGCCATGGCCTGGGCCGGGTGCTGCTGGTTTAAACTCTGCGCTGGTGCTGGTGGCTGGTGGCTGCTGTCTCCCTGCTCCAGCTTCAGCTCTGGGTGGCCCCTCTCCAGTCACTGCCTGGCAAACCATTGCCCTTCGTGTGCTGGGGCGACTGGGGGCCACGGCCAAACAGCAGCTGGCAGACCAGGAGCAGGAAAACAAGCCAGCCCAGGACTAAGGGGAAAAAACCCCACCACGAGGATCATGCTCCTCCCACTGAGGGTGGCAGGGTGCTGGTGGCTTGTCATAATGTCTCCTGCCTCTGCTGCTCAAGGGCAGGAAGCTGTCAGTCTGCATTCACGAAACGGTGTTGGAAGGACAAGCATGATACCCATGCAGGAAAAGGGGTGTGTACTTGTGGGCTTTCCTGTATAACAATTTTAGGGGTATTAAATGGGCTTTTTAAATGTCAGTTTGGACAATAAGTGTTGGTATTCCTGAAACGGGGCTAATGGTAACTGCTATATCTTTATTTGACAGAGTTAAAGCACTCTCCAACTTAGCAGTACATTTTTAACTCCTCAAATATAGGGTTTTTTTTCCTTTCACTATTTATATTTTTGAGAATAGTGAAGGAGGGCAGATAACAGGCAGACATCCTGCTAGCATATTTTTCAGGTGAGGCTCTGATGAACAGAGGTCCACTTTTTCAGCTTGCATGTCTCCTTCAAGTCTGGGCTTTAGTGGCAGGATTGTCCTTTGTTTCATTGGACCTTGTCCAGAGAGTGCAGTGCCACTTCTTTAAACTGCCAATAAAAGGATGTCCCCATGGAAATGCAGGACTGGAAAAGACCTCACAGAATTATCCGGCATAATTCTCTATTCTGAGGCAGCATAAAGGTTCATTCAGAGATGAATAGTAGAGACATCAGAAGCTTTGAAAAACAGCATTTCTACAACTTTCCTGTGTGGCATTTCATTGTCTGTGTCCATAAAAGAATTTATCATAGCAGTCAGGATATTTTTTGCCTTTGAATTTTTTTTTTTTTTTTTTAAAATATATTTGTCCAGGTTTTCTGGACTGTGGGCAGCTCTGACAGAGCAATAGTGCACTAGCTCCAGTACAGATCAGTTACCAAATTGCAAACATCTTGAAATGTAGGCACAGGATGATATTACAATGGATTTGCAGTTCACTACTGCTGCCCAAACAAAAATGCATTTAGTTACACTCTAATTTACTAGTGCAAATTCATAATTTTCCTGTGCAGAGTTCTAACCTAGAACCCACTGACCATCTCCGCCTCTCCAGCTTGGTGTTCCCTACCTGGCCGGCTCCTTAGGTGAACGTTTAAATCGAGATCCTACCCATACTTTTCACTGCCCCTGTTTATTTTTATCACACTTCACTTCCCATTTCCCTTTCTTTCACTCACATAAACCCCTCTGACCTCTGTAGCCACATCTTCTCTCTCACTCTGCTCTTGCAGCTAAGCCTGAAGTGCCACCTCTCACACCTCCTGCTTTGGGTGCCTGAGCAGCTGCTGCTGAGCATTGCTCTGAAGTGCCCCGTGCAGCACTGCTGTTTGTGTTTAGGCTGTGAGAACAATCAATCTAGGTTATATTTCTTCAGCCTTTTCAGAAGACAGTGTCTCAAGACAGTTTCTAAGTCCTTGCTAAAGCAAGATACATTTTATATACTGCTTCCCTTTAATCCATTATGCCAATTATATTGGCAGACAAGGACATTAGATAGGTTTGAAATCATCAGTTCTTTACACACTCAAGTGAGATGTCTTTTATCATTTTACTGTCTTCTGCTGCTTTTGAATTGATTGTTTAACAGTTTGTTCCAGAATCTTTCTGGGAATTGAAGTCAAGTGCTCTGTAATTCTCTGGATCCTTCCCTTACCCCCTTTGCCCACACATCCCACACCTTCTGATACTTCTGATAATGTTCTTAAACCCAAAGGGATGAAAATGGTGTGTCCTAATTCCTTTTCCCTAATGCTTGTGATGAATATCATAAGACCCTGCTGAATTGAATACATTTATTTACTAAATATTGAACCTCTAGTTTTGGCTTACTTTCCTGCTGGTTGTTAAATTTAATTTTCTTAAGCCTCAACAAACTAATTTTGGGACGAGTGAAGCCCAGAATATAAACATTTTTCTGCATCACTTGTTATTCTTTTTTCCTTTAACTTTTTTAGAGCAAGGGAATTCCTTTAATATTTGTTGAAATGTATTTTTCTCATAGGAGAAATAAATCCTGTTTGACAGACTGTAATCTTCTTCATCCTTCTTCCTTCTTACATGCCTAAATCTAAACAGAGAAACAGTCCTTTAGAGATGTTTAAGACCTTACATCTGAATGAGGCAAGTGTCTAAATGTCTGGATTAAGAGAGATAATTATACAAACATGGGGGAAAAATACTGTATTGAGATTAGAAGCAGCACTCTGTTAGGCATAATCACTGGTTTCATGCCTTTTTAACACTAGCTTTGGATCTCCTCTGTGGTTAGATTGCTTCCATCTTTGTACCTTTCAAACTAGCAACTCTCATAAACATAAAATCCATGTACATACTTTGATTATTTCAGTCATACAACTGGGGGAGGGCTGAAATAGTACCAAAAATAATCTTTCAAGCGGAGAGCAAAAGCGCCTTGTATGAGTCAGAAAATATTTTTGTAGGAACTACTATTCCTTTAAAATATCAAATTATATTTATGTAGCACTTTCCACTGAAAGAACTCCTTATTTTTGGAAATGCTGGTTGACTGCTGTGGTGAATCCTAAGAACTAGGAGGGAAACACCTAAAGTTTAGATCAGGAGAATCAAGAAAAGAGCATAAATCACTTACCTAATGTTACACAGAAAGCCTCTGATGGACCAAGATTAAAAACCAGGTTTGCAGCTCACAAGTCTTTGTCTTGTTAGCCTTTCCCAATATAAATAACTGCTTATAGTAAAATTAACTTTTTTGAAATAGAGTTAGCCTATTTGATTTCATCATATTAGGAAACTAAATAATAATAGTAATAATCGTAATAATAATAATAATAGTAATAATAATGATGAAATCTCTTTAGTACCCATTTGTTGCAACTTCCTTTCAATGACCTGGTCTACAGAGACGTTTCACTGGGCATGCAAGACACCTTTCTTTTGATTAAAATATTAATTTTTCCACTGTTTCCTTAGTTTCTAATGCTAATGTTAATTCATCCCCCTCCAGTCACTTGGCAAAGAATGTGACGACAGTATCAGGAGGTTCCTTATGCAGGGCTTTCCAAGTGACAAAACGTAAGGCTGTGTTGTTACACCTGTCAATTTTTCAATTTTTTTTTTTTTTTTTGGTATAGCAGCACCCATGCAGACAAACTTCACATTATCTCTGTACCACAGCAGGATTCATTTGCTTTGCTCCTTCACTCCCCTGAGCAACATTTTCCTGTATTTTGAACTGAAGCGAATTATGTAATGAAAGTGTGTTTAAAATGGTTGCGATATAACAAAATGTTTACCCTTCCTAATAATAACAACAACAATAACAATAACAATAATAAAAAGCCGTACCAATAAGCATGTTGCTTAGCAACATGACACATGGCTGTGAAGGGACTGCTGGAGTCCATTGGAATTGACAAGGGATCTGCAGATGAGTGATGGAGCCAACGCAGCTGGCAGCTCTGGGAAACAGCTGGAAAAAAAGGATGACAAAATCCCCAAATTACTGATAGGAGAAGGTGGAACGAACTTCACAATGAGAGGGATAGTGTAGTACAACAAAAGAAATATCAGAATGTAAGGGAAAAAAATGAAGGGAAAAAGCAAGATAGAATTAAAAAAAACAAAAACAAAACAGACTCCATTCAAGCAGTTTCTCTGGCCAGAAAACATTGTTAATGTTCATCCCTAAAGAGTTACAAGAATTAATTCCATGTGATAAGTGTGAAGTGGCATGAATAGGAAGATTTGGGTATGTGCATTTGCACAGCCCAAAGTGCAGTGATCCCTGCATTTGTTCACTCACACTTAGTATCCTGTATTCCAGCTCCTTGGCTTAGGATGGGAAGAGCATAGCAGGAGTAAGACAGTGTAGGGACTGCTCCTCCATGCTCTGTAAATTTGATGTGCTTGAATATTCATACTCTTTGAATAAACATGAAAACAGAGGCCATATCAGTCATTGTCAGTGTGTGCACCTTTGGGATCACAAGTCAGTCATCACATGCTTTAAACTGATATATGACTACCAGATTTTCTGCTCCAGTATAGATTCAGCCATCAAGCATGTCTGAGCTGAGCCAGGTGTATGTTAGAGCAGGTGTGGGAGTAAAAAGCATGTTTTCTTTCCCAGCATTTGAACTGGCTTGTGCCATGTCTCTCACAGGATCCAGTGTTCCTTTTCCGAAGTCCTTTGCCGTTTACACTCAGAATTTCTATGTGTGAAAGTATACACATCGATAACTATTAATATACTTTACACTTCTTTTAGTACTTCTTACCTGAGGGCTTTCAAAATGCTTTAGAGTTTTAATAAAAAGGAATATGCATTGTGCCCAAATTCTGCTTACTCTAATGTCAATTCATAACTGTGTGTACTTTAATGGTGGTGCCAGATTTACACCCCTGCATCTGAATACAGGATGTAAGCTGCTGTGCCTGCGCTGATAGCTTTGGATGTGCAAGAGCACAACACATAGCAATGGCTTCTCTCTTTTCCCCTGAAAGGGGGGAACTAACAAAAGTAGGGTAGCTATTCAAAATGCACTAATCTTTTGGGAAACAATCAAAGAAACTGTATGATGGGTTGTATGATTTCAAGAAGTGTATAAGTTATTTATATTAATTCAGAAGACTAATTATAGCAATCCATTTTGTACTACGAGGGAGAGACATTTAAAATCACATTTTTTATAATTCTAAAACTGAAATTGATACAGTATATTGGCAAGATTCCTTATTTAGGTACTGATATAAATTTACATTTTTTTTTCTATTTGACAGATAATACCAAGTGTCTTTACATTCACATGTTAGCTACTGCATAAATATGTGAAAGTGAAATATGGGCTTTCCATTCAAAGCCACTAAATACCTCTAGGTCAATGCCATGTTCCATTAGTTATCTCAGTAAACATTGGGCTTAGCAATGCTTTCTAAAGAATTTTTTAAAATATGAACAGATATTATTGAATACTTTTCACGTTGAATGTAGTGAGAAGGCATGCAGTAACAGTCTTGAAAAACAGGAAGAGAAAGATAATCTTACCAATTGCTATGCTGGTTGATCAAACTGAGATCTGTTAAACAGTGCATCCCTAACTGAGTTTCCTTTGTCTTCTGAGGTGTGTTGGGTGTAATATTTGAATGTCATAGCCCGTTTGTTTCCTCCTCTGAGTATTCTCTCCTGGTAGGCTTTGGTCTTGAGGTTTCTGTCCGTGATTAAAACTTTCAGCTGTGCCTGGGTGGCTGGAACCATATGGAGTGAGGTCAGCAGGCCTTCTAAAACCATCCCATGTTTTTTATTGAATGTCACTTGTGGTAATACAATGTATTTGACATCAGTACTCAGGAATTTCTCATTGATACGGAGCACTATGTATTCAGTAACGTGTGTTATCAGTGTTGGGCCTAGAGACTTCTCCTCATGCTAAGTCAAGTTTAGTATCCTGATCCCTGCTTGCCCTTCTTGTTCTGAGCTCAGAGTTCCTAAGGTTATGTCAGCATTGCATAGCAGAACTCAGCGCTGTGGTTCCACAGCTTGCACCAAAGCGGCCGACAGAGGGGTGGAAAACAGATGTGCTAATAGGGCAGTATGTCCAAAACGACAGGCTTAGGAGACCAGCAGAGGTGCTTATACTGGCATGGATGCATATGAGCTCCTGCAGAGAGAGACTTCACTGCTTTGCTCAAATGGGCATAGTCTAAAACATCTCCTGCCGGTCTGGAAAGACCAGCTTATTAGTACCCTTACTCAGGTACATGTGAACCCAGTAACCCATCTGTTCAGTGGGTGGAGGTTTCTTAGAGGTTGCTTTGAACAAAGTCTGTTAGGAACAAGGTATCCCCTTTATATCAACCACTTTAATGCTGTCTGTTCTCCAGAGAAAGTACATGGCATGTATATTTTTCTCAACAAAACAACTCCGGAAATCTGGCAGTCTGTGTTTCCTGTCTCCCTCTTCAGAGAAATCAAGGGGGTAAATGCTTCAACCTTGACCAACGTTACTTTTGTCACCCTGTGTACTGGTGGCTGGTACTAAATTCTGGGATAGCAAGAATGGGATAGACACTTCTGTGGAACCCACGATCGCTGCTTGCAGGCAGCTTGGCTGTGTCAAGCCTGGCTGGCTCCTGCTTGTGTATGCAGCTTCTGGGGTTGGTTTCACTACTGGTATCATTGAGATTGATGAGGTACTGTGGGATAACTTCTGTTCTCTTACTTAAAAACAGGTTGTGTGACATAATGTCTATGGTCATTTTACCTAGCACTTACCAGTTTTTAAAGGGTGGCAGCTGTCATCTCATGCTAGCTAAAATGGTTTATTTCAGACTTTACTGCATTTCTGGTCAGATTTGAAGAGATGAGGGAATAGAATGTCCTTCCTTTTTCTGGTCCTGTATTTTCTTTCTCCCTTGCTATGCTAATTTAAGTGCCAAGTACAGTGCCCTTTTCTTCAAATGCCAGTCTAAATCTGCTGCAGCCTAGGGTTGCTACATGTATTGGTCTGACACTCTCTGCCTCTTTGGACTGTGTCAGCACCAAGAACTGCCATCTCTGCCTGTTGCATACACTGTGCTTGTTTCTCAAAAGTCTTTAAGATAAATAAATGAAAGAATTTGTGTAGGTGTTTTGTTTAGTTTTTTCTTCTTGGTTGTTGGGGTTTTTTTTAAACTCAGCTGTCATCTCCTTGTTAGAAATGTTCTGTTCTTGGTCTTGAGGGAGCTCTTAAATCCAGATATGGTGGGTGGCCCAGATGGTGCCTCAGCTGAAGAGGGAGGTCTTGAATAGAGTGGAATATAATACTCAGCAGAGTGCAGACCACTGCTGCGTCTCTTAGGCATTAAAGGGTATAATACATTAGCCACCTCAGAACAAATTAGGAAATGAACAGAATTGCTGAGGAGAGGGCAGAGAGTGCTTAATTGGCATCAACTGGGATATCAGGTCATGCTTCAGATAACAGTTTTCAAAAGACATATGAGAAAATGACCTACTTAAAAAAGACTTGAAAAAAAATTCCAAAACCAGGCTTGTGCCCATTTCTGGTAGTTAGTCAAGTGGAAATTTAAAGATCCCTCAGTGCTTTCTAAAGAGAAAGAAAATACAGCTTTTCTGGCCTGTACTCCATCAGCCAATCAAAGTGACTTTTAACTTAAAAACTTCATGTGAGTTACTGCCAGACCTACAACAGTAGCTGCTGCAATTGCCGTAAGAGGCATTTACAATGCTGGTATCTTACTTATTCCTATGAATCCCCCTGAGATGAAGACAGCACTCCACATAACCATAGTCTTTATTGGAAAGTACATTTATAGATACACAGTTTTATGTAGTAATTCCATTTTGTCCCCACTGGGACACTCAACCTCTCCTTGTCATATCAGTCTCCTGTAGGAGTAGATAGAGATGTACTCAGAGGAATGTATCTATTACGAGAGCTTCTGATAACCCCAAAACTGAACTGAAAGGAATTCTTCCATCCAAGGAATAACAGTGGTATCCTAATAGCTTCAAATGGTTGAACTGAATTTCTCATGAAATATAACTTACTTTTTTTACTGTCCATCCATTTCCTTTCTAAGCTTTCTAAGCTTTCCTAGATTAAGTAACATTTATCAAAAAACCTAATAAAAATACTTTAATACATTGTGAAACAGGTAGATAAGGACAATTCTCTCTCTTCCATTCTGGAGATATACAACTTAATGCTCTGTATTTTTTACATTACTTTCAGATTATACTGGATAGCATTTTCATCAGCCTGTGTATCAACTATCATAATACTTACATGGGACATGTGACCAGAGCAAGTACAGCTCTGTGCACCTTTCACCCCTCTAACTGTTAATTTGCTAACGAAAGCATCTTCAGTGAAAACAAGAAGGACATTCGCAATATGACAGTGGACCTGAATGAAAGCTTTTCTATGTAGTCTGAATTTTTCCCCATTTTCATTTGAAAACTAGTGATGTAAAGGACTGAAAACGCTCAGGTTTGTAAACGTTTCTTTATTCCTGGTTTTACGTGGTGGATAACACTTGATGCAGTTTCCAAAGGAGCTGCTTACAGAGCTGGTATCTGGTATATGAAAGTCCCGTGGGCTGGTTTATGATGAAGGCTGCATTGTCACCTGTGGGCAGCATTCCTGACTGGGCTTCAAGAGTTTGCACCCTATACTTGCAGCACTCAACACAATCAGCAGCCCCTTTAGCCTTGCATCGTGTCAGCTGTCATCAGCTGGGACATTGACACTAGGGAAAGCGGCGGGGTGAGCTTGGAGGTAACAGTGAAAATTGAGACTGAGCTAGGAGAATGGATTGGGAAACCTAGTGGATCTGGAGTAAAAAAGAGAAATGTGAGGAAAAAATGTTACTTCAGGTGGAACCTGCTTGTGAAGGAAGAGCTAATTGGCTTCTATATTTTTGAACAGGCTGGTGGCAAGGCTATCTGGCCCAAAAGAAAGTATGCCAAAGGCAGTTCTAACTATTTATGGGTATGAACCATGGGTGAACTCCTAGGATCAATGCCTGTTATATTTACTTGTACAGACAAAATTTGAGATTATGCTAACTGGCTACTGCAATCAGTTGTCCATTTCAGGCTGCATGTGGTTTTTGCATCACATAATAATTTTCCTCTTGACTTTTATGACAGAAAAGGCTTCATAAGGAAAGATTAAAAAAAAATATGTTAGAAGAGTATTTTCAAGGCTGCAAAATCAACCTTTCAAAAATTTGGAAATGCCAAAATACCTCTGATGGATATACATTAAGAGAGCCTTCAACCACATAAATACACACTGGTTTTCCCAGGACATTTTCCTCACTCAGTGAGCACAGTAGATAGCCTTGTTATTTTAATCATGGCATCTTCTAGTAGAGAGCTTCTATTACACTCCAGGTACATCAGGTTTTTGCTGACCATCATGAAAAACCATCTGAGGACGTTATTTCATTAGTTTGTGTAGGGAAAATTATGAAAAATCAAACAGAGGAAGAGGTTATATACTAAGGGAAGAAAGAGCAGAGTTATACCGAGTTTATTCATAAGGGATGTGGTAGACACTGCTGTAGTCAGTGTTCAGCTGGGTCAGACAATAGCTGGAAGCAGCAAGCCCAGCTGGATGCAGGAGTGTTCAGTGGACAGTAAACCCAAGCAGCTGTGGTTTGGTACCAGCACAGACTTACAAGGGCAAGGTGAATGCGGGGGTGGTTGTAGCTGTCCCCGTGGAAACGTTCACAGCGCGCTGGGGGAAGCTGTCAGTGTGGGATTGTCAGTTCAGCAGCACAGCCGTGCTCTGCTTGTGCTCCCCTCTGGTTTTCCCTCTGTCTTAATTTGAAAGATGAGTGTCCGCTAGGGAAGGCAAAAGCCTCCCTTGGAACGCAGAATGTAAACCCCCTCCCTTTTATAATTCTGAAATTATACCCCCTCCAGATTATAATTTTGAAATTAAGGAACTTTCAGGCAAGGATATGAGGGGTAGGAATAACAGTTCCTCACTAGTATGTGTAACAAGGCAAACAAACAGCAATAACATGGCATTAACAACAAAACAGAGCCAGGAACCTCGTGACGGCCTTCTCTGCCGGAGCGGGAAGGGACAGAGAGGCTTGGCTTCCCAAAGCCCTGGGGCAGTCTGACCCCGGTGCCCCGCAGGACTCTGAGAGCACCAAGCTGGAACGGCAGGAACGGGCAGGAATCCCGGGCTGGTGGATGAGGAGTACCAGAAGCTCTGCGGTGGTAGCTGAGCTGCGGGATGTCCCGGCAGGGCAGTGCGGGGCTGCAGCCCAGCAAAGACCCAGAGCAGTGCCCAAGAAGCGGCGGGGGCAGGACAGCGGTGGCCCAGCTCCAGCAGGGCAGGAAAAGACAAGCTCAGAATTCCTGGAAACACGAGCAGATGGGGGTAGATCCCTAGGACTGGACTCCAGTGATGACAGTGAATTCTCCCCGCAGTAAGCAACAGCCTGACCGTGCTCCTTCCGATGCCGAGAGCGAGAGAGAGCAGCTGCCCCAGCCCCGTCCTTTACCTGCCCCCAAAACTCGCTGTATCTTCCCCCTCTGAGAGAAACTCCCCGAGACAAAAGAAGTGTAACCAGGTGCTACACTTCTCTCCTTTGGCCACTTTCGTTTTTTTGCCTAAGTAGCCATAAGTACCCAGCAGTTAGTTTCCTAGCAACTTAAAGGAAAAAAATCTATTAGTAAAAAAGAAAGAAATCTAAGCCCCAACATCCTCCTTGCTGGGGTGCTAAGAGGACAGAGTTGTGTGGCCTGCAGGGTCAGGCTGTCTTGCCTTAGACAGTCTACTATGAAGAAGAGTTATAGCTGACAGAGGTTTTTATTTGTTCATTCTTTTTTCTTTGTTAATGTTACTATTATTCTGTATTCCTTATGCTATGAACATATCATTATTCACAGAATCACAGAATCATCTAGGTAGGAAAAGAACTTTGAGATAATCAAGTCTTACCTATGGCTGAATATCAGCTTGTCAATCAGATCATGGCACTGGGCACTACAATCAGTCTATCCTTAAACACCTCTAGGGATGGTGACTTGACCTTTTCCCTGGGCAGGCCATTCCAATATCCAGTCACCTGTTCTGTGAAGAGCTTCTTCCTTATGTCCAACCTAACCCTCCCCAGGTGCAGCTTAAGATGGTGTCCTCTTGTCCTCTCACTGGTGGCTTGGGAGGAGAGACCGATCCCCACCTGGCTGCAGCCTCCTTTCAGGGAGTTGTAGGGAGGATTAAGGTCTCCCGAGTCTCCTTTTTTCTTGGCTGAACAACCCCAGCTCCCTCAGATGCTCCTCACAGGACTTGTGTTCCAGACCCTTCACCAGCCTTGTTGCCCTTCCCCAGACTTGCTCCAGCCTCTCAGCATCCTTCCTAAATTGGGGGCCCAGAACTGGACACAGCACTCAAGGTGTGGCCTCACCAGTGCTGAGCACAGGGGAAGAATGACCGCCCTGCTCCTGCTGCCCACACCATTGCTGGCACCGGCCAGGATGCCACCGGCCTTCTTGGCCACCTGGGCACACCCTGGCTCATGTTCAGCCAGCTGTCCATCAGTGCTACTGTCCAGTCACTCTGTTCCCAGCCTGTAGTGCTGCAGGGGTTTGTTGTGGCCAAAGTGCAGGACCTGACACTTGGTCCTGTTGAACCTCATATCCTTGGATTGGGCCCATCAATCCAGCCTGTCCAGGTCTCCCTGCAGAACCCTCCTAGCCTCCAGTAGATGAACAGTCTCCCTCAGCTTGTTGTCACCTGCAAATTTGCTAATGGTAGACTCAATCCCCTCATCCAGATCATCAATAAAGACATTAAACAGGACTGGGGAGAACATTAATCCCTGAGGGACACTGTTCTGTCTCTCTCTCTCTGAGCCCCAGCTCCGTTTTGCCTTGGCTAGCTTAAGAGACAAACCACAGTTGGAAGAATTTTTCCCAGGGCCCCAAAGATCCCAGAGCGGCTGTGAACCTTTTCCTTTAGAGAGAGCAGGTACCCATCGATGGCAAAGGAAAGGTCTGCACTTGATCTGGAGGGAATCCGGGCTTTATTCAGTCTTTCTTCTGTGGTCCTGCCCCCGCAGGGTCCGGAATCCAGTTCTGGTCCCTGTCCCCACCCCAAGAGATTTCTCCACGTGCTTATCCTGACTTTTATCCAGGGGGAAGGGGCTAGAGGAGGGGACAAGCCACTACCGAATCAGGGATAAGTTGTGAGTGGAACAGGGTTGGATTACATTTCAGTGTGGGAGAATGGGTGGGGAAAAGGAGCAGGGACAAATCTCGTGGTGATACAGGGGAACTGGGGGGGTACAGAAGAAACCATTATAAAACCCAGTATAAAAATGAAATACAGTATAAACCCAAATAATGCACAACAGGACTCCAACAGTGACTAGCTGCCAAGTTAAAGAAGAGCCTCTATTTCTAGTATTTTTCCTCAGGGGGTTCCCAATGACAGTTACTTATGGATAGAAGTACTGTCACCTCCTGTTTCTTGGGCTGTACTGGGATTCAAAGATCATCTAGTAAATGGGCCTTACCCGTGACAGTATGGACATTTGTTCAAACTGCCAGTGGCTAATTCACTGGTACATGCTCTTAAATCTATTGGATTTTGCTCACTCTTTTACCTGCACAATGGTCTCCAATTTAATTAATTACTGACCAGTCCTAGCAGTATCTTTTACCCTATTAAATTAATCACCTGCTTTTTCTTCAAAGCTCAGCTGACTTTCTATAGAAATAAAGAGTTACTTAATTTAATCTGAGCCCTTTTACAGTGCTTATCACATTCAATCTCTCTACCAGACTATCTGTGAAGTTGACCTGGCTTCTCAGAAAAGATTTCCTCTTTCCTTGTAAGTGATTTCTTGAGTGATGCCCCATTTTCAAGGAGACAGCATAATTCTCTAATGGCTCTTTAAGAAATTAGCCTTCTTCTTACGGAAGAGTTGAAGAAGTCTGGGCAGCAGCTTCTTTATCTGGCACACTTCCATTCCCTGCAAATGGTAGTTCTCTCCTCAAGCACTGATTCCACTACTTTGATGACTGCAGTCTTGACCTTTTTATGAACTTTTCTTCCATCTCCTGGAAAGTGTGTTTGAAAATCATTTCAATTTATGGTGTCTTGCTTGACTGTGCAAGTTTTTTCTGACAAACATAGAGGCCAATTAAATACAGTGAGGGTCCTTTATTTGTCCTTCAGATTTGCATAAGATATTGCAGTTTTGAAATAGTACCTGAACATTCTAAGCTGTTATATTCTTTCAAAATAATTTCTAATTTTTACTATACTTCTAACAGAATGTAAGAAATGGTCTCTCTTCCTGAAAAGCATTTAGTCCTTGGCACCCTGTTACCATAACTAGCCTTCAGTAAGGGTAGTCCTTTAAACATAGTTCTTCCAGAGACCTTCACTTTCTAGTTTCCCCAATGATGATCCTAAATTGAGGCAAACATAATTTTTTTTTTTTTTTAGACAGCTAATACTTTGCATGCAAAATTTCCTGACTTTAATAATTCATACTGAGCAGCATTCAACTTAACAGTTGCTCATTTGGCTGTTGAATAAACAACATGGGGTGGTAGCTCAGCTGGAGTAAATTTGTGTAATATTGTTTCAGTCACTAGAGTTACAGCAGTTTAGATCAGTATAGATTTTTGTCACACATTTTTATTTAGATTTTTTTTCATTTACTCTGGAATTCTTAACTGCAGTAGATGGCAGCTTCACAGATATAATTCATTCATCCAGATAGTTCCCTTGGGAACTATCCCCTAACTAGTCCCTTTGGAAAGTAGGGAGGTATGGTATTCATTTTACAGATGATCAACTAAAGAACAAAGTGATGCTTTTTAAAGACATTGACATTTCTAAAATGTCCACTGTCTTGCTGCTGTAAAAAAATTTGCATTACAGTATTGCAGAACCATAGAAATGTCATTTGCAAATGACCTCTGAAAACCTTGAGTTTGTATGCCTACCCAAAACAGAACAGGCTTGCCTAGCTTTGTCCGTTTGAGTCCTGAAAACCTTGGGGTCCAAAACCTCTCCAGTCAACAAGAGTCAACACTGAATTGATCTTCTCATGACTTTTTTACCCCCTCTATTATTTAGTTTGAACTTTCTAAACCACAACTTGTGGTGGTTGCCAAACTTTTTATCACTTTAGCTCCAGAACTTCTGTAATTGTTTAATGTAGTCATAGGCAGGTAGTTAAATACCCTCTTGCCCACTTTTCTGTTGGATTAAATCAGCCCAACTCATTCCACTTGTCCTTGCAGACCATGTGCTCTCAACCTTTGATTATCTTGGTAGCTTTATACTGGACCTTCTCCAGTTTCTTAATATTGGATTTATCCATTGTATTCTGCCCTAATGTATTTAAAATTTCATTCTAAATACAAATGCTGACTAATTTTCTCAAAGCAAATGAAGATAATTATTAGTAATATTTTCTAAGGAATTTTGGAGCCAAAAGAGATAGAGAGGATATTAGAGATATTTTCAAAATTACCCAAACATCCATTAGCTTCTGTAAGTATCTAGAATAATCTTGGCCTGCTTCCTACTGACTCTCAGGCAGACTTTTGCTTACTAGCCTCAGTGTAACTGCATATGAAACAAAAAGTGGATGAATATACATTAAAATCAAGATCAAGCCATTGTTTGTGGAGCAAGGATACATATAAAGGTTTGTTTGGAATGGTTTACAATGATTGATGACCTGCCAAGTATTGGATTCTTATTGAATCCACCAGAGATTCACTTAACTATGCTTGCAAGTATTGTTTCAGTCTGGATATTTGTAGGTTTGCACACAGGCTTTTAACATTCTGCCTCTTTATCCCTGTAACTATCCCCAGAAATAAAACAGAGGTAGTGCGTGATCTTTGGATATCGTTCAATCTCCAGAACGAAGTGACTAAGGTTATTAACATTGTTTAATTTATTTATATTACTATTGCCTCTAGGAGCTGTAATCATTAACCAGAGGATCTGCTTCAACTCCATGCATTGTTTAAATGCAGAACAAAGAAATAATCCCTTGTCCAGCCTATACTCAGTGTAAGCATGAGGAAATAGGAAGCAGATGGGTAAATACAAAAGCAGGAAAATGACATTGGTCAGAAGAACAATCAGGACTGTGAGGGTACCAGAGGATACTATGAATGTGTAGGCATCACAGTACTGGAAAAGGAGTGGGGTTCTCCTTTGTGAAAGAAAAATGAGATTGAAGTAAGGTCTGAGAAGAAAGAATAACAGCTTTTCATTACATATGTTGACTCCTATGTGACAGTGTAAATTTTTAGTAAGACTACAGCAAAGAAGATAAAATTGTCTTTTATGTTTCCCTGTTGGCTGGTGTAAACAGCTGCTGGAGATGCAAGTACTTCTGCTTGGGAAAAGTGGAAGCTGAGGCTACGTGTGGCTAACTTCTATCTCTGAAAAAGTGAATATTAAAACTGTGATAGATAGCAAAGAACTAGGTGTGTGAGCAATTAATCTAGAGCAGGTTTTTTTTTTACCCTAGGAAAAGGTAGGAAGCAGTGGGGGTAACTACTTTGTAGAACACTGGTTTTATCCTTCTTTAAGCTGTAGCACTACTATAGTTTCTCCCCTTTGGTGCGTTTGGCTCTATCAGCTTGACAACATTTCTCCTTGAACAGAACCACAGAGTCATGGAAATCAAGACTGAAAGAGACTTTCAATATCATCCAGTTCAGCCACCAATCCAGCACAACCATAATCACTCCTAAACCGTATCTCCAAGCGCCACATCCAGACACCTTTTGAACACTTCCTGAGGCAACAATTCCACCACTTCCCTTAGCAACTTATTCTAATGCCAAATCACCCTTTCAGTGAAAATTCTTTTTTCTAATATCCAAACTGAACCTCTCCTGGCAGAACTTTAGGCCATTTTTTCTCATCCTTTCACTTGAGACATGGCAGAAGAAACATATCCCCACCTCACCACAACCCCCTCAGGTAGTTGTAGAAAGGAGTGAGGTTCCCCCCAAACTTTGTCTTCTCCAGGTTAGACACCCCCAGCTCTCTCAGCTGCTCCTCATGGACTTGTGCTGCAGACCCTTCATCAGCTTTGTTGGCTTTCTCTGGATTTGCTCCAGCACCTCAGTGTCCTTCTTGAAATGAGGGGCTGGGCATGATCCCCTGGTGGCCCTGCACATGTTGTGATGGCACTCAGGATGATCTGCTCCATGGCCTTCTGTGGTACTGAGGTCAGGCTGACAGTATTCTGGATCATATTTCCGACCCTTCTTGTAGATGGTGTTACATTTGCTAATTTTCTGATTACTGGGATTTCTCTGGTTAACCAGGACTGCTGCTATATTTTTGAAAGTGGTTTGGCTCTTTTGCCAGCTTGCTCATTACTCTCAGGTGAATCCCATCTGGACCTGCAGTCCTGTGGGTGTCCAGTTGGCATACCAGGCATTTTCTCCTGGATTATGGGGCCTTCACTCATCTCCCCATCACTAGCTTCTAGCTTTGGGAGCTGAATATCCCGAGGGTAACTGGTTTTGGGCTTAAGGATTGAGACAAAGAAGACATTAAGCGCCTCTGCCTTTTCCTCATCCACTGACAGGATGCTACCTCAGCCTGCCTCTGTTGTATACATCTTACAAGGACATGTGAGTCTTGCTGCAATGATGGCAGTCACTTTCATCCCTTTTGCTGGAGACTGCTGAGATGGTGCCTAGTGTTCAGGAGCTGCAGTGAAGTTTTGACCACCTGGATAAGTGTCTGTCTCATTAACCCCTTCCATTATTTCTCAGCTCTAATTAACATCAGGAGGTGAGCAACAGGAAAATCACAGGCAAAGCAGCCATTTAATTAACACATTAGTCCACCATCTGCCATACTTCCCTGACTCATGACAAGAGCTCTGCTCTTACTGCTCTAACTCTCCTTACTTTATTAAGAGTTGAGAGACAGGGTTTGTTAGGCATGAAATGTAGAATAAAACAAAGAGGCTCTTAATATATAATGAATGGCATGAGCAAATATGCTAAAAGTGAAGTCATATCCTCATAAGGGGAAGGAAGTGGGAAACCAGAGAACAGATCTAGTGGAAGAGTGGTGGCTGTATGAGAGGGTAAGAATTATCCACATTGATTAATGCCTCTCTCAGACTTATTAAAAAAATCATGATTTCTTTTGATATCAAATAGCAGGGAGTTGGGTTCCAGCTGGTCCTGGGTTTGCCTGTATGAAGTATCTTTGTTGATTGAACCACTGTGAGACAATGGAGGCACGTAGATTAATCTAACAGGATAAACCAAGAAATGTACCGATGAAGTAAACATCCTTCTGAAATGCTGTGAGATGTGCCTAGAAAATTGAATATGTCCTCCTTGCTGAGCAGCCCATAATTGAAAATTATTCCTGTGGAAATTAAAGTATAACTAAAGAATTTAAACCGCACCTGTGAGTGTGGACCCTGCACTAGCTACTGTATTGAGGAAGATTTACTTCTTAATATGTTTTCTCTGGGAACACTAATAGCATTTGAATCTCTGAAACAAAGTTTTATCAGAATGTGTACACTAGAGAAAATGTGGTATGAGAAAGAACAGAAATAAAGGGGCACAGTAGGAAGACTGTGTTTACCCACAGGAAAACAGGGTCAGGTATTTGGGCATTCTCTGAGGACAAGAGTCTTTCAATGACATCCTAAATGACAGTCCCCTCGGAATTTTGTTTATATATCTACTCTTTGCCTTTCCTACCATCCTGCTGACCTTCACTACTTTTGCAAGCCATGTTTTTCCCAAAATGTCACACTTTCCCTGAGTTATAGATGTTCTAGATGTTCTTACTCAGATGCTCACAAGTAAGACTGAACCTTCATGTCTTCTCAAAGTATTGTGCCTGACCCATGGTCCAGAAACCACTACTGTTAAGCCCAGGCACACCTAATACTCTTTTCTATAAAACAAACAAACAAACAAACAAACAAAACCCCATGGAAATATATTACAAATTGAAGAAAAAGAAATGACTTGCCATAACTGTGAAATTGCATTCACCTGCAAAATCCTTCTAACATACCAGAATCTTGTTTGCATAACCTCTACGTTTTGTAAATAAACGTGGATGGCAAAATTAAAGAACAAACACCTACAGTTAGCTTATATTATTTTAAAATATTTTTCATTTAAAAATTACATTAAATGTTTATAATGATAAAGTCTAAAGCCCTTTGATCTTGAATAAGATCTAAAAGATCTGAAAATAATAAGCACATTAATATGTTATTCTTACAGGTCTTGTTGAACTCACATAACTCCAGAATAAGAAAATCATACACAGGTCAAGTCACCTAGAATGTTTTTCTAGCTAAATAATGTTTTGAAAGGTAATAGCAGATGAAGTTTTTCTTATTGCAAGCCAACTATTTTTCCAAGATGTGTGACATTTCAAATAACTTTGTGGAACCAAAAAAACATAATTCTTGTTAGATTTGTCTCAATTGTGTTGCTGAATTTGAGGCAGAACTATGTGACAAAGCTCTGAAACACACTTATATTTGTTCTTTAACTTTATCTGAAGATCTTAAGATTTTATTCCCCTGCAGTTTGTCTTTCAGAAATTCCTTTCCAGATGGTCTTTTGTTCTTCCCTTTGATGCTATGCCTCACACCCAGGCATCTAGTACAAGGCCTTAAGAAATGTCAGGTTAACGCATGTAATCTCTGCTCCAGCTCACCCTTTGGTTCCTAGCCAGGCTTAGGTTCTCCTACTGCTCGTACATAACTTGATAAGGATAATCATTGCTTGTCTGACCCTGACTATTTTATTCATCCTCCAGGCATTTTGTCTGACGTTTGATACTATCAGACATGACATTCTTTCAAGTCCCTTGAACCAATGTACAGTTTTAGATACATTGCTCTGTCATTTCATTTCACCTTACTTTGTCTAATTTCTTCTTTCTGTGCCTGAAAGCCTCTATTCTTACACTTGGACTTACCTGCTAGAGGCTTACATTAGCATATCTTAATTTTATACCTTTAAAGAAACCCCAAACCACTGTGTACTAAAGCTACATATTGCTTATCTGACATGAGTTTCTTATATCAACAAGCAAATTATTTAAGGAACAGTCCAGTATTTAGATTTAGGAGAATATGTTTCTTAAGTGTATCCTAGTTCCTCCTTCATTTAAAATGTGAAGGCACATTTTCATTTACATTCATATTTTAAAGCAGAAAGGTCAAGAAAAAAGTCTTTGTCTTCCCACCTTGTCTAAGAATGACAAGTCTGGAGGTCTTCAAGGAGCTGAAGCTGTTCTTTAGTAAAGCTATTATTTGTTTCTGGGCAAAGTATGAAAAATTAGACTGACTAGAAGATGTTGCTTTTTTATTTGCATGAAATCAGGGGGAAAAAAAAAAAAAAAAAAAAAAAATCAATAGTCCAGTTAGGCCATCTTCCCTGCAAAGTATTAGATGCTATTACTACTGATGCAGAGAGACAATTTCTTTTATGCTTTTTTATCAAATACTGTTCCCCTCTGGGTCTTTTAAAACCTCAGTTGTTTGCTAGAGCTGTACAGAAAGTCACTGCAAACTGTTGTTGGATTACTAAACATTCAAAAGTACACTAATAAAACACTTTTTTATATTCCTTCAAAAATCACTATGGCCATAAAAAGTCAAAGCCTTAAGTCACCTAGCACTTTTGAAAGTCTACAGTAAATACTTCAGGAAAGAAGCTCACACTGTTACCAACAGCACTGGAGATGTTTATAATCTTTTATAATACAACATGTCACGAACAGACAGACCTTGCATTACAATTTTTGCATTAGGCTACATGCAGCAAGCAGTGCATAAGACTACTATAAAAGCCTAGATATATTGAAAGAATATTTATCCTTTTATTAATGATCCTTTTAAGAGGTTTTTACATTCCTTCATGTATTTTCTTGCAGAAACTGTCCATTTGATCTATTATATCCAATAAAGAGACCTTGTTTGCATTGACAGCTACAGTCTTGGAAACAGATAAATGGAAACTCTCGAAATTAATGTATCGGTAATGGTTATCTTTATACTCTTTAGTTCTGGTGTGTCAGAATCCAAAACCACAAATGGTTTTGACTAATCTGAAGGAAAGCAGATCTTATTTTTGTTTTGCATGGTATTACTGCCATGCTCTGCATCGTAAAGAAGTGAGCTGCGGCAAAGGGCCGAGATAGGTACCCTCCAAACCCAGGCTGACCAATCTCCTGTGTCCTGGGGAGCAGCTGCTCACTAGAATAGTCTTTCTGACTTCAGCCAGTGGTACTGAGCAAATAATTGCTGCCCACAAGTGACCAAGGACATGAAGACTAGAACCAAGAACATGAACTTTCAGTTCTGTGAACAAAATAAAATGCAAATCAGAAAGTCTCCTGACCATGACCGTGGTATTCATAAAAAGATTTTGAGTGTTATTCTGCTCTGAGTCTAGTGGCAGTGTGAGCTATTGGGCGAGCCCCTGGAGGTTACATGGGTTTCAGGTCTCTCTTACCTTAGACCTTGCATTGAGCATTCCTCTCTAGGTCAAATTTTTAAATATTGACTGTTTTTTATTGCCATCCTTTGCTTGTATATCTATAGGAACTCAAATATTTTCAGAGCAGAGACCTCATATGGGGTGCAGGTATTGTAAATGCATGACTTGCAGGTTTATTTACAGTTTCTACTGTCAGATAAGCAATAGTAATTCAAATTATTCCTGATGTGCTTCATTTCAAGTAAGCACCAAGCCTTTTCACTTTAATGTAACTCCTAGCAGACCTCTATCTGGTTAAAAAGCTGTTTAGGCTGGGCAAGTACGAAGGTTTATGCACACACAGTATTTCTTGAACAACCTAAGTATGGGAGATCAATAGCTAAGAAGAAGTCACTATGTGGAAAGAGATGCTTAGAGTCATTCCAAAATTACAGGCTGAGTCTGCCAGCTAGTTGGTGGTTCTGATCAGTTCAAACATTTGGTGTTTTATCTTAATTCAAATAGATGTGTTTATACATGCTGTTCCTGGCTGCCAGATGTCACCATAGATCTGAGACCTGAGGGAGGTTTTGATGCAGAAATTACTTTAGGGAGATGTGGTAGAGTTGCATGGAGTATTCATCATTACAGTAATTAATGTAAGCAGAAATGACCTCCAGGTCAGGTAGATTCCTACACTTAATGACTGTCTGAGCAGCGAACATTGCCTCAGACCATTAGCTCCTCCAGACAGTCATTTAAGTGAGCCTTAACTGCCAGTCCTTCTTGCCCCGTATTAACGATACTCATAACTAGTTTCCCAAACTTCCCCTATCATTCAGTGGTACACCTTCTTCATCCAGAGACAGTTTAAAAGTGTGCTAGTTCACATAAAACTTCCTGGAAAAGTGATTATCTGGCTACTAGTTCACAGCTGACTTGTGCCGTAGTAGAGTGAATCACATATTCACCACTTCCCAATCCTTAATTTAATTTGATTAGAAAATGCATGCTGAGATGAAAACATTTTGTGTGCAAATAATCTTCTTGAGACATTATAACACGGAAAACAGCTGCAAACAAAGCTGCATTATGATGATTCACATCTATTCATATTTACCTGAGTCCATAAAAACAGAGGTTTTTGTCTTACTGTTTGAAAACTAGTACTGCCTGAGGTAATTTAACTGATGTTTTTAAAAAGTGGACTCAGGTACCAGTTTCTTCTACCGTGAGAGTTTAAAGAACAGTTTAGCATAGCATTTGTTCCATTACAGTATCTCTGCACATCTTCCTAGAAATCCTGTAAAGGTCTAGGATAGATAAAAAAGCTGCATTCCACTCTGCAGCAAAAATTTTGAACTTATTTCAATAGACTCAAGATTAGATGGAGAGATAATATTTTCAAAGGTAATTCATGTTACCTGAAATGGAAGAGTTTGCAACCCCTGGTGATATAACTACTTTGCCAGTTCAGGGTTTACTTAAGGAGATAATAGTTGCCTGTGCTCCCAACTAAATTTTCTCTTCTGTGACAGTGTTCTTGTTTTTGAAGAGATCAAGTTGGTCTTCTCATTTTGACGGAATAACTAAACAAGCCTTTGGAGATATGATTAGCATAAAATTCAGTTAGGTAGTTAAAAGACAAATTTTCAATAGCTGTTTCTAAATTTATTTTGGTGAGGTCATTAGGCAATGGTTTCACATCTTGATGGGGCAACGGAAATGAGAATCAAAACCAGTGATACTTAACGGAATGTTCCAATTCTGCTTTGTTGTAATGCACCCCCCACGCCAGAGTGAGAATTTCTGTATGTGGAAAAAGGTTTCAGATTACCTTAAACATATAAGGAAACCAAACTAGAAAGTTCTGTGTCCTTTTCATCAGTATTGGCTCAGTGGCAGCACAGGAGCAGGGATTGGGCTTTGAGAGTGTACCTCAAAGCTTGTTGCCAATCACCTAGACCATTAAGTGCTAAAAGGACTACACAAAAGAACTCAAGGGCTTTTTTGGACTTATCAGTGTCAGAATGCTCTCTATACTGTGTTCATCTTACATTTCTTTGTTTGTTTGTGTTTATTATTTTCTTTGTTTATTAAACCTTTTATTTTACAAAGCATATCCAGTGAAGTTGTCTCACTACGTGATTCAAGCCATTTCTCTGAACAGGGCTGGACCCTCGGAGGTATTGGAAACCCCAATACTGGTCCATATAGGAGAACTAGCCATTGTTTTTGTAAAACAAAACAAAACAAGCCCCCCCCCCCCAAGTAGAATTCCTCACTTGCAATCTTAGACCAGGTCAGGATTGATTAAAAAGAATAGAAATGGACTGTAGAGGTTTTGGGAGGCTTCTGAGAAGATTCTGGATGTTGACATATGAAAAAGATATTGAGGAAAAACCAAGTACTTACATTGCCAAAAATGTAGATTTCTTTTATGTAGTGATGATTTTATGATAGTTGAAGCTGACAGCAAAACTGTATAATTTCTGGCTTGTAAAATATCATTATTAATATTATTGAAGATATTCTCTTTGCCCAGAGTAAATTAACTAGCTTTTTATTAACTGATAAATTAGTGGGAAACTTACTTCATGTTCACTGAACTTTGTATACTTTGAATTATTTTTCCATCAGTCTTAAATAAATGAAATTTATTCCATTTATTTTATTAGTCCTGTTGAAGATGTGCTACTAAAAAAAATTAATCACAATTCAGTAGAAAATAAAAAAAGTAAAATATTTTTTAAAATATGTCAGATCTATGAAAATTCTTTGATTTGGGAAAAATTGAAGTGTTTTCTGAATGTTACTGACTTCAGGTATAAACTGGAAATGCAGATCTATGGATTCTCTTATCTCCTTAAATTTTGTAAAACATATATGCTGTATATACAACAATAGTTAAGGTATCAGGTGTTGTCAAAGGCTCATGTCTCTTATAAATGTATTTAGAAGTTTTTTAGCATACTTACTGCAGCAAATCATTCTGTAGTATGACCAACTCCCTTTATGAATTACAGTTGTCTTCTATAATTTCTAAAAAAATTAAAAACTCAGGGGAATGTAGTGGAAATCATAGCACCTTTTTCAGGTGAGGTATCTCATCAGCTCTTGGTACTTTGTTGAATCCAGAAGTAGATAGGCACCTAAAAACATCATATAACCGCAAGTTTGGCTTTAAAATTAGTCTTCAGAAAAATATTGCATGAATGGACAGAGGCACTTCTTTCACTCAGAAGGGTTTGATTTAACATTTTGACTAAAACATCACAAGCTTCAAACCTTTGTGAAACAAAGAACACTTCCGTTACCTATTTGAATTTTGGTCAAGGATTCCATTACAAAGAAATGCAAAGATGAACATTGTGAAGAAGTCACTCTTTCTACTACTGTTTCTTTCCATTTCCAACTTCAACTCTTCAATAACTTTTGTATTTACAGAACACAGCTGTGTTAGTTTTTGTACCTTTGTAATAAACTTCTCTCTCCCTTTAAGTTTCTTGGACTATATTTTGAATTTCCTGAGATGATTTCCAGCTTTTTGATGACACTTTTGCATTTTTCTTGCTCATAGAATATGTTTGACTTTTGACTTTATAGAACTCCTTACCATTTTTTAAACACTTAGGGGTTAAATCTTTAATCCCAAATGCTTTTCGAAGCATCTTTTGATGCTATTCAACATTTATTACACTGTCATCTTTATAAAGCCTCATTTATCTGTCAAAAAAAGAGAAACTATTTCCCCTGTCCTACACCACCACAATTTTCTCAAGAATCTCTGGCCATTCTGAAGCATCATGGATTATCCTTTTGTGAGATTGATGGGAATGTTGGTGATATAGGATTTCTGGAGGTCATCTTCTCCCATAGATGTAGATCATGTTCCCTAGAACTCTGAAGGTCTTGGAGACTTTCTCCACATTCTCCTAGACTTCTGAATGACTTAGAAACCCTCTCTACTTTCTCCACATCCTCTAGAACTGTGGGGGACCAAAACTAGGCACCAGAAACTCTTTCAGATGCATTTCACCACTGCTGAGGGGATGGAATATAGTTTCCCTTACAAGCCATGTTCCTGCAAATGTAACCTGCAATATGAACTGCTCTGTCATGGGTGAGCTTTTCACCTTTGTGCCCCATCTCACATCACCTTTACAAAGGTTTTCAAAATACAGTCTTCTAAGTTTTTGCACTCAGAAGAGTAAAAGCAAGCACATGGGAAACAGATCTGGAATATGATTAAATGATGGGTCTGTACTCAAGGAGTCAACATTTTTTCTCTTGTGGGATATAGAAAATAAGTTGAAAATTAATTCAAAATTTTGGCTTTTTCTCTGCTCTGTGTACATAAACAGTTATTACACCAAAGGTTGTGATTTCTTTTCCTCAGTTTCATGTAGATTACTTCCTTCATGTGCACATCTCAGGAGCAAGTCACATTTTTAAAACACTCTGTTCAGTAATATCAACCTGTTACTCTGACTTGTGTTCCCAAAGCATTCAAGAACACTAATAGTCATAGCTGTCAGAAATCACATCACTCAAAAATTGTGTGTAGATTCAGCATATCCATCTAAAGTGAGTACTGTAAAACAAACCAGCCCCAGCAGATTTGTTAAGCAGTATTGTCTTGCTTTAAGCTTACTAAAAGTGCCTTTTTCTGCAGGCTTGGACCTGGAAAAAATGGGATTGAAAAATATTATTCAGATAGGTGAACATCAGGCTAAGCCTTCTAAAACCCTTGGTGTTGGAAGACAGTCAGGGTCATCTATAATAAATCAATTTAACAAGAATTCATGTGTCATGAATATTAGCTCTAAGGGAGCTCGGGTAGCTGTTTTGCTGAAAGGGACTAATTATTACATTGTATTGAATTTTGCTGTGTTGTGTTAAGTTTCAAGTGCCTAGTTTTGGTGCCCTCTAGTTCAAGAGGGATGTTACATAACATTTGTCAGGCAAGTCATTCCCTCTCTACCTGCGATTAATGTGCACACTCCACACGGATTATTCACAGCTCTGAGGTTCAGAGAGTGATAGAAATGTTCTTCAAGGTTGTTAATGACTTTTCTTATCTTCATAACCTTCTTATCTTTCATTATCTTCATCCCCATGACTACTACAGGCTTACTTCTGGGAAGTCTTGAACTAGACCAGTATTTTTTCGGTGGTCTCATGGCAATATATTCCTGTTGTTATGAGTTTGTGAGGCAGGTCAAGAACAGCTCTCAGCAAACAGGACTGCTTTTGGTATGAGAGGCTGAAGGAAGTGACTTTACATGTATTTGCAAAATCTCACTTTGAGCTTTTTTTGCTCCCTGTTTGGCTTCCAGTTGCCTTATTTGCATGGCAGCAAGTAATTTCTGGATCAACCCAGCGGAATGTGAGTTACTGTATTCAGGTCTGGGGTACAGGCTGCTGTTACTGCAGGTGACTTGTGCCTGAGACGAGGGCTAGATATTGAAAAGGACTACTTGTTGCTAAGGAGAGTACTCACAGTTACCAGGAGAGAGCAGATAAGCCTGCAGAGATCTTAGGAACCAAGGTCTTCTATTGTCCGTTTGAAAGTTTAAGTCTTTATGCAGGGAACAACTGAACACAACATGAACTCACAATACAACAGCAGGCCCATAGGATGCAGTTAGCATGGTCAGCATGGGTACCCTTTTAATATTAGCTTAACCAAGGTAAGTGTCCAGTGTAGCATTAGAAGGAGGAAGACATTTCTGTACGTGCTCAGGCTGTGAGCAGTGCCTACATTTATAGTAATTGAATGCTGAATGACCAGAGAGTTCCTCTGTACCCTAAGATTTTGAGCTACAGGTTGTGGATCCCTCAGTGCAAATATTAGGTTGTTTCTTTCCCAATTAGCAGTCATGAAATTTCATAGCAAGTTTTTTTTGGGGTTTTTTTGGGTTTTTTTTCCATTTAATGAAGTATTTTATAAAAAATCATGGGTTTATTGGAGTATCATCTGCTTTTAATAATTTTAAGATGTGGAGAAATATCTGTCATGAGCATTTCAGGTATGAGTTGCAACAGCAGCCAGTGGAACCAAGCATTGTCAGTTATGCTGTATCCTAGTCCTTTTCAGCTCTATCTGTGACTGGCAATATCTGTACTTCTGCCTCACCTCTCTACTATTTTTGTGTACACGTCTTGCTCTGCTGTGTACCTCCTCTATTATAACTTTTATCATGTTATCTTGCAGAGTGCCTGGCCCAGGACCACTCTCTATTTTCTATTGAGTCTCCCTGGCAGAACCACTCATTTGTTTTTTCTTGTCTGTATGTGCTATTCTCAGCCTACACCTTATTACGTGCATCTTCACTTAGTTTTTGTGGTTTTTTTTCTTTTTTCTCTTTTTTAAGAACCTCTATGCTTCTCATCCATAAGTCATTGCAGGAAGGACACACTGATTGAAAACCTCTCTCTCCAGGCAGAATGGTAAATTGCTTTTCATTACATGATTCAGATTTCTTGAAGTCTTCAATTTTACCTAGGTCCACTTTTATTGAAAAAAACACAACATCCAAAGCCAAACAGAAAAATCAAAAATACCTTTGAAGAATGATGGTGAAAGTAAATAAATATTTTATTTTGGATATATTTAAGTGAAATTTATTGCAGGAGTGCGAACCTGTGATTTTTAAAGGCAGAGTAGATGTTTTTATTATTTAAAACACCCTGATGATTTACTAGCATGGCAAAAAAAAATGCAGGAGAATTTCAGAAGTAGTATCTTGCATGGCTGCAGTGAGGATTTTGTCTCACCCAGTGTTCACAGTTTTGCTTGCAGCAGTCTAGGAGTTGCTGGTTGTGAGATGCCTGATGCTCTTTTATATAACTTGATTTCGTGAAGAGCCAGATGAAGAGTCCTGATATCAGTGTACAGGAATCTGACTTTCTGGAGTTATTTGTGGAGCAAAATTGTTCCTGCACAGATGCATTTCTTTTTTTAATTCCATTGGTCATGCACTAATGAGTGTCTTTCAGAAGACAAACTCACTTAGTAAGGACAAAGTTGAATTTTGATTTTATAGATGAAAAGTGTTGCATTTCTTAGCCATTGAAAACCAGCATCTGTTCTTTATTTGTGAGGGTATGGAATAGTGAAGAAAGTAATGAAATTGTTGTCAGATATGGAAGAGGTGGGAAAGCACATTTTAGTATCTTTCCCAATGTCCTTCTGCAAAGACATACGCTACAAATACATGTAAAGGTCAGGGAAAGCCTCCAGCAGCTGTAGAAGTTAATTTTGTTTCATTCTATTTTTATTTTTTTATTTTAATATTTTTTCAGTTTATTGCAATTCCTGAGCACTTGCCCTATCTGTAAGAAGTATGGAAGCCTTAGGCAGAAAATAATTTCATAGCCTGGCACATTTCACACACCTATTGTACATTGTCTCTTGTCCTCATGCTTGTACCAATCTGTTAGGATGGCATAGTTTCAAGTTGGTCAGATTTACCCTAGGAAATTAAAGAATCTGCCAAAATTACTATGAAGCAAAGAAGAGGATACTAATGAAATTTTCCCCTCCTCAGAACATCTCAAATCTGCAGTATCAGTGTACTGGAGGCTTGTTGGGTTGACTTCTGCTCTGTGATTCTTCTGCAGAACAAGAGGAGCCCACTATATATTCCCTTCCAGCTTTTCAGATTATACATGCCCTGATCCAGCCTCTCAAGGAGAACCTCAGCTTGAGCTAAAATAATCCAAATTTGGTATATAGCAAGTTTGATTAAAAGAAAGATGTCTCAAATGTAGAGTTCAGGTGAAAAGCTATGTTTTGTCTGCCTTTGCTCTGCTCTTGAAAATCTGACCAGCTGAGGTCTGAGTGACTGTGTTCAGGATCAGACTCTCCACATAAAATTGCTTGTACTTACTAGAGGTTCACAGGTCTTGAAAAGTCTAATGCTTGACACAAAGTAATAGCTTTGCTAGGAAACAAGTACTATTTTTCCACTTCTGGATTTTAAAGACAGACTGAATGCATACAATAAAAGATTACACGGATGTGTATCTGTAACATAATGTATCTAGGAAATGCTGCAATTATGAAAATCTAATCTAATGACTAGTTGTTAAAATTGTCAGAAGCCTAACTGCAGGTAATATATTTTTTTTATTTTATTTTATTTTATTATTTTTTTTTTTTTTTTTTTTTGCCTGAAAGGGCAGCTTTTAGAAAATTTCCAAACAAAACTGAAATTCTCAATGTTTCTGGGGAGTTTCATTTGTTATTTTGGACATCAGTAATGATAGCTGGAGCTCAACTTCTGCCTCTTGCCAATGACCTGTGCTTGCCAGTCTTCTTATAAAACAGGAAAAAGAAAACAAATTTATAGATGTATTTTCCTGATTTATGTGAGAGCACTATATACATAAAAAGAGATTGATAGAGTAAATTTAATCACTTTACATACACATCAAATGTGCAAATCTCTGTTTACACTACATGGGAAAAGAGCTAACTAGACTTATCTTGCTTTGCTTACACTGGTATCAATAAGAGACAGCTCTGATGAGACCTATGGATTTATTCCAGATTTGTCAGGTATTATGAAGAACAAAACCTGTCCTAATTTGTTTATCTCTCCAGGTAAGGTGATCTACCTATAGTTCAAGTAATTTAATTTGCAATCTTTCTATTTTTTGGAGAAAAATTTTCATGGTTCTTCTGTAAAAAAGAAGGATTTTCCAATACTGAAACAGTCAGCTTATGCATCTACAAAAATACTCTGCTGAAGTGAAAACCCTGAACCTGTGCATTTCAGAGTACCACAGCAAATGACACATCCCCTGCTGACCAGAGCAGACACTGCTGCTCCCCTGATTGAGTGGGTTCCAAATTTTGATGCTTATACCTGCATCTTGCATGTGGGAATTAATCCTCCATCTGACTGTATTAGAGCTGACAGCCCTCTAGGCCCCTCCAGCTGTCACCAAAACAAATTCTTCACCAGCCTTCCTGCCTGTCTGGAATGCCTTAGGCAATAGGGCATACATTTTTCTTGTTTGTGCCCATCTATGGTGACACTGATGACAATGTGGCTGCAATAAAGCCGAAGCATTCCCTGGCAAGAAGAACTTGCTGGCTTCTTTTCCTCATGCAGGTTAATTCAGTTTTCATGATATTTAACTCTGATGCTGTGGATGTGTAGCATGAAGCTAAAAACCCTACTGGCTTCAAAAATAGGTGCTGCTGGTTGCAGTCAGGGTTGCTGACTGGTGTTTCAAAAACATTCACATCCAGGAGAGAAATGGGGGGTGATTTTATGAGCTTTGATGTAGAAGTGGAACTGACTAGCACACCACTGTGTGTCAGTTCATAGAGAGGGCAGATAGACATCTGGGACACAAAAAAACAGCTGCTGAGATGAGGAAGCCCTTTGAAATGCTAGTAAACTCTGCAATAGTCACTTCTTGAAAGAGGAAATCAGTGAATTGTAATAATTTGGTTCCTGATCATTGTGAAATTCCTTTGATGACCTGAGTTGCTAAAGGTTTTTTGGAGAGGCTCTTGAGAAAAAAATGCCATTTAAACACCTTACTTTAGTCCTCCTGTCTTCAATCTATTTTGGACTCTCCTTTTTCTCTTGCAGACCCCTTAATCTTTTCAACACTTTTCTTCAGGCAGCAGGCCAGCAAATAAGAGTCCACAACAAAGCTCTTAGTGATTCCATCATTCTTAATTCTTTAAAAAGAAGGATGGGCTATTTGGCTCCTTTTTTCCACTAAATGGCTGAGACAGTTCACTTTGTTTTTCCATCCTTCTTACATCTAGACAATCAGTACTGCTGTCAAGAAGGTATGGCAGGAAGGTCAGCGGCAGAGGCAGAACCATCAATTTGCTTCTGCACATCCCAGATGTGTGCTGCATATCCCAAATGGTGCCAGGCAGAGGGTAATATGAACCCTTCAGTGGTTTTATAGGCTAGAGAGAAGGATGGAGGATTAGAGCCTTCACTTCTCTCATGCTTTGTAATAAGGACTAGCACTAACAGGATCTTCATGATGGAATGCAGCAAGGGTATCCAACCAACTCCCCTCAGGGTCAGAAGAATGAGAGAGCACAGTGGTAGGATATGCTGGTGCTGGGATTTTTTTCTCTTCCCTCATCCAAGTTTTGCTAATTGCCTCACTTCTATACGGACCAGCAGAAGAAGGAGATGGATTTACGCCTGTCCCCACACTAAGGGCAGGAATTTAGAGCTGGTGGTGAAAGAACTTCAGCACAGGTGGAGAAGGATGTGTTCACAACTACCACCTGGGCACACATCTGGCTGTGTTCCTAGTGGAGTTGCAGTATGGGAGGGTGGCAGTGCGCAGCTTCTCAGGAGCTGGGAGAAAGAATCAGTTTCTGGAAAAATGAACAAGCAACCTCCTGGAGACTGACAGGTCTGTTGCTGCTGGGCGGTCCCTTCCACGTGACGCTGCTTCTGCCTTGGCCTTCCTTTACTGCTTGGGCCTGATACCTGCTGGGATACAAAAACACACTGTCAGACAAGGAAAGGAAGTTTGAGCAGCCAGCCTGTTCCTTATTCCTAAGAGCTACAGAGGTTTGACGGGAGTGGTGCACAGAGCATCACCTGAAGTGCACACCTGCTCCGTCCTGGAACAAATTCTGGGGACCTTGAGCAATAACTTTCACTGCCCAGCCTTGGCATTTCCCACAGCAGTGTAACTGCTAATTACAATACACTCTAACACAGTTATTGTGTAAAAATAAAATTCAAAAATATTCATCACTCATATTTGAAAATGAATATATTACCATCCTGAAATATTATACATACAGGTTTTTATCATTATCTTTTAATAAGTGGTTATCATTTTTTGAAAGAGATATTTTGGAAGAATGGAGGATACATTCATTATTCACTTTCAAAAATATTAAAGCTATATCTTTCTTAGTCAACAATGTAAATGAATGTTAAACCCAGTCATCTATCTTGGGTGGAAAGGTGATCTGAAAATTTGATAAAAGTTATAGCTGTATCAATATTTATCATATAAAAGACTAGAATCAATATCTAAGTCACAGTACAGGTCACAAGTAGTCAGAACACAGTGATTAAAGAGAGATAAGTATATCCTGTTGTCTTTGGTCTGTGTGATTGTAGTGGTTTCACGTTTACTAAATTTTGGTCTTGGTACTTACTTTTTTTGTGAGAGAGAGACTAGGAGAAAAACAAAGCAGGCTCAACTTTAAAATTAACAAATAGTTTATTAACATACACTAAAAGAATAGAAAAACAGAAAGTTGGAAAAAACTAAAATGGAATGAAACTTCAAAAAACACTTTTCCCTCCCCTTACAAACTGTTCACTTTCTTACAAAACAACATAAAGAGACAAAACTTGTAATTTTCAGTCAGTTTCACTATCTGATAATAGTCTTTTATTAATTCATTAGGGGAAGAGCATCTTCTAGAGTCATGGATCCCACTGACAACTTAGAACAGTGTTCTTGTAGTTTTAAACTGTCACAAAAACACCCGCCTGGAGAAACCTGCCTTTGTGACCCTCCCAGGAGCAGTTTCCCAAGCTGCTTATGGGTCATGGGTCTTAGACTTTTGCATACTGGGGTGTCACCTTTTAAAGATGAATAACTCCAAAGCAAAGGATTCTTCACTTCAAGGCACAGAGATATCTTCTCACTTCTTCACTGGTGCAGGGGGCTTCTCATCTTTATCTCTGTTCAAGCATCTTATAGGATAATACTTAGTTCATCACAAACACCTTTGCTTAAATCTACACACAAATTAAAACAATCATCTCCCCAAATGCATATCTTTCCCATGATTTAAAGGAATGACCTAAATATAGAGTTCATTTCCATGGCTCAAGTAAGAATAAAACAACTAACTCTTCAACTCTCTGTCTTAATTGTTTTTTTACTCTTGCTACTGACTTCATGCTGTTGTTCTTTACATTCACTTTGTCTTTCCTTACTCTCCCAAAGAAGGGCCAAGCTCTGGAAGCTTCATGTTGCTAGGAAAGAGTTAAATCTGCTCGGAGTCTTTGTCACTCTCTCTCTGTAGCTGCTGGTGTTAGATGTTCAAGGCCGCGCTGATGAGGGAAGAAAAACTTACACAGAGACATTAGAGATCAGAGCACTCAGGCAGTCCGGAATCACAAAAAAACCAGGCAGGATCATAAATGCCTTCTCAGCCCATCCCTCGGTGTAAATTGGGGTGGCTTCAGCCCAAATTGTGCCCATAGCTCCCATCAAGAGCCCAGCAGAGATCTCTCCCTGCTCCAGGGAAGTCTGAAGCAAGTAGCTGTTGTAAAACAGCAACCTCTCCTTCCCCCCCACCCCACCCGGGAGCCGAAGGAATCCGGCCAGGCCTCAGGCCAGATCCCCCCCAAAAAACAGGGGAGCAGCAGGCCCAGCTCGATGTTACCTGTCTCTCTCTGGCCAAAGGAAGAAGGAAAAGGACCCACCTCCAGGAAATCAAGGGGTTTTATATGGTACTTCTCAAAGTAGCAGCCAATAATTTCAGTGGTCAGAACAGATGTCAATATTCTAACTAACTCTCTGATAGGTCCCTGTCTCTTCCAAAGCAATTCCCAGGTCCTGACCTGGAGAATTATTTTACATTCTTTTATAACTAAAAAAATGAACTGTACTAACCCATGACAGTGATAAAATTGAATGTGGACAAAGCTGACAAACATTTGCTTACAGAGCAGCTGATATGGCAGCAACTATTTAATTACCTGAAATACATATTTGCAATCAGACAGGATTCCTCAAATAATCTCACCTGCTCAATACTTCTACCTTTTCAGTGGAAGTGGTCTTTAAACAGTGTATGAGCAGCAGTTTGTTGAATTCCCAATATTATCTCAGGAGATCCATCCTTGCAGAAGTGATTTGAAGATGTGACAGCTGTAGGGGCTGATAGTTTTGGTTTTATTTTTGTTAGTGATTAGTTTTGAGCAACCTGTTCCGGTGGAAGGTGACCCTGCCTAAAGTGGGGATGTTGGAACCAGATGATCTTATGCTCCCTTCCAGACCAGGACATTCTGTGATTCTAAAACTGTACCCAAGTTAAGATGCCAAGAGAGTGGCAGTAGATGGACGGGAAGCCAGGTGGGTAAAAAAATTGTTGAATTCTGGGAATTTGTGGGTTTAGAGGCAGATTATAAATGCAGCACTGCAGGGGTCTCTTTTGAGACCTGTCCAATTCAATGTCCAGTGCAAAATAATGCATTCTTGCCAGGCTGGCAGATGATATGAAACTGGGGCAAGTAGTTGGTATGCCCAAGCAGGACTCCTGTGCAGAGAGATAGGAGGGATGTGCCAAATGCACATGTACATTTCTATAAAGAGATGTACACCAGGATCCTGGGCTTTTTTTTTTTTTTTTTTTTTTAAATAAGAAAATAAGAAACCTTTGGTTGATGCCGTTTATTACAAATTATTCAAAATCAGACAACATATCTTTAGAAAAAAAATCTCTAAGTGCTAGCTTTAGAAAACTGTCCCTCTCCAAAATGTTACCTGCTTATGTCTTTGCTTGCTAATAAAATGCCACAGAGCTGGCCAAGATTGGAAGAAAATGTTCTGAATACAAAATTTCAAAATGGCAAAAAACCCATAAAAAATTACTTGAGAACCCCAGGTACTGTAGTCAGGTTCTTACCAGCTAATAACCCATACAAAATGTGTTATTGTAGTAAACTCTGTGGTGTCTTCAAATCATTGAAGTTTCTAGAGTTCCCCAGTGCTTTGCAATTTTAGGTGTACTGAAAATGGAAGAAATGGTTGTCTAACAGAGGTTTCAACCTCCTATTTAGATGCAAAAACTGGATCCTGTCTTGGGAACTCATTCCAAACAAGATGAATAAATGATGTTTTCTTTCTAATTTTTGGAGACTTTTTGCATTGAGTTCTTAAGAAGTTTTCTGATGCATTCTTTGAAGGCTGTCATCCTCAAAGTGGGCTCTTTATTAAAATAGGGACCTCTTTCTATGTAAATATTTATTGCTAGGAAAAGAATGATTTTTTTCCCTTACCAAAATTAATCAATTTCCACCCATCACAGTAGGGTGTTAAGTGATCACTGTTAAGTAAACAATATAATTACTTAAAATCTTCTTTTAATTTAATACACGTATTTGTAATGAGCTTTTTCGAAAAAATAAAATTTTCAGGTCAAATTTAGTCTTCACTTTGACTATACGTACATGTTACAATACCTTTTAACTGCCTGGATAATTGCCCCGTTGTGGTTTAACACCAGCCAGCTGTCAAGCACTGCACAGCTGCTCGCTCACTCGTCCACCAGTAGGATCCAGGAGAGAGTTGGAAAGGTAAAGCTACAAAAATCATGGGTTGAGATAGACACAATTTAAAAGGGAAAGCAAAAAGCCGTGCACACAAGTGAAACAAAATCAGGAATTGATTCAGTGCTTCCCAAGGACAGGAAGGTGTTCAGCCATCTCAAGGAGAGCAGGGCCTCATCACAGGAAACAGTGACTTGGGAAAACAAACACCCTCACTCCAACCTTCCCCTTTTCCTCTTTCTCCCACCCGTTTTACATACTGAGCATGAGGTCACATGGTCTGGAATATCCCTTAGGTCATTTTGGGTCACCTGTCCTGGCTGTGTCTCCTCCCAACTTCCCATGCCGCTCCAACTTCCTCATCAGCATGGCGATACAAAATCAGAAAAGGCCTTGGCTCTGTGTAAGCCCTCAGCAATAACAAAAACGTCACTATAATTAATCAACCTTGTGTTCAGCATAAATCCAAAACACAACCTCATGCCAGCCACTGTGAAGAAAGTTAACTTTACCCCAGCCCAAACCAGCACAGCCCCCCAAATCTGGCCATCATGTTACAACATGGTCTGAGATAGATGATTTTGAACCTTTTTTTTTTGAAATTGCATATGATGAAATTATGTGTAGATATTTCAGACCAAAAATTAAGCATGGGCATTTTAAAATTTTATAATATTATCTTATTTTCTTAGTTGAGCTATAACGATTTTTTTTTCCATATTTTCCATATAGAACCTGAAAGTCAACATTTGTAGCACAGATTAGAGATGGATAGTAATATAAAACTCTGTTCTCTCCTTTCTCATGCAATGATAATTGGAGGCTTTTTTATGGTGTAAGAGATTATCCTTTCTACTTCTGTGTAATCTCCCTTGACAATTGGTTGGTTTTAAATTAATTTGTTAAGAGAACCACTGAGAAACCATCCTCATGTTTTTGTGTCAATTATAGTGTGTAATTTTTTTCTCAGATGGCGTGGCCTGAGTCTAACCGCTAACTACTACTGGCTGTATCTGCTCTGAGGGAGGGATTGTCTTTCCTTCTTTGCATAATTATTTGCTGGTCAGAAGACAGCATGAGGAAGCTGGAAAACTTCCCCATTCTACTCATCTGACAAAGGTTTGAACCATCACCTTCTGAGTTTCAGGAAGGCATCACACAGTACCCATGTTAAACATACTTGACATCTCCTCAAGTCTGGCCTCTGCGTAAACAGAAATAAGAGCATCAGGGGCTAGAGTCCAAAAAAAGAGTAGTTTGACTGCTGCCCAGTTGTTAGGAGATTCTCATGGAGTGAAAAATCAAGGCTGCAGTGCCAGGCAAGCATTCATATTCTATCAGACCATTTGTGGTTGAAATCTAACATCAGTTCAAAGCATAACACTATAATTTTCCTGGCTCCATAACTCCGTCGTGCCTGCCTGACCCATATTTAATCTTCCCAAATGTGCTTTTCTACAGTCTACTGATACCTGGCAGCTTTAATTGTCCTGGGCTCTGGTCCTTTGCCTCTCAGGAGGATGAGAATCTGGATAATCCACATACAGGATTTAGAGTGGAACAGTAAAATTATAAGGAAAGTGAATCCTCTACTTGAACTGACGTAAATGTTCAAAAGAGGGGCAAGCAAGGTAAATTCTGATTAAATAGGGGCACTGTATGATAGTGAGGGTAGCTCTGACATTTGTAAGAAGTTGGGAAATCTGGCATGGCACCCATAATCCCATGCCTCTCTGGAGTAATAGCTGGAGGCAGAATATCCTGGAACATCTGAGAAAATCACCCCCTGAAGCAGGATTCCCATGTTAAAACTAGTATAATTTTAGATGTGGTGTGAAGTTTTCATGTCAGTATGCAGTGCCAAGTTAAATGTTTCACAAAAGGTAGGCCATCTTATATTAACTGCATCCTTCTTCTAGTAAAGGGAAAGCTGAATTAGCTTTTAGACTCCATTGACTGTATTGACCTGTTCTTCAGTGATTATAATGGGAGTTTAGACTTTAGCTCACAAGTTGATGTCTAAGTCCTACTAAATCTGTTACTTAATTTAGAAGAATTTTATTGCCCTCCTGAGGTTTTAAAATTCTTTCTGCAATCAGTCTGTACTTAGAGAACTGGCTGTGTCTAGCTGGGCTTCAGAGGTGCTTCCTTTTTTTTTTAGGCTGCAAAAATAACCTGGATAGCTACGATAGGCAGAGTTAGATTGTCCTGCAGAGTTCTGTGCTTGAAATATTGACAAAATAATGTTTTGGTTAGAATTCTAAATTAGATAGAAAGAATTCTATCCATCTGTCTTTACAAGCCATAGATAATTCTTGCTTGATTTAAGAACCTAATTACTAAAAAGAGGTCTGAAAATCTTTTCCTAATAGTTCTTGAGAGGAGCAGGAAATAGTGGTTGGATCCAAATAAGAAATTGAACATACATATGAATCAATTCCTGTTGTTTTTTTAATACCATGAGGTCCTTCAGGCATCATCTTCTGCAATTTCCTGAATCAATAATTTAGGGACATAACCCAATAAATCATTCAGCTGATAATAGGGATAAACACTAATTTTTTGCTGTTATTAAAACTGGATTCTAAGAACCAGATTTTTAAAGTCTTTCAGTTCTTAAGGATTTGATCCCACAAAAGAACTTGGAGTTTTTGATGGTCAGCACTGTATTATGTAAGGTATAGGTCCCTGTTTCCTATGCTTGCTTCCATATGTTGAACAAGGCACATTATCTGCTTATACAGTGCCTACAAAGTAAACATCTCCAGCTGGGCTTCCCAATAGCTGCCCAAGATAATCAACAAGAAAATGAACACTGAGGCTAGAGCCTTTTTTTAAATCCCACCTCTGCTGAGGACCTTAACCCTTAGCACAGGGATGAGCAGACAGAAGCAGCAGATCCCAAGCCCTTCCCTGTCTTAGATGCCCATTCTATGTTTTCAAGAAGAGAGTCAGGAAGTGACGGGCATCACTCTGAACACACAGCTGGAGGAAGGAGGTTTACCAAAACTGAAATTAAAGCTCAGAATTCTAAAGCTACAGGAAACAGCTACTACTCCATCTGAAAGGATTCACATAGTCCTTGCTCACTTTCAGACTGTAAATCTGGTCAGTGGGCTGTAGAGGTCTCTCTGTCAGTGTCGGTGCAACAGTGCAACTTTAGAAAGAAAGCAGGCTTCCACATCACCAGAGGAAGGAGCAGCAGAAAAAAAAAAAATCAGTATATGCATTAAGAAAAGTTGCTGGTGCCCATTTCTTGCTCAAAGAGATGGCGAAGACTTTTCCATCGAATGGTTAGATTAAAAAAGTGAAAGTTTAAGTATTTATTAGTTTTTGTTTTCTTCTACTGAATAAAAAGGAATTTTACAAGCTTCCTCATTGAATTTTTCCTTTTTCTACATGAAACAAACAGAATATTCCAATGAGTTATGGATTTATTGAATATTGAACTAATTTAAGAACTTTAGCAGACTTGAAAAAGCTGTAAAAGACAGAAGGATAGTTGTAATCAGGGAAGGATTTCTACGTGGGAACTAACTGAGAATGGGTTTGTAATCCTGAAAAAAGAGGAAACTGTTGGGCCAATAGCAGTAACCTGTATAGCCGAGGGAGGAAGTTGAATTGGTTAAAGTTGTTAGCTGTTCCTCATAAGAAGTAATGAGGTATAAAATGACACCAGTGAAGAACAAACAAGAGGTTCTGTACTGTAGCATAGTTAATTGGAGTAACTCAGTGCCACAGGACGGTCCAATGCAGTTTAAGAGGCAATTTTGTCAAAAGCAGATAAATGGCTCTTACTTTATCTTACAATTGTAACTAATGGACAGAACACTTCAGTGAGAGTGCTAGGGTTGGTAGTCATGCCTATCTTATCAGTAATTGAATTTCTCTTAGTGAGGCCACTACTGCTTTCCTTGCAAAGAAAGATGTTTCTAAAAAAGTAAGTAGAAAAGATTACAGCATTGCAGTGTTTGAGACCTGGCTAGAAATGAATCACTGCTCCCCCAAACACATATTCAGCTCAGCACCTCTATGGATTCCTCCCTCAGCACATGAGAAGGAGTTTGGCTGCACAAGTGAGCCCTATGACACTTTTTTGAGAGAGAGAAATAAAATTTGCTCAGACAAACTGCCTCTGGTGCCTTATCCTGAGATGCAGCACAGTCTTGTGCTAATGCCTGAGGAACTAAGTCTACTATCAGTACAGGTCTCCATCTGCTAATTGCCAACAGAGATTTCCATATCCCCTTGAGTAACTGAATGGAAAACATACTCCTCATGCTCTGATGGATGCCTGCTTCCAAGTGGGAGGCAAGCCTTTTGTTAAACTTGGTCTAGCAACTATGGGAAACGGAGACAAGCCAAAGCATCAGAGAGCATTTCTCCTGATGCAGGTTGGGGCTGGGATGTTTTTTGCTTCATTGTTAGTTTTTGTTTGTTTTTAAAAGAGATTACCCAGTTTAATCCTGTGTAAAACAATATTAGATGATTTATGTGTTATCATCATGGAAACAAATGACGATCTCAAAGGAGGAGCGTCAGGACAACACTTCCAAGAGCACTTATACATTGATTGACAAGAACTCAGTCTCAGTAGTTAATTAAATGGGAAAGACCTCTAGCTCTTTTTGTCTTTTGTCTTTTGTCCCAAATCTTCATCATGAAGAGTCTTTAGCACTACATATATGCCAACATTAAACCACTGGTAGTCCAAAGGTGCATCAGAATGGCAGCACTGATATCCTACCTTGCATGCCTTGTAGCATCACTTACACTCTCCTCCCTTCTAATCTCCAAGAGATATTCTAGAGTATGAGCTGAAGTTTGATAGTGACTAATTCATAGTTTACCTCCAAGTTTCTGGGTTAAATAATATCACTTTGTCAAAGGCCCATGTAGCAAAAAAAATTTGGTAGCAACACAAAACCCCTTTACACAGCCTTGGATCTGAAATCCTGGACATCTTGAACTATTGTCTAAGTGATCTCTGGCTGCTTGGCTAGATTTCCTGCATGCACTTCCCTACACTGAAAAGTCCAGGCCATATTTTGTTTAGCATTAACTTGTCAGAAAAGAAATGTTTCCCTGAATATGCATGTAAGAAAGAGACAGAGGAACTGCATAGGGTTTTATACAACTGCTAATGTGTATTTAAACTGTTGAGAAAATGAAGTCTTTAATAAAAAAGATTTTTGCCTCTTGTATATACATCTAGGGAACATGTATTTTGAGTTGCTTCTGGGTAAACTCTGGCCTGAGCTCAGCTGCCTTAGTAGTCTCCTCTAGTGCTAGTGACAGCAACATTGTCTGAGCCCCCAAACACCTGAACCACCCTCAAACACCTGGACCTTTCTGTAGCTGCAGCTGGACCCCAGCTGAGGTAACCAGGCCATGCAGAGTGGCACTAGCTGGCAGGCAGATGTAGGGCTCCCCATCATGTCTGTGTCTAGTATGATTTAGGGAGTCCTGACTCAATTTTTATTTGCATATAATATAATGCCAAACATCTGCTCGGTGCTTTATCAACATTTAAGCCAGTGCATAAAAGTTTGCGCTCTCCTGCTGGGCTCAGTCTGAAATGCATAATTTCAGAGACATTGAGCCGAAACTGCAAGTATGAGTGGAATCTTGCTTATGGGAAACAAACTCTGTTTTAATAGGAAGCAGTCAAATCAGTAGGCAAATATACTGGGTGTCAGCATGCCTTTAATTTCTAAATATGAAATAGATAAGAAAATAAAAATGCCTCGCATTTTCTGCTCAGAGCATCACAAACTCTAAATAAAGAGGCACTGAATGTTGCTGCTCATACACTGAAAGCACATCTGTGACTGTCATGTGATACATAAACACCCAGGTTAATGCTAAACCTGAATCCACTGTGTTATGAATAATAGCACAACTGGGTCAGCAGTGTATTGAGTGTAAACTGATTAATCATGTTTCCTGGGTAAGCTTGCAGCCTACCCTAAGCTTTCTGAAGTTGCAACTAGACCACCATTGAACTGGAGTTAAAAGCTTATAAAAATAATATCTGCATTACAGTTATTGAAATACCAAGGTGTTCAAGATTTGTATTATGTTTAGATCAGTCAAGGACAATGCTAAGGCTTATTCAGGGGTCTCAGCTTCCTCATTTGGGCTCAAAAATAAGAAATTTTGTAAAACATGCTCTGAGAGTTCTTACCATATGGAATGAAATCCTTAAAAAATGTGCAGTTCCTGTTGTGTGTAGTGAGAGGGTTTTGGTGCACTATCTGATCTGAAAAGTTAGGAGGCTGCATAGCCAGCCTTTCCATCTGCCTCCCTCTGCATCCTCTTGAAAAATGGCCAGTTCTGTTAGACTGATGTATCACAGTATAGAATGACAGAATCATAGAGACATTAAGGTTGGAAAAGACTTCCAAGACCAAGTCCAACCTTGACTGAATACCTTGTCAACTAAACCACAGCAATAAGTGACTTGTCTAGTCATTCCTTGAACAACTCCAGAGATGGAGACTCCACTACATCCACGGGCAGCTCAGTCCAATGCTTAACCATTGTGAAGCAATTCTTCTTGAAGTCCAACCTAAACCTCCCCTGATGCAAGGGAGGCCACTTCCTCATCCTGTTGCTGGTGGCCTGGGAGAAGAAGTTGACTCCCACCTGGCTGCAGCCTCTTTTCAGGGAATTGTAGGAAGGGATAAAGTCTCCCCCAAGCCTCATTTTCTCCAGGCTAAACAGTCCCAGCTCCCTCCAATGCTCCTCACTTGTGCTCCAGGCCCTTCACCAGCCTTGTTGCCCTTCTCTGGACATGATCCAGCACCTCAATGTCCTTCCTAAATTGGGGGCCCAGAACTGGACACAGCACTCAAGGTGTGGCCTCACCAGTGCTGAGCACAGGGGAAGAATGACCGCCCTGCTCCTGCTGCCCACACCATTGCTGGCACCGGCCAGGATGCCACCGGCCTTGTGGTCACCTGGGCACACCCTGGCTCATGTCCAGCTGCTGTCACCAGCACCCTCAAGTCCCTTTCTGCTGGGCAGTTTTCCAGCCACTCTGCCTCCAGCCAGTAGCACTGCAGGGTTTCGTTGTGACTCAGGTGCTGGGCTTGGCACTTGACCTTGTTGAACCTCACACCATTGGCCTCTGCCAGCCTGTCCAGATCCCTCTGCAGAGCCTTCCTGCCTTCCAGCAGATCAACACTCCTGCCCAATTTAGTGTTGTCTGCAAACTTACTGAGGGTGATAGTACTACATCATCTAACCTCTAGGCCCTTGTGACTAGTTATTTCTTTCTTGTTTAAAGATATAGATCCTGAGGCACTAGAATAGAGAAGTCTTCACTCAGCGTGAGGTGCTCACTCAAAGCAGGCAAAGTCAGGCTCCTTTTTATGACTTAAATACCTTATGGCCTGGAAAAAAGATCCTCAAACTGAAATACTTTATGAAGATTGGTCCAAAGGTTGATCCTAACTACATTTCTCTTAACAGATGGATGCTGGTCCTCCTCTTCCAATTCTCTGAGTTAAGTTCTCACTGACAAGCCTCTATTCTTGCCTTTTTTCTTGCTAAGCAGATTGGTGGTCATGTTTTCTTCCTATCTAAGATCTCCCCAGCTAGTAGGCTGCAGCATATTCACTTTTGTACAGCAGGAACCAAAATAGTTTTTGAAACTTTTCCCCTAGAACTATGACATCTGAAGATTTGAGATATCCTTCCATCTATGTGCCCCACAGATATGCTATAGATGACATTTTTGAAGATCTGGTTTTGATTTTATGCATGGAAAAGGAGATTTACTCTTCCTATTCCTAATTGTTTAACTGTATTTTCATGACAGAATAATCATACTCTGCTTGTGATTTATGATGAAACTGATTCAGGTTTTTTGGGATTTGGTTCATTGTTTAGTTTTTTTTTTTTTTTAATCTAAAATACTTAGGAACTTTTTTTATCTTGAGATTTTTTTTTTTTTTTTTTGTTATACAGCAAGAAGACCGTGCACAAGATATAATGATTCTAAGTCAGCGTTTTCTTGGGGTGCTGTACATTGAAACTTAACTTATTTTCCATTACTTGTCTTTCTACAACTAGACAAAAGTTCTTATATAACAGAAAAATTGTAATCGTATTCTGACAACTCCAATTTATATGGTACATCGTTGGAAAAAAACCCCTAAGAAATTGCAGAATAGCTACAAGCCTATTAATATGATTTAGAAACTTTTTGCAGAAGCTACACACAACATGCAAAACTGCAAATACATATTCAATATTTGTGTTTTATAGAAAATTTTATAAATATTCAAATTTAAGAGAAACAATGTGGAATAAAATGCACTAGGAAACTGATATGTAGACAAAGGTTTATTTACACCATACAACATTTTAAATATTTTATACACAGCTGCAGCAAAGAAAGCTATTCTGAGCTTTCCAGAGAAAACTGCAATAATAAAGATGTGAAATATATTATTCATATAAAAGTGAGATTATTACTTTATTGCATTTAAAGCAATGAAGAATGTAGCTCAACAGACATTCATTTAATGACAAAAACTTTGCTTTTATATTATAAAGTAAAAAGTGTAGTAATGGCCAAACAGACTGTTATAAACTTTAAAAACTGCATAAATATATACATTGTGCTTCATGGTGAAGTTTTTTGAAAACTAAACCAAATGAAGCTGTTACAACATGAATCGTTGCTTGAGGTTTATCTATAAAGATTACCTTACAAATCCATTCCACGGGTACTTACAACACACGATGGTAAGAATTGTACACCTGGTTCTCCACTAGCCGCACTAGTGGGAATATACTGTACGAAAAAAACCACTGACATTTGGCACAGGAAGAGCCTGACATAAAGGAGTTGCAATGTTCAGACAAGAGTGTCAGGATCGTCAGGATTCCCAAAGTCTTTTTATTGTCAGTGCAATGAATTATTTTTACTTTGTTTCTGTTTTGTTCAGTTCGTTTTTGTTAAACTTCTGTTTGAAAGTCACCTTCTTGCACGTCTAAAGGCAAGTTCAGACACTTCTCCCATTCTGCTGGTCTGAGTTCTAAAGCATCTTTTGCCTCTGTGTCTAATACATTTATCGTTGTATAGTGTTGGTAGTCACCTGTGGTTTTGAAACTGTCCCATGGAGCCTTGCTCGGTCCTGAGTTCTCCTGAAGACCAAAGAGAGAAGAATTAAAATCAAGGATGAAATAATGCAGTTTCCATTTATAAGGCTGATTGCTGACGTGCTCTCATGAGACACAGAAGCTGGAGAGGGGAAATGGCTTTGCAGGGAGCCAGGCTGGCGGGTGCTCGGCACTGCTGCGACTTTCCCTCTGTGAACAATCAACATTTTGGCAGGCTCCTCACCTGAGCTGCCACCTAAGCCCTTTCTTTCACAAGAACCAATGAGTGAGGAATGGGCCGAGAGATCCAGTACCAATAGACATCTTTCTAAGAGTGGGAGAAAAGTGGGAGAAGAGTGTAGAAAAGAGGGAGAAGAGAAAGGAAGGTAACTGAGAAGAGTCTGTTGTTTGAAATGTGGAGTGGTTAGAAACAGAGAGACTGCCAGCTGGATTTTAAATTGTGGCAGGTGCATGGCAGAATGACAGAAACCCTGAAAATGCTGAGAAAGCCACCTTGCCTTACAGGCTGATGAGCTCACGTATTTTAGGATTAACAGACTGAAAGATGGTTATTTTCTACTGACTGATTTTTTATTTTTTTAATGCTAGGTTTATAAGGTAAAAGACAGTGGACTAATTTAATTAGAGATTTCTGCTGTAACATGATGGGTGGGATTTATAAAATGCAATATTTTTGCACCATCTAAGATGCCTTTGGATTTTCTGTTTGATCTCCAACTATCTTTCACGAGAGGTGCAGATTTCCTTTGACTCCTGTATCATTGCTGCCTTTACTGTGCCGTAAACCAAGACCTCTGTCTAAAATAGCCTGAGATGCCTATATTTAGGTACCTGGATCACTCTATGACTGTCTCACAAACAGACCATTCCTCTAGGCAGCTTTTATTAGCAGACCTCTCAAAAGCACAGCACCAATGTGAAACAGAGTAAACACAACTCTTCCACTGAGATTCCCTTTGAGATTTTGAATTAATTCAAGCTTTATATGAATAGCAAATCTCAAGTAGGGAGACAAATGTAAACTTTACATGTCAGCTGATCTCAAAAGGGGGAGTGAATGATACAAAATAACACATAGCACAGATAAAAGTTCATCAAAGAATCAGGGCTAAATTTTTGCTGGATTAAGATGATGTAAATGATGTAAATCCGTCTGCTTAATACCTCCTCTTCATGTCTGAGAGCAGCTCTTCTGAAAAAATTATAGAATAAAATGATTCTAGCTCAGTTCCATTTAATATACAATTTTCACATTATAAAATTATATAAAAATTATTACTAATCAAAATATTACTGATAAAAATATGTTAGACTAAATTAGCTGTTTTAATTAGGCAGAATCAACTATTTCCTTGCTCTCATTATCAGATGTAGTCAGGGTGTTATGCATGTGTGTATGAGTATGTGTGTATAAATTTGAATTATGATGATAGCAGCCTCAACTCAGGATGATTTAATCTTTTCTTTTCCCATGGTAAATATTTATAAACCTATTATGGTAAAGACATGGCACTACAGAGATCTCTTGTGCTTTCTGGACAATTGCAATGTATAGGTAAATCTATCTGGACTTGTTTGTAGTATCTAATTTATTATCTCCTTGCAGAACTAGAGGAAAAGCCTTATTGGTCAAGTGATATCAGTGAGCTGCTTTCTCTGTATAAAGGCCCTTAGACACAGTAGGCACATACAGCCTTGAAATGTATTCCCCACAGCTGAGTTACTTGTCATCTATAATGATGTTAGTGAGTTAGTTATGGTCCAATTGTAGAATGTAATGAGTCTCATCATAGGTTGGGTTACTGAAAATAGCTTTGGTTCTCATTTCTGAGGTACCTAAAGGTGAAGTCTTCTTGGGAAATGTACTGAAGTCAAAAGGTTCTTGTTTCATTGTTGTTGTTTAGGGTTCACCATATTTTAAGTATAACAGAAAGACACTTACCATACTGCCTGATTTTGGTACATCCCGAAATCTGTCCAGAGTCTGAAATTTCTGATTTAACTCTTGAAACAATTCCATATGCCTCTTTCTTGTATGCATGACCTTCTGCAAAATGGAATATACTTGCTTATATTTATAATTGAATCTGTTTTGGGTTTTTTTTAAGAGAAGCATTTTTTCCAACATAATAAATTGAATTTGGCAGGGCCGCCTTTTCCCTATGGATTTAAACAATGGAAATGAATTGCCCTGGCAATTCTCTCTACTGCATTTAATGTTCCTCCTGCATACAAGAGACTGCTTTTAACCCTACGCTTATTGAGTTGCTGAAATCAGGTGCCACTGTTTTTATGCTAGCTTGGAAGGACCCTGAAAGTAATGTCAATTTCTCAGAAGAATATTTCTCTTGCATATTAAGAATATTTTCTAGAACTTCTGTTTTCAGCATGGATACTTACATTTTAATTTATATAGGAAAGCAACAGCACTTTTTAATGGTCCCTTTTGGAATAATTTTCGTGAGAATGCTAAACTCAGAAATTTTGGCACAAAATGGACAATCCCCAAATGTTATGTCTTTTAAATTATACATCTTCTTGTCATTCAAATAATCATAAAGTGCAGTTGAAATTGCATTCATATTAAGAAAAGCAGGCACTTTTTCTCAATTTTACTTTCCTATTTCATGGACAAAGAAATTGGAAACTACCCTCCCTCTAGCCCATGCTGAGTGCACTTTTGTGCAGAAGCTAATTATATGGCACTCCTGTGGAAGAGAGGGAGACCCCAAAGAGCCCCCACAATTTTCACATCTCAGTGCACAGGCATCAGCCATGTATCTGCTTGGGCAGCTGCTTGGAGAGTAAAACCTGTTTTCAAGCCTAGATTGTAAACTATGCCCATCAGAGCTGTTTTGAAAGGATTTCATTCTCAGTTATAGATTCAGAGCAGCCTCTGGAGCCAAGCTGAAGACTGATTACTGTTTGACCACTCTCGTGGTTCTGTGGTCTGGATGATCTGGGGATGGGAGAGTCTGAGGATGCTTCTCCTCAGTCCAGCAGTGGATGGGCTTGGCTTTGCTTTTCTTAAGCTTTGTAACTGCTTTAACTTGAACTGCAGCCAGGGCAGCAGCCAGGAATGCTGACAGCCGAGGCACAGGACACATGCCTTTGTGCAAGTCCTGATTTTGTGTCAAGCCTGATTTTCCCTGGAGTTATGAGCGAAACCCAGCAAACTTACGTATGTGGTGCCCGAGTGTGACCCTTTCTATCAAGTAACACCCCTGCCAAGCCTAGGGTAGTACCTTTTAAAATGGAGTGGCAATAGCTGATTCTCAATATTCCTTCATCAATGCCAACTTCATTTTTCATTTGCATTATGTCTTTAGAGCTCTCATGAAACGTGGCTGCTCTTTTGGCCAGGCATTTCTACTGCTATGCTGTATTAGCCTTAATACAACCACACGATAACTTGAGCATTTGTTCACTTCTGAGAAAAGGAATTTGGCAATATGGCTCACAAAAGAGACATGAGACCTCAGCAATTAAAGACCTATTAACTTGAGTTTTGGGATGAATAAGGGAAAATCTTTTACAGTATTTAGTAATAAACTCCTTGCAAAAGGTAATTTAACTAGACATAGCTATCTAAATTTATGAGGAGAGATTCACTTAAGTGACTTCCTAGAGATTCCTTCAAGATTTTGCTGCTATGGTAGACAGAAGTGTGTAGTAGTTTTCATATACATAAAATTAAAATAAAAAAGGTTCTACCTCAAAGATTATTATTGGTTGAAATAAGGTGACATGGTTATTGGAATAAAACAGTTTCGGTGGGTCACAACACTAGCTCTAAAAAGCAGGAAATAACAAAAGGCTGTGAAACAAGTATCTCCATTTGGAAGCTTTTTAGTAGAAAGCTGGGAGTATAGAGAATGGTACTTTCTGATACCTTTTCCTTAATTGTCTACCCAAGATGTCATTAAATAGCAAATATGAATAATGCAAATGTCTTACTCAGTTCATTGCATTATTCCTGAGGAGAAGCAGGTGGGAGGAGAAATAAAATACTTGCACCTGGAAGTCTGCCAGAAAAAAAAAAATCTTTACATTTTATTCTTAATAGCAGCATGACTGGTATGAACATGTACCCATGGATCTTTTGGTTACTTTGTGTTTTCCTGGCTTCTATTCCATAATTCCTACCCACTAACGCCCACTCCCTCCCTATTGCTTAGAAAGAACAATCTGAACTGAAGGTGCAGTAACTTAAATTTCCAACTTTAACTCTCAATTTAAATTTCTTTTAAATTTCTGGTTAGAAAGCACCATCTTATCTCCTTTCTAGGAAATATGCTCTGTTGGGTAACTCTTTCATGAGAAAACAACCTACGAAATATTTGTAGCATGTTATTCTGTTTTCTCTATTAATCTTGACCACTAATACTAGGATGACTGTGGTAGCATCAGGATCTGAAAAGGATGGAAACTGAACTTGTGCTGCCCTTTTTTCTTTAGGTGCAGCTGTGCAGTTGCCCATTGATGCTGCATCCCTGCCAGAAGCACCAGACTCAGCCAGCAGGCTGCAGACACATGCCTTCTTGTGGTGTCTCTTGAAGGCTCCATTAACTCTTGTGGCCCACACCCTAAAGGGGCTCAAGCCGAGTCAACACCCCTTCCACATTTCTGCCTGCACTCTTAAGTCATATGGAGTGTGTGTTTTGGAGAGACTACACCTTACTCTGATGATCAGCTGCTCACAGGAAAGGATTCAGAGTGTGGATGGCTGTCAGCATGATAGGGAAAACTTCAAACCCAGCTTCTTTTATTATTTATGACAGGGCTTTAGCTGAACTCTAACTCAAGACAAATATACTCATGGATATTTCATGATACCCCACCTGCATTACTGTATTCAGCTTTGGGGTTCCGAACACAAGGCCCATGCCCTGTTGGAGTGAGTGTGGTGGAGGATGACAAAGATGATCAGAGGGCTGGAGGACCTCCCCTATGAATTCAGACTGGGAGAATTGGTGCTGGTCAGCCTGGAGATGAGAAGGCTTCGGGGAGATCTTACAGCAGCCTTGCAGTACCTAAGGGGGGGCCTACAATAAAGCTGGAGAAGGACTTTTTACAAGAACATATAAGGACAAGTGGTGATGGCTTTAAGCTGAAAGAAGATAGGTTTAGATTAGACATAGAAAAAAGACTTTTATGGTGAAGGCGATGAAACACTGGAACAGGTTGCCAGAGAAGCTGTGGATGCCCCATTCCTGAAAATGTTAAAGGCCAGGTTGGATGAGGCTCAGCCTGGTCTAGTGGAAAGTGTTCCTGCCAGGGGCTGGGGCTTGGTTCTAGATGACCTTTACCGCCCCTTTCAACCTCGACTATTCAATGATTCAATGATTTGTGGTCAATATCATAAATAAAAATATCATCATCATCATCATCACTACTACCAGATAATTTAATTTGCTCTGGAGATTTTCTACATTGTCACAGTTAAAAATGTTCTCTCTCAAATCTTGTACAAAGCAGCTAAGTTAAAATAACAGATGGGGAAATGCCTTCCCAGCCCTCTAATGGAAACATGCTGTTTTTTCAAGATGCTATAGGTATGATCACTTGCCAAACTAGGGAAGAGGAAATAATTTTTCCCTGCAGGCAATTTTTTTTTTACCTTTGCCTTCAAGAGATGTCTCCAGGTTAGTAAGAGAATGATTTTAAACTTTTTTGAGTCATAATAATATTATAGTAAATAGCTATGGCAGATGAAATTCTGAAAGAATGCAGCTTCAGTAATCAGTGATCAATTTAGCATTATTGTTGGCGAAAATCTACTGATCTGTGGAATGGAAAGATGACACTCTAGTATTCATACTTGTCCTGTGTATCTTTGCTCTCCCTCAGAGCTAGAGATGACTTGAATCCTGGGGATGAGAGTAATAAAGCATTTTCTGAATTATTTGGCATAAGTGTTATTAACAGAATGGATCCAATGAATGGCTGATAGAAATGAGAGAGTGGGGTGACTGACTGGAGAAATTCAAAAGTCAGACCGTCTCCTAGAATTTAAAAGTAATTGTGATCTTGAATCCTAAAACACATGCCCATAGTACTGTTTAGCTCTCCTGTATGTTTTTGTAATTGCCAGTGTACACCTATTATAAAGTGCTCCTGGGAATTTCTACAGCATCTGTATTTCTGTTCAACATAATTAGAATGAATTTTATTTGATCTGACAGCTAACTGTTAGTGCTGAAACTTAATGAAAAAGCTACCTGTCCAGCTCTAGAGAAAAAATGACAGGAGTTGGAGGGCACTTAGCTGGGGTTAGCACAGCCGGTGGCAGCAAGGATCCAAAATGTCCAGAACAATAATTTTGCTAATGTTTTGGACACCAGACTGCATGAATGAGTCCAAACTTATCTTTATTATTAGCAAGAAAAGAGCTGTAAAGTTGTTCTATGTTGACTGTTCATTTAGCAAACTTCAAAGTTCAACTAGATTTGTCAGTGTTTTACAAAATCTAACTGTGGACAGTATATCATGTAGCAGAAATACTTCCTGCTGACAGACTAAGCCCTGTTTATTACACTTTTTTTTTTTTTTTCTGCATGAAGGGATAATTTAAGAATGTAATGGTAAGCTATTTAAAAAAGGAAAACAAGATACAGGTGCCCAGTTTTGAGGCCCTTCTCTCTAACTAGCTTGAGATTTATGGTAAGCACTTGCCAGTTTTGATGTCATCCTTTTCTCTCTCCCTTTCTTTTGACTGAGACACATTTTCTGTAACAGAACCCACGTAGACACAGGACTTTCATTATTTATAATTCATTGCAAAGGCCCTTAAAACTACACCTGTATTTCCACATGTATTGAGGATAACAGAGACTGAGAGTATTTTGTGGTGTTATGTAGTCTTAGTCTAGGCTGTGTTCACATTGCATAGCAGCTGGCATTGTGTATCTCCTGTGGCTCTTGGAGAAAAATGGCCTTTTGCATGTTTTCTTTAATGTATTTTTTTTGTTTTTCTTTCAAATTCTTTGGGTGAATGTTTAACTGAAAGCCACTAGAATAGTATTTTTTTTTTTTTTTTTTAAGTATGAAACCATGGGTATATATTAATAAGTCAAACATGTCCAAGGCTATTCTCTGGCAACATCTAAGATGGAATGTTATCCATGACTACTAAATTCTATTAAATTATCTTAGTTTCCCAGATAAAAAGTCTAAAACTAAATTGTCTATTGTGAATGGAACCCAGATTGAACTGAGTCCCTTAATGACATTCAGTAACTTCTTGGAGAGACAAGGGTGGTCCAGACTAAAACAGTGAAGACCTTTCTAAAAATTACTCCTTTTAAAAGCACCCAGAAATATTTCCTCAAATGTCTAATTTATTAAGGTATACATAGCCTGAGTATTTGTCTTGATTGTATATGGAGACACATGTGTGAAAGGTTGAGGGTATAGACTGCAGATAGAGTGTTAAAAGGAAAAGGACAGACACCCTTGTCCCACCCTTGTCCACGCTGCACACTTAACATTTGTTATCTTCAGAACCACATCCATATCATTCTATGATTTGGCATCCTTGGATATATCCTTGGAAGGGCAATGTCTCAGAGAGTGCCAGCTGGCACTGGTCACAGACAAAGCAGAGAAAGTGTTAAATATTTAAGTATTACGTTCAATCCCTTTGGCTCGATCTTATCTCCAGACTCTACTCCATTATGCAGTCAAGCTGCTTTGGGGTATCCAAAGAGCAGCATTTTGGTCACACCACACTACTGTAACATTTTTGGGCTTTTTTTATTTTATTTTACCTTAGACAACCATGCTATGAGTACGGATACAGGAAAGCCCACAGCCTTAATCAGAAGAATCATAAAGCTGGGGGGTGAGATGGAGTTAGTCTGCATCAATACTTGTAAAACACAGTAGCAACTGGCACAGTTTTGCTGATGTGCTCAGTTCCTCAGCACCCACTCCCAGTGGCCCCATCCTTTCCTTTTTACAAAAAATATATTTTCCTGCATTTTAATAGTAATTCTAAAAATGCTAGGCTATGGAACAGCAATATTGCAAACAAGTTAAGAAAAAGATGTAACTAAACAACAACACAAAGCTGGGAGAAGTGGCTGATACCCCAGAGGGCTGTGAGCCCTTCCGAAGGACCAGGACAGATTGGAGAGATGAGCAGAGAACTGTCTGAAATTCAGCAGAGGAAAGTGCAGGGTCCTGCACATGGGGAAGAATAATCATCCCCTGCACCAGGAGAGGCTGGGTGCTGACCTGCTGGAGAGCAGCTCTTCAGAGAAGGCCCTGGTGGTGTCCTAGTGGACAACAAGCTCTCCATGAGCCAGCAGTGCCCTTGTAGCCAAGAAAGTCAGTGTTATCCTGGGGTGCATTAGGAAGAGCATTGCCAGTAGGCTGGGGGAGATGATCCTGCCCCTCTGCTCGGCCCTGGTGAGGGCACATCTGGAGTGCTGTGGCCAGTCCTGGACTACTCAGTACAAGAGAGAGCTCCTGGAGCAGGTCCAGTGGAGGGCAACAAAGATGACTAAGGGACTGGAGCATCTATTTTTTGAGGAAAGATTGAAGGAATTGGTCCTGTTCAGCCTTGAAAACAGACAACTGAGAGTGGACATTATCACTGTCTATCAGTATGTAAAAGGTGGAGTTGAGGAGGTTTCCATGCTCTTCTTGGTGGTGCCAAGGTCAAGAGGTAAAGGGCAGAAACTGATGCTCAGGAAGTTCACCTGAATATGAGGAAGAATTTCTTTGCTGTGCAGGTGACTTTGCACTGGCACAGACTGCCCAGAGCGGTTGTGGAGGCTCCCTCATTGGAGCTATTCAAGAGCCATCTGGACATAGTCCTGTGCCATGTGCTCTAGGATGGCCCTGCTTGAGCAGGGAAGTTGGATCACATGACACAATGTAGCCTCTTCCAACATGACCCATTTTGAGTCTGTGAAACCATGTGAGTCAAGAGAAAATATATAACGGGAATTCTATTTCTTGAGAGCAGAATGTGTACCACATTGTTGGGGTTCATTTGGTGTTGGATTATGTTCCTGAGTGACAGGAGGAATGTTTTAGTATCTCTTGCCATAGAGAATGCTCTCATTGTGATATTTCTACTTTTCAATGACAAAACCAGTAAAGTTTAGAATTCATTAAATCACTACAGTTATAAAACTTCTGATTGAATTTAATGTTCAAGTTGCTTGCTGATCAGAATTCTGTTATTGTTTCATGTTTTTCTTCTTCCTCTCTCTGCATTTATCCTAAAGCATATTTAGGGTACTTGCAAAGAGGGGAATTTTTGATGTTATGGTTGATACGTGCTGATCACAGGCTTTCAAATTTTAGCCCAAGATCTCTAGGTTCCATACAAATATAATTGTTCAGCTTCTTAAGAGGCACACATAATGAATTGTATCAAACTAATTCTATGCATGAATAGACAACATATGTGAAAACTTAAATTATGAACAGTGCCTTGAAAACTAACTGCTGTATTCCTGGTAGAAATCAGAGGGAAAAAAACACTTCAAACAAATCTCTAAGAGTCTTAATAATATTGACTGAGATAGAACAAATGGTCATTAATGAACATAACTAACCCTTCTCACTCAACAGGATCTAAGTTGGAAATTATGCATATCCAACATAAAGGACCTTACATGAACTTAATTTTTATGTAGCATGTGATCCATATGCTTTGGCACCTGCAGCACTACATCATTTAAAATTTGACATATTCATAATCACTACTTGAATGTGAAAGTCGTATTTCAGTAAAGTAGTATTGAAGAAAGATAAAAGAAATTATTGAAAATCTATTGAGCAAAGCAAACTTCTGCTGTGATTTAGCTTGTCCTATAAAAGTGTCATCCTTTTTCAATAAGTAGATAGCCAGAAAAAAAGAATAAAATTGGAAAAAAAAAAATGAACCCAGATGAAAATGAAGAGGCAAAGAATTTAAAAACTAAAATTATGATGGTTAATATTGCAATATGACAGTTTGATCTCAGAATATTTTGCAAACAAGTTGCACCAAAGTAGTTTTAATGAACTGTTCATCATGTTCTGTACAGTACCAATTGAACAACCCTATCACATCTACTATGCCAGAAGGCTAAAATCTGCTAAAATGAACACTTCACATTTACTTTTAGGAAAATACTTTTAATATTCAGGAATAATTCAGTAAAACTTACTTCAAAGTCAAGGTCCGAATAACGTGATTTTCTTCTCTATTAAGCAGTAAAAAAAAAGAAAAAAGAGGTTTTATTAACACGGGGACTATTCAAATCATAGTAATGAGTCTAAATAACATTTTTGTTTTCCTATCAGGTATATATTAGGTATTTTGTAAGAAGATATAGATTTTATCTTGGTAATTTAAGATTAATGTGTGACTTTGCATAGTTTATTAGACCAGTTTCATCATATTTTCTCTGAAATAAACCAGACTGCATTTCACTGGGATGCATAATGTGCATGTTATTTGCATGCAATTGAACCTCTTGGTGTATAAAATATTTCTATACTTTCTGTGGTATTTGAAAATTATCATCATTATATATTTTTTACACAGGTAAATACATATCTATGATTTAGACTTTTTATAGGTTTACCAAAATTGATTCTTTCCTACATCAGGCTTACATTGGTACAACTCCATTGATTTTAATGGAATAAATGACAACAAAATCAAACCGAAGCCATAGCTTCAGCTTGTTTGTTTGCAATGACAATCTGAATGAAGAAAGCAATGACTTTGTTTTAAACTTATGACAAATCTGATTCAAAGCATCTGATATAAAGCAAGAATGATTTACTAGTGAAGTAATCACTTGTATAAACACAACAGAATATGATTGCTTAGACATGTCACAAATAATTTAGCACAGAATTTTTTTAGATTCAAAAAGAAACCATTTATAAAGTCAAATTATATCAAAAAGAAGCAGAAATATTATAAAGAAGTGATAAAAGTATCTTTTTTCTTTTAAAGTAGGAAATTAAATGGCTTGCAATAGATTAAAAAGATGTAGAAAGAAGAAGCTAGGTTGTGAGAGCTGAAAAGAATGCAAAAAAACCTCGAGAATGAAGAAACGACGCATTCAGCTTCAGGAAGGAGAGTTAGAGAAGAAAAAAGTACTCCCAAATCCCAAAAGGCTTGCTGCTGAAGTTTAACCCTGATTTTTAATGATACGGTATGATGACCTTTAGTAATGGTGAAGGAACCTTTTCTCACTGCACTTAATTTTTTCAGTGAAGAAGAATCAAACTCACTAAGTCAAGAAGAAGAATGTTCTTGATTTTGATGTTATTTGGTTTGATAAACCTGCAGGTTTTAGTAAGCTGCTTTGTTTTCCTGAAATCGAAAGGAATGATTTTACACTTCTTCCAGCTGTAAAAAGCGGAAGATGTTTGGTCTCTGAGCCCTTGATTTTATCACTTTGTGACATGTTGTCTGGTTTTGTAGTAAAATTTTAATGCTCCAATCCACAATAATATAAGGAATATTACTGCAACACTGTTGACACTGCTGCCTGAAGGGCTCTGAGTCTCTATAAAAGAACAGTCTAAGTTAAAATAACCAACAAAACAAGCTTTGGAGAAGCTATCTTTAATCATCAAGGCCTGATTTAAAGAAAATCCATGCATTTGTGATGAGGAATGTTCTACTTTTAAGGCGCAGTTAGACCACATCTACCACTGAAAAGGCTCAGTGGCTACAAAATAAGAAACATGTACAACAGATAGTTGAAGCAAAGTTTACAGGAGTAACTTTGAAAAATGTTTGAAAAAGCTAATTTTTAAGTTAGAGTTCAGTAATAAACCTGATACCATTGAACCCTAAGTAAAAATATAGCAAATTCAGGGAAAAAATGTGCAGTTTGCTAGATACAGTGATTTGTAAAATTGAAACATTATATATTGCTTAAGTGTGCTTGACTGCAGTGAAAATACTCCTGGCATAGCTGGATTATTAAGTTTTGCTCCCAGACCACTCTATCACTGTTTACAAGGTGAAAATACATATCTAACAGACTGCAAAATATTCAGTTGTGCTACTGTCAGAGGGAGGCAAGTATTGCAATTTTGCTGTTAGTTCACACCAGTTATGACCAAACAGATCATATATCACAGGCTTTTCTCAGTGAGGATTTTTCTAGGGCTCAACAAGAACCTATCACAAAAACATTACACTTATACAGTAAGGAACATCTGTTCTGTGCTTGGGCTTCACTTTTTTTATGTGGCTGCATACAATGAAATACATCACAAGTTCTGCCTGAGTATATTCTCCTAAAACGTAAAATGTGTGTAATTGCCACAGGAGCAGCAAAGTTCTACAAGTTTTGCAAACCAAAGGATGCTGGTTATGAATGTGATCCTGAACCATGGAAACTTATTTGCAAATTGTCACTGACACCACTAGGTACATGATCAGGTCCTCCTGGCTGCTACATCATTGTCCTGAAATGACAGCAGTGTTATTTTTTTGAGAGAGGGAACATATTTAGAAGCATGAAGTCATTGGGAAACTTACAAGGATGACGGAGTTTCCCTTCAGTCTCAACCGGAAGTTGAAATTTTACTCAATTGTTCTAGTTTCTGTATGATATATAAGAACCGTTAAAATAATTACATTAATTGTGACTGCATATATTCTTTTCTTCTTATATGAAGTTTGTTATGTCTCTTTTGGCTGAGGAAAATGGAGTTTTCCACACATACCTAAATGCTTTCAGAAATCAACCATATAGCTCATTCTAAAACTGACAAAAGGCAACTGAGTGGAGTAAGGGGGGAGATTTCCTTGTGTCAAATGAGCAGCTGAACTGGTCACACCAACATGTTTCTTTTAAAAAGCTGTTCCCTTTATGCACCTGAAAAACAGATTTATTTTAGCAACATAAAAATTACACTGGAAGGTGGTGGGTTTTTTCCGAGGATCAGTTCAAGATTCATTTGAGTATTAATGTTAAAAGAATACAAAAAACCTGTCAAGGATATTATCTATGGTTTGCATGATTTAGTATTTTGTATTTGACCAGATTCTGCTAGGAATGATGCAGAGTAGGGCAAGTTTAAAAGGATATTTCTACTACTATACCTTCTGTAAGTTTTCAGTAGTTTAAGAATTTCCTTGGGAGGAGCTTATTCTGAAATCTAAAATGTGCTGGAGTAGTGAATTCCAAAATTTAAATATGTAAACATGACAAAGGAAATTATGTTGCTTATCCCTTTGACATTTCATTTGATGTTTCTCTTTTTGATAAGAGATATGAATAATAGTTTCCTATTTGCCCCTTACTCATCTGTTGTCCAAGCTGAAGAGCCCCAAATGCTGGAGAACTGGAAAGGCCAATAATAAAGGGACTGTATAAAAACCTGAAGATCCATGCAATTATCAGCAGCTGGGAGTTAGCTGGTATAATTCTGAAAAAAATGAGGGATACGGGTAGATTTCAACCCATGTACAATTGCAAATGCTACATAAATAGAGATCAGTTTAAGCAGGCAAGGGTGTGATAGACCTCTTTGTCAACTCCAGTGACAGTTCTGCATTGCTGTTCTACACTGGAAGAAGCAAAATCATGCCTGTAAACTGGGAAAATTTCAGAGGAGAGTAGCAGCAAAAAGTACTTTTAGGAGGAAAGGATAAAAGAGTGATGCAGATTTGTGTAACTTTGTCTCTGGAAGAAGCAAACACAGAAGCTTTTACAAAAACCTTAGAAGGATATAAATACTGATAAACAAAACTGGTATGGGGAAAAACCTGGAAAAATCAGAATTGGTATTGAGAAAAATGTAAGTTTATGTAAGTGTGTAATAATTGCTGAGGGAAACAGTGGAAGCCCTTCACTCTAGTCTTGAAAGTGAAGTTTGACTATGTTTTAGAGAAATATATTGCAGAAAGTGTTCTTGCATTGATATAAAAGGTGACCTGACAAGAATTTTTCCATCTCTGATTTCTATGGCTTTTTAATCTCAATTGATAAAACCCATTTTATGTAGAAAAAAACCCAAACAAACAAACAAGAAACCCCCTACTCTTCACGCCAGAGCCAAAATTAAACTCTGTGAATAGAGATTTTGGGTAGTAATTGATTTAAAATCCATTTTACTTTGTGCTAATAAGGTATAGCTTCTCTATGTAATTCCAGAACAACTGTAAACTCTGCCGAAGGAACAAAAATAGAATTTCGAAGAATAATGTCTATACACCAGCACACACCAGTCCACTGGCACCAGGAAAGAGCTGCTCCTACTAAAAGACTAATAAAATCCCTCTCCATGTCTGTAAAATGACAAATGCCTGTTTTTCTCCTTATTCTATTCTGCATTACACCACTATCTGATTAATTACATCAGATACTCCTAAAGATATATTGCATTGTGCAAAGCATAATTGAAACCAGAGATACCATATTATAGTGAGGGCTATACCCATGCTTCCATTAATATAAAGTCTTATTATCAGCAGTTTATAATTCACTCTGAGATGAGATTTGACATACAAGATCTTAGCCTGAGGAGGATTTTTTCCCAGAATAAAAGTAAAGACAAATCTTTCTTGGTCCTCAGATATATAAAGGTGGAATATGGATAGACATTTTTGATTTAAAATTTCTTTTGTGTGTATATAACTGAAAAGCACTCTAATTTTTGAAAAGAAGATTGTTGGCTACTAGTTCATAACGTGAGCTAGACATAAAGCCAGTAAAATTTTGATGAAAAATTGAATTTAATGTGGAAATTTTAAGTCTTTAAAACATGCTAAGAAATTTAGTACATCAACACACAGCACAAACACAGCTTCAAAGATCTCACTTCAAAAGTATTCTGATAAATTTTTGTAGCCTGCTGTTCCCTGTTTTTATAGGCCAGCCTGCATATTTATTTACTCAATCAACTAAGACCACTTGCTTTGTGTTTCTGAATGCTTTGAGGGAAAATGTAGCACTTGCTAAATAGACAATGATAATATGAAGTTTGCAATATATGCTGAACTTCATAAGACTGACTAAAATTTCAGTTTTTCATATCTTCAGTTACTAGAAGAAACTCTGCCTGATTCTACTCCTTCTTCTATAAGATAACCTGAAAATAAGCTGCAATAATATCTGAAGTCAGAGGACTCTGAGGCCTACTCACTCAAGTGAAAGACAGGGTTGTTATAGGGCTAGACTTCATTTTACTGAGAGTCACAAAATTGGCAAGAGCTGTCTCCACAGCTTATTGAAGAATGAAATGAGGAATGGGGGGGATAGAAATCTGAGATACAAAATGCCTGAAAATAAATGCGATGTGGAAACATGATAAAGAAGAAATTCCTGTGATGCTCGTCTCTCTATTTTTGTTCGTTTTTTTTACTTCTCATCTCATAAATCAGAATGACTTCACACCATTTTGCTTTTGTTCTGCCTGATGCTCTGGTACTTCATTAATGAGATTGACTAGTTTAGTTTGTATTTTTTCTCTCCTTCACTGGTTTGGAGATTTTATTATTATTATCATTATTATTTTAGACCTTAGCAGTTTCCTCACTGCTATTTTTATCTCATTCTTCCTAATACCTTCATCTTGTTTTCTCTCAATTTCTGCCATATGTCCCACCTTTTTTCTAATAATCTTTTTTTCCTCCTCTTTACCTATCTTTACTTTTTCTTTGCACTTCACTATCTTTAACATGTCTGTCTATTTTCTCAGCTGTAACAGTATTTTCTTCCTTAAGTACCCTGTCAGTGATTCGGCCAAGGACCTACAGAGTTGACTGTCTTTGAGTGTATTAAGAACTCTCATAAATGAATACAGATGGATTATTTTGGTCACACAATCAACCTACTACACATAAAGATCTCACAGCAGAAACTGAGACAGAAAAATAAAGAAGATATGAAGCTGGAAAGAGAATTCCAGTTCTTTACATGACAAATAATTTGTGAAGTCCTTTCCTTCCTGTTCTTATAAAGCAGGTGACATTTCCCCCCCCGTTTAATAAATGCTTCAGTTGCCTGTCTTTGCATGTCAATTTTATAATTTTTTATAGTGTTTGTCTTCTTTCAGCTCTTTTCCATTTCTGCTCACACTACACTAACCATAGTTCCCTTCAAAAAACCATTGTCCTTCTTCCACAAAGGTAACAATGCAAGTCTCTTCACCGATATCTACTTCCATTTTTTTTGCCCAATAAAAAGAGCTGAATTACTTATCCTGGAGATATGCTTCCCAGACCAGCTTCTTCCCCTATATTCAAATCTTCTAACTTTCCTCTGCATCTGTCTGGGAATGCAATACTTCACTTCAAAGTAATTTCATTTAATGAGCACAACATCCAGTGTACATTTTCAAAACAAAAACCATTCCAAAAGACTGTATTGAGTGTTTTCTTCATTAAAATCAAAACAGTTTGAACTGAAGAAGCATACTCCAAGCCACTTTGATGCCAAGGTAGCAAAGCCAGTTTGAATCCGTGCATGTAATATATGTGCAGGAGATTGACCAGATGTTTGATTAGTGCTCCTCAGAAACTCCGCGATGTGCAAATATGCCTGCCTGTGCCTATAATCACATAAGTACTGTCAGGCGCATACCAAATAAAATAAAAATCACCGGTTTGCACATTGTAATGATTGCACATCCTTAAATTTATATTTATCTAGGCAATATTTGTATGTAAATATTATGGCATTTTCAAACTATTTTTGAAAATAAAATTATTAAATACGTAATAAAGCATTTAATTGTTCACATCCCAGCATTTCCTTCAGAAAAAAAAAAATATAGATATAAAAGTTTTAGAAGAAAGTTTGTGGACACACAGTAGGATTCATCTGACTAAATTTAGGACATCAACATTTTTGATGTTTTTGTTTGAATTACTCATTCTGGCTCCCTCTATGGAATCTGAAAAGAGACACCAGCACTGAGGCATGTCATTTACTTAATCCTGGAGCAGATGTCTAAAAGTGGCCTAAAAATGGCTATTTGTCTCAATTGACTCTATAGAGGAGCCAAATGTGAAGAGCTCTTTTTCCATTTCAGAAGGGGAATGTCTACGTTTAGATATATATAATGGTAGGGATGGTGGATCTTACAAGTTAGAAGTCAGGATGTAAATTTTTTGTACTGATACTCTAGCTGTGTTCCAATTACAAGCTAATAGGAGGGGGAAGCTTTCTACTGCTCAGAATCTTCTCCTTGAGACCTGGTCTACTCATGCTTTATCAGGTAGGCAGGGTGATCTTGAATGTCCTGCTGCAGGTTTTGCTGCTACATAAAGTTGAACAAACCCTGTCTTTTGAAAAGTCTTCCCTTGCCCTCCCTTTTTTACTTTGTTCAAGGCAGCCACAAAAATTAATCCAAGCTGGTCAGTTCTAGCCAATAAAATTTTGGGCTTTACCTCAACACTTGCTTCTTACACGCTGCATATGCAAACACACAATCACGTTCTTTATCTGTCTGGATCTGCTTTTCAGGATCTGCTTGAGACTCGGATTTTCTTCTATACACAATTTTCTTTCATGTTCCTATCTTCAATTCTGTGCAGCACATCCTTCAGTTCAGTGAAACACATCTTCATCAAGTAACATTGGGAATCGCAAAGGCAGATGCAAAAAGCTGATACAGTTTCTTTCATTTCTGACGTGCCCTAATATCTGTGGGTTTTTCCTAATACATGGGATTATGCTGGGTTTTATGAGGTTTACAAACATAATTGGTTTTCTGGACCAAAATACAGCCTGCTAAAACTAGTACGTTTTCCCAAGTTAGAAGAGACTACATATTTACTATCTTACTATATTTTACTGCATTTTCTGCTACATACTTAGTAGTCTCTTCTGGGCATAAAAATGATATACAGAAGGGTGACTGAGATTCTGTGTCTACATCCCATCTTAGAGGTAAAGTTAAAATATGATACAAACACAGAAAAATAACTTTAAAGGAGCAATACATTATACTGATTGGTTTTCAGGCCTATATGCCAAAGTGGTCTCAGGAACATAATTTTGTCTATGATGAAGTAACTATTGTCATGATTTTTACAATTTAACTAAGATTTTTTTTTTTTTTCCTTAGGTTTCTTAGGTGAACTTTGTCACTAATGGAGGGAAAGAGGCATTACCAGAAATTAATTTAGAGTGGATGGTATGGTGGCATATATGTCCATCTTCTCAGAGAATTATGAATCTTCCTCACATATCCATATATCTAATATTAACTGGACTGGATTTAAGCCTCTATATCTGAAGAAAATAATCTGAAAGATGGCATTGTAGATAGGTAGGAGAGCGTACTGCTGGAAGGTGACCTTAGCTATTCTGCTTCTGGGGTTGCATTAAATTTGAGAACTCCTGTGCACCACCTGACATCTATTAACTAATATTCCTGAGCTGACGGCAGCTCAGGAATATTAGTTAATAGATCTCAGGTTAATAGATCATTCCAATGATGCAGACTTGCTTTGAAAGAGCCTGTCTATCTGAGCACTGAAAGGGCAAGCACTTAAACTGCCTTTTAGAAATAATTTTAAAAATTAGTTCAAGAGTATACATATTCACTTTAACAACAACCAAAACATGGATAATTTTTGATTCCTTGCAGATCCCCGCAGTTCATTTTCTATTAATTTTTAAGTTCAATGAAGTCTTGTAAAAACTTATGGTAGTACACACACAGTATAAACAGCAAGGAAAATATTTTGCTTACAAAGCCTGTAAAGATATCTCTTGAAAAGAAGCTAAATTCTGATCTTCTGCTCAAACTCTTCATAAAACTTAATCTACATAAAACATCAACTCCATTTTAAAAGAAATATCCATAAGTATCCACCATTTATGAAGTATCAGCTACAGTTGCACCTAAAAAATTAAAAATCAGGCCGAGCCTCTGTTTCCCTACACAGACGGGTCCAAACTTTGTAGAGTAATAGCTAATGGCTTCACATTTGCATATACAGTAGATTTTTTTTTTTTTTTCCATTAAGAACTTATTTCAGAGAATGAGTGAGTACCACGTTTTTCTCATTTGTCTTTCTCTGTCCCACAAAATGCTATGTTTCACAACATTTGACATGCTGGTGAAATGTATTCCCAGTCCTTAAGGAGTTCCAAGTATGAAATTAACTCCAGCTCACTCCTGGCTTTCATAGGTAAAAGCTTAAAAAGAATGGCAGTATTTGATGCTTAGGTCTTAACAATTTATTTTGATAGTTTTCACTTTGAAAATGCTTACATCCCACAGACAGATTGTAGTAATAACTGAAAGCCATTTAAAGACTTTTCAGTACACTTTTGCAATCTGACTGAAATCTGTGATACTCCACACAAAGCCCACCTGTACCTATTGCACACATCAGTTGTACCAATGCCTGCATGCACTTGCAAACAAAACTAAATCAGTAAATGGTGAACTATTGGATGAAAGGATCCAAGATTTACACCAATGAGAGCAGAATCAGACCTATCATATCTGAGACAGATATGATTGTCAGCAATAACATGGCAAATATTTTCAACTGCATGTGCTTGCAGGTAGGGCCAATGATTAGCACTTGTATCTTGCAGGAATAGTTTTTCTTCTCATAGCAACACAGAATTTTCCAGTGGACTTTACCTGGTAGGTCACGAAATCCTCGGCAGTCGTGTGGAATGTTAAATCTCCAGAACTATATTGTTTCATACAGACTGGCTCTGAAACTTTAGTCTTGTTTTCTAGGTATAAACACTTCTGATAATAAGAGAAATATGAACAGCAGTGTGTGATCCCAAACAATAATTTATACTGAATTAAAACATTAGCTTCACCCCTTAGACACAAGACACAATTTATTGTCTTATCATAAAATTAGAACAACAGAGCATGCAATCTGTTTATGCACCACTGACCTCTAAAGAGCTCATTGATATTGTGGATCCAGTTTCGCTTCTTGATAATCCTGCATTGTCATCCAGCTCTGAGGCAATGAAATTCTTCACTGCTGTGCGGGGCTCAAATGGCAAACTCTGCATATGTTCTTGGGTGGGAAGATGCTGGTCTAAATTGATATTAAATTGGTCCATTACAGAGGGATTCATATTGAATTCGGGATTAACTTTGTAGTGCAACAGCCTTTCATGAGGCAAGGTATCCATGCCTATATTCATTTTGCTTTCATCTTTCATTGATGGCTGGGTATTTACTGAGCCCCGGGGCATGACTATATAGTCACTTTCCATCATCCGTTCTTGAGGATGGACTATGTCCATATCTGCACCTCTCAAATTGTCGTCAGTGCATAAGTACACAGTCCTCCGCAGCTCACTGTTGTCTTTTTTCAAGCACTGATTGGCCAGTTCACTCATACTCATAGGCATGTGGAGACCTGTTGGTTGCTGGATAATGACTTTGGAGATGATGTTTCCAGGTAAGGTTGAATAGCTCATTCCTTCAGGGTTTGGTCCCTTTTCCTCCTCTTCATCATTTAGTGAAATTCTAGAAAGAGTTCCTGTTATAGTGGCTGCTCTGCAAGGTCCAATGTCTTTATGAAGAACTGTGGGTCAGAAAACAAGATTCTTACAACATGAAACCATATCAACCCAACACTGCTTTTTCTTGTGGCTTTATCTAGCAGTGCTTCCTTTACCAGTGCATCTTTTAAAACTTTTCTTTCCACTTATTAACTTTCATTTTATAAATATTGTTTTTGGAACAGCTTTTCTGTAGTTTTGCATTTTTTGTTCTCCTAATCTACTGCATATAATCAATACTGATCTCTGACTAGCTTAAGTTATTTATATGAATTAAAAACATTTCATTTATTCCTATGGACTTACATAGATTTTAGGTGACTTACAGCTTAAGCACAAGCCTGCCATGTGGAACTCATTAAGGGTTTTCCAAAAAAATACACTATGACATCTATACTGCCATTATTAACTCCACATAACCTCCTGGAAAATGTCAAACAGATTGGAAGGCAGAATCATTTTGTCGATCCATTGTAATGACCTACCATAAGATTATAACTATGAGCATGTGTTCCTAAACTCCTAAATGTTCCTTGTCACTGACTTTTAAAAACTCTTCTCTGATAAATTCTGTTTTAAATAAAAGTGAAAAAAAGAATTGCCACATTGGGAAGAAATTTCATTGGTATCAGAAAGAATATTTTACTGCATCTGAAAGGGTTATAAAGAATATAAACTTGTTTTATAGAAGAGTCATAACCCACTTTTTTTCTAGGCTTAGACCTTCCTGGTCAAACTTGTAGCAGCATCCAGCAATTTTTGTTGGGGTGAGGTTTACATGTAAAAGTTACTAATCGTGTCATAAAATTCAAAATTTCCAGAAGCATTGAAGAATAACTTCAAAAGCATAACATTTATTCAACCACAATTATTCATCTAAAAAAAAAAAAAAAAAGTCTATAATCCAACATCTGTAATGAAAGAAAAAGGGTAGAAAGAAAAAAATTAAAGTAACCAATTACTGGGCTTATTGCAGCTGGATGCAGGGATTTTCTGGTCCTGGTTGAAAATATTAAAATTCAAATATTAATATGAATTGAAATAATTAATTGAAATATTAAAATATGAAAATATTTAATTCACACCAGTGCTATTTTATACAACAAAACCCAGCTCATGGGCTGAGATAGAAAGACAACTTGAAGTATCTAGGTATTACATTTACATCTCTTCTGGTTGCCCAAGGTCTCTGACGACCCAGATCCCCCAGTACCCGCCTGTCAGTGTGCTGTCTTTTTCCACAGCAAGCAGCTCATAAGACATCTGACTCCCCTTCCTCACATTGAACTAACTCTCATTTTTTTCCATTATGAAAAGAATAATTTGCTTCTAAACAGCTGTGCACAAATACCTGAATTCAGCAGCTGCTTCACTGTTTCCAGTGACACTTGTTCAGACATTTCAAACTATCCTCTGATCTATCCTTAAATTTCTCATTACCAGAAAGTGAGTTCAAATGCTTATCTAGTAAAGCCTGTTCATAACTGCATTCAGAATCAATCTCCTTCAGGAAGCCTCTGACAAGGCCCTCTGTAATACAGAGTTATGTTATCACAGGTAAGAAGTGAGAAGCACATGGATCAATGCTGGATTTTTGTCTGCATTGGCTGGCGACACACAGGCACTATCACGATTCCTCAAAAATACATGTGCATATTAAAATTGATCTGTAGGGAAGAACTACGTCTATATAGCAAGAAACTCAATTGGCAGTTTTTTAAACGTGGGTGACTGGAAATTCAAACTTCACTTTAATGAGATCAGCTTTCTTGGCTCCGCATACAGCCAGTGAAGAGAGAGTGTCCTTCAGGTGGCTGATGCCGAACAGCGAAATCAGGCTTCTGCTCTGACTCACCCTGTGGAGACGACCCAGTCTCTCTTTCTCTTCCCCTTTATTGAAAACTGAGGGTGTTTAGGCAAGATAGTTTCCCTAGGAAAAACTGTGCTTTGGAAATATCCCCTAGATTTAAAAAATTCTGCATAGTTTAAATAGTCATTTATTTTACACTGCACTATTTAAACAAGTTTGGAAAATAAATAGCTCAAAATGTGTTGCCTTTAATATATGGAAACAAACATAGCCAACTGATTAAAGATCATGCTACTGGAATATATTTTAAAAACCTGCAACTTTTCTCATTAAAGTGGAATAAAACTTAATTTCCTTAAACTATTGTTTTCACTTAAGAGTCCTACAAAACATACTTCTATTAAAAAAATGCAAATTGATGCATCCTTCATATACACAGCTGTCAAGATACACTATTTTTTATTTTTTTGTTAAAGTAAAATGACGTTTTCACATCTGCTTGTGTACCAGGGAAGGAAAGCTTAATGTGTTAAGAATTATTTTCTTTCCACAGCTTTTTGCTTTCTAATAGGCAGTCACACCTTTGACTCCTTTACAAATGCTGAATTGTAGTTAATGGCCTTAGTAACAATTAAATAAGTGTATTCATACAGTGACAATTTTTTTCACATTTTCTTTTGCTTTAATTAATAAAAAATTCCTAAAAAGAACTAAGCCTCAATGTTTTTCTGGTTTTCACTTCACAAGGAACTCGTACAAGACTACTTTTTGTTGGCTAAATACTTTCTCAACGTTCTTACCTGACCGACAAGCAATGTCCACATCCTTCTCAAAATCAGTCTGTAACAAGAAACAGTGAAACCAAACAGCCATTATTAATTCAACAATAAACCACAATACCTTTTTGTCAACTAGCACTTCCAAAATGTCCTACTTACAGGGTCACAGTCTCTTAAAAGTGGTTTCTTGTTGCTGAGAAGGTGAAGTTATTGTTTTACAACAGCAGAACTTTACAAAGTTTTCCTAAAGTATAACTGGGTGGTTTTCAAAGTATGCTGCCTGACCAGAAAAAATAAGATAAAATAGGTGGAAGTAGAGTATATAATTTTAATAAAATGATACAGTGTATAGTTTTTAATGTATATGGAAGACTACTTCTACATCTCATCAAAGGATCTTCTTTAAGGAATCTTTTCATGGTAATGTTATGAAAAGAAATGTAAAAAATAGCCTGCAATACAAATTACTGTGAATAAGTGTAATTCAAATAGTCCATCCTGTTTGAAACTTCATTAATTTCTTATGAAGTGCTTGTTCTTTATGAATCATTCTGTCATTTCTTGCTACTAATGTAGCCATATAAAATTATTGTACTCCCTGAAAACAACTAGTATTTACTTTATTGTGCAAAAATTATTTGTGAGAACTAAGAAAGAATTATAACAGTTGGAAATCAAAGTACACTTTTCCTAGTTAAAAAAACCAAAAAAAACAACTATTTATTCTGTTAGAGAATTAATTTAATTTTTCTTTTAATTTTCACAAGACATTTATTTCATTCTAAATGTTCAGTAAAACTGATCTCTTTCTTGCTTGTGAAGTCCAAACGTTAAGTTCTTTTTTTGAGTAATCATTGTGAAGGGCATCTGCTTGCTGTACCTTGCATTTTTGCTGAGCCTTGCATGTTTTAGGGCCTGATTCTGACCATTACAATCAATGCCAAACTGCTGTTCAAAGTGAAGAGACTAATATGTTGTCTTAATATATTACCTAATAATATTAGCAAAATTCACGATCTCTAAATTTAGGACACTAAATAGATTCCCTCTGTAGAATGTCTAGCTGTTTCTCCTTGTCTTGTTTGAGAACATTTTTCAAGATCTTTTGAAGGGAAATACATCAGTACTCTTTACATCAACACAAGAAAAAGTCACAATATATTATTATTTTTTATTCTCTTATGTAAGTATCTTTTATCCTAAAGAAGAACTGGTGGAAGATACTAATTCACTGTGCTCCACTAAATGATCACACCAATAATTTAAAACTAGCAAAGATATTTAAGCTAGCAAATGATGAGCTAAATAGTCCTTTTTGTTTAGGTGTTAATATTTCAGCTATGCAAACTTGCCACATACAATACAGTAAGCTTTTGTTAGGAAAACTGAATTCATATTCAAAGAAGAAAATAAAAGCTAACCATGATTTGAGCATGTCCATTAGGAAAAGAACTTGAAGAATCTGCATTGATTGGATCCTGGCAATTTCTTAGCCGACATCTGAATGCATCTTGAACCTGTGAAAAAAATATACTGATTCTCTTGTAACATCATAGACTCTTGTTGAGATTAAATTAAATCATATGGAGTACAATGTATGACTTTTCTTTAGCCCACTTCATAAATCAGAGGCAGTAAACATAAATGACTTTTTTTCTGTCATTTCATACATTTGTTATACTTTGTGGCTGCTATAAATTTGTCAGTCTATCACATGGAGACCACAGAATTAGTTTTATGTATGGCCAGAATTAGCTACTAGACAGTAATTATATGGTATTTGCGCCAAATCTGTCTTGGTGATAGCATTTGGTTTTGTCTTACTCACTTGGTAGAGGTCTGATAACAAGATAAATAGATATACTGCTAACCATTGCAAGACAAAGTGTATCTTCTTCTTGATAAATGAATGATTCTTGAAAGACAGTTCTTTACAGTTATTGTAATCAGTTATTGAAATCTGTTCTTAACAATTATTGTAATGTCCTAACTGTACTTTAAAAAATAAGTCTATTTGAAAGATATTACCGATTCCAAAAATAATCTCTAACTCCACATACAGGGAAACTAATGCATCTCTTCTAGGAGTAAAACTCTTCAGATGAGAGAAATACCATCAGTGTGAGCACTCGAAGAAAAGTGGATTTTTTGCACACGGGCAGATTTCTTGAAAGTACAAAAGGAAGTTATCAGAAACTACTCTTTATTAATATGATCCATAAAGTAAATTTGAAGACTTGTCCCTAAAACACAATATATTTGAGAAATCATTTTTTATAGGAAATCCTATTTTTATATTCATTTTGGATAGAGTTTATGCCTAAAGAAATACTATTATTCAGCACTTCTGTTAGAAACATGCTTCAAGAGAGAGGCACACTCAAAAGGAAAATGCAGTTCCTGTTGGCTGATAGCAGAATGCAAACATATTTTACTGCTGTCTCTTAACAATAAGGCAACTTTTGTAATATAATGTTTTACAATGTGAATTTTAGTGCCAGAAATGCAAGTGTCTATATTAAATACAATTCCTTGTTGCAAGATGTGACTTGGAAAACAGGAACTTAGTTGGGTGATACAATTTTTTATTTGAATATAAAAGTACTATGAATGAAATGCCTCAAAAATTATATTCCATTTATTATCTGTAAAAAATACTTGATGTCTTATTCAGAATAATTAAAAGGGAGAAAATTGTCTTCTACTCATGAACACTTTGTGAACTGCAGAAGAGGATAATTCATTGATTGTTGCTGATGAGTTGTCCCCTTTAAATGTATCATATTCTAATGTGAGTTGTTTAGAAGCTATCATAAAAGCAAAAATGAAATGAAACAGATTCTAATTAGAAGACTTTTTTTTCTTTAATGAATAGGAGTTCTCTGCAGTCCTGATAAGTGACTGTTGCAGGTGGAGGGAGCCAAAAATCAGGCAGGAAGAAGAATGAAGCAAGGTGGGAAGGTTTGGATTGGTTTCAAAACACCGAGACCTACCACATGTTGTAATTTAAAGCGTGCTGTATTGAAACTCAGGTTCTGAGTTTAGGTCACTACACTTCCTTTGGTTTTCCATGTGTTTGATGTTAATTTAATTTGGCATCTCTCAGTTGCTGCAAATTTAATCCAAGCCTTCTCTCACTTTATCAATGCTGAAGTTAGGTCACACTTCAGAGTTTTATACTCTTGAATAAGCACTGGCACAGTGATTTGACAAAAAATATAATAAAAAATGCTTCCTTCAAAGCATCCCTAGCTGTGCTGAATCTCATCTCAAGGCATATGATGCTTGACCCCAAAGCATTGTTACTTCAGAACATACCATTTATCTCACTGTACTCTGTGCAGTGGGCTTCCTAATTTTTGGGACTCTGTTCATGGAGGTTTCCCAGTTCTAATAGCTCCAGAGATCTCAAGAATCTCATGTCATACTTTCAGTGCCTTCTACATTAAAGCAGTGAATCTCAATTTTAGGATCCTCTTAAATGTGCATGTTTCTTACAATCCTTCTGAAGTGCAAGCAGCATATGATCTGAACATGCTAACAGAATGTCAAATGTAGCATTATCTATGATACTGACATATGTTGCAATTTCTAGGTGTTCTCGCCCAAATCAGAATCAAAACGGTTGAACTTTCTAAATGCCAGCTTGCTCTTCTAAATTGCTTGTTCAGAATTGTTAAGTTTGAGTATGTAAAGATGTCTGTCTTTGTATTTTACTTTGAAACATAATCTTGTTTTTCCCCCTGCCTTTTAACATCAAGTTACAAGATTTTCTTAGAGCCGGGCAGAGAAGGAAAGACAGATGTGATGAACCTGCAGATACCAGGGAAGTAGTTTCCTTAGCAACAGTAACCAGCTCCAAGCTTTTATAATTTACCCTTGCCCTACTCATGTACTTTTTATTTTTCTCCCGCAATTTTGAAATGTGGGCTCTAGACCCCAAGGATGAATTTAATCCAAATGCTCTCTACTCCACAGAGAACAGCTACAGAAAAAATTACATGTGGTTCCTCCCATCACCAGTATTAACATTAAGTTACTAAGTGTGATTCAAAGCAGCTTTAAAGCATCTTATTCAAGCAGATCAGGCAAACTATTTTGCTGAGATAGATAAGCTTCAATGTTGACCCCTTGTATCATTCTGTGACACATCCATCAACATCTTCCAATGCCCAATTAGGTGTTTAAACAACAAGGTGAGGGGAAAAAAAAAAAAAAAAAAAAAAAAAAAAAAAGAACAACTCTAGGCTCTCTGGGCTAAGAAGGCAAAATAAAACAAAAATAGCTAACTGCTTTTCATTTTTCTTCCAAAATTTCCAAATAGTCTGTGAAAGGTCTTATTCTTAAAAAGTATCATATTCATTTTATAAGTTAGAAAATAGAAGTATAGAAAGATTTAATGTCTTTCTGAAAAACACTGAATTGATGGTGGACAGAAATAGATGACACATCACTTAGTTCTCTTCCACTTGTACATCTTAGTTGGTGAAAATCCCTGGCTTCCTAATGCAGCCCATGTCACAAAAGGTTTTCAATACAGTGTGCTAAAAACAGTAACAAATGTTTCCATCATTTATGTTTATATCAATACAACTAAGAGAAAAAAAAGAGGGCTTTTATATACAATTGTAGAAGTCTATCTCTTTCTGCTATGTAATGACAAGAAAGGCATAGCAAAGCAGGGCTCTCCTCCCTTTGTTTGAATTTTATGGAGATATATTCCTCCCCAATTTTTTTCCCCCTGACAGTCAGAATTATTGTTTTGCCTGTGCTGGCATGCTATAAATATTAGATCAATCTTATAGGCTATAACTGAGATAGCTTTCTAGCCATCATCAAGACTGACAAATATGTTGGCAGGATTTCCTTGACAGGCACTGGCAGAGCTAAATGCTTTTGCAGACAACCAAAAGTACCAGACTATTCTTTCAGCTGGGAGGCACCATGTGCATTGCAAAGATGACACTGCCCACTCTGCATGATGGCCACTCTCTTGGCCTGTACTCACCTGAGGGTCTCTGGAACTGGAAAACTAGACTCCAGAATAAGACTGAAATGTAACTTATTGGACTTACATCTCTTTCTGTGTGAAGCAGACAACCATGACTGCTGCTACAAACTGAACCAAAAAAGTGCAGACCACACACATTTTTCAAATTAAAATTGATTCAAGTGCATGAACTTTTACTTCTTTGTGCTTCTTGAAGAAATTTCTCTGAATGTTCTTTTCCCATATGAAAAATATTGCCTTAATTAATTCCTCAAGTGTTTTGACCAGTTTGCAATTTAAATCTGGAGGACTAAAGAAGATTAAATGTGTTCTGTCAAATAGAGTTCAATCAGCAATATACCTAGGCTTCTTTTTCTTCCACCATCACCACTATCATAATTTTGGATGGAGATAATCTACTGATTAGTGAATAAGTTGTCTCTGTACATTTACTTCTGCCTAAGCTGTCATGGTTGAAGAAGAAACACCTCCATTAAGCAGAACCTTATCAAACCTTGGTGCTTTTTGGGCCTCACTGGGAGGTCTTCTCATGAGGTAAGTTTTTTAAAATACCATGTAAGTAGATTATGTATCTGCTTTACAAAATGCCTTTCTTGTAGAATTTCCATGTTAGAACTGCAGTGTGTAACTGCACAGACTGACTTGCTGGAGGAACTTCTGTTAGTTGTTAAAGAGAGTAATAATTCTTTGCAGTTAGATTTTATATATATATATATATATATATATATATATATATATATATATATGTGTATGCGTGTGTGTGTGTGTGATTTGCTAAACAAGCAGTGAACATAATAAACCTTAACTAGCTGATTTCATACACATAAACCTAAAGAAAAGATTCCTGTATAAACATATTTATAATCCACTATTTTTCCATATTGCTTGCATTAGAAACAATGAGCTAAAAGTGGTTCCAGTCAAGGTATCCTATGAATTTGAAAATTGAGTTTACATATAGAAAAGGCTTATTTCACCTCAATCACCACAGTCCTACCTGCGAGTATGGTCAGACAAGAATGTTTCTATGAGATGTTCAGCATTATTGAAGCATTTCCTGGGAATGAGGCATTTTCAGCAAAGAGCTGTCATTAGAATTGGAAATCCATCTTTAATTCAAGACTTAGGGCATTGTTGGAAGATGTCTGTTGATTTTCATCTTTCATCAACAGTCAAAATACTTTTTTTTTTTTTCAAATAAACTTCTATATTACTGCACTGATACAAGCTTAACTGCTGCTTTATTTTTTTTTTTAATTATTTTTTTACTATGCTATGCTAAGTTATATTAATAATTTCTCATAGATTTTGGTCTTTTTTAAAGAAAATCAATGACTGATAACCAGGTATATGTTTCAGCCTCACTGGATCCTTACAAAAGACACAAGAAAATGGAACTAGTACAGAAGGAAATGGAATTAGAACATGAGGAAATTAAGATAATAGAGGAATTCAGATTGGACATTAGAAAAAGGTTCTTTGCCTTGAGGGTGGTTGGTCATTGGGACATACTTGATCATGGTCCCAAGCCATGGTCAGAGCTCAAGGAGTGTTTGGAGAACTCCTAGTTATATGATTTAGTTTTAGGTAGTTTTGTGAGGAGCAGGGTGTTGGACTCAATGATCCTTATGGGTCTCTTCCTAGTGACAATATTCTATGACTCTGTGAAAGATAATGGTGTTCTTACTGCTTTAGTTTAGAATGTTTTTCACATGCTACCTTGAGCAAAAGGTCTGTATTTTAAAACAAAAATATTTCCCTAGGACAGTAAGTGGAAGGTGGTATGCCTTTTCTAGGCTAATTAATAAATCCCAATGGATACAAAAATTTCACAGACAGAAAAACCAGTATGAAACCACTATTCTTTCTACTGAAAATAGAAGCAGTGTCTTACTGTTATACTAAAAGAATGCATGAAATGATTGCTTTCAGATTTACAGATAAGACTAACCTCTTTCCCAGATGTAAATCATATTAGAAAAGAAACTGCTGAAGAAAATAAGGTAAGACAGTTCTACATAAAATATATTTTTCTTGAGTATTATCTCTTATTCTGCACATATTTTTATCCTGAAAAAATGGGAAAGTGAAAGAAAAAAAAAAGGTATCAAATGAGGTCCCTTGGTATCAAAAGGTATCAAAAAAGCCCCTTCTAATATGAGAGCTGATAAACCAAGAAATACAGAAGTTCATTGCCCCTAACAGTGTGATTAAAGTGAGAAGGAATCAGCATAATGTAAAGTGCTAATTTCTGCAAGATACTGATTTTTTTCTTTAAAAATTGAAAACTTAATTATTTGATAAGAAAATCGCATACGCATACTGTGAAGGATAGTGATATAAATCTCATGCAAAGTGGTACAATGCTGAAAGAATTGAATAAATTATGTCACTCATAATTATTGTTCATTAATATACTGAATTTCAGTGTTTAAAGGGCATCAGTGGTGAAAAGGGAAACCCTTAAGTGAGATTCCTCACTCAGCATTGACAATAAACCTTTCTTGAAGCATCTTCCTGTTTTTTTTTTGTTGTTGTTGTTGTTTTTTTTTGGTGTTTTTTTTAATTTTTATTTTTATTTTTATTTTTATTTTTATTTTATTTTTATTTTTAGTCCTGAGGTTTTCAATTAACTCTTGTCCATCCCAGGGAAATATGCTGGATGTTATAATCTGGTTTACCGGTGTGGTAAATATCCTGAAGCTGATAAATGATTAGCACATGGGTATGCCCATGGACCAGGAAAGTACTGTCCAGTCCAGCTCCACCTGCTCATTTTTGATGGAGGGCCCCATTACCACAGATCTGCCGACAAAGCTTTACTCTACTGCTGTCAAACCCATCTCAATAAAATGCGGGGTTAGTTAGCAGGTTAGGCAGGTTAGAGAAGCTGTAACCAGAGCCAGATTAAGGAGCACTTATGTAGGAGCTTTGCCATCAGATTTCAGTGGTGATAAATCCTGTGGCAGGTGGCACTGAGCTGTGAAGGGCAGGCCAGAGTGCTGCTTGTCCTCACTATTCTCACAGCACTCATCTGTCTTCATCCTTGCTGTCCCCATAACTTTAGTATGTACCTGAGTTTGTAGATCTGAAATGGCACATCTCCACCAACATTACACATCATCTCCTTGTGTCCTCTTTCAGGGACAGTATAAGATGAAAAAATGTTGCATTTGAATCTGTTTCAGTGTAAAAATCTACAGCTTTTGGTCTTCAGAAGGGCATTCATGTTTGCCTTTTCCTATACTCATTTCTAACACTTAGAAATCAACTGTACTTGGGATTTATTAAATAACACCTTGAATTAAGTTGGTAAAGTTTTATACTGATATTTTGCACTTAGAATTAACTGATCTCCCTCCTCTCTTTCACTTTTTTTGTTTTCCTCTTTCACTTATTCCTGTACAACTAACCGTAAATTATTTTCCTCATTCCATGAAATATATTTCTGCAGAGCAAGCTGCATATAACATTAAAGAGCAGTTGAAAGATTAACAGGAGCACGGCCCTTTGGAAAACTGGGAATCCATTCCTCACCTCCCTTCGGAGAATACAATGGACCATGACAATAACAAAGCCTTGTAATGAATCAAATACTGCAAAAAGTATCTGAAATAATATTGATCTTTTGTCTGTCATGGCCAGAACTGCAGACATCCAAGTCAGTGCGAGAAGTGGCAACACCACACAGGAGCTCCAAAGGGATGCCCTATTGAAAAAAAGAAAAAAAGCAGCATTGTAATATTGAAAAAAATATTAAAAACTCACTATTAAAATAGAACATATTTAAGGATGTCACATTATCAATTTAACTTGAAAATTGTAGACAAGAATGTAACAGTTGTACTTTATGTTCTAAAGAATATCCTGTATTCAGTTAATAAACACATTTGCAAAATTTTTAAAAAGTATTTAAATGTGCTTAGCACTTTATACAGTGTTAGCAAACACAGTTGTCATCATCAAACTATTGTCTCACATGCACTGTATAAGATTTGTAACAAGAAGATGTAAATGATCAGGACTAACATGGCATTACTGGCGGTGGTGGCTGACAAAGCTGTTGTTGAAACTACTCCACACTTGGCACATTTGAGCGTCAAACCGCTATGAGGCTCACTCATCTGACTGCAAACAAACAGAACACCCACAAAAAGAACAAAATATTGAATTGTCACCAAAAAACGTTGCTACTGAAATTTAGCTTTTAAATATGACGTCATGCAGAAAAAGTAAGTAGACTTATTCAAGGTGAACGCTCTATATTGTTGCAGAACTCTATTTTGTACTTTACATTATTGTTAGCTTTAAAGGTTAATGCTATGGGGCTTAATTTCATACAAACTCTATTTCTTCTATTTAATCTAAAAAAGGCCCCAAATGTGATTAAAAGCTGCTCAGTACACTGAAGTAAACATAAGCACGTGCTAGGATAGACACACAAAGTGAAATCCCTCTATTCAGACCTGGTGAAAGAAAGACTGCTGCAACCAAACATGCTTGAGAAAGAGCAGAAGTCACTTAAAAGAGGAGTGTGAAATATGGACCATTACAGAGCATTAACAGGGAAAGAAACCAGCAAAGTTTATTCAAGCATAAAATGGATACTGTATAGTCAGATTTGTACTAGTGACCTGCATGGCCCACTAATATCTGGAATGGTTTTATCCATGTCATATGAAGGTCTGAATACAGGGCTTGACACATATGGAATCTGATGAAATAAATATCAGTTGGTACTAAAAAAAGGGTGACCTCTTTTGTCTTTTAATAAAACACAGTACACAAGCATTAAGCTCAAAGCATTTTGAAAAGACAATTGTACCTCTGCACCTGTCAGAAGAGTTAAAGGACAAAAACTGGAATTTAAGTTTTCCATACAGCATGCATTCAGCTTCTTGAATCAACTAAAAAAATTATATTTTTCCTATTCCTTCTCTTTCTGATATCAGAACAGGGAGTAACCATAGCTAAATAAGACGTGATACAGCTGACAGGAAGGATGTTGTACCTATTCCCAGATGGAAAGTGGTCAACATGGTGAAGATAAGCAACAGTTTGTTTTTTTTCCCAGTCATTTCAACCAACTGAACTCTTTGCTATTGCCAAACCCAACACTCACAAGACTTTTAACATATTATCCAAAACAACATTGAACTCCAGTGTGTTCCACTTTGATAAACCGAATTATGATTTTCCATTAAAAAGTACAAAGTATATTTCCCAAAAAAGGTGGATTCTTCCATAAGAAAATAGTGGGAACCAAGATACAAGATGATTTTGCATGAGAAAATAATTCAGTGAATCCACATCAGTTGGCACCAATTAAAAATATAGATTAAAGAATGAATTAGAAAAGTGCCTTGGGTAAGTATAAACTAAGTTTGTGAAAGTACTTTCTGTCTTTGCCTGGCAGTGTTTCAGCATTATTAGACTGGATTATTCTCTTTGCCTCTATAAAAATGCTCTGGATCTTGCAAATAATAACAGAACTTAATGTGTGTATAAACCAAATGTAAATTTTAAGCCTAGGCATTTGCATATGCTTCCTCTTTTACCAAGAAAAGGATGGAGGTCATGATTGAGATCCATCAACATATTTTTTTCCTACTTGTTGATTCTCCATGTGCTTATTAAGGTGATAAAAAAACTTACGGAGTTAGTATATTTTGCCCCATTCACTTTTTTAAATCCTAGGGCTGAACTTTTGATTGAACTTTTGACAAAAACAAGTTCAGTGTTTATCAGGAAGAATGAAGTTGACTTCCTGAGCATGGCTGGCAAAAGATACTTGAGGAATGAGTGACAATCACCTTTCTAGAGATCAAATGTTGAATCAATTTCTATGGCCCAAAGAATGACTCAAGAGATGTCATCTGCCAAGTAGTATCAAGGAATGCTTTTGCCAAGCCACCATCTCATAATATCACACAAGATTTTTTTGTCATTAGGGTATCTGCACCTTTTCCCAAAATAGCTGGGTTATTTCTAACAGAACAGTCTCTGATTTATCCATTTATTTTAAAGCTAGATTATTTCAAAATAAAATATTTCTTGACTAAGTTGCACAATTAGAAAACAAGTTATTTGTTTCACTAAGAAAACAAAGTATAAGCGAATAGATTACTATACCCTGCAACTGCGTAGCTGGGGGGAAAAAAAAGAAACACAAAGAGCAAACCCCAAAAAAACCGCAGTTAAATTTGTTTGAATGTCCATACGAAATGGACAAAGCCAAACCTGTGGCTGTTTCAGCTCCTTAAATCGGAATTAGAGCATATGTGCATGTGATTACTAATTTATTGCTACTTTTGAAATAATTTGGGTAGTTTTATAATATTCTAAATTTCACTAATATTATTACAGAGTTCAGAATGTTGATGGAGCAATGTAGACAAAGTAAGGTTATTAAATTAATACTTTCTAATAAAAAAAGATGTAAACAGAAGTAATAAAATTACAGAGTTTGGTACATGTTTGTCAAAATATTCTTCCAAATGGTGGAAGAACTGAAAAGCAGAAAGACTTGATTGAATTAATATGAAATGCAAATCACACCAGCTAAAATATTATAAGTGTACTCATCAAACATCTTAGGAATGTTATTTTTAGTTACATGGTAAAATAATTAAAAGTGAATCTGCAATAAATTTGCCCATAGAAGTAATGCACAGAAAAATGAATATATCATAATTTATCATTGTTAGAAAAGCAGATATTGGTGGAGTTAAACTACAACTTGGCTAAAATACAATACTAGAAAATATAACTGTAAAAAAATCATTATTCAAAGTTTAAATACACTTTCATAGGCATTATGAAGGTGGTGATGCAGTTGTGAAATATTTTTCTCCAATACGCAATGAATTGAGGTTTGCTGCTGAAGTACTTCCTTGTCACCCACTATAGAACAGTTTCTGATACCACCAGTCATAATCTTTTCTTCTCATGATAATAAACAGAATTTAAATGTAAATGTAAATGCAAATAAAAAAGACACATTAACCTTTTTTCTTTTTTAACTCTTAAACCATGGGGATTGTTTTACTTTGATGTTCTTTTACACTAATTTAGAAAATACACCAATGTAGATGTTATGTGGATGTAAGAACAAAAGCAAATTCCTAATGTTCCTAGTCAAAAATGGCAGAATTACATTGACCTAAGTAAGTGATATATTGTTGTAAAACACATTTTATAACAATTAACACAATAACATTATTTGAATGTATAACATAGTAATTAAATGTGACAGCTACACAAAAATAATCAGTTCCTTCAGTACACACAGTTCATGAAACTCTTATCCTAACTGCAACAGCTTTACAAATGCAACCATTTTGTAAAAACTCTGCTCAGATTTGTTAAATCCTCATTCTTATTAACTTAATATTGTTGTACTTGTGTTTTATTATATTCAGTTTGTTTAGTTGCATTCCCTCAGGATAATGCAACAGCAGCTTTTGAGATTAATGGAATCTGTTAGAAACACTGTTATACTGATATAAAAGTTCACAGCACAATCAAAAGCATTTTTGGTGAATATCTGTAATTGAAAATTGATGATAAAATTTTAATATGCTTTAAAAGAACCCAGTTGTTGCTTACCCCGCTCTGTGTTTGAGTTTTTTATCTAGGATTCCATCTCTGGAAACAAGTTTATTAAATACCAAAATGCCAATCACCATGTTGACCTGTCAAACAGAAAACAAACAGCTGATCTTTCAGTGCCTAAAAGAAAATATTGCATCCTGGCTGTATTGTATTACAGGCCTGCAAAATGCCCCCTCTTACACTTCTGAGCATTCCTTCAAAAGCTGTGTAGCAATGTTCCTGAACACATCAAAAGGCTGTATTCTCAAAGAAATGACATATACACACTCTCTGCAACAGGTTTGTTTTGGGACCTTGAATTATGCCTGGTATCAAGCTATGTATGCGTACATGTCTGATGGCCAGAAGCCTGAGTGATATAACTTTAATATTTTGTCAGTTTTAATTACAACTATATATATCCTATTCCAGGAAAACCACTGCAATTTGAGTTCTCTGCACAGGGAAGAGCTAGTCAGAGCATAGCTCCTTTTAAACATTTATTGTCCATGTGGGTGTTCCCACTTATGCAGAACCAGCCTGTGGTTTTCCGTATCTTCCTGCATGTAAATCACTGTCTATGTCATCCACCAAAATGTCACTTTTGAGCCTTGTTTGACTGCAACTATTTTTGTGGATCAGATGAATTCCTGGGATGTCTGTTTAGCCCCATTAAAGTAAGTGGTGTTACGATCACAGACATGGGTTGAAGTTCTAACCTAAAAAAAATTCAAGTGTCTCTGCTGTGGGACTTGGGCACTTAATGGACATATTAATGGCATTTACTGGACAACTTAATGAATGTTATTATCCATTTGTAATATTGAACTGAACTCTATTAACCTGTCTCTGCATGGCCCTGCAAATAGGTAATACCAACTTTAGAATCTATTAAATGAATGTTCTTTTTTTTTTTTTTTTTTTTTTTTTTTTAATTTATTAGGGGAAGATAATTCTTTTTTCCTTTCAAACTGGTTTTTCAAAACCTGTTCCAAAATACCTAATTGTTGCTAGTCTGCCCTGCCAATTCTTTTTTCAACTTCATTTTCAGCATTAACATTTTTCAGCTGATGTTATATAATTCTTTGGCTTCATACACTTAGGCTTAAGTGGCTGCATGGAACAGCTCCTTTCCACAGCCACCAGCTAATGGTAGGGCAAACTGCGACTGGGAACTTCCAACATCTCTGAACAAAGACTTGCCAATTAAACAGAGAACATACAGTTACTTCCATGTGAAAATTAGAACTGGCTTTTTGTAAACATCCTTGGCTCCTCTACCATGACAAGCACTGTGAGTTGTACAAAAGGATCCTGGCTTGACTCCAGGCAATGATGAGACAAACTCTATGGGAGTAGTAAACATCCATTTCAGGAAAATTCACGTAGATGAATAGCTATATCTTTGATGACTAATAAGACTGATTCTCTTTTACAAGAGAAAACCAGAAATAACCAGTGCTGATAGTTATCACAGTATAAAATTTCTGGAGTGGAAAGAGGAATTAGATTCAAAATCTGTAAGGGAAAAATGCTAAATAAATTGTTGTGAAAAATCCATACAGACTGCAGAGCAGATGTCTGATAGCTGATGGCACAGGTAGGATGTAATTTATCTTACCCTGAAGAGCAGACATTTGAAATACTTCTGATGGTTTGATCTCTAAAAGTATGTATTTTTATTCACTGACAATGAAATATGGCTGGGATAACTAACTTAGTTGGAGAAATCTACATTGCAGTTAGCTACAATTAGGCAGAAATGAATCCTACACCTAAATGCATGTCCAGAGAGGTGGAAGATTAATACAGAAATGAGTAACATTTCCCAGCAATGACAATTTTTTCTTTGCCTTCAAAAGCAGTAGCCATGGAGAACTTGCTGGCAGGTTCCACTCCTTCTGTTGCTTTTGCTGGCACAGCAATCCACTGCCAAGCAGCACTCTATCAAGACTGTCACCGAGTTTCACAAGGCAGTGACAATTGCGTAGATGCTGCTGATAATAACCCAGTGATGCCTGTAACAAGTCTGCTGTGCCACTAATCAGTACATTATTCTCTCACAGCTTACTGTGTAAACATGGAGAGATAATTGGTATAAAGAAGTGATATAATCAAATGAATCATGTGTTCAAAATACTGAAGGTATATTAAACAACAGTCATCTCAGTATTTACAGCAAAATGCAATGTTGCTTTATAACTGAAGTAGTACTTTCTATATATCATGCAAAAATACTGGGAATTATATTAATGTTTACCAAGACAACAGCAGCTGCAGGTCCAACGAAAGCATAAAGTAGCCCTCCTTCCAGAGACAGCCAGCAGCTGAAAGAACATTAGAGAAGAACTAACACAAATTAAAAATAAGCATAACACATTGTTAAGAAAGCATTAATAATTACTACAGTGTATTTTTCTGATGTATGAGATTCAAATGCATACACAAAAAAAAATTGTTTTGTTGATAAGATGAAGTAGAGAGCTGAAAGATATTTCCATTAGCAGCAGTATTTCAAAGTCTTTTATGTGAGTTATACATAAACTGAAATGGGTAAAATGTATAAAGAGCACAATAGAAAGTAAGTTTGCAAATTTTTATTGGACCTCCTCTAACCATGTGTGTTGAGTTAACTGAGCAGGTCTTGCCAAGTAGGTATCTAGAAACATTTTTAGTTTACCATATCTGAAAATTCTGTACTTAAAAGTGATGAAATGGTCAAATACCTGTAATATAGAACTTCAGAAAAAAACAGGTTTCTATATATCCTGTCATTTAATAATTGCTATTAGAACTACAGCTTAAATACAATATTTCCACTACAGAAAAATCATATATGATATACGACTTGTTCTGTATTCTCACTAATATTTTGCAAACAATTTAAATGTATATTTTAAAGCATCTGAAAACTGTATTTTCTGGAGACCTCCTAATCTCAGAGAGTTTGTCATTCTGCATCAGAGCTTTCACTGAAAGCCATCAGATTTCCAAACACAGAGCACTGACAGAAACAGATTCTAAATATTTGATATACTACGACGTAAAGCTTTTCACATCTGCAAAAGTACAGGAGCTTCAGACACTGAAGTAAATGCAGCTGTGCTATCTTCCCAGTGATTACACATTCAAAGAACAGCATGTTTATTTGAATGCATGATCACACCTATATATAAGGGAACTCCAGTATATACATTCAAATAATTTACTTGGATTTCATATCCAGAAGCATTCACATCAGAATCACATGTATCTTCTTTATTTTCTTAATGCTTTTGTACTTTTCAAAACCAAGTAAAATAATAGTATTAATGGGCTTTTAGGTCTGGTGTTTTCACTGCACGAAATAAAAGCATTTTCCGTTTTTATGAAGCCATGTGAAAACTGTCACATGAATGCAACAGCACCAGTGTGCTAAATTCTGGAATGATAAATGGATGCAAATAGTTCTTGTTTGCTTCACAGTTAAAAAGGTAGTTCATGCCAAGCTATTTTACATCCTATCTCAAAACCCAATAATGTTCAATTTATTTTTGAAATGTCAAAGAAAAATTACTTCAACATTTTCTGCAGTTTTTCCTACTATTTTTTAACAAGCTAGGTTATTATTGTCAGTCTGGGAACACAGACTTCTGAGAGGGGGAAATGCATTCATAATGCATTTCTTTACCACTATGAACTTTTAAACTTAGTGAAGATGACCACTTTGAGTAACTAGGACTTGCAATTAAAATTTTCATGGTTTTGGGAGACAGAAGCAGCAGTTCATAAAAATAGTTGATGTATTGTTGTTTGAACATAATTTCAGTTACCTGTGCTGAAAAAAGGGTCAAGAACAGATTTTTCTAAGTAAAAAAATAAAACCCAGTTTCTACCACAAAACCCTTTGAGACCAAGGAAAAAAAATCCCTCCCTTTTCTATGTTATAAAGTAAAATGGCTGTTCAAAGAAGTGATTTCCACTTAGAGGCAGAGTTGGAAAAAAATGTAGAGGTTGTCCTTTTTTCACTGAACATCTTTTTTACACAATCTGAATTTTCAACGGTCTGGATTTTCACCTGTGTGTGACATCATTATTTCAATATATTCAACGTTTCTTAGTTGATGACTGAAATTAAATTTTCCTCCATCTTCTTCTGTTGAAGACTGTCTGCAGATGTCTTTCAGCTGCCTTCCTACATCACAAGGCAATTCTTATTGATATTTTACTATTTTTTCCTTCTTTTTCTTTGCTCTGATAGTTTTTTTTCCCCCTGTGTTTTATAGTTGTTTTTATTTTGTTCTCCTGTTCTGTCTTCTTTCTCCTTGATGTGCACATAGCAGAAAGTCATAGAAATTGATTAGTGTTAAGAGCAGCCACCGATGGCTTTATGGGACCATGTTACATGGTCATAAAATTCTGCTGAGTGATGAAGCATCTGTACACTTGCTCCTGTGTCCTGTACATTTTGTGAGATGTTTGATACTTTCCAGGATATTGGTTCCTTCTCTTAAGAGAGCATGGCAAGAGCATGGCAAGAGCATGGCAAGAGCATGACAATGACAGAATTTTAATTTTTGCTGATGCAATAAATTCCTGGAATTTATCTGCACCATATGTTAACATGAGTAGTTAACATAGGTTTATTAACTATAAGTTTTAGTAGTGGTGCTTTCATAGCTCTGATTGTCTGAGAAGAGATTGCAACAAAATTTCTTAGAGAAATAGCTGGAAAAAGCTATTAAGCTTTCAGACACACTAATCTTTTCCAGATAACATGAAATATCTAAAACCTTTTTCTCTGTGGTGTTTTTTGTTTGTTTGTTTGTTTGTGTTTTTGTTTTTATTTTTGTTTTCATTTCTGTTTTTGGTTTTTTTTGTTATTTTTAGGAAATCCCTTCAGCCTCTGTCACTACAAGTGTCTGGGTGAAATGTTTTTCTTATGTAGTTTTAAAAATACAGAAATATAACTGTCTAATAATTAGAACTCAGAAAGAAGACAGAAATCAGAGACTGATGATCACAGAAATGGCTTCATTGTGAACAATTCAAGCACTCTCATCATACATATACCATACAAAACTGAGAGGTGCTGCAAAGTTCCTTGGATCTTCTCCTTTTCCATGAATCTCTTCATGTGTGGAACTATGGGACTGGAATAAATTGCTTAATTTTCACTTTTAATGTTCTCCATGTAAAAGCTTCATTTTCAAAATGAGCATCTTAAAGAGCATGGATAGTTTGCCACAGGGTGTGTTTCTGATAGCAGTATGTGTATAATTGACTGCAGCCAATTAGGCAAACAGGCAAAATACAGCGAGAGCAATTTAAAAACTTACACAAGTGCTTTAGTTATGGTAGGAGGAGCAGGACAGGAGTTTTGCTTTGACACTGCCCAACAGTTGTCATGTGACAAAATTCTTTGCTGCCTTCTGGAGTGGGACAGCACATCAGCTGGTGATGGAGGAGGAATCTCCATTCCTTGTCTTCACTGTTTTCCTTATGTAATTCTGATGTCAAATGCCAAGAAAATATATTTGCAAATAAGATGAGAAAGCTGAATTATGGTTCTATTTGTCCCTTGTACGCCTTCATTTGTTCTTTTCTCACATAGTACCATGTCAGCTGGATTTGGATCCTGGGAGAAGAGTTGTTGCCTGTACAGAGACCTGCTCTTTTTTACTTTCCAGGTTACTCTTAATGAATGATTTGTTGCTTCGTCTGAATATTTCAGAATACCCCTTTTTAAAAATGCATTCAGCCCAGGAAGGAAGCAGGAAGCAATGCTAACTAAAGCAAGTACTCACACATGAATGATTTCAGTAGAGCAAATGTAATGGGATTAATCCTGCAAGGGACAGAACTACATCCCCAATGGGGGTCTGGACATCCTTATTTTGTGATTTGTAATTCTTGCAGCCTAAATGGCTTTCCAGTTGTGGTTCAAGGACTAAATAATAAAAAAAGCCAGCAATATGAGTACATAGTTAAAAGATAATTCAAAGGAATAGGTTCTCAATATAACACTCAAAAGGGGCTTAAGACCACTGTTGCACTTGCCAGCTCTAAATGCAATTAAGCATTTAGTTACATAAGACATTCTTCATTAAAAAAGTCAAGATGCATGTTGTCACAGTTTATAACTGCAATGCTTAGTGGTTGGTGTCGGAACTCAGGTGGAGGTTTGGTTTTGTATTCTTACCCACCTGGAGTGCCAAGATGGTGAGACATACAGGGGAGGGAGGGGGAATCCTGATCTCACTCAGTGATGATGCTAAGGAGAATAATTAAACATTCATTGAAGTGAGGACTTGACCTAACTCATCCACATCTCTGATGAATGCCCTCATTACCAGTCTACAGGGTCATATTTCCTCTTTCTGTCCAGATGCATACTCAATTTCTTCACCAACGTGAGGAGAGCTCCGAAGAGGCTGACCAAAGGAAGCACACTCTTGCATACATAATGGTTGTTGGAGTGCTCTGCTGGCAGGAAGAAGGCTCAGTTCCTTCTTCATCAGAAGATCGAAGGGCAGCCTCTCTGAGAAGTTAATTTTCTGAGGTGCAAAATACACACCAGCCAGGTGGTTAAACAGAACTGTATTAGTTGAATGCAAATGAAGCACACAGATTTCCTCCTTTCTGTCTCTCAAATACAGCACAGTCCAGGAAATGGGCTGGATCAGGGTGTCCAGGAGAGAGCGGATGGATGGCAGAACTGCTTTGAGATGTTTGAAGGGCTTTGGCTCTAAGCTGCTCAGGGGCATTAAAGTCGAGGGGTCTGCTTGGTGTGCAGAAACCTGGTGCCAAAGAGACTCTCCCCAGTATAGTTTTGGACACGTTTAAAGGTTGGCAGAGGCTACCCACAGCATTTAATAATCTCTTTTGTAAATCTATATAAATGTTAGGTGTCTAAGTGGGCCTAGTGCTCAGTGTTTCGTAAAAGCTTGCTACTTCAAAATCTCAAACAAAATCCAGGATTCCTGATGCTTCGCTGAGCTCAGTCCAAGACTGGCATGCTGTTTTCTGTTAGTTCTCTTGTGAGTCACTCAGTGACTCTTAGGGCAATTCCAGGTGTGGAATGGATATGGATACCTGTAGAGACTTTAGAGTGTGCTATGCAGTTTCTCATGGTTATGACAATCTTAGTAATTAAAAACATAGTTCATCATTTCAGATTGACTTACTAGTGAGCTGTTCCATATCCTTTTGTCTTGGTAAAGCCTATTGATATTGCAACCACTAATGCTGGCAGTCCTGAAAAAAACCAAAACAGTAATAATCAGCAGATGCTGAGTGAAATATTGCTGTTCCGCCTGGACAAAAAATGACAGGGCAAGCTTAATGCAAAATGGACAATTTTACACGGAATGAATTATTTAATGAAGTACATTGCTATTGTAGGATTTGTTTTTCTGAAGCACTGGCAGGGAGGAGGACACTGTTTTCTGCCCACGGTGTACTGTTTTGATGTAGCTGAATTACTGGTACATTTGACAGGTCTTAACTAGAAAGAGGTTTCATGAATATTCAGAGAATGTTTCTTTCTTGATTTATTTTGATTTCTTGATATTACAATACTTTGCTGAAAATCTCCTAAAATTTTGTTAAAACATATTTAGGAAAGAATGCTTCAATATACACCAGGATACCTTGAGCCTGAGATATAGTGGAAAGGCTTCTAACCTAGTTTTCCTTTTAGTGTCATGCTGCATACTATCAGTATTCCTGAAGAAAATGATGATATTCTTGACATTTCCATTGCATTAAAATGTTTCATTCCAATGATTCTTAGGAAATTAATTTTACTGACTTACCCCATCCAAGGCACAAGAAACGCTTCCTTATGAGCCGTGTCCTAATTTTTCCAGTAACAGCCATATATGACTGCCACGCTTCTGTCAAAACCCAACAGAATGAAGCTAAGAAGAAGAAGTGTAAAAATGCGGTGGTTGTGGTGCAGATGCCCTGCAGGGAGCAAAGAGAAGCTCATGCTGAATACTTAGGGACACCCATTTCTGTTTTCAATTCAAAGACTTGTCATATTCTATCATCTTGACCTTTATCCTTTTCTCCCTTTATGATGTGGTGGCCACAAAGAGCAAGAGAAAGAAAGAGAAATGTTTATGGGGATTAGGCAGAAGAGGTTTTGACTTGTTTTCCCAAATACTGAGTGTTCTGAGCAGGGACATAACCACAAAATAAACCATGCCAGCAGATTTTTCTCTACACATTTACTTTGACCAGGGACCATCATAAAGCCACTCTGGTAAGCCAGTTACAAAATTACTGATTATAAAATCACACTGAGCTGAACACAGAAAATGTGGGGATATAAATGTTCCTAATTGTCAGTTACATTTTATTTCCCTCCATGAAGAAAGGTCCTGATGATAAAATTTAAATTTGATTTTTTTTATTTTTTATTTAAATTTTATAGAACGTTAACCTCTTGGAATACACTGCCTTAGATATTTTTAGGCAGGTTTAAGTATCATAACCTTAACAATTGCCCTGGATATTGTTTTCATGGGTATCAGTCATTTGTCGTCTGAAAAGTATTTTGAGCACATGCAATTTGCTTTCTTTTGTCACTTTAGTCCTTAATTAAACTTGACATTGTAGCTTACGTAAATGAGCTTCTTGGCATAAATTATCATCTGCGCTCCACTGTGTTGCTTAAAATGCCAGTAGCAGGCTATAAAATGCAGTCTGCATTGTACCCCAGAACCAAGATGACACCAGTAATGTTGAGAATAACATTAGCACAATTTATCCTTAGTAAAATTTAAAGTGTCAAAATTATGTTAAGATTAAAAAAAAAACCAGTTCACACCCCCAACATCAATGAGGTAAATTCATGAAAAAATGAAAGATGTAGATATTACTTTATGATTATTTCTTTATGCATCATACACATCTAATAGCTACCTTATGCTTAGCCTTGTACTAAGGCTAGTCAAGAGTTTTTACTAAAATCCCAGTTGGGCAAATTATTTAGGGAGAGAGTATGTACATTCCTACTTATATATAGGTGCTTGTATATATTGCTGATTCAAGGCTTATAGGAAGGATATGGTATATATGGCACCCATGTATTATACCACCCATGTTTTTTAGTTCATTTTACATTCTTAATTACTTCCCAATATGTTTTGGGTTGAATTTTCCATGGTGTTAATTTTTCCAGATTCTTATCTGAAATCAGTTGTGCTGGATAACTCCAATCTTAAATAAATAGCTGATAGCTGATACCAGCTGACATTAGCATTAGCTGATGTCAACCTCAGAATTTTGAAAAATTTATGCACTTGAAGAGTCAAAATATAATGTCTTCCCGCTTTGAATTTACAGATGTGACAAACAACTTGTCTTCAAACCCTGAGTCAAATTGTCTATCTAAATCTAGAGGAAAGGGGTTTTGTATAATTATATGCAAGAGAACTGTTGTTAATTAAAAAAAACAAAACAAAACAAACAAACAAACAAAAACACCAAACAAAAAAAGCAAGTAACATAAACCGGAAAAAATCAACAGATCCTGAAATGACACTAGGCATTCCATCCTAGGCTTTGCCATTAATTCTTATGTTTAGATGACCCTAAGGTGCATGGATTCATAAAATCTACCCAGTTAAAGCCTTACCAAAAGCACTATCTCCTGTATATGAATCCCGCTCCCAACCCCCGCTCCCCCCCCCCAAAAAAATCCACCTATTTAAAATGAAAATTCTGCAGTGAAACACAAAATAAATATTAATAGAAAATTCATAAATGTCCTTTCTTTAACTAGCTGGTTATGAATTCCTACTATCGAATTTTAATTTGCTTTCCTATCAATGCTCTTGCAAAAGCTAGAGAGTTCTGTTGGCGCAAGAATTTGACAACAAAATTACTTTTGAGGAAGAGTACAGAATCTTTTAAGGAGGAACTGCATAAGCTAAAATACAACCTGGAAAAAAAAAAATATTATACTACTTCCCTTATAAATAATGCAAATACAAAAAATCCTGATATTTTTGTTGAAAACACTGCTATCTCTTATGGTTGACTTGAGTGCATACTGTAGGATTTAATTCATAATTTATCCTCTATATTGAAAAAAAGGGATGATGATAATCTGAGACAAATCTGGACATGGCTACTATGGAAGAAGGAACTGTGATGAAAACGTTAATGATCATGTTGAGCAAAAAATGAGAAGACAGAAGCAAGTTTTATGAGAAGCGATCTATGCTCTAGCTGGAATATATGACTGCTGATTATATGTAACTCTTCAGAGCAGCAGAGAGGGGTCTTTAATGAGCAACAATGGTAAGCCTGTATCACTGATATAACAGTGTATTTGCATCACATGCCATCAGAAAAATGCAGATCAGCCTCAAAACATCACCAAACACCACTGTGGATAGTAATGACAGGTTCATGTGCAGGCAGTGCTTGCAGTGAACTCAGCCTCTCTCTCTGCAAGAGAAGCAGTCCTGGCAAACAAAACTGCCCCCTCCTAGGCATGGCCAAGGGCTCAGCACAGTTGTCCAATACCCCACTGGAAATCTGGCTTTTATGTACTTCCTTATTCTTCCCCTTTGATAAATAAATAAGGAAAAAATGCTGTTCTGTCTGGGAAAGCACTGTATCTGGGAAATCAATTTCCAAATAGAAACAAAAATTCATTTTCACCAAAGACTGTTATGAAATGGACCATTGAATATGTCTAATTTTAGAAAGTATATATTAGCATTTTTTCTTGCTCACCATGTTATGGACTACAGCCAATTTCTGCTTCCTCTCCTCTTCTTCCTTGGCCAGGGACCACCACCTCCCCTCACCTTCCTGCACATGCAGCAACATCACTCAAACCTTGTGGCCCATCACTCACAGAAAGCTGCAGTGTGTCAGCCTGCCTGCACCACAAGATAGTAGTACACATCTTCCCCATTGCTTGAGGAGGAGATGTTTCTCATTTGCTTCTAAATCTAGTTTATTAAAACTCACTGAATTAATTACCTGTGCTGAGGACCTGTCAACCTGCAACAAAATTAATTTTAACAGCCTAATTTATTCACTATTTCTTCACGCTTCTGAAATTAAGTAAACTTTTATTCTAACCTCCTCTTCCTCCCATTGCTCTTGTTCTATATTTACCTATGAGTGAGGGGAAGGAGCTTTTTTGTCCTCAGAATGCATAGCTTCATGGACTTTAATTGAGTCTCAGGTGTTAAGCTACCTGGACTATCTAATTAAGACCATTCATCCCTTTTTAATAAACAATATACTATTGAAAGCAAGAACACACATCAGGCATCGAATTATTTCCTTCTCTCATACTTGTAAGATACCTACTTCAAATGAGTGTACTGTAGCACAACTGAGAAATATAAAAAACAATGGAAATTCAAAGCTACATGTTCTAGTGATTAGTATTTTTTATATAATAGTGATGAGTGAAGTAGAGAATACATCAATTTTTATGACCTGCAAAAGTAGGTCATAAATGTAACCTCAAAATAAGAATCTATCAACATTCTTTGAGCATCTGGCTGTTGTGCTTGGGGTTTTTAAAAAGAAAATTGGTATTATTTAACAACAAAAAAACCATTTGTTTTTTATTAGCAGTGTCCTCTGCTATAGATCTTCCACACAAAAAGGGTTAAGAACACCTGATTCGTGTTCTTGCCCTGGAACTAGTTCTTCTTCCTTCAGCAAATTTGTTGACTGTGTCTGGATTCTGAGAAACAGTATAAAAATCAAAGCTATTCGAAGAGGAACATGAAAAATAAAATCTGTATTTGTGGTAGAAAAATGAACAGGGTTAACACCCATTCAGATTATTTAGTGAAGCAGAAATAAAAGGTAGTAGAAAGCCATTTAAATAATGACATTTCTTAGACATTGGAATCTTGCCTTTGACTTATCTTTGTGGAGATAAGCCTAAGGAGATAAATTAAATGGGTGCTATTCTTATGATTTTCTGATCATGCACTGAGTTTACAAAGAGCACCTAAAGATCAGAATAATGAATAAATGAAAGAAAGAACAAACAAATTAAAGATAATACAAAGAACCGAGTAAAAAACATAAAATTAATTCTATGATAAAATTTGTAATTTTTATTTTCTTTTAGTGACTCCTAAGCCATCAACTCTCAAAAAGTGTCTCTTTCCCTTTTTTAAATCAAAAATGTAAATTCATAAAAGAAGACACTGCTTATTATTCTGAATTTAATTTTTTGTTCTCATCTATTTTTAAACTGATTTGGGCAATACAGTATCTTTGCCTCAGTAGTAGCAGACTGTCAGAATAGCGGGATACATTATATTGCTCAGATAATATTGAATGCTAGATTAAATACTGATTTATAGAGTAAAGTGGCATGTTAAAATAGATGGACATTCAGAGACTGTGGGACAAAGAAGTAAGAAACTTCTTTACAGGAGTGATTTTGTGGAAGAGAGACATATTTTCAATGAGAAAAAATATGGCAAGGGAGGCTGTCTCTTCAGTTACAAACATATTTGAAACTCTTAGGATCTTAAATGCCTGATAAATCATAGCTTAAGTCTTCAGGTTTCTCTTCCAGGATCATTAATGCTGCTGACACCATAAAGCTTTCTTCAAAGCTTTTAAAAAATTAGAAAACATTTTAAAAATCCCATGTTCCTTTCTTTTGACAGACTCCAGTGCTGCTAAAACCACTTGTTCAAGCAAAGAACTCAGGAAATCAGATACTGATATTGAAAATAGCAATATAGCAGATATATTTGTTCTAAAATAATGTTATTTGTGATTTCAACCAATGGCTATGAAACTATGAAGCTATTTATTTTAATTAACACAAAGAAAAATTTAGGCATCTTCTAAAAGTCTTTTCTGGTGTCCTTAGCAGTTGAAGACTCAAGTGGTATAACTTTACCACAATTTTTTCTGATATCTGACAAGATAGCCCAGAATAACTATCACTTGACTTGTATTTGTATGATGAGATATGCACAGTTAATTATTATACTGAAGGAGATTCTATATGCAGTACAAGACAATATGAATGGGAGCCTTTACTTGGATTTTTAAAGCAAGCTGTTTTTGCAATGCAACAGCAGTAATTTTCGAGTAGTTAGGTGATCTGCCTTACAAAGATAATGAGTGATAACTAAGGACACTCAATTTTTTTTCCTTTTGCTCAATCATTTTGTTTACCCACAACAAGCAAGAAGCCTTTCTAGGTTCTGATAAATAGCATATAAGCTGGCTGTAAATGACCCAGCTCTTTCTGCAGTTCCTTTGATTTAGTGTACAATTACACTCCCATCTTTATCAAGAGCATGGCAATCTCACAGCAAATGTTTTTCAGCATCAAATTTTATTTTTCTTTTTTTTTTGGTATGCAAATTATCACAAGAGTTGCTAAACTTTGGGACCATTTCATGTGCCCAGTCTCAGGGTGCAATATAATTTGTTCAGTTACTTTGGTTTAAGGTTTTTGTTTTCTTCTGGAATTTGTCCTTTTATGTGACAATATAACCACAGTGATCCTACTGCAACAGTATAAGTGTATCTGCAAGTACACTTGTAATTTTTCTGTGCATTTCTTCAGATTTTACTGACAAATTTAGTTCCTGCTCCTCTTTTACCAAAAGTTACCTTGAAGGTATTTCTAAAAATTGCCCTTCTATGAGTAAAGCATTTACAATCTCTTTTGTCACTTACTTATGAAGACTAGTTAGAATGTCTCCCATTTTTCACAGTTGCAGAGTTCAGCAATTGAAGTGCTGTTTATATGTGATCCTCTAGAAGTATATTGAGCCTTCTTTTTAACTTCTGCCCTTTGCAGTTACTTTTCTTCACAGTTCTCCCTTGATACCTGTCACCTCTATCACTCATATCAACAACCTCTGCATTTAAATCTTGTACAGTATAGTTGTACTGCAGCATCAGTTATGTCTATGGCAAACTTCTGGGTTTCATTCAAAATAATTCCTTTGCTAGCAACTATTCTCCAGATCTTATCATATACATAGTAAAAAATAATTCTATCAACTAGATGTGAAGGGATAGTCTCCTGTCTTTTGGGGTGGAAAATAATGCATTAAAGTTTCTAGCTGAATGTGCAAAACTTTCTCACTCTGTCACGTGGCAGAATGTCTACACTAGTATCAGCAAAGGTATTCTTTATGCACTAGCAGGTGCATAAATTGTTAGTTTTGATCTTGGCCAAAAATTGTGTGGGCCCAGGCCCACAGAGACTGAAAAAAAAGCCTGGACCAGGAACCCGTCCTGATGGTCATCTTACACTCAATGTCCTCCACTCAGTGCTAGGGTGTAGGGGATGGAAGTTGTCTTGTGCTAATTTACCTTGGGGCTATAGAAATATTTGTGGCTCATTTTGGTGGATAGAGGCAAGAAGTCCGGCTGGATAATTCATATTATGCTGAGCTATGACTAATATATGAGACAGTAAAATTCATTCCATGTTGCAGCATTCTCTGGAGATTCAGTACAGAGCTCAGGTTTGTATTGTTTAACTCAGAACTGCTTTCTTGGTGGCATGCCTAAAGTAAATTGAAAGCCAGGTGGAAGACAATTCTCATACGACTTTCTTACACTCGTACTCATTTTAGTCCTTGCCTGGTTTGGATTGTAATTGCCAGGTTATATTTAAGCAAAGGAGTTCTGTACAAGCAGTATCACAGAGCAGGTTACTCAGAGGTAATTTAATTTCTTCAATTACAAAACCTGGCAACACAATTTTTTCCCCTTCTGCCTTTGTGCTGTGAAGATGTGCATTTTCCTGGGCAGGCAGGAAATGAAGGAATAGGATCTTCTACTTGTTTACATGATTAATTCAGAAGTCAGTGGAAAGACTCCCATTAATTTAAGTGGGCTTTGTACCGGGTGTTACACCTATAGAATAAGGGATGAAATATGCATGAGCAGAGGCTTGTGATCTTGCTTCTTATCGTAAGTGCTTTAAATGTTTACAAAGTATCGGATGAGCATTTTTTTTTTCTGGTAAGTGAATATGGCCTACTTCACATAATGAATATATTGTGTTGACTTTGATATTAAACACTTTAAACAAGGTAAATGACAGTTCTGTCAGGACAAAATAACTTAATATTTTAACTGTGACCTCAAGTAAGAGTGTTTTGAAGTTTGTGAAGCTCAGAACAAGGTTTACAGGCAGATATAAAAGAAAATAAGAAGCCCTTTAAAACTCTAAAGCATAAAATAAATTTATATAAAATTTTTCAATTCCTTCCTGACTAATTAGTCTCAAACTGCTATCACAGTGGTGTAATAGTGATGCTTCCCTGTGCCAGAGAAGACCCTTTTCTAATTGTCATCTTTTTCTAGGTGGTGGGCTTTTTTGGATTTTTTTTTTTAACAACTCTTTTGAAAACAAAGTAATGACGCTCACTTCAGGTGAAAAAGTGGAAATTACTGGTATGTTTTCTTAAAACAACTTCTTCATTACTGAGCTTTATTGAGGAATAAGAATTTTAAAAATTAAATTGAAATTGATGTTATCTTGAAAAATTGCTCTATAAAAATAGTTTTGTAGAGTTTTGCATCACCAAGTCTGAAAGATTTATTATTTAAAGAAGGATAAAATGTAGATTTGTGGATAAAATATAGATTTGTTTTTTGAATTGGTGGACAAGCAAACTTGTCTCTGAAAACCATTGAAAAACGTGGAAAAATTAGTTATGTTCTTGTACTTAATTGTGGGTAACAGTAATACAGAAGTAGAACTGAAGGCGCAGAGTGACAAAAGGGACTGGATTCATATTGATGCATGCACAATTTGGCCTGAAAAGTCTCTGCAACTGGGTGTGACTCAGAGAAGAAAAGAGAATGCCTGCTGGCTCTCAGAATGCTTCTACTGGGCTGTTGGAAAGACTTCCATTTACTTGGGAACTATGCAAATTAACATATAGATTATGCATCAGTAATTAAGTAATAAGTAGGTAAAAAACTACACTGATGTTATTACACTTTGGTGTTGTTTCTCAGGAACTGTTATTAGGCTCTGAAAATTTTATATTCTTTTAATTTTAAAATATGGAATGTGTAGTGTGCTCTCTTAAATGTGGACAAATGCTTTCGGCAGATTTGAAGAGATATAATAATGATACGACTACATTAACAGTGAAGAAAAAGCTGTTTGGCTGTAACATACCATGTGTTGTATAATCATTTCAGCTTACTAGATAAAAATATTCAGCTTTTAAAATCTCTCTTTGGGTTGTTGCAGGTAATATTAAGTAATAAGAAATATTTGTTTGCATTAGCTCAATGGCTATACCTCTTTGGAGAAGAATGAAGAGCACAAGAGCCAGTAGTCAATTAGTGTGATGAGCAATCCATGTTCCAAAGGTCCTGAGTCTTCCTAACTTTAATTTATTTAAAAGTTCATGATGGGGGCTGTGTGAGTAGCTAGGGGCAATGAGCCAGAATTGGTAATGAAGAGGTGGCTGAGCTAAGCACAAGGGTTACACATGAGTCAGCAATGTCAGCAAAGAAAAGTGGCTCAGAGCACAGCTGAGAGGGCTCTCCCTATGGAGTTCTGAGAAAAAGAGGAGGAGGTGTCCAAGCACAGACAAAGGTAAGGAATTGAAGGAGCTTCCTTGAAAAGATGGTGTAACGTAAGAGGGTAGTAGAATGGATACATATATGAGACTTCAAATTCCTACATGAGGATCCAAATGCAGCTGGTGCAAACTGATGTCCTGGTAAAACAAATTACCAGGAAAAGCCACCATTAGGTAGACAGAAAATACTGCCTTGTGTTGCCCCCCAGTGCAACACATTCTTATTGAAGAATTTTTTCTTCTAAGAAAATGTGGTTATCACATGAGTATATCTACTCTTAAATCAGATCATCTGTTTGCTCTATTTTAGATTTAGATGTTATTTGCTAACAATAAAATTGCTGTAATTTTAGGGAGTTTCTTCAGCAATCAAAATGATGCCTAGAACAAGAAGTTCAACAACAAAGCCTGCAGTTGTCTTTCAGTTAGTCTGACTGTGATGATTATAATCCTGCCATATGAAAACAGTCCATCTTCTTGTCTGGGATACTAGTGTCAGCAAAGATTCCTTGTCTGCTTATCTGTAAGAGTTTCATCCCTTTACATGAATGAAACCATTGAAGTGATAGCTTTGCAATGTTATTACAACAGTGCCATATGTCACCTACCTTCATTCTTTTTCTGTTGTTTTGTTTGTTGTTTTTTTTTGTTTTGTTTTGTTTTTGTTTTTTGTTTTTAATCATAGTGCCTACATATGCCTTGAAAGTCTTTATGTAAGAATAATGAAAAGGATGATTACTCCCCTAAAAGCATCCTCAATGTCAAGCATGCTCAGTTTTCCTCCAAGGACAATGTCTTTTAGGATTAGTAGTGTGGAGACAGTAAGAAATGGTCTTTGTGAAAGAAGCAATTTAAAGACAGAAAAATAGAAAGCGTATAATTTCAAAATTGCATTTTGAGTATTATAAGGAGTATTCTTTCAAAATAGAAAGAATCCAGGAAAGCAAGATAGTATCTACATTACTTTGGCAATCTAAAGTCTTCTAATACCACATAACTTCTGTTTATTAAAAAAAAAAAAAAAAAAAAAAAAGCAAAAAAGCAAAAAAGCAAATGTTTTAAAGATATGCTATGGTTAAATATATTTGTACTTGCTAACAAAATGGGTAAGACAGCATTCACTCATCCTGCAGCCAGCTGGAATGGTACAGAAAATGTCTATGTTAGTAAATTTCTTTCTACTCCAAAACAAGGTGGCCCCATCCAAACTGGTCCCTTGCCAGTCCTAACTATCCCAAGCTTGGGAAATTGACTGGGATAATGATAACTAGTGTGGGACAAAATCATGCCAGGAGGCATGCTGATTATTTCAGACTACTTTATGCCAGTGTTTGGGGTCATGCTCACGTACGTGTAGAACATTTTGACTTTGTTCTCTTAACAAGTAAAACATGAAGTGGGCTTGAGCAAATGTGGTGGGCTGACCTGGGCCAGCAGCTAAGCACCCACCCAGTCACTTGATCATTCCCCCAGCAACATGGGGAAGAGAATCAAAACAGCAAAAGTGAGAAAAACCTGTGGGTCGAGATAAAGATGGTTTAATAAGTAAAAGATAAAAAAGCCTGCACCAAGTGATGCAAAAGCAGTCACTCACCACCTCCCACTAGCAGACTGTTGCCCAGCCAGTCTCCAAGCAACAGCCACCTTTAAAAGACCAATGCTGGTTGTATTGCTGAGCATGTTGTCATGCTGTATGGGACAACTCTTGGCCATTTGGGTCAGCTGTCCTGGCTCTGTTCCCTCCCAACTTCCCACCTCAGCCGACACACTGCCAGGACAGCTGAGAAACAGTGAAGGTCTTGATGCTGTGTAATCACTGCCCAGCAATAGCTGAAACATTAGTGTGTTAGCAACATTCTTTTTATTCAGAAATCCAAACCACAATACCATGCAGATTCTGTGAGGAAAATTAGCTCCATCTCAGACAAACCCAGTACAGAAACCTAAAAATTAACCCAAATGCAGAGTGTGTGCATGTGTCCCTACACATGCTTATGAACAAATGGGAATGGATGCTTTTGAACATATTCATAGAATGCATAGACAAACACACACAAACAGGCACTTTTAAAAAAATTAATGCAAATGCTTATGAAAGTTGTTTATGGGATGCATATATGTATATATGTAGTTCAACAATTTCCACTGTTTCTTTGAGTTCAAAACCCAATTTTAATTTTTTTGTTTCAGAAATATATATTCTTTCACTGTAGGCTTAAATATCACACATGAAAAGCAAGTGGGGGTGGGGTGACCTTTGGATGGATAATGCATGGTGAAACAATATTTTCAGCAGACAGAAGACAGAGGAGACTGCTTTACAGCTCTATATCAGATCTTGTCAACCTGTGTACGTAAGAGTGAATGCAGAGTGAGGGGCAATAACAGAATCTCCACTTTGGGCAACTGGCAGTGTCAGTTCAGACTTAATATACAATAGCATCATGAATCACATTAATTCCTCTTATAGTAATGATATTAATTTCTAATGCCTTTAATGCATTAGCCATGGGTTGTCTCAGAGGCCATCCATTTTTTGTTCATGCAGAGATACACATAATGGCTGCCTCATCCTCAGGATTAAATTGCATCTGGAAGAAAGAAAATCCTAATAGAAGACTTTATTTAATACAAAACACACCTAAAATAAATAGGTTATAAATTTAGAGTCCCTCTAAATACAGAAAAGGGAAAATATTGAGTAATTATGTGTTTCTAATGATATTAATGAAATCTCAGTGATTTTCACATAAATAGAAGATTGTAGAGCTATGGATACCTATGCACTGAGGAAAGCAAAGGAGGCAGTTTCTTGTAATTATAGGCCATGGCTACTGGGATCACAGAAAATCAGATAATTCATGGAAGTTGAGAGAGAAAAGCAATAGTATCCACAACCAGAGAAAAGAAACTGTGACCCCCATATGTACACAGAAATTTGAGAATGGGAATAACAATAGGTTAAAAAGTCAGCTAATATTTTGACATTAGTTTCTATTCATTGCTTGCACAAGAAAGAAAAATGTCAAGAATTTTTTTTCTTATAAAGGGTGAAACCATTTATGCTGTTAATATCTTTTCATTGTCTTTCAGAAAGAAGGAAATTCTGTGTGGTATCACATCCATTCAGTTTTCTTTATCTGCTATGTTAAACCAGTAGGATAAAAGGTTTAATATTTATGACAAAGCAGTGTGGAAACTTTCACAGTGATTCCTGTAGCATGATTTTAAAAATTTGTCAAGTTGTGATTATTAAAGAAGAACAGTATGACAACCTGGTTGTTTTAAAGGAACAAAGAATGAAATGTTTTGTAGAACACACATATGCAGCAGAAGGAGTCGTAACTAATAAAAGCTCCTCTGTCATATTACGTCAAGCCAGGTTTCTTGAACAAGGGAAATAGCAGTCTTTTGATTGGCTCTGGCTTTCATGCCTGTATTCCACTTCCCTCTGCTTCTTCTCATAGAACCACAGAAAAGGTTTAGATGAGTTAGTCCATAAATATGATGTAAGATAATATGTCAGCACAATCTGGAGGGGGAATCTGGGGCATCATTACTTTTAGGATAACACTGGTTCCTCACAGATACCAGTAGGAAGAAGGTTCTTCCTCCTATATGTTCTAAATACATTCTCCCTACAGTAGTCACTGTAAGGAGCCTTGTGAGGATCCAAAGCTCTCTGCAAGGCCTCATATCTACTGGTTTCACTTTTGTTTAACTCCCAGGGAGTCTAAGAACATGAGCTTCCTGCTGGGAACAAAAGAGGTTTCCAAATGAGGAGGGAAAATTTTTGTGGAGAGGGTGCATAGAGATTTCAGCAAGATGATCTACAGAGAACTAGTGCCTAGCAACATGATAGCTTTCTTCAGGAGGGCATTATATATGCTCTTAGATAACGCTTTCCAAGGAATTTGAAGAGCTTGCCATTAAAGATGCCTACAGATAACGCTTTCCAAGGAATTTGAAGAGCTTGCCATTAAAGATGCCTACCACAATGAAAGAGTTACAGGGACTGGATATTTCAGGAAGCAGAAGGAAACCAGAAAGTCTACATGATCAATTTAATATAAATTAAATCCAATATAAATTTATGAGCAGTGGACATCTAAGCAGTGACAAGAGGAAGCAGGCACTGTACAAATTCCCCATTATGAACATGTGTTTAAAATGTATTTTATTTTGCATCACATGAAAGAAGATGGCCTGAAATTCCCAAGGTTATTTGGGCTATTTAATCTGCTGCTCTGCTCATAGCAGAATAGCGGCTACTTAAACACACAGAGAAGATATTAATGTTTTATAAAAAGGTGATTTGTAGTCTCTAATAACATGTATGAGAGTACTGTGTGAATGAACATATATTTTACCAGAGAGGATGGACTTACACAAGCCTACACCTTTATTGCTTTCACTTCAGTGTTTTGAACTGTATATGCTCTGTGCCTGAGTCAGGCTGCAGTCTCCTTTGGAGGAGGCCCTGATGCTCTCCCTCTATGTTGGTGCAGAGCCCAGCACTCCAGGAAGCCTGATGAGCGTGATTGCCAATAACATAATCACTCAGGGCAATGCCTTGACAGAAGTTTAATTCTAGTAGTGTCTTTACCCCAGGGGATTTAATATAGCTTTTGGCATAAATACATCAGTGAATGTCAGGTAGGAAAAGAGCAAGTGCATTTCTTGAGGTCCTGTTTTACTTATTAGTCAAAGGGCAAACAGAATTGCTCAGTTTACAAAACTGCCAATTTATCATCACCTCACATATCTGAAGAAGGACTGATTTTGCAGTGTTGCTTACCCAAATCTATCACTGCTTAATAAATTACTCATGTGTGTCTGCCTGCCTCCCTCTTGTCATTGATTTTAGTTCTAGTCAGCTTTAAGTGTGCTGCTATTTCCTTGTTCTTTCCTTCATTAATATTACCTTCTCAATCCATGCCAGGAATGTAGTTCCTGAAGACAGATTGTTTTCAGCCCTTGAATGTGGCAATGCTATGATGGCTTTATGGTGAGTGCTTGCTACTAACTACTTTAGAACTACTTTCAACTTACGTTGAATAAACTTCATCCAGATGAAGTAGCTATTTAGTGGCTTTTTTTTCCCCTCTCCTGTAAATAACTTTGATAATTTTAGCCATTAGAATTTTTAAGCTATTTTTTTTACTGTTTTATTCTACATTTAGCTGGCCAGTTGTAAGACATCTTGTTGTCTATATGTGGTATGAAAGGACTGGTTGATATTACTGACATTCTTTTTTTAAAACAACAACAACAAAAACAAACACCAAAAAACAAACAAAAACTTTTCTGGTGAGAACACCCATTTTAATTACTCAACTGATCTCAGTAAACTACCGCCAATACATTTCAAAACTTCCTCTTAGAGTTTCTTATTCTAAATCAAAAACTATCTAATATTAAATTTTCAATTAAATAAATTGCCAAGTTTATACTATTTGTAAGAAAATTGCTGGTGCTTAAAAATATAAGCACATTCTGATGAAGCTGAAATGATGATACTTTGGCTTGTATCACAGCACTCTGTATTTTGCACAGAACATAACAGCCAACAGGATGCAGCCGATCATCTGCAATTTTGTCTGAGTGTTGGATACACATGAATCAGTCTCATCTGTGGTGCTTTTTAAAATTTACTTCCAGTTATTGTGAGTGACTGTAAAGACAAACAATTCTGCTCAGGATACAAAAAATGTAATTTGCATTCAAATAAAATTTTAAGTGTTAGAACTAGGATGCTCAACCTATTATTTTATTTTTATGTCATTGATACACAACAAAAATTGAAATGTAGAATCGCTGCTTTAGGATTTGAAGGTAGCCAAAGCGATAAATGAGTTTGAAGTGGATTAGAGAATAGCCTGACTGATGGATGCTTTGGATGGAGTCCTGGCTCAGAAAATCTTTAAATTGCTGACTGCAAAAAGTCATGAAGTGATATCAGAGATGGGATCATTCATTCGCTGCTTCTGTAGTCTTTCCTGTATGTCTGGTTAATGTAGACAGCAGAGTGAATAAGGCAGATCACTGAGCTGAGCTGATACTGCTCTTCTTACATTCTAAAGCTGGCAGGTAGCAAAATTATGCCAGATAATTTTAAAAATCAGGTCACTTCATGAGGGATAGGAATTCTTCCAGTGTGAAGAAAATCCCAATCATCTATACAGTGAAAACAAGCACTCCTTTGCTGTCTGTTTCACCAAGGTCCAGATCCTCAGTGCAACTCTTCTGCAGGTAGCCCAGGCCAGCACCAGCCGCTTTCACTCCAATGCTGCACACATCCCCACTTCATTACAGCCATCACTCTTCAGTTTTAGGTTTCTTTCCTCCAATAAAGAACATGTGTTTCAGACCTACTATTCTTAGATGGAATTTTGATTTATTATAGCTAAATAGGATTTTAAAAAATAAATTTCCTCCACTTTCATAAAGATTTCTTTTTTTCTGTGAATTTACCGGCCTTTTGAGGCAGTCATTTTGGCAGTTCTCAGGGTATAGTCCTATTTCCTGCTTGTTTGTGGGCATTTTTCATACAACAGCAGAAGGGTGAACTAAGAATTTAGTGAGCCAGATATGTAAACCTGCTAAGAAAGGAGACCTTAGGTATGAAGTGTAATATCAGAAACCACTTGTTAATGCACTGAGAATGTGTAAATCTGCTACTGCAGTGAGACTGCTAGCTGGCTGGATGACCTTGGAAAACTATTTTATTTTCTTGCGTGCATTTGTCTCCCTCAACTGAAAAACAGTGATGACCACCCTCTTCAAACACAAACCCAAAAACTTTTACATCTATGCATGTTTGGAGTAATTGGATTGCAAGTTGAACGTACGTTTCTTTTTTCATAGTAATTTTTTCCCCCAAAAAAAACAAGAAAGAAGTTTAGTGGGATGTCTTTGAAATATCTGTTTAAGAAAAAAGTCAAATATAAAGCAAACAAGCACCTATTCTTCCAAACTCAACAGGGGTTTGTATGTGGACATTGTGGTCAACTTTCTATCAATATTTGTCACTCAACAGAATAATGCAATAAGGGGAAGAGAGAGAGAGATATTTTAAAAAAAATCTAAATAGGCTAAAAAAATGTTGCCATAGAGACCGATTCAGACACTATAAAAATAGCTTCATGTATTGTTGATATTGTCCTTTTGCCTTCTGCTGTTCTATCTGACTGAAGCAGACTGCCTCAGGAAGATGCCCACAGTCATCAAAGGCAAAGTAAGAAGTCCTTGAAGGACGTCCCAGGTTATTTTAAATCAGCATGGCTATCTGAAAATTTTAGTTTTGTTAACTTGATTCAAAGCCTAGTAACATACCTTCTGGAAGATAGGCCACAAAATTTGGCTTTTTATAGCCATTGTGTTTTATAGGAGCTTCCTGAAATATCTATAAATTCTCTCATCTTAGAATGAAAACTGTATGTGCTTATATTTTGGGGTTTGTTTTTTTACTTTTGTGAGTTGAAAATATAAGTAGCATTCTTGAAATTGAGGGCTGGTGATATTTATCTCTCATGGTCTTCTTGCATATTTGTAGACAGTCAAAGCTTTGGAGGTTTGAGGTTTTTTTGGTGGTTCTTTTTTTAATTTTTTTTTTTTTTTATTATTTTTAGCAAGAGAACAAACTGATAATAACAATAATTTAGGATAAATTTTCTGCTAACAGAAATATTCGGTTTCACACTCAATTTTGTTACAAGAATCATTGCCTGGTCTTTCTCATATATGATAGACACACTTCTAGACACATTTTTCTACTTTAGAAGATATATTACTTTACATTTAATTTGTAAAGTAAGTTTTTAGGAAAGGAATGCTTCGGGCACTGAAACAGACGTCTTCAGAAAGAAATTCTTACAAAATAAAAAAAGGATTGCATATATTTCTAATAAAAATGCACAACTGAGAACAATAGCTGCACTGCTTCCCACTCCTCTTGTGTCTTAACCCCATTAAACAGGACCAAGTAAGCCTTGCACTTGTTTAGTTTATCACAGTCATTGGACTGCTTCACATTGTTGTAACCCTATTTTCTAGTCCCTGTTTTGAAATTGAGATGACAGGCATATTTATACATCTCTTCTTCCAGAGGTGAGGGATCTGAGAAACGTGCTGTGGTGTGTTAACAAAGCCACTAGAATTAATTTTATCTGCCAAAACATAGTGATAAATTTTGAAGAAGTAATCCTAGGGCAAGTGAAGTTGAAGGGGCCAGACTTTATGAACAAGTTTTTTCAAAGGTTCACTGAAACAGCTTCAGCATTTCGCCACGACCCCATGTCTTCTTTCTCTCAGATTTTTCTTCCAAGGAAGGATGTTTCAGAAAAATTTGAGGATGCTCAGCAAACTCTAATTCCTGTTCAGCAAGAGAAAGAGAAAAAGAAAGAAAAAGAAAAAGAGAAAGGAAAAGAAAAAGAAAAAGAAAAAGAAAAAGAAAAAGAAAAAGAAAAAGAAAAAGAAAAAGAAAAAGAAAAAGAAACAAAACCCAAGGAAGTGAAGCCTCCAAAACAAGTGGGTTCTAAGAAAGATGAAGCATCAGCAAAAGAAAAAACAAGTACTGTACTTTTTGTACTGGCAAGGGGATTGTTCACCATAGGAAATTCCCAAGCCATAATACCGGCAGATCTTTCATCCCCTTTGCCTGTGGGGTTGAAGGGAGGTTTGCAAGGATCATCTGGCCATCACAGCTGGGCCAGGGCTAGAACTCCTGCCACGTACAGATGGGTTGGAGTGCAAAGCTCACCCTGATCCACAGCTGTTGCCCATAATGTCTGCTCAAGAGATTTGTTTTGACTGTTATTTCTGGTGTTGGAAAATTTCAGTTTGACCACTAGGAAGGAGTTGGTCTTTATATCAGCAGGTGAAATGATGGGCTAAGCAGTGGGCTGTGCAACTTTTTAGAGGAGAGGACTCCAACCTGCAGAAGGATGAAGACAATAAGCAGAAAGAATGTCCACATTTGAGAATTTTTTTCAGCTGAAGCTCAAATATTAGGAATGTTTGTTATATGTGGCCACCCACAGTGGAATAAAGGAAAATAAAACTTGCAACATCGGTGCAAGGGTAAATTAACAGGAAAAGAGGAAAATTCTGAAAGAAACTCAACTCCATCTCCCTGCAGTAATGAAGCCAGGATTACAAATGTCTGTGTGATAAAGGCTGCTGTGAGGGCCTTGTTTTGTCTAGAAACTTCAGTAGCATCAGGGGCTTGTAACATAATTGGCAATATCAGGCAAACGTTCTGATCCATGACAGAGGCGGCATTGCTGAAGACCTTACATGTCCCTTCTCAGAGAGTCAATGGAAGGAAAGGATACAACAAAATACAAGGAACTTTTCATATTAATAGGCTAGGGAAAAAAAAAAAAAAAAAAAAAAAAATTGATTATGCCAAATCTATTGGAGGGTTCCAGGAATAAGAGAGGGAAAAAAAAGAAACAGGTTTTAGCTGCTGCAGTTCAGTCTTGCTGAACCCTGCAAAAACAGAATGTTAAAAGCAGACACTAATAAAAGACAAGATAGCATTGGAGATGCTAGTTTGCCAGCACAGCTTTATTTAGACCCAGATCTCACACCAGGAAAAGTGAGGTCTCACGAAGCCTCAAAAAATAGCAACACAGTTAACGTGTTAGCAGCAAAAGAGGGATTTTACCAGGCAATATTGAGGAAAAGAGAAAGTCACAACTGTGAAGAATTAACTGAAGCCCATCAGGGAAGTTGTGCATTTATAAGGACGCACAGACAAAATCTTTTGCTGTCTGTAGCTCACTGGGCATTAAATTGAATGTCCATGACCAAAGTGTTCCCACAGTCAGATGTTAGTGTAGGTTCCTGGCAAATCCACCCAGCTAAAGAATTGCTGTACACCTGCAGGAAAGCCCTTATCAGGGAGCTGTGTATCTAATGGGTGCTGGTCACCGACCTTCACCACCTGGGCACCTCTAGAACGATCATTCAGACTAATTGCTAGTGCTTATCCACTCTCTGTAAGCAGAACCATCTCAGACATGGCTTCATCTGTAGTTCTTAATATCCAAATACATAATCAGAATATGTTCATTTACAGCAGAGATGTTAAAAAATATGATACATTAGTAAATACAGATTTGAGGTCCAAAAAATGAGTATCTCTCTGACTGAAAATATGAATTGGGAAATTCATAAGTGTGACACAACTAAATAGGAAATTCAGACAATTTTAGAAAAACCTTTACTAACAAAGGTGTTTCTAATATAAGATGATACCTGGCTGTGATTAATAAAGGGAGAAACTTTAAAAAACTATTTTTAATTCTTACATTTATAGAGTCGCACACATGATTTTAAAGAGTTACAGCAAATTAAACAAAAGCACCATTCTAAGACTATATTTTTTTACAGAGTTTTTCTAATACAACAGCAAGGTTGGATACATCATCTTGTAATCAGCATGCCATACACAAACACATAGACAAAGTAGTTGGAAGAAGACCAGTCAAGTTATGGCCATGTGAAAAGTCTTTACAGAAAATGATGGATAACCTGAGGAAGAAAAGGAGATACTAGCAGCCTTTTTTTTTTTTTTTTTTTTTTTTTTTTTTGTTCCCCTATCGCATAATAATAATAATAATAATAATAAGAATAAGAATAAGAATAAGAATAAGAATACTCAGTGGGATTCTCTGGTTCAAAAGTTTTGCATGACATTCTACATCAGACTTCCAGATTTTGACTGGTTTTTTTAGCGCTGTGCAAAGGCAAAAATATTTATGACAATGGCCACTATCCACTGCTTAAATCAAGCAGCTATCAACACAAGAAGAAAAGGCTTTAAAGAAAGATTTTCAGCTCGGCATTGACCTTGTCTTGGAAACAATCCCAGTATCTGAGAGTTAATGTCAGCAAATTAAGAGATGAATAACTAATGGACTAGACTTGCCAAAAACCTGCCGAATTCTGCCAAAGAGGGAAGTACTAGTGAAGTCAGCATTTAACAAACTTACTATTGTTTTGGAAAGACTGAACTGATTGCACACAACTGACAACCAAATATTGAAGAGACAGCACTATCTAATCTATATTGTATTTCAGAAAGAGATGTCTTCCAAAATTTGAGTGAACCAGGACACAAGCAGAGTCAATGAACTAAGAACAATAACCTATATGGTAGCTTGTTCTGAGTGAGTTCAGGCCCTAGGAGAATAAGGTGATGGAAATAAGCAAAAAAGTATACCCCTTGAGATTCTAAAGAACTCTTCAGCAAAGGGTGTAGAGTGTTTTTATTGTTGTTATTTTAGACTTTGCTTTTGGACTTGGTTTTTTGTTTCGGGTTTTGTTTGTTTTGGTTTGTTTTTCCTAAGAAGAGCAATGCCTTTGCTAGATATACCATCTTGATTACAGTTTCAAGACTTCATCACATGCTCATGAATAAAGTCAGTATTTCTAAAACGCAGTCCATGTCTAGACTAACAAGCTAAGGAGGGACAGGCTATTGGTTCCAGTACCTGGCAGGTGACTATCCATACTGCTGGAATGCTGGCATGACCTTTGGCATGGTGTCTGCCAAGCAATACCACTCTGTGCGATACTCATCACACTCCAATGGACATTACAGGCCAAAAGGCTGCATGGATGTACCTTGCTTCTTTTGGAAGGCAAGAGCTTTTATGGATTATCCTCAGAGCCAGAGAAGAGTTCCCGGCTCATTTAATTAATTGCAGATGTATAGATAAAGCCAAAGTCTCTGAAACCATTGTAACAAAACATGGATCTTATTTTGTCTTTCTGGAAACATTTGATTAATGCTTCTACTGCCTCAAGGCTTAATTTAGAAACCAAATTTTTCAGATAGAAATGATAGAAATGATAGAAAGTTTTCTATCATTTCTTTTTGCTCAAACATGCCTGGGTACTTATTATATGAAATATTACTGATAGCCCCTCTCTTCCCCTGCATTTTTGAAGTGAGAAAAATAGTATTTCCCTCCAAAAGTACTGTAAGGACAAATGCAGTGATGAATGTGAAACTCCCAGACAATGAATTATGAGAACTACACACTTTTCTTTAAGTCAGAGGATTTTAGGGAATTTTAAGACAAAGACTAAACTAATTATTTTATTAATTATCACTAATATCTTCATGGAAAATGTTATAAAAACAGACATCTTGCATTTTCCTCTTCCAGATACATGCTGTCAGGAAATAATTTATAGTTCATTTACATACTTAATAGATAGTTTTTATAGTAAAAGACTAATATTCTTTTCAGTTTTTCCAGATTCAGCAATAGTAACATTTGTACTTCTTCCGTTACCTTGACTTTGTATTACCTGTATGTGGTTCAACTACAGCTGTAATCTTCTCAATGTTTCTACTACTTGAACTTCTCCGGCCATTGCATGTTTTGTACTTATCCTTTCTCTTTATGAATAAATGCCTCTGTATTTATATACCTATATATATATTTATTAACTCTTGCTTAATATGAGATAGAAGTGCGAATACTGTTCTCATTTTGTGGCACTTAGACCCACTATGAATGGCAATAAATGGTTATGTGGAGTATTTGGCAGTAAACAGCCAAGCCTTTTATTTAATTCTTCTAAATAACTCCAATTTTTTGTAGTGTAGCACTTTCAACTAAGCTGTTTTGGATGTCCACAATGTATGTGGCAAATCCCCATTTTTTAAACAAGACCTTCCTTTCATCCCTGCACTGCTGTGTGAGATTACTGCAGAATTATAAAGGGATTTGGAATATAGCAAACCTCACAGTCCAGATTCTTTCAGTTTATTTCCCTTCTTAACTGCTGATACTATGCAAGATGTACTAGTGCAGAGCAATTAACTGGAATATTATGCAAAAGCACATTACTTTTAAAATATTAGGGAAAAATCATTCTTTTTAGTCATTGTAGAGAAGCAAAAAAAATTATATGAAAGTAGAAAGAACTTAATTCATCTAACAGAAAAAAACTTTTAGTCATGTATTCGCATTTATATTCCACAGACAATAATAGAAGAATCAATATTCAAAAATAAACATTATACAGGTGATGATTCAACACTAGTAAAGTCATTCTAGGTGCAAAATGATGGATAATATGGTGTCAAACAGAAAACTGAAGAACTGCCTTATGTAAAGTGCTGTGTAAAATGGTCTTAAATTCTGCAGCATTCTCCTTGTTTGAAAACTGTTGTTTATATTTGAAATGGATGGACAGTATCAGTATCAGTATCAGTTCGCAAAAAAGCAGGAGAGTAAGCAAGTCAAAGTAGAGATGAGAAGACCAAGTCTGCATCTATAGGCTGAACTTCTCACTGATGCACCTCTAGATGCCTAAGCACATGTAATAATTGCATCTTCCCTTTGGAAAATCCCTCCTGTATTACACATGTAAACCCCTTTCTTTCCAGAGACTGTGTGTGTGTAAGGATGTGTGGGTGTTTGTGTTTGCTACAAACTCATTTCTCTTTCTGGCAGATGGATGGTGGTTGTGTTAGAGGACTGATACAGAAGAAAAACAGGAACATTGTTTCTTCCTGTTCTTCATTAGTTGGTTTTGCTTCACATTTCAAATTGAGTTGTTCTCTGTTGATACAAAAGTTTACTGTACAGTAATGGAAAGCATCCTATTTATCACAACCAAGGGGCAAGATGGCTTACTTGACATTCAAAGGTACACTAGTCAAAGTCACTTGGCTATTGTTGTTACTGGCTATTTTATGCAAACACAGTTTCACTGCTGCTTCACTTGGTATTTGTATCTCTTGTCTAGAATTTTGTATTCTCTATTCTCCACTGCATAAAGAAAACTACAGGCTTGCCTTGAAGACAATAAAAATGATGTCTGGCTTTGGACAATCATACTTTTATATTCCCAGGGGCTTAACAATAATTTAAAGCACTAATATAATTCTATGTGCCTTTTACATCAACATTAACTTTTTAATTGAACTTATGGGTTTTTTCTGTATTTTGCATTAGTTTTCCTTTGATCTTTCTGATCTTTCTAGATCTTATTTACACATTGTTGTTCTATTCTTTCCTTTATTTCTGTTACAGCTCTCAATCTCCTCTAAACAGATTCTTCAGTAGTGACCTTCTCCTTCCCTCTATAGTTCTTTTAGCCTCATTTTGCCCTAGCATACTTCTCTGTAATGAAAAAAAAACCAAAAAACAACCAAACCTTAGTATTCCTTATGGTAAACTCAGGTGCTTAATCAGTGAGGGACACAGGGGACAAAAAAAAAAAAAAAAAAAAAAAAAAAAAAATTTAAAAAAAAAAAAAAGGTGTATTTATCTAAAACTTCATTTTGAAAAGATGGATTTGTAATTTATGCCCTATACAAAAACCCCCTTATATTTCACCACATAGATGTGACCATACGCAATTAAGTCTTGTAATCATTAAAGAAGGACAATACCCTGTCATTACAGAATTCTGACCAAAAATGCCTAAGGTCTGCAAATTCTGCTGCTAGCACCTACTCATTCTATGTGTGTCATTGCATTTTCTCCAGAAACCAGAATTCATAAATGATGGATAACACATCATTGCACTGGGTGCATGACAGCTAGTCAATGTGTTGGTACTCTTTCTGTATTAATGTTCCACCCACTTTAATTTACATTATCTTCCCCACTTTCTCTTGAAATGCTTAAGTGTCTCTCCTGCAGTCTCACTGAATAGGAGCTGTCAACTCCCTTGACAAATCAGAGGGCTGGGCAGTCACCAGCCATATGAAGCTCAACTAGGAAAGTGTCGGACTCTCTGCCTGGGCCAGAGCAACCCTGGATGTGCAGACTGGGGAACAAGATGCTGGAAAGCAGTGCCATGGAAAGGGACTTTGGGGTCCTGGTTAATGGCAAGTTGAACATGAATCAGCAGTGCCCTGGCAGCCAGGAGAGCCAGCCCTGGGGTACATCAGGCACAGCATCACCAGCCAGGCAAGGGAGGGGATTGTCCCCTCTGCTCTGCACTGGGACAGCCTCACCTCCAGTGCTGGGAGAAGTTTTGGGTGCCACACTATAACAAAGACATTAAGCTGTTAAAAGAGTGTCTGAAGGAGTTCAATGAAAGATAGTGAAGGGCGTTGAGGAGGCCATATAAGAATGACTGAGGTTACTTGGTCTGTTCAGCCCGGAGGAGACTGAGGGGAGACCTCACTGCAGTTACAGCTTCCTTGTGAGGGGAAGAGGAGGGGCAGGCACTGATCTCTTCTCTGTAGTGACCAGTGACAGGAGCCAAGGGAATGGCCTGAAGTTTTATCAGGGGAGGTTTAAGTTGGATTTTAGAGAAAGATTCTTCACCCAGAGGGTGGGTGGGCACTGGAGCAGACTCCCCAGGGAAGCAGTCAAACTACCAGTCTGACAGAGCTCAAGATGCATTTGGACAATGCTCTTGGGCACATGGATGGTGTGGCTCCTGGGGGTTGTCCCATGCAGGGCCAGAAGCTGTAGTCAATGATCCTTGTGGGTCCCTTCCAACTCAGTGTATTCTGTGATTCTGTCATTCTGGGACTGAGTCATACTAAACTTTCAATTATTATGATAACTTTGCTGCTTAGTTTGGAATTTAGGCCACTTCTATTCCTCTGGTTTTGGTTGTCCGGCTTGTCTTGTGGCTTAAAGGCTAATATATGTGATGTGCTTACATCGATCAAAACCAGGAAAAAAGTATAATGGGGCTCTGACCCTTCTTCATAGTTAGAGAACTTGCATAAGATATTAGAAAACTTCACAGATATAAATGGACTTTTGTCTAATCAATTAATTACACAGTTCTGAGGTTACTTGCTCCCTACTCTATTTGTGCAGGTTAATTGATAAATCTATGCAAATACAAGAATCAGATTTTAATGTTTCTTTCAAAAACTGTCCTTATCAAACTCTTTAGTTATAGGGAATTATGATGAAATAATTAAAGACTTTCTTGGTCTCAAAAATGTAATACAAGTATAGCTTATCTCTTTAAAATGTTCAAAAAAAGTTTCCTCATTGATCAGAGTTGGGTTTTTTTATACAAGTCTATACAACATTTTGTAATGAGGTCTTCAGGAAATGATTAAAGACATGTTCTATAAGATAAATGGGTAAATGAGAAGTGAAAAAAATTAATGCATCATATCATGATCTCTGCACAGCAGCTCAGCCAAGCAAATGGGAACGGGTAGAAACCTCTTGTTTCACTTTCTATAAAGAAGGTGGGGGAATAATGTTCAGACTTGTACATGAAGGATAAATAATAATTCACATGCTAAATTTTGCATTTTTTGCTTTAAGGTTCTTCAGTTAGTCCTACCACTCAACTGATGACTCTAAGAAATACTTAACATTACAGAACTTGAGGGGCAGCTATGATCAAGTCATTAAAATATTAACTGATTATATCTTTTGCAAGTGTAAGGAACAAAAATTTTGCTGCCTCCCCCCTCTGAGAAAACTTACATTCACTCTTTAGTCTATAAATGGCGAGCTATGAGGCTTACTTTTTCCTCACCAGATGAAACCTGAGCTAGTAAGATCAGCCTGGAAGATCTTTTTGTCTTAATTTTCAAAAGTGTTTACGAGTTTTTACTTATACGTTACTTATGTGAGTGATGTGAATTTTTGTCATGACAGAGATACAAAGGATATTACTTGCACAGCATGTGTGGGCAAGCAGAGAGAAAACTGCAAGTCTGATTCTTGAAATAAAAAAGCTTGTACAATATTGTCAAGATAAGGACAAAGATTGTTATAACCAGGGATTTGCAGGTATGAGAGAGAACACAGTATTCCCAGTATTGGCAGATGTTTCTCTCTGAGTGGCTGCCATTAGTCTGTAAGTATGTGAAAATAAACTGTCATCTTCTACTTTGGAAGGGATGACTTTGGTGTATGAGAAAAACACAGCCAAGCTGATAGTAGGATCTCGTCATTAAGCTATATAATGTATAATAAGTTAATTTTGAAGAAAAAAAAACCTTAAGGCTTCAAGAAATTGTCAGTGCCTGGTGTTCATTCAGAGTGATTTGCTACGCAGTTTACTCTGCAAGACTCAATATGCTTCTGTTGCAGTAAGTCCTTTTTGCCAGTCGATCAAGAGAAAATTGAGAGAGAGAGAGAATGGCTGTAAAAAAATGTGCCAGCAGTTGATGGAGCGCAGTCAAGTGTAGCTGATAGATTACCAGTAGCTTGCTATGCATTCTTCCCTTAAAACAAGACACTGCTAATGGTGCAGGCATAACAGGGAGGAGTTTCAAAACTTTAACTACCAGACTCAGCCAGTAGCTTTAAAAAGCTAGTGTTCCTAGGTACTCTAGTGCTAGAATCTTACTGCTTTTGGGTTTAAGGGGACTCCCTCTTCCCTAGAGGTTCTATGGGGTAGACTCTCTCAGACAAACTGCTCTTCCTCTGCCAGGACTGTGGCCTTATCCACAGCCTGCAGCTATGTGTCTTCAGGAAATATTTCACACCTGGGTCTTTTCTCAGTGGGGAAGAGGGAAATCGGGTATTTTCAGAACAAAACTTGAAAAGGTATTTTATTGCAGCAGAGTAGAATATATACTAGCAATAAATCTGTAAATCACTAAATAGGTGTTTCCGACAAGGTTTTGTATGGTGTCTCTCCACTCATCAGGGCCGGTCACTAAATGAGTTTCCCGTTTGACTTGACAAAGGATGAAGGCAGGAAAAAAAGCTGTGTGAGACAAACTAGTGATGTACTAAAGTCACGCTTGTTGCACCATGTTCTAATTGTGTTTGATAGGATGGAAAAGGAAGGTATCTCCTCTCATTGTAATGATGAATTAGGCAAACTGAGAAACAGAGGTGGATAATAACTGCCATTGCACAAGTCCATTCTGAAATATTATGGTATCTGGCTGTGACTTTGCTATGTTCAGGTCTTCAATTTTTCTCAGTTAGTCAGGTAAAAATTAATAGCTTCTCTCCATTATTGTGTTAGCCTATATGCTAGAAGGGATGAATGCAAATAAATGCAGAAATGTAAGCTTAATCAATTGTTGGAGACTCAGTAAAGCTTTAAAGACATGTAAAAGATACTGAAGACTGTCCTGAAAGGAACATGTTGCCATTGATCTGATTTAGTCATAAACAGCTGTGAAGATTTGCAGTAAAGCAATATCTTCTTACAATTTCAGTAGTTTATGCTCAGACTTGTCTTCAAGATATTTTAGAATAAACTTGACATTTATGGAAAATATTCTGGCAGTAACTGAATAATTTTAATTTTGAGAAACAGATCCTTTCAGAGTTTCCCCCTTTAAATGTCAGAATGTTTTAATCTTCATTATTTTTATACCTGGAAAAGATATTGGAAACCTCAAAGAACACCATGATTGATATTTTTACTGATCAACTTCGAGCACAGGAAAAACTTGAAATCAGTGTAGAAATATAAAACAGGAGATATAACACCGTGCTACCTACTAGATGGTTTTCTAGTTTTATTTTTCTCCCATGAACTTTAATGACTTGAATATTTAGTGCAACTTTTCTTGTTAATTGCTCTTGCAGAGGGTGACTGTTTCATTCTGCTGTGACTCCTGGGAGACTATCTGAGATACTAACTGAGCCTTGCTGGCTTACCTTGGCAGGGAACTTGTTAGCTCTCTCCAAAGGGGGTAGGAAAAATTTTTTTCTCAGATATCTGAGAATGCAGCCAAAGAAAGAGAAATGGAAGAGAGCTGGAGTTCATTGTTCATTTCTGATTAATTTTGTGCTAATATGAATTTCGAGTAATGGATGAATTCTGATCCAGAAAAGCCCATGTTGAGACCTTAAGAACTTTCTGTTTAGAATCTGAAATTATCACTGCTTTAAATATTTTTTTATTATTTTTTAAAGACTTTAAATTATATTTTCCAAATAGGTTAATTGTCTTCTCTAAGCTTTACTTCTGCAGTTTCCATCAATACTAAGAGGCATCGAAAAGTCAAAAATTATCATAAAACACACTATCAATTTTTCAAAACTCAAAACTCAAAATAAGATTACAAGAATGGTCTACACATTAATGTGTTGTGTGCTGTTTGTGCCTGCACACTTCTGTTGCTCTGCTTGTCACTGTATTTTCAAAATATGACCAGTGGTTTAATCTTATGGCCAAAACTAAACCCTGACAATGCATGCCCTCTGCTTGGTTATGTAACTACATGCTTTGTAAATATTTCCCCACATTTTTTCACAAAAGCTGGAAAACTAGTGTATGTTTTCTCTCTTCTTCAGGACTTTGCCTTGCTTTAAGAACTACAGACCAGTCTGGCCGCAGCCTGTGTATCTGTTTTGTAGTCAGTGGAGTGAGCTTATTGCACATAAGTGGAACAACTCTAGCACTGTGTTTTAATCCCACTGGTCACTAGACTTCTGTGAATATTTAGCAGATTTTACTTTATTATGCATGTAGTTAGTAAATCTCAGATGTTCCAGGATGGGCGTTCATGTGTGGTGACAGTGTATAGAGCACAATTCATAGAGCACAATTCAGGAACAGATGCAACAGGTGTACACACACACACACACACACACACACACACACACGTCTTTAATAAGTTTGGTGCTGATCTATGCATGACTGCTGTTGGAACATCCTCTGAATCGGTGTATCAGAAACAGGGCTGCTATGGGTCCCATCTGGAGCCCTTGGTCACTATGGGACAGGGGCAAGTGAAGAATGCAGAACAATGTCCCCTTTGTCTTATTCCTATAGTCTCAGCTGGTCCAGCAGTTGGCTTTGAGATTGGTTTTACACTACTGGAATGATACCATATCACACTGGGATGGAAGAGCTTATTGAAATTATCCTACAAGGGATGCTAGACATAGCCTTCTGGCCATTTTAACTCTGCAGCTTGAAGACAGGGTTGTACCATTTCAGAAAAAAACAAAACAAAACAAAACAAAAGCAACCCAAAAACCCCAGCATTAGCACCCACAGTTAAATCAAAAGCAAAATATGTAGACTGATGGGATGTTTGTCAGATGAAATGATATAAACCAAATTTGAGACTATCATAAATTGGCCTGATGCTGGCAAAGTCAATGGAATTTAGCCTGCTTATTCCAATAATCTACTTAGCTCAGTGCCTTGTGGTCTTGCCTTATGAGGCAGTCACTGCATTAAAAATGCTCCATTTTATAGAACAGTGACCATACATACAAAAGTAGATGTGTATTGCTGAAAATATGTTGTCACCAAAAGGTGAAAAAAAACAGAAAAAAAAAAATTACATTGGTTGGTAGTTGGTAAGATCAAACACAAAAAGTCAAGGCAATTAAGAGATTTCAGTGGATTAAAAGGTTGTCACAGGATACCAGTGATAGATTCTGAGGATATTTACCTTCAAAATATGAAATATTAAACAGTAGCAAAATACTTAAACCATTAATTATTTTCTACTGTACTGCGGAATTAATCAATTAAAAAAGAAATATAATAAAATACTGGTGGTGGGCTGGTGGAGTTACCGACTAAATTGAAGATGAATGGTTAGGTTGAAAAGTCATGTTTTGTCTAATTAGAACTCAAGACTTGCACACAGTCCTGACAAGGCAAGATGAGAACCAGGGACAGAAATAAACATCTGTGTCTTGCTCCCCCCACAAAGTGGGAGGACTGACCTGAGCTTGGAAAAGGCTCTCTGATTTTAGAGCAAGTAGAAGTGCTAAGCTTGCAGTGGTGACTTGAAAACCTCTCCTCTATGCCTTTTCATTTTCCAGTTTAGACATTGCTGACTCAGCACACTGATATCTGTGCACACATTTTTTCAGGACTCCCAACAATTTATGCACTTTGAGCAGAGGAGTCTAGCCATCTTATGTAAGGGCACAGATGGCATTAACTTCTATGGCTTTTCTGACTAAAACTTCCATGCTAACGAACTACCACCTACATTCTTGCTGCAGATCTGGGCCTGAGATAGCATGGCTGGCTCAAACACTGCTTTATAGATACAAAAGATATGGGAATTTGGACAGTCATGGAATTATCTCAGTACAAATTAATGTGCATACCATGAGAAAACATTATGCACGTGAACTTTTATTTGTATATGTCTTTTGCTCTAAACCAGTTATATTTTAGGTTGGTCATAATTTTAAATTCTTATGCGAGACAGATGTATTAAGAAGTCATATTATTAAAGACCATAGTAGTTAAGAGTTCCCTTACGTACAAATATATTTCTAATCTATAAAGGGGTTATTTATACATGGCAAACCATCTGGCAGAAATTTAAATAAAAATAATATTTTGGGTTTTTGATAACACAGATAACTTGTTCTAATGTAATGTATAACAAAAACAGTTTAAAATACACTTTTAAAATCTCTACAGAGGACTTTCTCCTCTATGTCTTACCACATTCAAGAACAGAACTGTGAGTAAGGTTCATAATAAAGTTCAGAGTCAGCAAAAACTTAAACTCTCTAGAGTCTATTCTCTGTGCTGCTACTGCATTAACAATGGTATGCTCATTTAGCATTTAGCAGAAGATTGTACTTGACATTATGTATGAAAAGCTCTAATCCTGAAAGCTTGAGTAATCTAAAACCCATCTCTGACAAGATTTCACTGCTGGAAGCCCAATTTCAAAATGTCAGCCAAGGCTGAGGAACCATATATTGCATGCTCATTAAATGTAATAAATCCATTACAAACTTCTCAAAATCTGCTATCATCTTGCCTGCAACCCTGGACTGGGTGTGAGACCATATAAAAATGAAAAAATGTTGCCTTTCCTGCTATGTGATATATGAAAATAAGGCTAAATCAGTCTAATAGCTTTCATTTGCGTAATTGTATAGTCTGTACCCAAGATTTATCTTTCTGCAAGTTAAATGATACTTCTCAACTATACTTATGTGATTGGAAATCTATAAAGCTCTGGCTTAAAACAAAACTGTGGAAGTTCACATTTTAAAACTCTATTTCTTTATCTCAGAGTATATAATAAGTACATCACAAGAGAAAGTAATGACAAAAATTTAGAAAGAATCTAAATGTCAACAGCTTATCAGCTTGATTTCTTTTCCATTTAAATGAAACTTGACACTGTGGTTAAGAATCTAAACAAATCTAGCATATATGTCAAATCTACCATTTCAATTGTCATATTTTGTTACAAAATGTGCATAGAAACCAGTGCTACAAAATAACACTGATGAGCACGCAGACCAGCCACTGTGAAAAATGGGGTATGCACAGTTAGTTCCTCCATGTTCCAGGGAGCAGTGCTGTGCACCAATCCCAAGGCATCCTGGATGCAGCGCTCCATCACCGGGAGCAGTGGGGTTGTGTACAAATCTTTGATCAAGAACCAGCCTAACTGCTGCTGAAGGAGCGTAGCTGATATGTATTTAGGTAAGATTGAAAACTCTCTAAATATATGATTACATCCTATTACAATCAAAACAGCACATTCCTGCTGTGGAAAGATAATTAATATCAACACTTTCATGCATAAATGCTTGGTATGTTATAATCCTTGTTTAAGAAGGTGTTACTGACAGGCAGTATGGTTTCACACAGGCGCAGAAGGGAAAAACATTTTTAAAAATTTAAATTATCTCAAGTTAGCATTTGAATTCCACAGATGCTGCTTTGTATAAATTAGCCCTGAATTTTACCTTCCATTGGTTTCAGAAAAGCAGTAGACTCCTAACCATATTTTAACATGAATACCTGTAGCACAAAATGACAGTGGGAACATACGAATTTATCCCTTTACCAAGAGCATAGCTTCAAGAGAGAAAAAAATGCAGTGTTGGGTATTTTTTGTTGGGAGGTTTGCTCCATCACTGCAGTTTTGGTGTGCTCTCAGAACACAGAAAAGACTGAGCCCTTCAGAGCTGGTGCTTGGGGAAATACCTGGTTTCTGTATCCTACATGGGTTTGAAGGCAAGCAAAACCCTAAGCAGCTCAACTCCACAGAGGATGTACATGTTGAAGCAAGTCTGAAATTGTAACCTGGAAGTCCTGAGATATAAAAAAAAATAAACTCTTAAAAAAAAAATTATTAAAGGAAAGGTGTCTGGATTTAATTTCCAAATATAGTGCAGTAACTTCAAGTGTTTCAGTCCTTCCAGAAAGGGCAGTCATGAAGCTACTAGAGTTGGCATAGAATTTTCACACTTCATTTAGTCTAGACTATTGAAGTTTAAATGGTATTTCACACATATCATTGGGGATATACCCCGTGGAACGTGCTTAGTACTTAAAATACAAACGATTTTAAATCCCATCATCTATGCATCTGTGCTATCTTCTGCTACTGTAAGTTAAGATGCCACAACATAAGTGGATTTCATGACTAGTGTGCTTGCATATTAGTACTTTCAAGAAAAGAGTAAGTTATGAAAACTCTCTTATTAAGAAAACCCAAGTTAAATGCTAAATACCATCCTAAACTCTCTAGTTACATTAATAAATAAATCAATTCTTTCTACCCTCAAGGCAGAGAAGGTACAGAAAACCAGGCTAAAGTTCTCTATGTGACATGAACTAGTGCTTATACATGGTAAGAGCAGTAATAGAGAAGCTGCAAACTTTAATTAGTTCAATATTAGCTTGAAAATCTATACTAATGTTTCTCCTACTGAGATGGAAGGATCTAGAGGTATAAAGATAGTGGCACAGTCACTTAAGAGAGCCCAACTTGTCACTTCTTTTTGTGAAAGGATTGGAATACCCACTGTCCCCTGGGAGCCTTTAGGCAAATCAGCCCCACTAGCTGCTTAAAAATGTGAATATGGCAGCCTTGTCAGTACTGTGATTGCTCACAGAAAAACTTAATAGAAAGAGTAATAAATTCATCTGGATATAATGTCATGACTACTTAACGTAAGACATGACTCGATTCTCAGATCACTGAAAAGCATCTGCATCACTGTACAAAATAAGATCAATTCAAGCTGCTTGCCCACGGATCTGTAACGTTCAGTTTCTTATTGCCATAAAAAATGGTGATACTTCTAACAAAAACTAAAATTCCATGAATGTGAGACAAATGATACAGGAAAACACATGATGAACCAGGTGTCAAATATGTAGGAAGATATCCAGTGTGCTGTTAGGGTAAAAACTTCACCTGCCACTGTCACCCTCATTAAAAGTCTAAACATTATTTTGAACTCTGAAATATTTCTGAACTAAGGAGGGCTTATTATTAATTGAATTTGGTTGATGCTAACCTCATATGAGAGTAATGGAATATACAAATGATATTATGCATTCATATGCATTAGAATATTGCAATATTAAACTTTTTTTTTGGCTTTGATTTCAAAAGAAAATAGCCATTTTAATAATTTTCAAACGTATCTTCAAACAAAGGAAAAAAGCAAAATAAAACATATTACCTTGTGATTCAACAGCATATATTGTAGGTTTCCCATAACCCTGTGTTCAGGGAACATTTTTGTGAATTTGTTATATATATCTGGCACATTTCCTTTGTTTTCATAATTTGCTCATATTGGAAATGCATCAACGTTGCATTTTGACTTCAGGATTCTGTGCCTGTTTGATCTAGTCATTAATGACGTGTATTCTACTCTCATACATACTTGTAGATTCCATCATAGTCAAAGGAAGTTGCGTATTTAAAAAAAAAAAAAAGATAGATTCCTATTTGGAAAATTCTGTAGATATCAGCATACACAGGCACGCATGTACACATATACATGCACAAAGAAATGTACCATAGGATTTAATGGAATGGGTTTTTTTGGAATTTATTCCACGCTGCTTTGGAATCATGCGTTTTCAAGAGATATACTGATTATTCTCTAAAAATATATAAGAAAGATACAATAATTTTAAAAAATCGAAATAAGAAATATTTACCCATTTGAAAGAAATATACAGGACTTTTCATAAGGGGGTTAAGTATGTGGATTGTAAATTACTTCTCAGGAACAATGACTTAAAAACTAATTGGTTCACATAGCTGGGTGATAATAGTTACTTTAGTTTTTTTTACCCTGCCACAATCGTTGCAACAAAAGACCTGTCTTAAATGGAATTTTTGCACAGGTCCCAGAGCTTTGGTGGGACAAGGATTCACTTCAGAATTATGGTCTGATTCAGTTGTAGGTGCTATTGACATTCTGTTGATTCAATGTCCTGCTAACTATATCTTTGTCCAAATGGTTAGATCTTTGAATTTCAAATCCACTATAATTCAGTATACAGAAAACTTTCCCTTTAGAAAAGATTGCTTAAAAAGAATTAAAAAAGGGATTGCGATGTGCATTGCAAAGAAGAGCATCCCAGAGAAAAACAAATGCAAAAAGTTAATGCAAATATAAATTCTGCTTCTGTGTTGGATCTGCCACGATTGGGTTTTTATGACATTTTGTAAAAGCATGGTATGCTGTTATTTTGGCAGACATAGTCAATACAAAATGGTGTTCCTTGGATGGGTCCTATCTGGAACATCTTAATCCTGTCCCAGCAATATTTGTGAAACTCCTGGGCCTTTCTCCACTCTTGTTCCAACATATTGCTGAATAAATAGCCATCATTTCCAAAGCACTGCAGGGTTTTAAGCTAAATTTCAAAGCACTGCAGGATTTCATGCTACACAACCCCCATTACAATCTGGGGGTATTGTGCAGCTTAGAAAGCACTGTATGGAAAATCTGCCCCTAAATGAGAGCTGGGAGGGAATAAATCCCATATTTGGAATTAGAGAAACTAAGAGAATAGCACCTACTCTATTACTCTTTGACAAGCAGCTAAAAGAAATGAAGAAGGATATATTTGCTAGGGTATTCAAGTTACTTTGTGCTGAGCTCTTGAAACAAAGCAATTGCAAACTAACTGCTTAACTAGCCAGCAGAGGCTTTATGGTCTATTTGCATTTTGAAAGGAATGCAAAGGAGTGGAATAAGATTTTAGGATTGATTTTCACTGTTTTTCACTTTACTTAGTGATTTATATTGATGTGTGCTGATTGTGATGGTTTTCAAGTAGTTCTGCTGTTACACTTTTCCTGCCATTTTGCAAGGTTTTACCAGCTGCAGGTATAAGTTTAACATCCAGCCCTGTTTAACATTCTTCAACCAACCCATAGTTTAAAATTGATTTTAAAAGGTAGATTAAACTAAACAGAAAAACATGGAAGTGACTTAATGTTCTGAGCATCAATCTAATGTTCTCAATCTCTGATAACACAGAGATAAAAAAAGGCATAAGATCAGCTGGGAAAGTGGATGTTTAATAAACAATATCTTTCTTTATTTACTGAGTTTTGTCTCTAAAAAGTTTTGCTAACAGAATTAAAAAAAACAAAACAAAAAAACAACAAAAGCAAACACAATTTTGTAAAAGTAGATTTGATTTTTAAAAGGTAGTATTAGCCATAAATTAAGCGAAGAATGCCTGGCCTACTTTAGAACATAAAGAACTTGAAGATATGAGTACAGCAAGGGAAATAGTGATGGTCAGCTTACTAAAGAAAAAATGCTATATAATGTGGTTTCCCATAATAGCATAAAGCCATACAGGAACAGGACAGTCACATGCCAGAATGGATGATTTCCTGAAGGGACTTCAGAACAGGCTCTCATATCATTAGGTTATTTTGTACCTGTGCATGAGGCAGTTTCTCAGTCCTACTCTGTGCCATGGGGCTGCAAGAGTGTCAGTCATGCATTAGATTTCTGTCTGGCTTAAGACATAACCCCCAGCTAGGGCTACTTAATTCTGAGTGGAAGCCTCCTGAATTAATTCCACAATATGCAAAATATATTATATATGACAACATTGCATACTATAATTCAATATTAAGTATGTATAGTAATATAATCTCTGCTCCCCACAGCCTTTTAAACTATAGCTCAATAACAGAAAGAAGAACACAACATTTCTTATGAGAAGCACTGCAATGGAGAACTCCTTGCACACAATATATGTCCCACTGGCACATCATAAGAGTCTTACTGAGCTATCACATCTCATAACCACACTTTATTTCTCATTTTTCTATCTGTGAAGCAGAGCTACTGCATTCAGTTTTTATAACTGAGCTCGAAATGTTCAACTTATCCTTGCTGAGAAAGGGAAATTGATAATTTGAACGCAACAACAGAAGAGGATAGCCATTACCCTAAAGAGATTATCTGTTGAGAAGTTTGACAGTCGAGTGAAAAAGTGGACAAGAAATGTAGAGGGACAAAACTAATAGGAAGATTTCTGCCTCTGAATTTAGAAAATTAAAGAGAGGCAGAAAAATGGGGTAGAAATAGAACAGAGAAGGAACTTTTCTTCTTCTAAGATGTAAATCCTTAAGGAAGCTGCTTCTGTCAGTGTCCAGGTTGGAGCTTCCAACAGTCCAGGAATGTGACGAGCTCCTCTGTAAGAAATGATCTGGAAACAAAACATGCCCAGCTAGCCAGAGCCACTAAAGACTTGAATACTATAGTTGGATATTGCTTCTCTTTCTTATGAATTTCAGTTCCTTACTACCATCGGGAAAATTTTCTCTAGTGAAATAGAAATCCTGAAGAAAACCTATATGATCAGAAGGTAAAGCTTGTACCCTGTAAACTGTCTTTCTATTTGAAAATGAAGAAGCCCTGTGTAGAAGTCCATGGATTCCCAAATATTGGCTTTGGTCATAATGTTGGTTGACAAAGAACTGCCATGAAACAATGAAACGGATGAGAAAAGCCAGACCAAAAGCATAAGATCACAAATCATAATAGCAAGGCAAACAATTAATTGAGAAAGAAGATAAAAGAACTGAAGGGAAGAAAAGAAAAAGAAAGGATGACTGATGAAATCAGAGACTATGCAATGATAATTTTTCTTTCTTGGTCTTTAATTTGAAAACAGATTATTTTTTCTACATGCAGGCCTGAAAGAGAAATCTCCAGTCACTATGAACATTCCTTGCAGGGAATCGATAAAAATGGAAAATGAAGCCTTTAAAACTAGGACCATGCTCCAGAGCAGGGGCAGTGTAAAGTGGTGCGTGGCTCCTACCAAGACAGCCCGGTTGAAAAATTCTTTCTCCTCCTTTCTGATAGCCAGTGAAAGTCATTATACACTTACCCCTGCCCAATAATAATAAAATCACAGAATTGTTACAGTTGGACCTCTGAGATTATCAAGTCCAATTGTCAATGTTGCACCACCACCATGCTCTCCAGTTACCTGCATTTTTCACACTAGGAAACTGACTAACTAGTAAATAAAATAATTTTACTGTGACACTGTTCTCAGCAGAGTCAGAAGTACCAAATCTCTCTTTCCACAAGAAGGATTTTTTCTTGGTGCACAAGAGGAGAGGAATGGGTGGCTGTCTTGTCTACTGAGCATATTGGTAGGCTCTTCTTCACTCAAACTCTCTATGGCCTTGAAGCTACTCCATACTATTAAAGACACAGTAACTGTATTGCTAGTAACACATTATCTTAGGTTTCTAGCATTTTTCTTCCCAATTAGAAGTAATTAGCATATAAAAACATCCTTTTTCTGAAATGCTTTGAGCTCTGTTCCAATTTAAATTTACTTTGAAAGGTAAATAGCCATAAAAATATTAAGCAAAATGCAAAATGTCCCATAAAGCTCAAAGAAACATAGATGTTTACCACACAGCTTCAGATGGAAAGCAAATGCCTCTGTACTGTTTTGAGTGTGTGTGACTTGTTCCTAAGTAGAAAAATTATCATTACCTGAGCCCAGGTATTTTATTATATACAAATTATAACTTATTAAAGAATGCATTAGTAGCCTTTTAACATAAATGAAGTCCATTCAGTGATTTTAAGTCATTAACCACATGTCTAACCACATGATTAACCCCTGGCTCTACATCTCACTGAGTCTTGTATTAAAAAATTAATGTATATGGGATACAAACAGTTCTCATCTAAAACAATATGTACTAACAGACTATCTGCAGAAAAAAATAGTGCCTCAGTGGGAGGAGATGAATTTTTATCTGGCACACAGCTATCCATGCTGAATGTGCTAAAATCAGAGAACATCTAAGAGCAGGCAATATCTTAGGGAAAGTAAGAAATATACTCAACTCATTGTGATCACACATGTGGCCTTCTAACTTGTCATTCCTAACTTTTAACTTATAAATCCCCAAAGAAGTTTTTTCTGTCAGATTCCAGGCTGGAGCAACAACCACTGTGATAGTCCGTGAACATAGTGGGCTCCTTGGTAAGAAATGTCCTGCTGGCCAGAGTCACTAGAGATTTGAGCACCGTAGGAAGAGAGTATGCTGCTTCTCTTTCTTATGATTTTCTGTGCTTTACCATCATCACAAAATTGTTCACCAGTGAAATTGAAATGCTGAAAAATCCTACATGATCAGAACGTAAAGATGGTATACTGTAAACTATCTTCTTTATTTGAAGATAGGAAAAGGCCTGTGCAGAAGCCCCTGAAATGTTGGCTTTTATCACAATGCTGTTACTTGCATGTGTAAGTTTATAGAGTAGAAGTTGTGACCTTTCTTCTCTGCAGTGTGTATCATTGGCATATCAGCTTTTGAGGCCTAAATATTTAACCACTCTAATCTGCTCTACATGTGGAGTGCTCAGTGGGTGACACTTCCAGACCAGTTAAAAGTCTCTGCTAATTCAAAAAAATAAATTAATTCTTTGGTACCACTCATGTGTGACTGTAATCAATAAGAGAAAAATTTTTCCCCTTCACAGCATTACTGCTTCTAGTATAGCTTTTCCCTGTAGACGACCCTACCCTCACTGCTGGGTGGAAACGGAACATCTTTTTTGCTCCATTTTATCTGTCAGAGTTTCACATCCAGCCTTCTTCATAACATCCACTGTTCCTGTGTACCAATCAACATTTCTATGGTCAAAAAGCTCATTAATGGAGAGAAAACAGTCTTAGTATAGCTGAATGGGTCCTCACTCTGTTTCTACAGGACAGCTGGCACATCTCAATGTGCTGACATTCAGAAAAGGGTGCAAGGCTGATACATTTACTCAAGCTTTTTCCTCTGGGAGGGGCAAGTATGAAATAAATTGAGGTTCTGACCAGAGAGGGAAAAAAAAGAAAAATGTTTATATCCATTAATAAATCAAATGGAAAATTTGTTGATGTTGGAAATATTCCCAGAGCCTTAATGATAGGTTTATTTTTATCAACAACAACAATAATTAATAATTAATGCTATATGTCTCTCAGATCCATCTTGGCAACTAAAATTAGCAAGTATAAAATGTTACATTTTAAATTATGTTCTTAGCAGGAATGCCTCCTACAAAATCTTGCGGGCTATATCCATGTCCATCACACTGAATGACACAATATAGCCAAATTGCCTCTGGAAAGTTTATTTGTACTCTCTCTGCTCCTCTGCAGGGAATTCCCTTATTGATGTTCCATGACCTGCACAGATCAGATAACTCTGCTTGCAGAGCCAACAACTAAAATCAGTGCCATGCTCTGAACATGAAGCAGCATCTCTAAAGCAACTGGTACTTACAGGTTTAGAGCAGTCTGGGTAATGTTGTATTATAGATCTCTTCTCACATTTTAGAAGCTACAGAAAACAAAAGCCTCTAGCAGACAATATGAGAGAACCAGACTGCAACAGGGGAGTATTGTACATACGAGCCTAGCAAGAAGTTTGGAGAAGGACGCTAGGGACTGCAATGGAGTGCTACTTGTTTTGTGCATTCATAATCATCCATTCCTTATTCCCTAGTTTTCAACACCATTTAGACAATTTCTTTCCAGAAGTTTAAATCTTTATAGTGCACTAGCAGATTTCTGCCCATCAGTTTCTAAGGGAGACAACTGAATCCAAGTGACCTAAAGCACTTCTTCTAGATGACACATGATGACAGGTTTAAATATAGAGAACAGAAGGACCATGAGCCGAGATTAGAAAAGCTCATCTGAGTTATTATTATTTAACACTAGGAGAGTGTCACTGACAGATACCATGGTCCAGTTGTACTGAGTGAAGATTTTGAATGGCAATTCTGTAAAGTGCTCCTTTGAAAAAAGAAAAAACAAACCTGATTTGTTTCTTTGGCTCTGCTTTGCTCATCATACCTACCCACTGAAATATTGAAACTTCAATGAACTGAGACCTCCAGAGGCTCCAACACATAATGAAGTTATCATGGCATAATGAGTGTCATATGAGCTGTATCAATAACTTGTGTGCATGCTCCTAGCCATGGAAACTGCAAGGCAACACATTTTGGCTTAGTTCTGATTCATTTCAGGCTTTGCATTTGCTACTGGAAAAATGTGTGCACTGGGATTAATGCCACAACTCAAAGTTTTGATCACTTCTTATTTGTAATCGGCAGAAAATTTCCTACAGTTAAAAAGATATGTTTGATTGTTTAAAGCCTAATCTTTAACAAGGACAGATACATTCATGGCTTATGATTGAGTCTTCTCATCAGCATTTAAAAATCTCTCTAGAATATATTTTTACTAGTGTTAGGTATTATTGCCGAATCTTCTTTTCAAAAAGAAGAATCCTTTAAAAGTGAATGTAAGCAGACATTTGATCAGATTTAAGTCTTACATATTTGTTTCTGCAGTGATTTTATCAGCTGCGGTTTCTGAATAACTACAAGAGACAAACTGAGTCTAACAACATTCTTGTTCATCATTAATGCTCTCTTGATACCAAGGTCCAACAATTATTCCTAGCAAAACCATTTTCTTCCACTGTAGTACAACTGCAATGCCTTGTCAGATCATTCAGTTCAGTAAAATGTTATTACTACTTTGCATTTACTTTAAAAGATAAGCAGTGTCATAATTAAGGTTTTATAGCAATAATTAAATTGCTAACACTCAACCATGAATTCCGATTGACTTGACATAAGAGGATGTACTGTAAAAGACCGAGACTTAAAGCCCTCTTAAATATAAGAAGTGTAAAATCTAAATGCAAATAACAACAGCTTTACAATTAATCCCATATTTTTAGAACTCAAGTTTCAATATCTGTATGTTCTGACACATGAGGTTTTGTTGTCCTGTATGGATCAGCTAAACTTGTTAAAGAAGCCATTCTCTTTCTAATCTTTCACCTAACTTTAGTGGTATTTAAAAAATAATACATCCATTTAGATTTACAGCTTAAAGAAATTATTTAGCAAATATGTGATAGGTTGCAAATGTAATTTTTCATGAAATGGAAAGCATAGAGCACAAATTATATGCCACACTACTAATTAGAGACAGATATGTAATCACTTACTAATGGAACAACATTTTGTGCCAACCTTATTCATACTTCCTTCCAACTGCTGGACTCCTTGTGCCAGATATATTTCAATTTTCTTCAGGAGAGAGAGATACTAACATGTTTTCCATCCTGTTTTTAAACCCAGAAGTCTAGTGCATGCTAAACTTTCTTGACATTACAGGAATTCTATCAGTTTTAACAGCTTGAGGCCTTTTTATTACAAACATGTACACTTCCCTGCAGGGTTCTGGAAATCTCACAATTACATTCATTAAAAAGTCCATGATTATAGCCAAATGCACACTTTGTAGATTTACCTTTACAGTTTCCTTTCAAGAATTATTCTGAGCATAATTTTCTATTAAATTCCACAAAATACCTACTTATTCATCCACAATGTCAGTTTGATATGAATTTTGACAAAAGCATTAGAAGAGAAAAATACCAGAGCACATTTACTGTCAAATTCATCAGTACCAAGCTTAATGTCTATGGTATGACTCACTGAGATTCAACAAAATAAGCATGTATGTCCATGAAAACAAGTATAAAAAGCTCTTGTTTCAGGAGCAGTCTAAAATTAGAACCTTTTACATGCCTTTTACATTAGCACCAAGAGCATCTCTAGACACATAATTTTGGGTCCCTGATCATACTTAGGAGCCCCTTTATTTAACAAGTTGAGCATCCCTCTCATGACAAAACTTTGCTGTGATCCAGACAGTCTACCAGCATTGGATCAGTTAGAGATCAGTCTAACAGTATTTTTCTGATAAAATGCTCTTATTGGCGTGATTGCAAGATATAGGGCCTAAAAATGGTGACCCAGGAGAATAAAAGGAAAAAAAAATGCAACACTGTACAAATGAACTTCATAGTGCATGTCAAGGTTAGAGCATACCATATGTTCCTAAATATATGCAGACCCAACAGGGAGTTGTAGCGATGTGTAAATAAAAGTCAGAACAATAGGTAGATAATCTTTTGCAAATTCACACTATTTTTGTTAAATTATAGTCCTTTAAAAGTGATTTTATTTTCTATTGTTTCATTCTGTTGCACAGAAAGAGTAATGATGTAATAATTACTGTTGCAGGGCAGAAGAATTACCTTGCATTTATCTCAGAGCTGTGATTTTTTATGTATTATTTTACCAGACATCTATTTAAAAAAAATAAAAAAAATCTTACTGTGTTTCTGTATCTGTTTGTGTTTATGTGACAAAGGGTTTTCATGCCTAGATTCTTAGAAAGGGTAATTCACATATGAAAATCCATTGGAATTCAGTGTTCGTATTAGAATGAAAATAAACAAATACTTGATTTTGATGTTGCTGTTGTTATTCTTACTTAAATTCTTTAGTTTTACGATGTTAATTGCCATGGTAACTCCATTTTAAAATGATTTTTACTATTGCTTAGAATTGTTTATTGTTTCCTCTTTCTTAAAATTAAAATCATGTAAGCGAAAGACATGAACATTTAACTGTAGATTATTCTATTTCCCATTGCCTACCTTTCTATTTCTATTGAAATTCAAAAAAATAGGCAAAAGAGAGGTGTGAAAAAGGTGTGAAGCCCAAAAATAACTGCTTGAGTCATCAACAGATTGTCTGAAATAGTTCAGAAAGGTGTTTTTAGAGAATAAGCTATTTTTCTTAGAGCAGTGGGGGTGAATTCTAGAAGAGAAAAACCTACTCTAAACAGGTTGTGAAGATCAAGGAGGAAAATCCACAGAATTCTGGTCAGAGTAGGACAGCAGAGAGTTACCTCAGGAAAGTCTGAGCTAATAGCATCTCAGAACAACCTGTCAGTGCCTGCAGAAAGGTCACTGACAAGATGAAGCCAGGTTCTTCACCGTGATGTGTAGTGGGATGGCAATGGGCATAAAGAAACAAGAGGAGGTCCATACCAGATATTAGGAAATCCATTTTGACCATGAGGACAGCCAAGTTGTGGATCAAGTTTCCCAAGGAAGATCTACCATTTCCATGTTTGGAGGTTCTCAAGACTTTACTACTATATAAAGCCTTGAGCAACCTGTTTCAACCTGACAGCTGCCCCTGCCTTGAGAATGAGGTTGGATACATTTTCCATACTGAACAATTCTGGGATTCTAAAATAGTTCAGAGTGTTTTTTAAAAGGGTCTGTGGATAGGAGACAGAGAACACACGCTCCTAAAATCTAACCAATTTTTTCCCTGTAACCTACTTACAATCAAAGTGTCTGTTTTGTTTAGCTATAGCAAACTGAATGATAAAGTTGATGTATTTTGAGAAACAGTCTGACAGGCACTTTTGAGAAGAATGTTACCTTCTCCTCTGAGGCAGGTAACAGTAACATGAATGACAATGTTTAGTGATCTTGGGTAAGAAAGATCTGCTCCCAGAGGTTCTGTTGAGAATCTAAAAGCAGGTAGTTAATTCAGCTGATGTTAACAGGTTTTGTCAGAATTTGGCATGATAAAACAGCATTGCTTAAACAGACCTACTCCTGTAATACTTATAGTTATTCAGCTAAATTGTCTTCTCTCCCTTTGGTTGTTTCTGAGTTTCAAAACACACAGCAGACAGATATGTGTGGTGCAGTGCACTCTGACTCCTGACCTATTTACTGGTGTGTTTCTGGGATGGATGTTCCATACCAGAGAATCGCTGGGTCACCTACTCAAAAAGCTGTTGCGTGCGCACACACACACACACACACAACCCCAAAAAACCACCACCACCACCACCAAAAAACACCTAACAAACAAACAAACAAACAAACAAACAAAAAAACCACAAAAGAAAACAAACCAAAAAACAAAACACTCAGCAGAGTAGGTGTTAATTTGGAAGTTGGATACTGACAAAAATGGAAGGATATATTTTCTCAGGCTTCACCTTCTTAAATGGAGGGTATTCCCTTGAAGTTCTACAGAAAGACCTGAAATATGGAGTGCAACTGCTTGACATACTGAATTCCCTACTTCCTCATTGATTTTTTAACACAACCTTAATGCTGTGTTAGCATCATTTCTCTGTTCATTCCATCTGCTCTAAGGTCTCCCCCGCTGTTTCCTAGGAGATATATTGCCATGATACCTGCATCTGTAAGTCAGTGGCAGATATGGGGCAAGAGCTACGTGTTTAGAGGCAGTATTAGTATCACCTGAACATTTGCAGGTTTCTCAGGGGATCCCACCACCCACCATCTCTCAAAACCTGAGAGAGCTCTAGTTTTGCAGTTAGCTGCTTCAGAGTGCTATGGGAAAGGAATGCTTGTCTTCTCAGCATCTTTCCACTTCTACTTGTTTCTTTCAACCTAACACCTCTATTAAAGAAAATGCTAAAAGTGGGTTATTTTTGTCCAGTCAGTCTATTTAGTGAACATTCTAATCTTATTATCTACATGTTTTTATGGGGGTTTGCTTGTTTACAATGTCAGGCTACTGACAGTTTATGTTATGGTGATCAGGACAGGCCTTTTTCATCTCTTTTAAGGTATGGTCTAAGAGATGAATTTAAAAAATACAATAGTAAGCATAATAAACTGGATAGTGCAATTAAACATGAATGACACAGAATATCAGGGTGACTAAATCTTGCATTAACATCTTCCCTGTTCTTTCCATGGTAGGCACACAGAAACCTGACTATGGCTCACAAAATGCACTTAATCTTTAAAAATATGTTTTAAAAATATATTTAAAATATGACACTTTCTCACAAGTGACCCAAACATCAGCAATGCACCCTTACTTATAGCTAGTATCAGATTATATAGAAAATAATTAATTTTTTCTCATATGTATAAGGAATTCTATTGTTTATTTCAAATTGTATTAATCTTTGTTTACTTCACAGGAAAAATAGACACACGGGAATTGATTATATCAAAAAGTAAATGTGTTTTTGTTTAGGCAAAACTGTGAACAAACCAGGATCGTTTCTGAATGTATATAAAAGGGAATTTATTAAAAAAGTCCACATAATATTAATCAATAACTTATGGGAGGTAAAGAATCTATTTATTAAATTAGATCAGAAGCATAGTAAAAGTTTATAGCTTAAACGTTAAAGGTCCACATATAGAAGAAATACAGCCATTTTTCTTGATGGCAAGAAGAACATTAGGAAACATAATATAGAAAGAGTTATGATACAGTGAAAGCTGCAAATCACTGATAGATATTTCCTAAAAGTACCTGTCAGTCTCTTCAAAATAAATATTTTTACTTTGAAGTAAGTATTATCTATAAAGTAATGCTTTTGTAGATTTTAGGGATATCTCACAGGTTTTGTGAAATAATAGATCTTTGAACAATTAGGTTACAAATGAGAAGTTTTACCCTTCCTTAATTCAGGAGACTTAATTTCAGAGTTAAAACTAAATTCAGTTGTTAAAGTGCAGCAATTGCATATTGTCAAGTTTAAATATGATTATGAGACTAACATTTAATAGTGGAAAGAAAATGAGACAGAAAGAAATGCTAAAGTAAATTAATATGCTTCTCATGCACAGTATAACACCAACTATTTTTAAACAAGATACATAATTAATTTAATATTTTTGTAATTTCATCCTTCAGTGTCCTGTATTTCAAATCAAGATCTGACAGAACAGAAATTTTTTACACAGTCTGAAACATTAAGAAAGCTTTGAATAAAGTTCTGTGTTTTCAAAGGTTCAGGGAAACATAATGAAAAAAGCAGAACATTTCTCAGCTGTGTCCTTCAACAAAATGCACAACGTGTTTTGCTAAGAAAGAATAAAGGGGCAAAACTTTTCTGTTGACAAAGGTCTTTTGCTATCCCAGTCCAAACCCTACTCTCCTCCATGACTTCCCTCATGAACTACTCTAAAATAAGCTGAAATGACCCATGACCTAGACCTCTGTTTTACTGTTGGTATCCCCAGGTTACTTAAATTGGACCCCCCCCCCCCAAAAAAAAAAAAAAAAAAAAAAAAAAATCCCTTTTAAACAGGTAGTATGAGAAATGGAAAATTTCAAATAATATACATTTCTTCTACATGTTCTCACTAAATATTTTGTCCATTTCTGCCCATGGGAGGTGATCTTTTTTACTGAAAAAGACAGAACTTAGTTGAACCAAAGAGAATGCAATTTTCAAACTCACTTAGGTTTCATTAAAATAAGCTTTTGCAAAAACGTCGATGATATACTCAGCTTTCAAAGAGCAGAGCTAAACCTAACATTCTAGAATACCTATGATTTTTTTAAACCAGAAAGAAAATAATAAAAAGCTTGCACTTATCTAGACCAAGACACTCAATGTGGGTGTACTAAAATCTGCCACAGAAAGTTCTTGGAGACTGAATAGCACTGAAGTTAATAAAAGTAGTTTGTGAAGTGTTTAATACAGATAAAAGAAACCACAAACTGCAAACAAATCAACAATACGCTATTTGCTTTAAATATATCTTCAGTATGTTTAATTTACATACTGTTCAACTTTAAACTGGAATTCATCTTTGATGGCATTTACGAGGATCTTCCAAAAAAGGAAATATACACAAATATAGAGCTACAGACAATTTAAATTCAGAGCAAAACTAAAGCATAGGGGAAAAAAAGGGACATGCTTCAGCACTGTGAATGTGAATGTGAATATCATCATGCGGATGTTAACTAGCTGCCCCAATAATATAAGAATAGTATAAACAGACGAATGAGAATGGAACAGAGCGAACAAACTCACACTTGGCATAATATGTTTCTCAAATGTTCTCCAATGCATTAAAAAAAAAGGAGAGCTCATCTTCTTGCTATAAAATACTACTTCAGCCTTTAGTCATCAAACAATTTTTGCTGACTTGAATATTATATAGTCTTAATAAAATATACCTAAGATTTCTCCCAAAATTTTCAAACACTGAAAACTCATAATAAAATCTCAGCAACAAATCTAAAATATCTTAAATTTTAAATCACAGGTCAGGACCTGACTTTCTTTCTAAAGTTTTCATTTACAGATTTAATTTTCCAACTCAGCAAAATGAAAACATAATTTTTCCTACAGTTGTCGGTATTGCAGTCTAGATGTATGGACTTAAAATCAAACACTGACTTCTTGATAATTAAAATCTTGAAAATTAAAAGAAATATCAGAACTTGGATTCAAATACATCTGATGCCTATACACATCCCTACTTACAAACACAGTGAAGTCATACCCAGATATGATTGCTTTTATTTGAACAAATTTTCACTTAACAGTGGTGTTAGCTGGCCATTTTTGATGATGGTGCATTCACAGGCCAGCCTTTTGGAGCTACAATATATTCATATATCACTCAACATTGTGATGAAAACAGTTTTGGTTTGTAACACGGGATGTCTTGCCATATAAACAAATTTTGCCTTTGAGCCATTAGATGTGCTTCCTGGCTAGAAGCTCCTGGTTGGTAGATGTATCAAAAGCAACATGTGGACTCAAAAAGAGGACAAGTGTAGCAAGAAGTGTTATTTTTACAATAATTTTTCAGACTGCAAATTAAAGCCATAAACTTTGTGACGTGCTTTTTTCTGTCAATTATTTCCTTTGATATCTGCATTTTTGGATCTGTTGGTCACAGAAATAAGTCTGTATTTTCAGAAGTTCAGAAACAGAAGTGAGGGAGATCAAAGAGATTAAGATTAATAGAAAGGAACTGGATTAACAGCATGTTTTAGTTCAGTGTTCCCTCAATCAAGTATCAGAAGAAGGTTGCCAACACATCTAGGAAATGTGTTATCCAACACACTTGTTCTGATGCCCTGAAACTCGGATTCTACAGTGTCAATGTACACAGGAACTTGCAGCTACTGAACCATATCTTGAAATACATTCTTGAAATGCATAATAAAATAGTATACATGACTATGTACGTTAGTGCTGAAATTCTAGGAAGGATTAATCTTATGTACTCTGGTACTCGGAAGTTGTTAGCACATTGCTTTTATCCCCTCTGAATAAAATCTGTGAGAGTTAAATGGGTTTCTTCTGGAAATCCATATTTTGTTTATTTGTACCTCTTCACACTTTCAAAACTTTAAAAGCATATTAATATCTCGACTTCAATAATTCTCTAACCGTATGTTCTGGAAATGAGTATGCTTGGTTTGGATATGTTTCACAAAGTTCAGCTACGTGACTTGCATTCAATTTATGAGAGTTATGGAAGCTAAACTGCTAAGCACTTATTTGAAAAGAAGTAATGATTAATTACAGGTGTGTTGTAGAAACACCAGCTCCTATAGCAGATGATGAACATTATTTCGTTCAATATTAGAAAAATGAAGATAGCAGTGCATTAAGTAGTTTAACACAGTGGGGAAAAGAACTACTTTACAAGTACTTGCTTACTCCAAAACTTCACAGCATTCTATCACATAATGCCCAGTTAAGCAACTACACACTATTTTCTATTCCAAGCAATCCTGTAGTTTGTAGATTTTAAGCAACAACTTATTGCCACTTGTGAAAGCTGCCTAGCATCACCAGGCACTGGGTGATTCCTCAAAACACTGGCAAGCCTGCAGTTCTACAGGAGAGGCACAAATGACAATGATGTTCAGAGAACAGATTATTAATAAATCAGCAATACATCACTAAGTAAGGTATGCAGGGTTATTACTTTCTTATAGCTACATCAGTCAGAGATCTAACAGTTCTATGGCTTGTTATGATGTCTGTTTCTGCACATTTTCAAGAATCGTACTCTAACTTCTAAGCAATTTCTACTTGCCTTTTGAGTACCAGTGTGTTAATAAAAAGACAAAAACACTGTAGCACAATCCTATTACAACTATTATAATGAATCAGAATTTGTGCTTTTGATGTTGAGCCTTTGAACTTTTTTGCTTTGAAATTTAGTTATAAAACACACAAGTCTACCACAGAGAACACAGCTTATCTAGAGGGAACAATACCAAAAGGGATTTTTGGAAGGGAAAAAATAGACTACGTAAGATGGTAAATATTTTCCCTTGTCTCTTAATATTTTACAAAAGCACCAAGTCCTATGAGTATAGGACTAAATGGATGTAATTATTTTAAGCTAGGAAGAAATAAAACAATTATATTAATATTTAAGGGAAAATTTAAAATAATCCATCTCATACCTTGTTATGTGTCTGAGTCTGTCCAACCAGGATAAGGATATTTGATGAGATAATTGACAGGCAGAAATTGATTAGAATTATGGACCTCTCAGATCTGATGTACCTGTTAAAAGAAACAAAGAGAGGGTACAAATTTTCTAAAAAGAAAACAACCAATAAGTCATCCAAAGCTTTGATTTAGTTCTTCCATTAAATATTGGAGATATTCTGAAAGAGAGGTGTTCCCTCTCATGTGCTCAGAAAGAGCATTAGAGAGCTATAACAATACAAACAAGAAAGCTACTATATTTTGATAGATATTTCACAATTTCCTCTTATATCAAGTATCTTGATATTTCTAAAAAATAATCTACCAGTGATTCCTTTGAAAACTGCTGGCAACACGGTTCTAACACCATACTGAAAATAATGGGCTTACACGCATTCATGTCAGGAACTTCTTATGCTCTCTGCTTGTCCCTGGGAATATCCACAGCTGGCACAGACCACTCATAATTACTAACTTCAGCAAAATATGGTGATTTACATAAACAGAAGATTTGATCCATGATGCATACATAAGATGCAGATTGGTGGATGATACTATGGCAGTGAATTTTGAAACACATTACTGGGATAAGGATAACATTAATCTTGATGTTCCAATAGTGCTGTAATATCTTCATAAGACTGAATGCCAAAAAATATCCAAATGTGTAAAGAAAGATTAAATTATAACAGTGAACATCACAGTCACCCTTGAAAACTTATCATATTAATTTTACAAATATGCTGAAGATGAAAATGTCAAAAAGTCTTATTACATATTTGCTTTCAAGATGCAAGTGTTCTTGTTTTTCTGTATGTTTTCTGTATGTTTTTCTCTCATATGCTACAGGACAGAAAGAGAATGATTAAGGTTACAAGAGAAGCACCTTCCTGACCTGATCTTTAAAGCTGTTAGCAGTAAATGTTGACTACTAAAATAAATGAAAGTTAAGGGTGCTCAATTCCTCTGAAGACCATCCCATATCCTTATATATGCTACAACCTATACTATATGCTTCTCACTGGAGTTCAGTTAATATTGCTGTGTCCTCCTGAGATGTACACCCATAGCTGACTCTGAGGAAGTAGTAGAAAAGGCTGTTGAACCCACAGGAAATGCTGAGCTTTGGACACAAATGAAATTAATTATAGTTCTTTTTGCTTGCATATCAAGAGCATTACATTTTTTGTAACGTACAGCATTATATTTTTTTAGTTAGTCAGAACAACCCTAATACCACAGTCACATTCTTCATTAAAATATAGCAACATTCTTAAGGCTAATTCTATGTATTTGCGAACAAATACAAGAAGTCCAGCGCCTTTGTTCACACAGAGAGAACACTGCTACTTTGTAACTTGTTAACTATTGATTCACCTGGGCCAACTCCCAACACTGTGTGCCCATGGATTAAAAAGGACCTTAGTGGCTGAGTAAATCCAGTGCAACAGGAGCTCTCAGCATTGACTTAAGCCATAACGCATAACAGTTTATCTTCACCTGGAAGTTTGCAGAACTGTAGTCAAAGAATTGCTTGGGTTGGAAGAGAACTTAAAGTCATCTAGTTGCAACCCCCTGACATGGGCAGGGACACATTCCACTGGACCAGGTTGCTCAACACCCCATGCAAACTGGCCTCGAACACTTCCAGGGATGGGGCATCCACAGCTTCTATGGACAACCTGTTCCAGTGCCTCACCACCCTCACAGTAAAGAATTACTTCCTTGTACCTAATTTAAATAATGGAGTAGACCAGTTCCACTGAGCATGACAGTGTTTCTATCCAAGTGCTAAATATATCAGGGAGTGCAAAAAATAACACTATAGTTCTTCAGATGGGAATAATATCCTGAAATACTCTAATTCTTAGTTTTGACAGACAAGAACTGATAATTTTTATAGTCTTTTATCATAACTTATGTAACTAGATATTCTTAATAATTATACATATTTCTAATCCTGAGTCTCTGTGGTACATAAGAGTGATAGAGAAATGAGTGTAAAATTATCAAGCTGCTTCTAAAAGCAAAACTATATTGGTTGATTTTATATTACTATAAATGTATTGTTTCATCCCCTTGTTTCTTATTACTTTCATAAGAACTTATTTTACTTCAATTATTGAAAAAAGTTAAAATATAATCCATGTTCACTTTTTAAAAATATTTATTACTTTGCATGACTCTTCCTCTTACTTTTCCGTTCCTTCTGCAGAAAGACATTATGCTAGTTCTCATTATTTCTCATATTAATTTACTCCATAAGTATTTTTTGCACTTTTAAGTAAATATAATATTTTAATATTGTAAACTCAGGATGGTAACAAAGTCTATCACTGGAATGCACCCCCACACTATTTAAGACTATTTAATTTTGTGGTCTTTATTCAAACTTATAACTGATGTGAACAAACTCAAAACCAGTTGACTGAAGCTCCCTAAATGTGCCACTTTGGTATTATTTTATTTATAAATTTTGCTTAAAAATGTTAATGGGAGAAAAGCTGCTAAAGGTGTAGGCCAGAAGCCTCACATGAAATATATCACATATAAGAATCCTTCATTTAGCACTATGAATACCCCACCAAAAGAGCAATACCATTCCCACTGAAGTGGAGAAAGAGAGGGGAAAGAGAAGAGTGGGGCAATATCATCATCATCAGGTCAAAACTGATCAATCACATCAACAAATGCTTCAAAGCATGCACTCGATTTTTTCCTTTTTAAATTTATTTTTTTCCCCTCACTTTCCAAGCATAAAATGTGGGCTCTCTTTATGTTTTAATGAGAGCTCTTGAATGGTCTCTTTAAACTGCAATTCAAATAAATATAACAGCATCTTTACATTTAGCTTTCTCAACCTGTTACATACCTCCATAATGCTGCATAGACAACTGCTAGAGTGATCAAGGCCAAGCAGGAAAGACCACTGCCTACTATTAAGGTCACTGAGGGTGTACCAGATGATTCCATGATCTGAAAGTTACAACAGGCAACCATGAAGAAAAAACATCCTCCAGCAATTAAACTAACAAGTCAAATGAAAAAAAAAAAAAAAAAAAAAAGGCAAAAAGAGAAAAATTAAAAGCCGAAAAACTGAAAAACTATCACAGATAGTTTCAGTAATATTCGTTACTTATGACTAACTAACTAACATTAGTTAGTTATGAAGAAGAAATCAACTTAATTCCAAAACTGATCCCTATATAACTCTGAGATCTGCTTAATACATTCTTTAGAGGTCTCTGAGCTTTAAAATGCCTTGTAATACCTGCATGATACTTTGGAAAATAAACTAGCAATATTACAGTGTAACAGGAGACTATGATGTTAGTACAAGTTTAAATGACTCTCCAGTTAATATCAATTAAAATGAACACTTCTCTTCAAAAGTAGCACTATTTAGATTTGTACATTAAACAAACAGCTTGGTTTCACTCCAATATATTGAAGATAATCCAGTAATTTGTCTCATAATTTGATTATGCTTGTTGCAGAATGACCAAACTTTCTGACTTCTAATAACTTTGACTTCAATCACTATTCTCACATGCTTAATTTCCTTGGGCCTATGATTGCCTAGAAGGAATGGCAGGATATCTATGGCAACAGTATCATAAGCCTTCATAAAAAACCCTACAAATTCAGAATGATTTCATTTTTATTCTGTGTATTAATGAAAAAATGAAAATAAATGAATGACCTTGAAAACAAACTAGCTTTCCCTGCTGTAAGGGAAACTATTATCCTCAGATATCAGGTCAGCTTTACTCCTCTGTATATATATCTACTCATGTTCTGAAATAGACCTGGGTTTTTCTAATAAATATGAAAAAAAAAATAGATCTAAAAGTTTTAAAGGATATCATGCCTGGTTTACCTAAATGCTTTTTAAGCTTCAGGGATATATTGTAAATTACATTTATCAAGATATCGTTTGTCACCCAAACAGGATATAAGACAGCTGTACTCTTAGGCCAGATCTCAGGCAGAAAGTAGTATTTTATTTCAACCACTTTTTTTTCCCAAATGGATTTACTTTGCTATTAAAAAGAGTCTGTTTGAATGTTTTCAAAACCAGGAAAATGAAATCACGCTCTAGCAGGATAACTTCACAAATATTTGCTTTTCAGCTGTTTTTACATTCAATAATATTGGGAGTGTCTGCTCATACACTTAATGTCCCCTCTTTCTCAAGAAAACTTGATTATTTTTCTTAAATCATATCAACAGACTACATAGAAAATCTGTGCTGAAAATGCCCAATGCAGATCTGCAATCTGTTTAACTACAGTATCTGGGGTTTTCCTACCAAGGGCAATGATAGAGACCTGTACGTTCCCTTAATCGTTCAATACAAAAGTTTTCTACACATTCGCACCACAATTACAAGGCTTTCTCTAAAAACATTATAGAGTTCGAGAGCACGCAAATTTCACTAGGATTTAGTTGTATCTCAGAATCTGGAATTCATTTATCTGAGACACTGTAGACACCGGGAGACTAACATTTGATTGCCTGCAATATTAAACAATTCCTCAATGCAACGTCTGCAATATACCTGAGAGCAAAGCTGGACCAGCTCCCCCCTCCCCCCTCAGGCCCCCCCGCATTCCCTTTTGCATTAAAACTGGATTTTCCCCCCCTCTTTGTTACTTACTATTTCTCTAGGTTGCTGAGCCAAAATGGCGAAGGTAGAGAGACGATCACATAAGCATTTCGTATGGGATGCATCGGTAAGCACAGTTTTACATCCCTGGGTGGACCAGGTTCCCAAAGAGTCGTTCCTGTAAAGGAGAGAGAGAGGAGGGGGTGGGGGAAATGGGGGTAATTACGCCTGTCGGCCGGTTCCGTGAGGAGACAATGCAGCGGCGCGGCGAGGAGCGCGCCGCGGAGTTGCCGGACAGCGGCGGGGACTTGTTGTGGGGCAGGGCGGGCAGGGCGCGGAGCTGTCCGGGCGGCGGTGCTGAGCCCAGCGGCCGGGCGCTGCTGCGCGGAGCCCCGCCAGCCGCGGCAGCAGCCGCCCCCTGCGCTGCCAGCCACCTCCGAGCCTCACCAGAGCACTGCGAAAAACTCATCGGGGGAAGAGGGGGAGGCTTTGTTTCTCTCTCTAGCTCTTTTTTTTTTTTTTTTTTTTTTCCCTACCCGCTCTTTTTTTTTTTTTTTTTCCCCCCCCCTACCCGCTCTGTTTCTGCTCTTTTGTGAAAAATCTGATGTTCCGTAGTTGCAGCGTCTTTTTGGTCCCTATCTTTCTCCACTCCCCAACACCCCACCCCCCCTCCCCCCTTCGTGCGTGTGGCTAGGTTAAAAGCATGTGGTTCTCAAACGGCTGCCTGGGTTATGCCAGTTGGACCGGGAGATGCCGGATCTTCTGTTCTGACTGCTATTTTTGCTGAGGATTTGGGATTTTTTTTTTTTCGTTGTTGCTTTTAGCTAGCAGCCTTAGAAATTTCACCCTGGAAACGGCAGCATCAGATGCCTCCAACTCTTGCCTTAGCTCCAGCAGAGGGGTGGATTTCAATACAGCAGCACACATCACCAAAGAGACACACGAGTTCGCCCTCCAGACATCACTCAGTCAACTCGCCTTTCCCTGGTTCCCTCCCCCTTCTCGATTCTTTTTCTTGGGGTGGCAGCACCAAGCTAACCCCGAGTCAAAGCAATCGTTTGGTGGCACCTTTCACCAACCACCCCTAAACAAAACAGGATGATTAACACAGCCCCCGAATTCAATTAGACATTCAATATGCTAATGCGAGGTCTGAAACCCACCCCAGCAGAACAATAAAAATGGTATCAACCCACGTTTTCTTTGTGCAAGCAAGGAGAAGGAGAGACAAAAATCATCTCTCCTGCTTCCTGAACTGCAGTGGGGAGGGGAAAAATATTTTCTACAGGAAAAAGGGGTTGGTTTCAACTACAGCAAACATATTATCTTTACATGTGTTATATTTAGAGAACAACTGGGTTTCTTTCATCTTTTTTCCCCTCCTTTCACGTCCAAGGAGCAACTGCAGTGACTCTGCTGCCAGCAGCAGCATGTGTGCTGTCAATTCCTGTCCATTTCACCTCAGGTCACTAAATGACTCAAAAAAAAAAAAAAAAAAAAAAAAAAAAAAAAAAAAAAGAAAAAGAAAAAGAAAAAAACGAAGGTCGAAGAAACAAGGAAGGGGAATAAAAATTTCCAGTCCTGTGACCACCCTTGCTTCACCTCTTCTGCCTTGACAACACACCTCTGTAAGCGATTCTACATGCCAGGGCCCTCATGCAAAGGCAATTTGTTATCCCAAGCCTGCTCTCAGAGTGCAGTTCACCCCAGGCCACCTCAGCATTTTGTGCCACTAGTTTTTGAACATGCCAGATGCAACTCTTACACACTATTGTCTTCAAAACAGAATCCTGTAATAAACAAAACAAACAGCGACTGAGGGAAACAATTGAGAGAAAATCACCAATTCTTCAAGCCACTAAAGCAGTTTATTAGCTTTCCCTTGCAAATTGTGTCTTTCAGAGAGCCACAGGCTAAATCAACATCCACTTTGAAAAATACAGTTACATATTTTAAACTCAGAAGCATTATCTTCTGGATAACTTAAACAATTTATTTTATTAGCTTTCTTGTATCTTCTCTTATTGTGGCACACAGTTAAGGCCAAATGAAATGTGTTTATCTTTGCTGATTAAATATTAAGGATTGATAGCTTGAGAGAAATTGACATATTTAAAAACAAAAGGATGGTATTATTCATCCTGAGAATGAGATTTAATAAATTGAATTCACCCTATGCTGAAAAGCATTGGATGCACAATACATCCAGTTAGCACTAAATCCTTGCAGACGGCGTCCAATGCACAAGAGTTAAAAAAGTTCTAATTATAAATTCACAGACACCACTTTAGTTTAAAACAAAGCACCTGTTAAAATTATAATTATATTTAAAGTACTATAAATCATGGGCAGACCAGCAGGTTTACACTGGCTCATTCAGTTCTTCAAGTCACTTGCACAAATATAAATTTCCAGTCGTAGAGTAACTGAGTCACAAATACAATACGTATTTTGCAAAAATTTTTCAATACTACTGAAAATTTTGTAGAATTTCCAAAAGCAGTCTGAAATGAACAAAGCAGTCTAATTGGATTCCAAAATAAGACATCATGGCAGGAGCAGTCAATCTAATATGGACACATTTTACATTTTATTGTTCATTTTTTTTCAGTGAAACACTTCAATTTCTTGCTTAACAGCATTATGTTTTTATATATTGCAGATCAAAATTCATTAAAAAATTTCTTCTTTCTTGTAATTAGCGCAGTTAAAAAGAAAAAAACCAACTCATTAATAAATATATTTGTAGTCTGTTGGAATTACGGCTAAGAGAAGCTGCACAGAATGTTACACTAAGTCCATGAAAGAGACTGAGTAATGAGCAGGACCAGAAGAAAAGTGTAACTGCAATTTGTTGCACGAGGCTTATGCCAGCAGAACAGCAAATGCACAATTACTAATTCCCTCAGAGATGCTGGTAATTTTGACTTGTTGACATAAAGTAATGATTTGGTTTTAGCTATAAGTAAATAAAGAATGGAATTACAGGATTAAAACAGGTATATTGCATTTAGTACATCTCAATGCAACACTTTTTATGAAGTACTCCATCTATAATCTGTCCCTCTTGTAAGGCAACTCTTCTGGTCTAACCAGAATCTATCTCATACTTAGAAGCTTCATTCCTTTCTGGTGTGATTGAGGGTTATCATATGAATATGCAAAAGGGCACCTATTATTCCTGTGGATCTTTCTTGCTATGCAGAATGCTATAAAGGAGTGACAGGTACTATTAACACATGTTCTATTTATATCAAGGGAAATTATTGAATTAAAAATATCTAGCAAATATAGATGTAGGTTCATGCCCATTATTGGCAATTTTTGTACTCTTCTACTGAATTACAGATGATTTAATCAACCTGGCAGAACTCCCATGATAGAAGGAAAGGAATTCCCAAGAAGCACAGATTCACCATTGCAGATCTTGTGTCATCCTGCAGTTGAGGCAGGGAAAAAAGCAATGGAACCAGGGAAATAGGGGGGGAAAAGTGTAAGTAGGATGTAATTTGGGCCTATGGATTGATGGGTAATATGGCATATGGACCAAGAACACCCTCAGCTCCAATATTTATCTGCAAGTATGCCCTCCTTCAAGTAGTCTTGCAGCTAGTGGAATGGGGGAGTGTCTTTTCAGTACCCTTTCCGAGTTTAAGGTGAACTTCCTGTTCTATGCAACAAAAATGATGGCCAAATGATATACAGAAAATTGTTTTAATAGTATATTATATACAAGGGAAAAAATATGAGTTTTACTCACATAATGCATTATGCAATATTGCATAATTATGCTTACTACTGAAAAATGATATTAGTATCTCAGATATCAAAATGGAAATGTAGTTTATAAGACACGACCATCTCCGTAAAACAAAAAATTCACTCATGACACAATTGCTTATCTGACAATGACAGTCAGGCCATATTTTATATTCTAGCAAGTTTCCCTTATTTTGTAGCATTTGTCTTGGTCTCATGACATGATTAATCATTTACTTTTAAAAACATAATTAATAGTATACACCTTTAACTAATTGCATTGGTTTGTTTACTTTAACTTCCTGATATATAAAAATCAGTTTTAACTTTGTTATCAGTCACTCACTTAATAAAGGACTTCATCTCATACCATACACTGTTTACTTTATTAGTGTATGTTGAAGAAATATTTTTCAAATGAAAGACTTTAACTTTTTTAATGGAGATTCTGTGAGACAAAGAAAGCTAACAACACCTAAGCAAACACTTTTCCCCAGACTAACAACTAGTAATCAAACAAAGAGTTTAACATCTTGCTATACATCTATGATGGTAGCCTACTCTAGTAATTTCTTTGCTGATTGATGAATTAGGATAAGAACGCTTTTTGTTATATTACGTGAGTAACAGCAAGAAGCTGTTATTTATTTATTTAATTACAGCTTTGTAGAAAGCAAACTACACAGAATTTAAGAAATTATAGTATTATTTCTGCTGAGATGATTTTCATTCTTCTTAATTCTTCTGTATGTACTTCCCCCCCCCCCCCCCCCCCCCCCCTTTGTTTTTTCTTTGTTTTTTTTCCTCTCCTGTTCAACTACATGCTGTTTTTTCTTTAGGACTGAGATTGGTATTCCAACTCCATTCTCAGTAAAGAATGACATATAATGATAAGAAGCCCATAGAAAATGCAAACATTAGAATTTTTTAGCTGGCAAAAGGCAGGAGGAAGCTCGTGGCCCTTATGAATGGCAGGTTACAAACATCACAGTGTCTGTTTAGATGTGCTAGCTGGCACATTAGTGAAGATAGTCCTTTTCACACCTGCTTGCCTCCTTACTCCTGGACCTAAAATCCCAGGGAAGTCATAAGGAAGGCTCAACTGCAGGAGCCTCCTTTCAGTTGTGCACGTTCATACACCTGAGACATGACCTAACTCTTGGCATGCACAATTTCTTCTGTGATCAGTCTTATTCCTATCAGCAGTATATGGCAGCATCTGGTTTATCACCACAGTCTTCCCCCCCTCCACCCCCCAAAAAAGTAATATAAAGAAAAAAGAGGAAAAAAAAATAGGACAAAGAAAATGTGGATATAAACACACTTTCCTTAATAATGTCACACATAAAACTGCAGTTTAAAAAACTATTGTTTACCCTGAAATTGTTAATATGATTAACATTAGGTAATTATGACTTAGGGCTTTCTTTCCCTGCATAGACTTAAAAAACAAAAACAAAAACAAAAGCAAAAAAAACCAAAAAAACCCCAAACCAAACCAAAACCAAAACAAGAAAACCACCACCACCACAAAAAAAACCCCCACATGAAATTTTAGAAATAAAAAAAAAAAAAAAAATTGGAAAACACCAACTGCCTTAAGACTACATGTCTAAAATACTACAAATGTCTCAAAAATGATGCCTGCATTCTGTGTGGTATCAGAAGAATGGGCTGGGTGATGTATATCTTGGATTGGATTTCTAACTGAAATACTATAGGGAGTTCATTTTCCCAAAGACTAAGGCCACTTTTCCAATTCAGACACTGAATTGTTTAATTGTCCTTAAAGACATACCTGTGAATATCTTTTTTGTCAAAGAAAACAGAAATCTTCGAAAATTTAATTTTCTTGCTGCTCATTTTATTAAAAGTAAATCCTATATAAATCATTGTTTTGTAAAACAAACATGCACCTGGGCTGAAAACCAAGTTTTATTTTAATATGATTTAAACTAGAGATATTAAACCCTAAAAAGTACAATTTGTAACAGAGCCATTGTAGCTATAAGCATACATTGTTAGAATAACTTTCTAATAATGTTCAACTTAAAGAAAGTTCCATGGGAAGGATGAAAAATTGGCTTGATTATCTGTTTGGCTACTATAAATAAATGATTCATCAAAAAGAGAGTTATGGATGTGAGTATTAATGCTTGTGTAATATTTTACAACTTCCTATATTTCCCTGTCCATACAGTTTAGGGCATGATCTAACACACAGTGTGTTTGAACTGTGCTGTAATCAATAGTTACCCTTCTAACAGCATACTGCAAGTGTATCAATGTGTAAAGTGAAAAGAAATTCTAAATAAATTATATGAAAAAATCAGGAGGAAACAAATACTAGAAGTTTCCTGCCTTGTACTGCATAGTTCTTGATTAGTGTGGTCCTCTGTTCTACTGCTACTACACAGACGTATCATTATTTGAGTTATGGGATTCGTTCATGTTTTTGAATAACATTGGATAAACAACAATCTTTCAGCTCTATTTCTGAGTCCTAACAAGCCTAGTGGATTACATTTGAACAAGACCATTTCCCCCCCTTTCTCAAAATTATAGAGAAAATCTCCTAAGATGAGTATCAGTGTATCAAAAACTTTGAGGGAAATCAATCACTTTCCATAGCTTTATCTTTGCCTGACTCTGTAGATGGTCTCAGAGAAAGTACAGTTGAAGTACTGGGCATCCCCCCTGCGTACACACTGCCAAAGGATGTTGGTATCTTTGTTTTCTTTCCTCATAGACCTCCAGAATGACTTGCACAGATAAGAGGCCCTACTTCCCTTCCAGATTATATTGTCCCTTCCTATCTTGTCTAGGAAATCTTGTCGAGTCCTTAGAAACTAAGTAAAGCAAAGTTCTTATCAAACTCAACCAGACTTACTGGGTCAAATCAACAAACCATACTATTTGTGAATTTGTGTTCATGAAAGTTCCTATTGAACTTGACCAGACAATGTTTTAACAGTAAAACACATTATTTGTGAATCTGTGTTCATGAAAGTTCTTATTGACCTTGACCAGATTTATAGTATTGAACTGGTAAACCACACAATTGATGAATCTGCAATAAAGAATGATACCCACAGTACTGGTACATCCGAGATCTCATTGAATGCAATCAGACTTACTGTGCTGAATTGGTTATAATCAGAAATTGAGTCTAGCTGCACCCAGCCCCTTTGATCTCTGAGGACTAGCTGGAAAGCAAAAGGGTTTATTTTCTGCCCAATTTCTATACTCTTAATGCAACACACTTCTCACAAAATCAGTAAAATCTTTCATGTTCTTTTGTTTAGATTATAAATATGTATGTAGCTTTATGGCGAAAAAAGGAAAATTTGTCATGCAGTGCTTTCCAATTGATCAACACACAAAATCTTTCGTACTGTACAATTACCCACATGGAATCCTAGCTAAAAGGAACCTTGTAAATTGTCTGTGGCCAGAGGCTGAGAAAGGTTAGGGGCTCAGAATTTTAGCCTGGAAATTAAGAATATCAAAGCTTGGTATCAATTCTTAATATTTCTTCCAAAAGACAAGTAATAAAGTACAGCATAATTTGTTCAAGTTTCAAGACTAGCTTGACAAGCAGGGAGAGGAACAGGTGTGAAACAGAATCAAGGGGAAGAGACTGGGCTTCCATCAGTGTCACTGTTACAACATCCTATGCTATCCTACATGATATGGGCAGACAAAACTAGAAACACTACATGTCCAACCTTCTCAAAGCATGCTTTGGATCAGGCTCCAGAGATACTGACCACAATGCAGGAAACTAGTTAAAACACATAATAAAAGTGGCAGAAGCAAATATGTTAAATGGTTGGACACTGAATGAAATGATGCTCATTGTGTGATGATGGATGTGAGAGCTGAGCTCTCCTTTGCAGCTAGATGTTCATACACTACCTTTCAAAATCTCGAGTTAGGTTCACCTCAAAGATGGACAGTGGAGAGTCTCCCTTTTATCTCGCAGCTCAATGGTTCTGAGAGGATGTGAGTTCAATTTCATGCTGTTTCATGCTATTTTCCAGGGGTGTTGAATGGATAAAGATTTGCAGCTGACCTAACCCCAAACTACAGCATATTCTGGAGTAAGAGTACCCTCACCCATTCTTGTTGAAGTAGAAATATGCATTGGGCCAGAAGGCAAAGCAAAGCACGGACTTTGTAGTCACAGTGGAAGGAGACAGAGTTTGGCATCTGCATTCCAGTTCCTGCCCTAATCAGTGTTACTTACTCTGTAGATTGAGCATTCAAACTTCAGTATTACATGTTCTCTGAAGATCCTCAGGTTTCATATTTGTTCCTTCATATCTTAGCTGTATGACTAAGAACCCTTATAGTTGTCAGCATCTCCTCCCCTGTATCTTGTGATACCACCTGCTGCTCTTACACAATCCTACAACTGTTACCCATGGGTTCTCTGAAGAACATGCTGTGGGCTATGGCAATTGGAGATAAATTATTGCCTTAGTGTACGATTTTAAAGAAATAAGCAAAGACCTTTTCCTGTCTCCTTACACTTTGAAAACAAACAACTCAAGCCAGATTGAGATAAAACAAACAACCAATCAAAAAATAGGACACTGTTACAAACGTTTATAAAAAATAAGGAAATAAAATAAACCTGACATTTGCTCTACTGATATGGAGATTATGTCTCCCCTTTTATCCAGCCATTAGTTGGCAAGATTTCTTAAGAATTCAGTTTACGAAGAGTTTTATTTTCTCTATATGTTATGCCTCAGGTTATGTCCTTTTCCTTGTTTAAGACACTTGCTTTTTATAACCAATCCTTTGTTTGTAAGTCCTTCCCAGAAGCCTAAACAGATCTAATCAGTTTTTCTTCAAATGCATTGATTTCTTTCTTATTTGGGAGATTATCTGACCACCCCTTTTAATTAAAATAAGTATTCTTTTTCTTCCTTAGAGATGTCTCTTTTTTAGATCAGATGTTATCTTTTGTACCTGACTGGCCAATTAACAACTGCTTCAATAAGAGTAATCCTTATCTCCCTATTCTCTCTTTGGTGAGTCAGCATACATCCTGACTGAATCTGCACCAAATCTTTTACTGGTTATCAGGCTGCACATTAAAAACATTTGATACAAATACCTCAGTAGGAAAAAGGTATATAGCTTGCTTTTGGTTCTTGACTGAGATTAGACACATAATAATAAGCCATCTTGGGGTGACAAGGGGTTGTAGGGACTGATGCTTTACATCTTTGGTTAGGTATTTTCTCTTCAGAGAAAACCTTAACTACAGAACGTAAAACAGAGTAGTCTTTCAGATATTTAGTTATAATAGGAAAGAATAGGATTACTGGTGAACAGAGGGAATTGGAGTAGCCTCCTTGCTCCAAAATGCCCTACAGCCTAAAGATTTCATTCTTATAGCACAGAGATTTCATTCTTACGGCACAGAGATTCCTCTCAAAAAGGTTCTGAATCTTGCAATGATGACACCTTGGGTCTCTCCCATTTTGGATGAGCTTTCTAACCACTGAATTATCAGACAAAAAAACTACAGTATAGGGCTTCATACATGTGCTGTCCATGTTTTATGCTTCAGCCAACTCACTGTTAAGTAAAGGCCACAGTCAAGACTGACAGAGAGACAACCTGCTTAAGTACCTTGATGAGAGTTGATGCTAAGGTTTTTCTGAGCATGTCAGAAGAAAGATTTGTTGGCCAAAACAGCTTAGCATAAAACTCAAAAGAACCTCTAGGCTTTAGATGCTCCAGAGTTGTACAATCACTGGAGAGGAGGTCTGGCAAAGCCCATTAAGGATTAAGTAGTGGGTATCTCCCTATCTCATATAATAACTGAAACTTAATTAAAATGGGGCAATGCAACAAATCTGAGAAAGCAGTTGAGACACACTGGGTTTGTATATGCCCAGCTATGAGCAAATGTAATGCAATACAGCTAAATACAAAGCTTTTTTATAGTTTTTATGATCTGCTTAAAAACTAAAACTAAACAATCCAGATGTTGCTAAGCTGGTAGATGTAAAATGTATATTGAAAACTCTCTAATTCACAGAGCTAATTTCTATATCACTATAGAGTAATGCATCTTTTTTGTTTTAACAATTTTCACTTTTATTTTAAGGTGTGGGAAAATCACTGTGGTTAGAGTCAAACAAAGTAAAGTACAGATTTAAGAAATGGAGGTTTTGTTTTTAGAAAAAATGCAAAGAAACACCTCCTTAGTGCATTTTTCAGCCTCTTCTAAGTTAGCCTTAGCACTGAGCTTCTTGTCTTCCAGTCAGGTTTATTACCTTGGGACTTATTAATATGTCTGCTCAGCTTCCAGACTCAAAATGGTTTAAATGTAGTGTCTTTGGCCTCCAGCCACGTGAGGTACTGCTCATCTGAATCTTCCTGAGTGTTTGTATTTACCAACCAACTGCCCAGCAAGGTAAATTACAGCTAACCAATTTGTTTCTAATACCTCTTCACCCCTGGGAAATGGTAGTGTTGCCTAAAAAAAAAAAAAAAAAAAAAAAATCCAGCTGAGGATGATAATTTCTGGAGATAACACCTAAATGTTTCACTGAGGTTTTGGCTAGGAGTGCATAAAAGAAGGATATGTGCATCACACTGCACAAAACATGAGAGCAGATGCTGGGGAAAAAGTGATGGTCTGCACTGTGCCTCGTCTGAACAGTGAGTTTTATGTACTGGGATTGTGACCACTCAATAGTTGGAGGGCATGCGCTGCAGAGGAGGTCACTGTGGTCCTCAAGGCCCACAAGTGGATTCTGTGGACATGCTCCAAATTTAATCTGCACATATACAATATGTTTGATGCATTCACAATGCAACAAATAATTTGCATTTGTAATAACAACAAGGTACCTGGAAGTCTCAGAAAAAGTTACTGCAGTGAACAAAACAGGATTTAAGTTCTCTTATTCCTCTGGTAAATACATTTCAACTAGTCACATGCCAGCTAGAATGTTTAGAAAAATGTGACTGCTGGCATTAAAAACTGAATAAATTGTTTAAGAGATTAGACAAGTGCTTTTTTTTCACAGTCTAAAAAAAGAGGATAGGGGAGGTGTTGGGGAGTATGTGCCTTAAGTAGGTGCCAAAAAAGTGTCTGTCTGAACAAATGAGTAAAGATTACAAGCCTATCCACTTTCATCTCCTCAGAAATTTTTTGTTTGTGTGTGTCTTCCTGATGGGAAACAGCACCAATACTCTACAGGTAAAAGAGTTGTGCCATTGGGGTTGTCTTCTGTCCACTGACAAGGCTGGTATAGTCTTCAGCCTTCAGATATAGTAGAAAAGGACTGAGAAAGTGTCCTACAATAATCAGTGTTACTACACTAACGATTATGTAGCTTTCATCTGAAAGCCTTGAAACAGAGACACAGTATCATACTGAATCTTAACATAAGGCAGAGATCAGGCCCAAGGACTTAAGGCCAAAACCAAAATATGGAGGTAAATTACTTCTAGATTTAAAATAAATACAACTAAATACACCGCCATACTTATTTCCTTCTCCACATAGAGATGCTTGCAGCACTTTTGATCTTCATAACACTGTATCACTTAGGATATTGAAAATATATGCATCTAAAATATATACAGTAAAATTATTCAGTTAATGTTACTGTTTTTGCTCTCATTGGCACGAAAGGCATAGCTCATGACGTCTGTCTGTCTGTGGTGTGTCACATAGATGTGGCATGCTTTAGTTGAAAACTCCAAATCTGAAATGCCTTTCCCTTCAGTCAGACATAGTATTGCAAACAGAAACTGCTTCAGAACCTTCTTAGATTTTGAAGTAATTTACATTCTGTTATGTTCTCACACTACTTAATGTTTTAAAAGTGCAATAAATAAATAATACAATTAATTTGGATTACACTACTTGATCAGACTTATACACAGACTACATAGTACATGATACTTATTAGCTAGAATATATCTCCTAGAAATTACATCATGAGGGCAGTTGCAATTATTGTCTACGCATTCAGGGAAGATCATGAATCCACTTCATGTTGGTGCATGCTGTATATTAATTGGACCTGTCAACTTCAATGGAATATCCTCAGTACAACTCCCATCAGAACCTGGCACTATATTTTGATCTCTCAGACAGCTAAATTATATCTAAAATTACATATAAGCAAACATCTTTCTGTTGACTATGCATTGGAGAAAACTCATGCATATATTTTAATTCAAAGATGCTGGAGCATGTCAGGTGCATGATGTGTTCTTCAGCTATATTAGTTTTCGGCAGGGGTTTGGAAATAGCAAAACAGAAAATATGACTACACTTCTCTAAAAAAGCCTGTGGTATGCCCACATTTTGAATGCAGTATGCAGTTCTGATCTCTTCCTTACCCTAACAGATCTAGCGGAACTAGAGGGATCGCTGGAGAACATGGGACAGCTTCTGTAAGGCAAGTCCCTCCAGTCTGAGCAAGAGGTGGCTGAGGGAGGTCTCATAATGTTTGTACGAGTGCCATGGTAAAAGTGAACCATAAATGATTGTTATTCCTTGTAAAATATGATCCAAAGGCATTAAATGAAGTTATTAGGCTGTATATTTAAAACAAGCAATAGGAGGCACTTTTTCTTTTCCTCACAGGGCATAGTTAAACAATGGAAACTGTCACCACAGGAGGTTATAAATGACAAAAGATTATGTGAACTGAAAGACTGATTAGATAAACTCACAGATAAAAAAATCTTTTAAGGCTACAGCACACAAAGATAAAAAATCTAACTGTACATCCCAGACCTGCTGGAATTTAAGGTGTATACCAGGGGAATAGCTATTAAATAAGTACCTTGCTATTAAGTACTCTTCTAGGCATTTGTTAACAGGCTTTGTAGCAGGCAGGATGCTGGGGCTAGATGAATCCTTTGCCTGTTCAGCCCAGCTTATGCTTAAATCATTACTCCTGGTTCAAAGGATCTGCTTTCAAATGAAGCTCATTTCAGTTTGCTGCTTGTTTCACATCGCATGTGAGTTGTTAAGGTGAGCATCTCCACTGCTGGCACAAATGGCAGTGATGCTCTCCGGCACAGTGCACAATGGGGTTTCCCAAACCAGAGGAACGTCAGGGAAGCTGTGAGAGCTGCCAGGAGCCTGCAGCCTGTGTGGTGGTGGCTGACAAGACCTGGGCTGGGCCAGAAGCAACAGTGACCAAGCCCCACCCCCTGTCCCCCCCTAAAAGAATCCCTTAGGGAGCACTACCAGCGAGGGAATGGCATGGCAGTTGGTGCGGGGTATGCAGGAAGGGCACAGAAGCACTGCAAGCTCAAGGAAGAAGTAGCATCCACCTGACAGAAAGCTACAGCAGCTGTCTGATGCAGCTGTCCATGGTGTTTCAGGGGATGCATGCTGACACTCAGGAGTCAGCTGCAGGGTGTGCTCTGCAGAAGGGAGGAGTGAGCACACCCCTTGGGAGGCGCACCCAGGTAGAGGAACTCCTTTGATTACTGACAGAGCATGAAAAAGAGAGAGATACCACTGGAATTTCACCCTACTTTCCCTGTGACAGGCCTGACAGGCACAATCTGCAGGATTCCCCGTCCACTTTCACCCTGGCTGAACATGTTTATTGAAGAGATAGGGAGCAATAGCAACAAGTTCTTGCCTAGAACAGCGGGCACATTTTCCCTGTGACTTTTCAGGTACCCTGACCTAATAGTGGGAGGCTTTGCAACAGCAAACTTGAGCTTGAGCAACAGCAAGGACAACCTAGCTTGGAAGTGTCACCAAAGTCCTGAAGGGAAAAGAAGTCCAGGAAGACCAGACATTCCACAAGAAGGAAATCTTAAAGATGCAGGAGCAGGCCACCACCATATGCCAAACTATAAGGAGGAAGTCTGCTCTGTTTGAACAGAGAGCTTTGGCTGCAACTCAAGATAAAAAGGGAGTGCATCACCTTTGAAAGAAGGGGTGGGCAACTCAGGGAAAGTACAAGGATGCCATGAGGTTATATAAGGAGAAAACTGGAAGGGCCAAAGCTCAAGTAGAACTTAATCTAGCTACTGTTGTAAAAGACAACTGAAAAACACACCAGCAAAAGATAGAATCTACTAAAGGGAACTGAGGGAGCTGGGGAAAGTGTTCACCAGTATACTTACAATTATTTACCAGCAATCCTAGCTAACCAGGGCAGTGTCAACTGACTGGAAGTTGGCAGATGTGACTTCCAGCTACAAGGTGGACCAGAAGGAATATACAGAAAAATACAGGTCTGTTAGCGTGGCCTTGATGCTGGGGAAGGTCATGGAGAAGATCATCTTAAGGGCTATCACACAGCAAATACAGGCCAACCAGGGGATGAGGCCTAGCCAGCATGGGTTTAGGAAAGTCAACCTAACCAATCTGATCTTTTGCAACCAGGTGGCCTGCCTAGTAGACAAGGGAAAGGCTACAGATGTAGTTTTTCTGGGCATTAGTAAAGCCTTTGATACTCTTTCCCAGAGGATTGTCTTGAAGAAATTAACTACTTATGGCTTGGATGGATGGACTGCTTGCTACATAAAAGCTGGATGGCTGGGCCCAGAAAGTGGTGGTCAATGGAGTCAAATTCTGTTTGCAGATGGTCAATAGTGGAGTTTCTCAGTTCTCAGTATTGGGGCTGGTCCTGTTTAAAATCTTCATCAATGTTCTGGATGAGGGAATTGAACTCAATTATTTCACAGACAACACCAATTTTGGTGGGAGTGTTGATCTGCTGGAGGGTGGGAAGGCTGCACAGAGAGATCTTGACAGACTGAATTGATGGACTGAGAATGACAGCATGAGGTTCAACAAGGCAAAGTTCCAAATCCTGCGCTTCAGATACAACAACACCATGCAGCACAACAAGCTTGGGGTAGAGTGGCTGGAAAGCTGCTCAGCAGAAAGGGACCTGGGGGTGCTACTCAACAGTGGCTGAGCATGAGCCAGCAGAGTGGCTGGATGGCCAAGAAGGCCAGCGGCATCCTGGCCTCTATCAGCAACAGTGTGGCCAGTAGGGTGAGAGAAGTGATCTCAGTGCCTCTCTACTTGGCACTGGTGAGGCCAGACCTCAAATCCTGTGTTCAGTTCTGGGCCCTTCACTACCAGAAGGACATTGAGGTGATGGAGTGATTCCAGAGGAGGGCAACAAAGCTGGTGAAGGGTCTGGAGCACAAGTCTTGTGATGAGTGGCTGAGGAAGCTGCGGTTGTTTAGTCTGGAAAAGGGAGCTGCTCCCTACAAATCCCTGAAAGGAGGGTACAGTGAAGTGAGAGTCAGTTTCTTTTCCCAAGTAACAAGTGGCAGTACAAGAGGACACAGCTTGAAGTTGCACCAGGGGAGGTTCAGATTTGACATTAGGAAAGATTAGGCTAGTCAAGCAATGCCATAGGATGCCCAACGAAGCGATGGACTCACCCCTCCTGGAGTTAAAAGACTTGTGGATATGGCATTTAGGGACATGGCATAGCAGTGGACTTGGCATTGATGGCTTGATAATTGAATTTGATGATTTTAGAGGTCTTTTCCAACCTTACTAATTCTATGATTCTATAGGCATATTAAACCCAAAACATAGTGCTGAGACAGCAGTATCTTAGCTCCATCTCAATATAAAGTTGAGGCATGACATCCTAAACTTACAAATTTAATTTCTTGGCACCACATAAGTGGACATTGAACAGAATTTAATCTTTATTGCTTTGAATTAACGTTTTATCTCATATGAGAAAGAATATTTTATGTCCTTAAATTTATAGTGTAGGCTTGGGATTTTACAAGTACACTCACACCCTGAGATGCATTTTAGAGTATTCTATTGCAATATGTATTTCTACATATCTCAATGTACATTTCTCAATATATTTATATATATAAAAGAAATACATAATAGATGCTGCAGTAGAGATATTTGTTATTGTATCTCATCTGATTTCAATGTAGTTCATCAGGTCTACTTTTAGATTTGAACTATCAATGGCTTCACACTTTTTATTCTGTGCACGAGCTTAACTGTTAAGCTCATATAAAAATATTTGCCACTTTTCTTCACAGCATTGCCTTTTTCCTATAAAATTATACCACCTGACCCTTAGAATGGTCAAGTTTTAATCCCAAGCCAGTAACATCTACTCTGTATTTAAAAATGTCACTGCTTTTAAGACCAATATCTACTAGTCCTGCAGGGCTAGAGGCAATCACCTGCAAAGGGAAAAATCCTCAGCTTTGCAATTGGACCCGCAGACCTTGCTTCTAACCCTGCAGGCCTGTCAGCTATCAAACTTTGAAGACATGACATTTTAAGAAAATGTACAAAGGAGTTATTTTACAGGAACAGAAAACCATTTTTAACTTACCGCAGAAAATTTTTATTGCACTTCCTGGCTCTATTCTTCCAATAAGTAAGATATCTAGTTTTACAGGTGGGTGCATATGAAAATAGCACTAGTAAATGCTTTAAAGAGTAACTCGCTCTAAAGGTTATATGATAGAAACTCACGCAAATATGTTATCACTTTTGGAAAAATGAGGGAATGAAACACTCACTCAAGGTCAGAAATACAGAAGCAATGACCTCAGCTTTAACTTGTGTTTTAATGTCTAATGTCTTTTTAACTTTGAGGCCATCTAACATTAAAACTAATTAAAATGATTGCAGAATTAGTTGAATTAAACCATCCTTCATTTTAAATGATATCTTAATTGATACTAATATGCAGTACAATGCAAACTGCAATTTCCTGCAGATTCCTGTAAAAGAATTATAAGAATACTAGTACTAGTAGTTCTTAATAAGATTTTAAAAAAAATCTGCTTCAGAAAAATATTAATTCAATCAACTTTAAAATGTCAAATATTTGACAACTCTATGTTTCACAAATTTTCAGTTTTTAACTCAGCTGACACTAAAAAAATCATAATTAATAGATTTTAAAGATAATTAATTCTACTTCTACTGAACTTACTGTCTTCAAAGTCCAGGCTGTTTTCCATTTAATCAATTTTAACTCTGGAATAACTTCCTGTGAGTAAAATTCTGATTTTTAGTGTAGGAAATAGAATTCAAAAATCCCAAAACCAATGTTTCTCTGAGATCACGGATTAGCAAATATTTAAATATGTGATAACTCCATATACCAGTGATTTCAGCAGATTTGCCCATATAGTCAAAGGTATAAATATACTTGAATTTCATGTGAATTCACAGCTATTTCCATCTCAGAATCACAAAATATCAATTAATTAAAATTCAAAAGTGAGGATCATTGGCACATATTCTACATGGCAAAATACTATGCCACTGTACTTGATAATCAGAGCAGATCATTCTTGAATTTTAATCCCGATGACCTTTGACATTTGACAAAAAATGTAAATTGAAATAGATGATCTTAACATTATTACTATAGTTTCTACTAATAATATAAATTATTATTCATAATTAAAGCCAGATTTCAGGAAATACTGTAAACGGATTTATGTTAATTTAATAGCTTTTTGCAACAATTTGCAGAATTAGCAATCAATTCCAGCTTGATTGCATATAATAGTGAAAATCGCAGAAACATGCCTCTCTACCAAAACGTTTTAAAAGCCACTCTGTACATATAAGGTAATTTGTCTAACTTATCAGCCCCTCCTCTCCAATTTATAAAAGAAAAATGACTGATGATACATTCCAACCTTGTCATTTCCATGATCTAGTACTATTTGTCTCCATGTTTCTCAAATGCTTCAGTTCCTAAGAGAAGTCACTTGAAGTCCAGAGTACCTATACAAGATTGTTAGCATGACTTGTGCTGAACATCCAGGAAAAGACACCCCACCTTATTTATTCATTGATGATATCAACAGGCAATTAAATATTTGCTAGTAGTTGCAAAAAATATTTCTTTGTTAAGCAAAGTTCACGCTAACATTGTCTTGCTTGTCAGTCATTACTGACAATTGTTCAAAGTCATTGGAAAATGTACATTTACTGGGAGAAATGCTGGTACAGGTCCCAGCAGAAGTCAGTAGATGGCAAGAGAGATCATGCTGCTCTACTTTCTACCTGGATACTCTAGTTCTTCCATGAGTGAAATCATGTGAAACTCATGTAAATTTTCACTGCTGACATGAAACATGACATGGTTTGGATAGAGAGAGTTCCATGGAAGTACCTATTAGAAAAATGAACCCTTACATCTGAGGAAAAAATATTATTGATGCAGCTGCCCTTCTGCTACTCATAGTGTTAAGCGAGAATTGTAGCATGAAAGGACTTATCAACATAGTATATCAATAGAAGGCAATACAACAAGAAGGCAATACAACTCAAGAAAGACCGTGGCCTGGAGCAGCCATGAGGAAAAGAAACACCGCATTACTTGAGATGGGTGTCAGGAAGAAGCAAAGCTTATTGCATAATGCCTCTGTGCATATTCTGTCCAAGAAATTCTTTTATCTCTGTACATAGCAGATGGCACTTTAATTAAAAGTTCTGTAAACTTTCCTAAAACATCTTTCTGATTTCTGTGTTCAGCATGTTTATGTACCTCCCCCAGCAAATTAACAGGTTTTCAAATATCTTATCCTCATTTAACAGTGATGTATGTGAACTTCTGCTTCACGAAGGACAAATCCAGCACTACCTGCATGATGTTAATATAAGTTTTGCTGAAGCCTGTAATAAATGTAGTGTATATGAAAGGTGATGGTGAAAGTGAGGAATAGGATAAAAATATGAGAGAAAATGGTCCTGAATATGAGGAATAAATATTAAGAGTTTTTGACAAATGGATACATATTAAATTATTGGTTAATACAAATTTATGCTTGTAATAGCATTAGAAGTTAATTAGAAAAATAGCAAAATTACATGAAAAGGATTTTCTCGCAAATCATGGAAAACAGGTGTGTTTGTAAGTACAATATTTTCTGGGAAACACTAAATTTCTGATTTAAAAGTCAAATTTTCAACTTTTAATCAAAAAAAGGTAAAAATTACCTTTTAGAGATAAATGTAAATACTAAAAAACCAGCTGCAACATTAGACTTCGTGAATGCTTCAAAAATAGTCTGCCATTAAATCTTGTTTTTCTCTTGAAATCTAATTGTTTACATAGTACTTTTGTTTCTTTGAACTGAGAAGGGAAACCTTGATATACAGGACACATCAACATTCATATAACTGAGAATCTGAGCACTCACACAGTTGTCAATGCGATGTTATACATGTAGATAGTCCCCTCTTTACATATTTAAGTCCATGAAGAATCTGCTTCTAATGTTACCATGCATACAATGGAACAGTATTTTTGAAAGCTGAAATACAAATGACAGCAGCAACCTGATTGTTTGCTAATTCTGTGGATTGCTTCACAGAATTTATATAAGAATTTATCTGAGTATATTCTAGTGTAGTCAGCACACAATCTGTTCCTTTATCTGTACTCAGGTTTAATTTTCTGTGAAATGGCTGCCAGAACCTGAAAAGGTCACCCTAAGGTTCTGTGAATGTCTTTCTGGGTATGCTGCTTTTGTGTCCGTGAGGCAACATATCAAACATAGCCATAAATGCATGTAGTGTAAACACTGCTTTCTGTGACACAAGTCACCATATTAATGAAGGGAAGAGGCCTCCAGCTATTGTATGACTCCTACATTTTTCATTTTACCAGCTTTGGGTCCTTTCACAAATGCACACCATGTATTATACACAGAGAACTAGAATAATCATTTTAACTGTTTTTTTTTTTTTTTTTTCTTTTTTTTTCTTTTGGGTAAATTAAAGGAGGTTGCTTCAAAAAAAGAAAAGACAGTATATAAAAATAAAGCTTTATTTTGGAAAAGCAAATTCTTCACTAACTCCCAAGGGAATTGTGTGGAAAGCTCATGCACACGCAAACAGACTGTGTATATATTTATGACTCCAGCTATGAAGTTACAGCAACATACAGTATTTCATTTTGTATTCGCTATCAACCACAATTGCTTCTCTTTCCAGCTAATCTTTCATCTCCACAGTTCCTCTTTGGAATCTCATTAGATTAATAGGTCACTAAAACATTGTTTGATCATATTTCTCAACTGCTTTTGAGCTTATGAGTCAACTCTGCAACATATGAAAGCCACATAATTTTTGCACTCATTTCCTCTAACATATTTTAAAAATTAGAGCTAAGAAAAGATCTATTTCTTCCCACCTTCTCTTCCGTGTCACAAGGTAGTACGTATTTTAATTCAAGACTAACATGAAAAATAGCACAAACTACACAGCTTTCAAACTCATCTGACTGAAAGATGTGCAAAATCCAACATCCAACAGATAGGATGGTTGGAGGATATGCAGAAAAAATTAACTCTTGAAAGACAAGCAACAGCAGCATGAACTGGATTACTGGAATCTTATGATGCCTAGGTAGACCTAGGTCAATACCTGGCATTTGGTTATATATTGTTGACAAACTCTGTGATCTGATGTTTGGACTTACTATCTTCGGCTTAGTGTCCCAAGAAATGTGAGACATTAAATATTCCCCTTCCTTTGCAAGTCCAATGAAAATAGATATATATTTGTCTAGAGAATTTTTTGATTGTTTAATCCTCTACTGAAACCAAGCATCAGGGCAAAGTCCAATTTAACACACAATGCTTGATGAAATGGCAAAACAACTGGAGAGAGCACAGAAGAGAGCAACAAATAAAATAAAAGACTCAGAAAACATGACCGATGAGAAAAACTGTAACAACTGGCGTATTCACTTGAGAAAAAAGGAAAGCCTGAGAAGAAACATGACAACAGTTTTCTCATGTATAAGAGGTTGCCAGGAAGAGAAAATATTGTTCTGCTCTTTTCTGCCAGACTTGAAAAAAGTGCTTAGGCTGAAGTAGGAGTTCCTGAGGAAAAAATCCCAGCTGTAGACATAATGAAGCCTTGATCATACTGCCTTGGGGAGCTGTGGAATTGCCATCATCTCAAATTTTTAAGCTTACAAAACAGTTCACTGGGAATGGGTCAGAGGCAAAGGTAAGTGACTTCTTGAGTAACCTCCTTCAATACGTGCTATGAGCTAGTGATTTCTTCTAAAGGGAGCTGCACTCCTGAAAGTGCTGAAGTGTTTTCTGCTACCAATGACTGTAATGGGACCGTGCTGTAGCTGGTACATTTGAGCACAAACTTGGGAACTGGACAAGGTAAAACTTGGCAGTTTATCCTCATGGTTTAGAAAGCGGCATGACTTTTTTTTTTTTTTTTTTTTTTTTTTTTTTTTTTTTTTTTTTTTTTTTTTTTTTTTTTTTTTTTTTTAAATTGTTGTATGCTTGTCTCAGGATTTACACAGATGTGACCTATTAGATTTCAGAACTGAGCAGAGCTGTTTTACAAATGCAAATGTAAGATCCAAAACCAGCTGAAGTAAGCAGAAGAGTTTCAGCTGGCTTTGATAGCTTTGGAGCAGGTCCACAGTGTGTGTGTGTTCAAGGTCGTATATGGGCTTCTGTGTGTGCTGGGTAGAAGAGGAAGGAAACATTTGTACAGCCACTTACCCTGACTTTGAAGTGTTGGCTTTGTGTAATTGACTCAGGGGTGTATTTAAACTGCCTGATTTAGGAACTGAAATTACTGTGGCATTCTGGCTGAGAACAAAAAACCGAAACAGCCTAATCCCTGGGGTGGACAGGCTCCCCATTTGCCAATTAAGAGACTTAATCTCTGTGCTTATATGAAACACTTATTATAATCTAAATACATACTTTACAATCAAACTGAACATGTTTTTAAGCATTGGGCTTATCTTAAGTGTCTGAACAGTGCTTCAAAAGGAATACAATATGGAACAAAAACTAGAGTGTCATGACTCACAAAAAAAGTGAAGTCAAGATTAAACATTTAAAAGGTCATATTTCATTTTTAGATGATGCAGAAACTATTTTATAAGTTCATAACAATCAATTGGTTAGTAATTTGTGAAGCTAATTAGTTGACACACTAAGAAATCCAAGCTATAAAGCATACCATAGTCAAATCAATGATAATAACAAATATTTTTTTCACATATTTTATTGTTCTATACAGGAACACTAAAATATTGCAGAAAATTGATTTTCTGTGGAAAAGTTCCCTTGTTAGGCATTGTATTCATCATATTGAAAAACAATGAGGTTTGTAAAAGGGACTAATACCAAACAATATTAGCAAAGTCCTTTCCATCAGAGAGTTAAACTCAGTCTCTGAAACTGAATCATGATCAAATTCCTAATTTTCTTACACAATGACCTCCTGTGAGGTACAATTCTCTCTATGAATTTATTTAGAGTTGACAAGCCATAGCACCTCCAGGAAGGTAGATAAGGCTCTATATGGCACATTTTACAATTCTGAAAAAAAAGTTGTTGGTTTGTTGTTGTTCTGTTGTGTTTTTTTTTTTTTTTTGGTTGGTTGGGGTTTTTTTGGTTGTTGTTGTTGTTGCTGTTTTTTGTTTTTAATCACTGACCCCTGCAAGTAACTCCTGTTGAGTTAAAGAGAAACTTTCTGGACCAAAGAAGTCATATGCAAATACTGTAGTATATTATATATAATATTATATATAAACAATTTAAAAAACAAAGCTAAAGTAACTGGCAATTAGAAGGGAGACTGTTGCTGTGTGTTATTTGGTTTCATGTTGTATTTCATTTTTATACTGGGTTTTACAATGGTTTGTTCTGTACTCCCTTGTTCTCCTGGAAAATGTTATATCTCAAGATTTGTCCCTGCCCTTTTCCCTGCCCATCCCCCCACATTTCTCCCACTCCCCTTCTGCAGGCCCTGTCTGTCATTTGGCTGTCCCATCCATGTTCTGGAGGGTTCGGGTAAAAGACATTGAATGAGAGGACAAGAGCCGAGAAGATCCCTCCCTTTATGTTCCCCATTGGTTTCTTTGAATGTCCCTCCTACCCTGTTCCAACTTATCCCTCATTGGGTATTAGCTTGTCCCCTCCCTTAGCCCCTTCCCTGGATATAAGCTGAAGCAACATGAGGTCAGCTCTCTTGATCTGGGGCTCTTGACCTGGCCCTCTTGATCCGGCCCTCTTGATCCGGCCTGGGCTCTGGGGCGAGACGACAGAAGAAAGACGGAATAAAGCCCTGGTTTCACCTCTGGATCAAGTGCAGGACCTTTTCCTTTGCCCCTGATGGGGTCTCGCTCACCCGTGCTAAGAGAAAGGTTCTCGGCCGCCTCCCGGATTTTTAGGACCCTGAGAAAACTCCTTCTACCATCCGCTTGTCTCAGGCTAGCCGGAGCGAAAACGGAGCCGTAGCTCCATGGGAGAGACAAGCCACAGGACACTCTTATAAAAGTTGTATTTCCTTAACAAGTGTCAGAGCCCTAATTTCACCAACAGGCTTTGATTATTCTGATGAATTTATAATTGTCTTTTTCTACAAACCTCCTCTGTGACCTTTTTCCTCCCACCACTTCCCAGAGGCTTGACTTTCTGTGGTCAAGGTCACTTCTGCTCTGCCAGAACTGCCTTCTCAGGAAAAAACAGTGTCTTTTTGACTGCTGAGAAAACACCTATGCCATAAGACAGAAGGTGTGAAGAGCTAGGACTTCCAAGTACACACTTCACCTGTTGTCTCAGGGGTTGTGCTGAAGCCCAGGCCCCTGCCCCTGGTTCATGTCTGTGCTATACTGTTGTTACGATGTGCTTGGCCCTGCACCATGCCAGTCCTGACCTTGACTTCCCAGCTTGATCTCAGACCTGTCTAATCACTGTAAGCTGTCTGGTGATCAGTGGGCTATGGCTGAACCTGCAGCTTTCATCAGCAGTTTTGCTGTCAGCCCCACCTTCCCTTGTGGACCTACCCTCTCCTGATGCTCTCTGAGATCAGGGTGCTGTACCATAATCCAAGTACATGCATACAAGGGACATGTATAATAAGAATAAGATTTTTTCTAATTTTTTGTCTTAATCCATTGAGGACAATAAAAAAGTTTCAGCACCTTTCTGAAGAGGCTGGGATCCTTATTAACCAGCTTTAGGAAAAACTGTATTAATACAATACATTGAACAGGGAAGGACCTTGAGATATCTTTTCCTATGGTATTGCAAGAATGGATTACAAATGTCCATTAATTAATGATACTAATCACTGCTTCCCCTCCCCCCTCCCCCCCCCTTTTCCCCCCCCACCTCTATCACAGGAAACATTTAAGTTCTCTTTGATTCCTTCATATTTTCTTTGAAATCTCGGCCAGGTAGCAGGACAAGGTGCTGTCACTCAAGGCTGATCAAACATCCTCACAGATTTACATACTAACAGCATAATGATCATTTCCCAATGCATCCTATTCTGCAAGCTGACCCTGGTGTAATTGAAAAAGTTTTATTTGTACTAGTAAAATTTATTTTTCTTCATTTAAGAAGAGTTTTCTCTATCAGTCATATTTTACACATCTATCCTGTACTCTGGTTTAAGGCAGGCCCATAAACACAGGGCTCTATCATGATCCTGTATACAATGATTCCCACAGATAGCTTCAGCATTAATAGAACAGAACTGCTTTCTTAACGGAGGTGAGATAAGCGTTAGGAAATTTCTCTTTTCTCCCTTCTAAAACATGATGGGATGCAGTGTGGACCCTAGGCATCTCTGGCTTAGCCTATTGAGAATGATTGGAAAATGGTTAGCACCCTCAGTTTGCTGAGGCAGATCTAAAGCTTTTTGGTTAGGATGGGCCCTGTATGATTCAGGACTACTGGGTAGGCACTGTGTATTTATGTTGTGCTGATCTCCTTAGCACAGGAGGAAAATCAGGCACAGAAAGTCATAGTTTTGGTGTGTGCCAGGAAAGTGCCCCTTAGTATTTGCACTAGCATTAGCACAAGGGGGAAAAAAAAAATAAAAAAATTAAAACATCTATGTCTACTATGAAGGGAGAGAAATTTCTCAGATTTTCGCTCTGCAAGGGTACTGAGTTACCAGTATCTCAATCTCCAGGATGGTGAGCCTTGTAGCACCAAGCTGCAAGTACAGCCCCAGGCACATTTCAGGCTGAAATGAACCACAAACAGAACACAAGAATTATGGAACCAGTAAGTAAAGTAGATTATGACTGCCTGTAGAAATGCAGGTAAGCCCCATTCTTGTATTGTCAAGCAGTCTTGGACTGTGGCCTGCTTTCAGGGCTATGTCAGAATTGCTGATGCAGAAGATACCTAGAATGCAAATATGACACAAATGTGCCCAGAATTCAGAATTTTCCCCTCATTCTGTTTTCTTGGAAATTAATTTAGCTACAGAAACAGAATTTATGTAATTTGATCCCTCTACCCCTACAAAAGCTATTTTTTTTTTCAGAATGGTCCAACTTCAACAACAGTAAAAGTGGTTGTGGTTGAAACTCTTCTATGAGAAGGAAACTCCAGGCATTCAGAAGACAAATGAGGATAGAATTATAGCTTCAAAGGCAAATACTCTGGAAGACCATCACAGAGTTCATCATATAAAAGGCCATCATAAAAATCCATAATATAATCGACATATGCCTCATTGATCCTCCTAAATGAAAGCAACTAGACAATAGTCCATAAACATGTAATGTCATCTACAACTGTAAAGTATTGAATTAAACTTCATTGAGATGTCTGATTCTCCATGTCTATTTCTACTCACGTACCCAACACTGAAATGAAAAATATTCCAAGTACCCTTCTTCAGTATTTCATACTGTTTGATGTAGTCATCTCTCAGTCCACTACATTTCCTATTATGAATCACATTATGAGACAATAGTTTCCCCCTTCTCTCTTGATTTTTTTGTTTTGTTTTGTTTTTTACAAATTAATTTCAATTTCTCTAACTCATTTGGGTTTTGCTCAATTGGGACAAAGCTGGTGAAGAGTATTTCAAGTCTGCACTGAAGTTCCTCCCAGCAGATAAAGAATGAAAAATGGTCTGGTGACAAACTGTGGCAAGCATTACCTCTTTCCTTTCCTTTCCTTTCCTTTCCTTTCCTTTCCTTTCCTTTCCTTTCCTTTCCTTTCCTTTCCTTTCCTTTCCTTTCCTTTCCTTTCCTTTCCTTTCCTTTCCTTTCCTTTCCTTTCCTTTCCTTTCCTTCCCTTGTAAATTTACTGCAACATTTGATATTACAAACCGTGAAATTTTGTTTTCTACTCCTGAAACATGTCTGGGAATTATTTGTATTACACTTGAATGCTTCTAATAGATTTAACATCCTACAGACAACTTTTAATCATCCATGTGGAGTCAGACTTGAGGCATCCCCAGGGTTCAATAATCAGCCCTTTGTTATCTATTATCAATGTGTAACCACTGGATATTTATCAGTCATTATACTAATTACAGCATGGGAAAATGCTTTCACTCTCGGGCATACACTTACATGGATTGATTGATTCCTCTGCTACTGTTGAAGGTAACCTGGGAGTGCTTTCTACCACCTGTGACAAATTGCTTTGATTTTCTTAGTAACAAAGTAACACACTCTCAGATGTTCCTATTTTTTTGGCTAGGATTTGGTACTTTTTCTCTTCAAAATAGCAGGTGATCATGTCCCCATTACTCCTCATATTTTTCCTATAACTTGTACTCAAGCTGGTGGCTAAACAGTGTTTCAAACCCAAGGAAATATTCAGTCAGGTCTTCTCAGAGAAACTGTTACCAATTCGATAGATCAGAAACCATGAGGCCAGCAGGGCTAAGGACTGATTGTTGCCCTGTACTCAGCACTGGTGAGGTCAAACCTCGAGTCCTGTGTCCAGTTCTGGGCCCCTCACTGCAAGGACATTCCAGTGCTGGAGCGAGTCCAGAGAATAGCAACAGAGCTGGTGAAGGGGCTGGAGCACAAGTCCAGTCTGGATTGACTGAGAGAGCTGGGGGTGTTCTGCTTGGAGAAAAGGAGGCTTAGCAGGTGGTCCTTATTGTCCTCTACAACTGCCTGAAAGGAGGGTGTGTTGTGGTGGGAATCAGTCTCTTTCCCCAAGTAACAAGAGGAAATGGGCTCAAATTGCATTAGGAGAAGTTTAGATTGGATACTAGGAAACCTTTCTTCACAGAAAGAATTGCAAGGCATTGGCATGGGCTGCCAAGGGAAGCAGTTAAGTCAACATCCCTCAGGTATTCAAAAAATGTGTAGGTGTGGCACTTAGGGACATGGTTCGGTGTTGGACCTGCCACTGTTACATTAATGATTGAACCAAATGATCTTAGAGGTCTTTTGCAACTTAAATGGTTGTATGTGATCTGTTAATATCCTAACTTTGCTTCAGGAAAACTTGTTCATACTCATGTTAGTCATTGTAAAAATTTGTATAGGATCCTGAAATTAATTTTAACTTTTATTTATGTTATAATTAGATTATTTATTTGAGAATCTCATTTTTTTCTACTAATGCTCTTGAATTGATAGTTGTTCTGTTTGCCTTCTGATAGGCACTTGCTGTTTTGGGATTAGTTTGGTTTCAGATCACAATACATTAGGAAGCTTTCATCATTACAGTCACCAGCAGTTCCTTGAGAATCTAAGCAAAATTTTTACTAGTTAGCCTCCAATCTGTAATAGCTGTCTTTGACGTAAGTAGATATCCAGTTCTTTGTAAGAGGGGCTTTTAAGTGTTATTTATTGGTTCTTCTATACAAATGAAATTGTCTTACCTCCTGTGGCTTGATCAGTTCCACAAAAAAATTTCTGCAGATGTCACACAGATTTCTCTTCTCAAGGCTTTGATTTTTAATCTGTACCTGGTACTCTATAATAATATGACCTGTCAATGTGGGCCTAAATTTCATTTGTATGCTGTTGACAGACAGATTAATGTTATAAAATTAGCTCTTAATATTCCTTCTTTCACATCTGTGTTGCCCATATGCCAAGCTGATGATAAGGTTTGGACATTTGGAAATTTTGTACAATTTAACGCCTCAGAAATATCTGATGCCTAGGGGTAATAGACACCATTTTAAATCCTCATTCTTTTCTAAAGCTGTCATTTTTGGCTAAGTATAAAGAATTCTGCAACAGTGAGGACCGAGAATCCAGATCTCATAGCACTAAAATCATATGTGTCTTTTTATACATCACTAAGTGGTGGCAAGTGTGTAGCACTAGAGTTCCAAAACAATATGCAATTGTCAGCAATAGCCACTGGCAATGTTGAACTGAAGAAACTGAAATTTAATTCAAGAATTATTTTGGCACAATTTTGAGAGTATCTTTTAATTTTATGTCATTATAGATAGAGATGTTTGTAGCATGTGTTTTAAAATTTATTTGGAGAGTTTCAGTGTTCTTGAAATTATTGTTACAAAACAGTTAGATTAATATTAGTAGGTGGCTTCAAAATCAGATGCAATTCCAGTGGACATATAACGAAGAGTGTCTTCGAAAGACAGTTTATGGTAGAGCTCTTTGAAGAGGTTGCAGTAAAATCTGAAGCCAGGTTAATGTTTTCTGATTTTGTGTTTTATCTGAATTAGAAACATGAGGCAGAACAGTTGAATTTGGCTTCCTCAACAAACAGTCTTAGTTTTAAAAACAAACCTAGTTTTAAAAAAAGAGCAGTGCCTACTTTATCAATTAATTCATAGTTAAAAGTATCAAACCAGCCAAAATCTGAGGAATTTTAGTCTAAAATTTGAAAATCAATGTTTCTGTTAATAGGGTCTGAAATTCAATGCAGACGGAATGTTTGCATAAAATTTACACAGTCTTCATTTCCAGCTTTCTATTTCTTTACATGCGAAATAAATTTCTAAAAAGCCCCCAAACAAGTCTATAAAAGTAATCTCTTATCTTTAGATGAAAGGAGGTCAGCTGATTATAGGTTCTCATCTCACACATCAGAATAAGAAGAATATGTTCCAATGGTCTGTTACGAATAAATGCAACATGTATTTTTCATGTAACAAGTTTTTTGTCATTCTCACATAAGGTGTACTGAATATGTAAGGTTCCCACTATGGATTTCTAGACAAGAAATTTTTAGGTATAAATTAATTATTAAGTGATTTCCACTTTATCAGCATGGCAGAGGAATTCTTTTCCTTTTTCTGAAGTATTGTATTTAAGACTTAAAATTCCTGAAAATTAACCAAAATTGCCCCCAAATTCCCTAGTTATGATGTTATTGGTTTCCCTTAAAGTCTATAAATTTGTATAGAAAAAAATTATTTAACCAATATTCCAAAAGGAAAACTTCTATCAGCATGTCTTAGGAGCAAATATTTTTATTATGACTAGTTGTTTCTCCTGCTGCTCATCTGATTAATTTTGTTCCTTTTCTTAGTGCTTCTCTTTGTAACTGGGAATAGGGAAAAATGGCTGGAAAACATAGGGAAAACCAAGTCCTAAAATAACTATGCTGCTTGCATGTAATTTCTCACATCTCATTACCCACTGCACTGAATTTCTCTGTTTTAAAAGCAGGGTTTCCTGTTCAAACAGAATTGATGGTGGCAGAGAACTTGCAGCTGGTCTGAGGACTCCCACTGGCAGGTCAGTGGAGTAGTAGAGTTTAAAACAGTACATCAGTGAACTGTCCTTCTTTTCCTGGTGATAAGAATGGCAATGGTTCAGGATCTCACAAGGAAGATTCTCTGGGTCAAATCCACAGCTATAATGTGATCCTTAACTGTAAGACTTTGGGCTAAAGCCAGCAGACAAAGTGAGTAATGTGGTTATTGACTGAAGTTGGTCTCCCAGCTTTCTCTCCAGAAAAGAGAAGAGGAACTAAGAAAGTTTGGAACTAATTAATTTTATCTGCTTACAGATGTCATTCAAAAAGAGAGCCATCCAGGATAAACTGTGAGCATTTTGGAGGTACCTTTGGTGTGAAGAAATGTCACTGGGTACATGCAAAAGTATTGATACTATACAGTCAACCAAGACCATAAACTTTCCATGAAAACTGTACAAATATTCATATGCATGGATATACTCGGAATTTATTTATAACAGGATCCTGTACCATCTTTGGCATTGCAACAAATATTTTTACACCAATTTTTGTCATCCACAGTCTTAACCTCAGGAAGTTCAGAGCTGCATGGAGTTTAGGCTTGAAAGGGAGAACAGACAGCTGAGAAAGAGGCTTTACACCATTCTCCATGACAAAAATATTTCATTACATTGGCATCACTTATTCAGATTAAAAGTCTGAACTTTTGGTGTTTATGATAACGTATTCTTTTAAAGGTAATGGAAAGTATATATGGATGTAAAGAAAGCTTTAACAGGAGAATGAAGAATCACTCTTCCAACTACTTCTGCTCAAGAGAAGACATAGAAATCCATTTTTAGGCAGGGTCAAATTAAAATCAATACCAGGATATCTGCATATGTCCTCAATTTCAATTCTAGTTGTTTAACTGTTAAACCGAATGCCTTTTTAATGTTATTTGTAACATTTGAGCCAGTTTCACTGGTGTGCTTCGCTTTGCTTGTTTGTACCTCTTCAGTTTTGCACAGCAGGCATGAACTGAAGTTTATTCAGCTGATTAAGGTGATTGGCATCAGTGGAGCACTGTGAGGCACAATGTACCTGTAAGTGTGGCCCTTCTTTGAAAAAATCAATGTCAAGTATCAAGATCCCTTCTACCTCTTTAGCGGGCTATGGGAGAATACATTGTTCTTTATTTTAAATATATAGAAGATCACATACTTGTTTACATTTTTATGTGACAATGGTAATATGCTTGTAGTTGAATGAAATTTTGGGCAATTTGACACATTTATGGGGAAAATCATGTTTGTATATGGCAAACTCAAATGCCAACATATCAATTCAACAAAGTGTGCATTCAGATTTCGCTCTTTTCTCTCACATTTCTGAGCATTCAGATGGTTTTATATGGAATTATAGAAGTGCTATGCATAATTTTTTTTCCTTGCATGGGATGCTGCTCCACACTCTGCTTTGCAAATGTCCGTAAAATTCTGGGTCAATGGTTTTACACAAAAAACATGCATAATAGGGCAGAGCATCCAGCAGATTGTATCTGAATTGTGAATAAAATGTTTTCTCTGACTTTATATTTGTTTTATGTATAAACACTGGTATGCTATGTATTAGTCCTTCATAACTCAGGATAGGTTGTGGATGGTCGGCAAAAATCATGCGCACCCATGACTAAACCTTGCATTGTAACGCCTTGAAACAAAGCTTCAATATACATTCTTGCTGTTGTACAAGATAAAAGGAAGAACTGGGGAAAGAGCTGACTCTCCAAATGATGATCAGCTCCTGCCTCTGGCTTTCCCAGCCTACAACAGGAGACCATGGTTCTGTCAATGGTAACTACAGAGGAGTTTTTGTGGGCCATAAACAGAAAAACTTAATAATCTGCAAGTAGTCTGAGGTCTCTCTCTATATATAGTGCGATAGAAAATAAATAAAGTGTCCCTTTCAAAAAGATATTAAAGAATTCAGCTTCTCCCAAAGATACTTTGACATTCATAATAATTAAACAGAAAATTTTTAACACGACTGTGAAAAATTCAAGAGTATCAGAAACTAAACATATGAGTTTATATTTATGTAGTTGGTTCAGTTCAGGTTTTTTTGTAAATTAAGGATTTAAAATGAAGCTAAATGGAAATTCTAGTCATGTATCTGTAATTTAAATCAAAATTATTTCAGCAGTTTCACTTTGGAAAGTTTAGGGTTTGGATCTAGAGTACACAGCAATTTAAAGTCATTGGAGTGCTTCACAAATTGGAATTCTAATTTGGAAGAATGAAGGTCTCCTAAGAATATGAAGCACACCAATAATTTTAAATTATTTTCTCATTTGCAAGCCTAGAATCCCTACCATTTAAAAGAAAGACATGTATTACAAAAAGTGAACTGCTGCAATAATTTCAAATCAGTGAATATGGTGTAGAGCCATCCTGAGGCACTGAAGTGCTCCACTTTTTTAATGGAAGACTTTCAATCTTAAAAAATAAGCAAGTCTAAGAGTTTCTTCTTGGCAAAACCAAAGACATGGTGAAGCTGTTTGAGATAAAAAACATCCATAATACAAAGGAGTGAATAAACATTTCAGATGGACAGAAAAATGAACATGAATAGAGCTGATAGCTTAGTTTTCCTTATTCATGCTCATTTATCATAATTTTTATTATATATAAAATCAGTACATCAGCCTACATTTTTAACATCCACTAGATGTTTTTTCTCTCTGTGTTAAACTGTCACTATTTCCCTAGTTTTGGAAACTGTGATATATGTCCTAAAGTTAATTCGTGTTGATAGATAAAATTTAATATCATCTAAATAAATGTAAGGTTTTATTTTAATCCAACAAACTCTGAGTTAACTCAGAGTTAAGCAACTCAGAAGAGAGTGCAGGAATTCCTCTCGCTTGAAAGGACAAGGGAGGGGGAAGCACGAGACATAACATGATTAAGAATTACCAGGAGGGAGACACAAACATGCATTAACTACCAGGAGAGAGACACAAACATGCTTTGGCTACAGGTCGTCAAAAAGGAATGTAACATCTGCTCTGAAGTTACTTCATGTTAATAGAATATAAATTGTAATACTGAATGTATGATTATAAGTCCTGTATAAAGTAGCATGTTAGAAGTTAAGTTTTGTTTTAGCATTTTGTGGGTTAATTTGGGAAGACGGGGGATTCAACAAAATACAAAATATCCCTAGCCTGAAAAGGTGTGGGAGGGACACAGAAAGAGCTTGTTTGAATTACCAGAGAGGGGGCCTAGAAACTATCGCTGCCGGGAATCCCTGAAAGGATACAAAAGACAACGGAAAAAGAATATACAAGTCCAGAGACCAAGATAATCACTTCAGATGGATATCTCTACTCGTCTCCGCCGAAATTAACATATACACGACACACTCGGGCTCGGCCATCAACGGCATTGTTTCACCCTACCGGTCTATTCAGACCTCCGATACCAGGACTTGAATAATTAATGAAGACGCCTCGGAGAGGATAACGTCAGAATTTCGGACTTCACTCCGCGATCTTGTGTATAAAAAGGGGTGGCCGGAGACCAGAAATTGTGAACTTGGGGGGGATACCAGGCTGACAGAGCTTGTTATCCGTGTTCACCCGGCATCGATCCCGGGCTCGGTGCTGTCCTTTTAAATTGTGGCTTTCCGAGACTGATATTTTGTCTCAAAATAAAATTCTAAATTTTGATACTTTGAATTTGGTCGATTTTATTTATAACAATTCTGGTGACCCCGACGTGATTGGAGTGATACCGGGACCCCCGAGGGACCCCCGTCTCTGACCAGGAGGCGCCCTGCTGAATTCAGCGGCCTGGCAGAGCTGGGGTATCCGGGTGGAACCGATCAACCACACGACGAACAAAAACAGCAAAAGCCACATTTAAAAGGGAGATAGGCGAGGTCAGAGCTCTCGGGGAACTCGGGGAGGTTTTTCTTTGGAAGCAGAACCTCCGGAGCCGCGGCGAAGAAATCCACTCATAAAAATCTACGTGCACGAAGAATCCACGCAGGAAAAGGATCGTAAGTATTGCGTGGTTGAGTGGGGAGTGACCGAGCGTGTGAGTGAGACGTGATTTTATCACGAAGCGAGTGGGACCCCAAAATCGCAGTTCCATAGTCCCGCGAGGGGCGTGGTCGGTTGCGGGGGAAGCGAAAGTTTCGGGGGGTAAAACGCACCTCACACGTTAAGCCCTGAAAACTCGGGGAGTTTTCGGAAAGGGGGGTCGGTCACAGGAAGGCTGAAAGGGAAGGTTACGTCCTTACAAGAGTTCCGGGGACTGGTAAACCTTTCAGCCTTGGACCAGGGACGGTCCGGGGAGGAAGTAAAGAGAAGAGAGCTCGCACACACCAGAGAAAACCCGGGGGGGGAGCGATCACCCACAGAGGGCAAGTATCTGGTAAACCCACACCATGGGACAGACAAAAAGCAAAGCTAGCAAAAGGAATCTTAGGAAAACAAAGCGGGGAACCGGTAAAGGAATCCCTGAAATCCCAGTTGAGAGCCCGCTGGGATGGATGTTAGAACATTGGGAAGAATGCCCCATAAGGGAAAGAAAATCCAAGAAACGGATAGTGCATTATTGCATAGAAGTATGGGGTGGGGTAGAAATACGGGATCACGTAATTTGGCCCGTGTTTGGAACATTTGAAGAATGGATATGTAAGGCACTGGTACGTTATGTCGGAGAAAAGGGAACTGCGGAAGAACGGGAATATGCTGGGGTCTGGGGTAGAATTGATGCAAAATTACTACCCATAAGGATAAAGGACCCTGCCGATGTTTCCAGGGATAAGTGGGAGCCTTTAGACAACTTACCTCCACCTTACATAGTACCCTCACCCCCTCCCCTCCCTGAGCAAAACAATCCACAGAACCCGGGGAGATTGGGACCCCCTCTGGGACGAAGGGTCCCTATATCCCCGTCTCTCCCCTCTGCCCCTCCGTTGGAGTCACAGACAGTGGCCCCGGTCCCACCGGTCGGGCTCCCTCCCCCGCTAGAACCTGTACAAGCCACTCAGCCACTGGGAGGGGGGGACACAAAGTACAAACACCCCTGCACCAACAAGGGATGACCTGTTGCCTGATCTAGATCTGGCGGCTTTCTTTAATTCTCCTGCAAACACACAGCAGGGTTGGGCAGAAGCAAAACACTCACCTCCCGCTAGGAGGACTAGGAGACAGCTAAAGAGGATGAATGAGACGGAGAGTGAAGGGGAGGGTGAAAGAGCAAATCTTTTCCCCTTAAGGGAAATTCCCACTGCTCCAGGAATTATCGGGTACGTAAACATCCCGATTAATACCAGTGATGTGAGAGCCTTTAAGAAGGAGATGGGAAAGCTTATGGATGACCCTTTAGGGGTCTCCGAAAGGCTAGACTAGTTCTTGGGAACTAGCATCTATTCGTATGAAGATCTCACAGCTATTCTCAGATCCTTGTTCAATACGGAGGAAAGGGAAATGATCAGACAAGCAGGGATACGGGAATGGGAACGGAGGAACCCTCAGAGCACTCCTGGAGATCAGAAATGGCCAAGCCAAGATCCCCGATGGAATGCTCAAACTGAGGAGGGTAGGAGAAGTATGATTGATATGAGGAACATCATCATACAGGGAATTAGAGAGGCCGTGCCCCGGGGACAAAATCTGAGCAAGGTCTTTGGGGAATGTCAAGGGAAAGATGAGACTCCCACAGAATGGTTGGAAAGGTTGAGAAAAAGCCTCCAGATATACTCTGGGACAGATCCTGATTCTCCCGTGGGGGAGGTACTCTTAAAAACCCAGTTTGTAGCAAAATCATGGGAGGACATCAGGAAAAAGCTGGAAAAGATTGAGGGGTGGCAGGAGAAGGGATTGCAGGAATTACTGCGGGAAGCCCAGAAGGTTTACATGAGAAGGGATGAGGAAAAACAGAAAATACAGGCTAGGGTGTTAGTAGCTGCAGTAAGGGAAGCCCAGAAACAGGAACGCCCACAAGCTTCGGAGAAACCCTTAAGGAAAGCACCTCCGAGGGGAGCCACACGCCCGCAAAAGGGGACTTCAGGAAAATGGATGGAAGGAATGGAATGTTTCTATTGTAAAAAGAAGGGACATATGAAAAAAGATTGTCCAAAGAAGATGAGAGATGAGAAGATGTTCCGGGAGGACTAGGGAAGTCAGGGGCTCTATCTTTTGGGGTCCATAACATCAGGAGAGCCCTTGATAACATTGAAAATAGGACCCCAGGGAACAAAAATGGATTTTTTGGTAGATTCAGGGGCTGAGAAAAGTACATTCAAACAGTTGCCCCCGGGATGCCGAGTAAGTAAAGATTCTATGGTAGTTATAAGAGCTAAAGGGGAGCCATTCAAGGTACCTATAGTTAAGAACGTGGAAATAGAATCAGAGAATAAAATTTGTTTGGGAGATATGTTGCTAGTAGAAGAGGCTGATTACAACCTGCTGGGTAGGGATTTGATGGTTGCACTGGGGATCAACCTCATCATAAAGAATTCACAGATTACGGTTAGCATATATAAACTAACCTGTGAAGATGAGGACAAAATTAATCCCAAAGTATGGCACACAGGGAAGGAAGCGGGGAAATTGGCTATGGAACCTATATCAATTGAGATTGAAAAGCCTGAAGATCCCATAAGGATCAGGCAGTACCCAATCCCTTTAGAAGGGAGGCGGGGGCTGAAACCTATAATAGAGGATTTGATCAAAAAGGGCATATTGGAGCCGTGTATGTCCAGACACAATACCCCAATACTGGCTGTTAAAAAGGGAGATGGGAATTATAGGTTAGTGCAAGATTTAAGAGCCATAAATGAAAGAACAAGAACTCGGTTCCCTGTAGTGGCTAACCCCTACACCCTTCTGAATAAGATCTCCCCGAGAGATACTTAGTACAGTGTTATAGACCTAAAGGATGCATTTTGGACCTGCCCTTTAGCTGAAGGCAGCAGGGATTTTTTTGCATTCCAATGGGAGGATCCAGACACTAACCGGAAACAACAGTTAAGGTGGGCCTCACTTCCCCAAGGATTCGTGGACTCCCCAAATTTATTTGGACAAGCATTGGAAAAGTTACTAAGTCAGTTCTCCCCTAGGAAAGGGACCAAGATCTTACAATATGTAGATGATCTATTGGTGGCTGGTGAAACAGAGGAAGGTGTAAAAGAATGCACTATTGATTTGTTAAACTTTTTAGGGGAAAAGGGATTAAAGGTAGCAAAACAAAAGTTACAGTTCACAGAATCTGGGGTGAAATACTTAGGGCATTAGTTAGTAAAAGGAAAAAAGAAATTGGACCCTGCAAGGGTAGCTGGAATCATAGAACTGCCCCCCCCTAAAACCAAAAGACAAGTACGTCAGCTATTGAGGCTGTTAAGTTATTGTAGACAGTGGATAGAAGGATATAGTGAAAAAGCAAAATTTTTGTATGAAAAATTAACTGCAGAGAGGATAAAATAGACAGAACAGGATGATAAGGAATTAGAGCAATTAAAGGGTGCTTTGGTGACTGCCCCAGTATTGAACCTCCCTGATATCAATAAGAAATTCCAATTATTTGTAAATGTAGGAAACCACACAGCACATGGGGTGTTGACACAAGAATGGGCTGGGGATAGGAAGCCTGTAGGTTACCTTTCCAAACTGTTGGACCCTGTAAGCAGGGGGTGGCCTACATGTTTACAGGCAATAGTAGCAGTTGCCTTATTGGTAGAAGAAGCCAAAAAGATTACTTTTGGGGCTCCCATCACAGTTTATACTCCACATAACGTAAGAACAATTTTACAACAAAAAGCTGAGAAATGGCTCACGGATGCCAGACTGTTGAAGTATGAGGCCATTCTCCTTCATGCTCCAGAATTAGAATTAAGGACAACACAGGCAAGTAATCCTGCTGAGTTCCTGTTTGGGGAAGCTTCATCTGAGCCTATACACAATTGTATAGACCTAGTAGAATTACAAACAAAGATTAGGGAAGATCTGGAGGACGAGGAGCTCGAAGAAGGGGAAAAATGGTTTGTAGATGGGTCAGCCAGGGTTATAAAAGAGAAAAGAAAATCAGGATATGCAATTATAGATGGGAAACTGGGGAAGTGATAAAATCAGGCCCCTTGGGCACTTCATGGTCAGCTCAGGCATGTGAATTGTATGCTGTGTTGCAAGCTCTCAAAAGACTTAAAGGAAAAATAGGGACTATTTTTACTGACTCAAAGTATGCTTTTGGGGTAGTGCATACCTTTGGAAAAATCTGGGAGGAAAGAGGACTGGTGAACACTAGGGGAAAAGGGTTAATACATGAGGATCTAATAAGGCAAATTCTCAAGGCAGTAAGGGAACCAAAAGCTATTGCAGTGGTATATGTAAAGAGTCACCAGGCTGGACTACAGTTCAGAATACGTGGGAATAATCTGGCTGATCAGGAAGCCAGGAAAGCAGCTCTCCTAACCCTGGACACCCCGGAAAGCAGGACAGAAAATCTTAGAGAAGTTTCTCCTCATCCCACAGAAAAAGAGATTGAGGATTTCAGGAAAATGGGGGGAAATTTAATAAATGGGAAATGAAAATTGACTGACGGTCGGGAATTGATTCCAAAGGCTTATGCCAGGATCATATTAAAAAGATTACATGCACAAACTCATTGGGGAACTCAAGCTTTAGCAGAACAATTTCTGAAATTCTTTAGATGCAAAGGTATCTTTGAGTTAGCCAAGCAGGAGGTTCAGAGTTGCTTAGTATGCCAGAAAATTAATAAATCAAAAGTCAAACACAATGCATTAGGGGGACGTCCTTTAGCATATCGCCCCTTTGGGAGAATACAAGTGGATTTCACAGAGTTACCAAAAATAGGTAGATATAGATATCTGCTAGTGATAGTAGACCAATTAACACATTGGGTGGAGGCATTCCCTAGCCCTAGGGCTACAGCTCAAACAGTAGCACGGAGATTATTAGAGGAAGTAATTCCCAGATATGGAATCCCTGATTCCATAGATTCAGATCAGGGAACTCATTTTACATCTAAGGTCATAAAAAGCCTGGCAGAAGCTCTGGGAATCAGATGGGAATATCATACACCTTGGCATCCTCAGAGCTCAGGTCAAGTAGAGAGAATGAATCAAACTCTGAAGGCACAGTTGTCAAAACTTATGCTGGAAACTAGGATGACTTGGATCAAATGCCTTCCTCTAGCCCTCCTAAATATCAGGACACAACCTCATTCAGGTTCGGGATTATCTCCATTCGAGATGCTGTACGGAATGCCCTATGAGCATGGAATGCCAGTTGGACATCCCCGGGTGGAGGATTGTCAGATCCAGTCTTATATTGTTGTGATTAACAAAAATTTACAGGAACTCCGGAAGCGTGGACTGGTAGCACAAAGCACCCCCCTGGGATTTGCTATCCACAAAATCCAGCCGGGTGATCGGGTGCTAATCAGAGTGTGGAAAGAAGCACCGCTGTCATCGCATTGGGAGGGACCTTTCCTCGTCCTCCTCACTACAGATATTGCCGTGAGAACAGCAGAAAAGGCTGGACCCATTGCTCCCGAGTGAAAAAAGTGGAACAACACAGCAGCTCTCTGCAGTAGAAAATCACCTCAGCGCCTGGAGATTTAAAGCTAAGAATTCATCGAGACACCCAATGACCAGCGCTTATCGGATAAGTTGCACTCAGGCAGGATGTCCCTGCTATCCTTTTGTTCATTTTAAGTGCAGGTATTGTGAGCAAGTTTGGGTAACTCATTGTGTCCGGGGAGCTAGACCTTAGAATTTGTGTGTACCTTGTTACGAGGAGGAAGCCAGGCTTACCAATCTATTCCTATACGTTGCCACAGAATCGGGATTGTTCGAATTGGATTCTCCTGAGTGGTTCCACTATTTCACTAAAGGGATAAGGGGAGGATTAAATAAAAGGGCGGATCCACTCGTAATTGAGTGCAGGAGAACGTTGAAAGTACCCTGTGGAGCGGATCAAATAAAAATAACTAGGTGGGAACAGTACAAGAGGCGATACGCTCAGAGGAGCACCGGCAGGGACCCGGAAGAATATCCCTGCTGCCAAGAAGATGGTTTACCCCGCCGCTAGTGGCAACCCAACGGGCGAAGAGTGGAGCAGAGGGATAGGTCTATGGGTAACCCTGGTAATCCTGAGTCGAGCCATGTACCCCACGAATGGCCTCCACAAACCCCAAGAGGGAATAGGGAAGGGAACTAATCCCTCCACGGTTCCTTCAAACCTTACCAGGAACAGAGTTTCAGAATCCAGGGTACGAGTAGACTGGTTTACACTAAAAAGGGGGGAGAATCACAAATGGAATGAAGAGGTTAAAATTGAACAGATCCAATCACCCGATGGCAATATCTAGGAGGAGAAGGGAGGTAAGCAGTCTTCCTCTGATCCCCACCTGCAAAGAATGTAACAAGACTGTCTGGATTGGAGGAAAAAGAGAAAGTACTTTTGTAGGATATTTACAAGTTAACCCCTTATGTTATGATAAGAAGAAACTAAAAAATGTGTGCCCTGAATGGGAAAACATATTGGAGTAAAACAACAAAGGAAATGTTAACAGAATAATGGTTAAGAGGCTTTTTTATCTTGACAGAGAAAAAAGACTATAACCAGAACACGAATTAAATTAGTAAATTTGGAAGAGGGGGGATTGTGATATATGTCCTAAAGTTAATTCGTGTTGATAGATAAAATTTAATATCATCTAAATAAATGTAAGGTTTTATTTTAATCCAACAAACTCTGAGTTAACTCAGAGTTAAGCAACTCAGAAGAGAGTGCAGGAATTCCTCTCGCTTGAAAGGACAAGGGAGGGGGAAGCACGAGACATAACATGATTAAGAATTACCAGGAGGGAGACACAAACATGCATTAACTACCAGGAGAGAGACACAAACATGCTTTGGCTACAGGTCGTCAAAAAGGAATGTAACATCTGCTCTGAAGTTACTTCATGTTAATAGAATATAAATTGTAATACTGAATGTATGATTATAAGTCCTGTATAAAGTAGCATGTTAGAAGTTAAGTTTTGTTTTAGCATTTTGTGGGTTAATTTGGGAAGACGGGGGATTCAACAAAATACAAAATATCCCTAGCCTGAAAAGGTGTGGGAGGGACACAGAAAGAGCTTGTTTGAATTACCAGAGAGGGGGCCTAGAAACTATCGCTGCCGGGAATCCCTGAAAGGATACAAAAGACAACGGAAAAAGAAGATACAAGTCCAGAGACCAAGATAATCACTTCAGATGGATATCTCTACTCGTCTCCGCCGAAATTAACATATACACGACACACTCGGGCTCGGCCATCAACGGCATTGTTTCACCCTACCGGTCTATTCAGACCTCCGATACCAGGACTTGAATAATTAATGAAGACGCCTCGGAGAGGATAACGTCAGAATTTCGGACTTCACTCCGCGATCTTGTGTATAAAAAGGGGTGGCCGGAGACCAGAAATTGTGAACTTGGGGGGGGATACCAGGCTGACAGAGCTTGTTATCCGTGTTCACCCGGCATCGATCCCGGGCTCGGTGCTGTCCTTTTAAATTGTGGCTTTCCGAGACTGATATTTTGTCTCAAAATAAAATTCTAAATTTTGATACTTTGAATTTGGTCGATTTTATTTATAACAGAAACCATACATATTTGACCTCATAATCTCTAACCTCTTCTTATGTAAACCCAATGATCATCCTCCCTGTCCCCTGACTAGCTTTTGCAACATAGATTCCTTGATGATTTTTAAATTCCAATTTCAGTCCTCACTCTGCTCAGAACATTTCTTTTACAGGTTCTTTATGCTCTATCAGGTGATTCTGAGGGTTTTTTTCCCCTTCCACAGTGCGTAACCTCAATATTATTGATCCTTCTTGAAGATATCAAAAAGATGGTCAATATCTGCAGTTTTTCATCTCTTTTGAGCCTCAGTTAACTGTTCTTTAGGCTGCTTCTTTGGAGTTCTGGTTTTCTTTGCCCCATCAATTATGAAAATTTTGAAAACTCTCCTTTTTCTGCCATATCTGCATATGAGTAGCTCTGAATATCTAATTCGTTCACATCACACTGACTTTGCAACTTTTTCAACTAAGTTTCTTTTCCCTCTACTGATTGTGAGAGAAATATTTGAAAAAAGGAACAGGTACAAAGCAGGTAAAGCAGGCCAGAGAACAAAATTGACCTGAAGAAAATGATCACTGAGTGGAGTTAGTTTGTAACTAATTAAATAAGTTTCTGTTGAAATGAATGAACACATCACCAAAGTCGCTAAAAATGAAGGAAAACCAGAGAGGTGTACAACTGTGTATATGAAAATAATTAGGCAAGTGAGGTCAGCATTATGTCAGAGGTGATGAAGCTTTGGTACAGAAAAGAGAAGTCATTTTCCCAGTGTCATTCAGTATTACTGGGAATCTAAAGTGTGTTCCCAGCCAACTGACCTCTTCACTTGGCAACTCTGCTATCAAAGAAATCTATCCATATCACCTGCAAAAGTACAAGCATCAGAGGAAGCAGAGACAGGAATAACACACCGTGAACAAGTATTCACTGCATTCAGTAGTGAATTCTTGAGATACTCAAGAACACCAAAGAGAAAGACCAAAACTGGAATGATAATGCTGGCTTCAGTTTCTACGTTGCTGGAGAAAACAGATTCAGAAAAGCACTGGAGTATATTAATAAAGAACCTGATAGGCACAATGAACAATAAACTCTTTACTTTTGAGAAACTTTACAGTTCACTAACAAAAGCTACATTAAAAAAAACCCCCAAAACATTAGATTTCCCTTACATGTATTTTGTATTTTCAAAATGGCAAAGATTAGGCCAAAGTTTATAACTGTATCCTATTTTTCTTCTTTTTCCTAATTCCAGTTTATAATTGAAATTTTCTAATTCCAGTTTCTACTAACAATGGCTAACTCTGAACTTGTTTTTCTCTCCTCCACCATTCATTTGATTAACACTTCTTTTCCAGGCCTGTCCTTCCACATCTCTCATCTCTAAGTAGGTGCTGAAGCCTTCACTTCTACCCCACCAATCTGGAAATGTCCCTTCATTTACTTTGAGTCACTTTCATTTCAAAGTTGTGTCTCTTGTCTATGATGCTTTGTACAAACTACACAAAGAATAAAAGTACATACTTGGATCATCTCTTGAATATATTACCAAAGAAACTCTTGGTGCTTGAACAAGAACAGTATAAGAGAGAAAAAACCTACTATCAGTGGTTCAATGTCTTAAAGTAATTCAATTGATACAATTTTAACTTTGCTTACAGCATGTTAATTTAGGTGTCTAGCTAGCAGAATCTGTTTTTCCACAGAAGTTCACACTTTGTTTAAATATTTTCTTTTTCTGAATACTTCTCAGTTAATTACAGAATAAGACACTTCTCCCACAGAGACAGGTTCTCAGCCTTGCCTCTAGCACACATTAGGGTGTATCTTGTCAGCATTATGTTTGTTGTTTTCCATGCTGTGCCTGGAGTCAGTCCAGCCCATTGTCTTTCTCTGAGTCTGCTTGCAGGCTCACCCACCCGCTCTGTTCCTTTTGTCCTGTCTGTCTGCCACTGTGAGTTGTGCTTTTATTTCTCTGACCTAAATATTGATGACTCACTCTTTCCAGAGTTATTTCTCCGTAGCTCCCATACAAAAACACCCTTACTTTTTTTATAGTGCATGTTATATCTGTGTGTGTAAGATGGTTAAGATCTTCCTAAGAAGCACAACATAAATTACAAATCCTGTATTAATACAATAGAATAATAATACTACAATAGAAGCAGTCAAAAATGTAGGTACAGTTTTGTCAAAGTTACAGTATAATTTCAATTGATTTTAAAAGTACAGGTAGCTTGACTACAAAGACAAAACATAGGCCTGACCTCTCTGAAGTCAGTGATAGTATCATCTGTATACCAGAATCAGATCTTTGACCACCAGGTTAGCTCTACAAGGAATTACATAGTCAGACCTTCACAAACTCCATTTCTGTTGGCTTTTGAGTGACCTGAAACTGGTACTTCACTGTGTTGGGGATGCTGATTCTTTTGTGCTTCTACCCATTTATCTATTACTTCCAGGTGACCCAAACACAATTATGAAGCAATAAACTCAGAATAATTTAACCGTCCTCATTTTTAGTGCAGATATTCAAGATATTTTTAGTGCAGAATTTCAAGAATTCTTTTGACTTAAACTTCTGAAGTGCAAACACAAATTCTGCCTATCTCAAAGTTGTAAATTGAACTTACAAATATATTGTAACACAAGGCAACTGAAGACCTGAACAAGATTCAACAGCAGTCAGCAGTAACTTTTCCATTTGTGTCTGTAAATACCCATTTACACACGTTGGTGTAATGAAAACGCCTGCTGAAGTACGAACATTTCAGTAGTCATGAAAATGAGAGTTAATTTTTAAAAAGACATTATTTTGGTTATATATATGTATATATAACTTTATTTTTATTACGACTCCAGTTAGCTTTTGTTTAAAGGTGACTCAACTTCATTTTAAGTATCCAACTTAGCTAGAGAAGTACACAGGAAATCCTACTGAGCCACGGCCTAATCAAGGAGAATTCCATTTACATAAGTCCTTCTTCATTTGTATTTTGCCACCATTTTGCTATTTAAGTGAATAATCTTCTCATAATTTAAAAAATAATAATAAAAAACCCCTACAAGACTTCCTTGTTGACTGAGGAAAAGTGTTATTCTTCTAGACATTTTGTGCCAGAGAAGTAGGTAATGAATCTCTTTGATCTATCTTTGGAGCACTCCAGATAACTGCAAGCAGGTTGAATCAGATGTCAGACAGATCAATAGCTTAGAGGTGATGGAGTCATTGGACAAGCTCAGCACTAGCAGAAGGAAAGAAATGGTCACAGGAAATGTTTATGGGGAAATAGAAGTGATTTCAAAGTAGCATAATAATGGAAAATTAAAACCATTGTTAAGGATAGAGTCTGTAGAACTACAATGTACAGTCTCCAATGTAAACGAGGTTCCCACTAAAGATGCACGTGATTTATATAAACAGGGTTGTAAGTGAGGAACAGAAACAGGTGATCAAATTAAAAATATAGTAAATGGAGAGCATTAGGAAAAAAATTAAAAGTTCACATGCTGTTTACAACCTTTTTAGTATTAGTATTAGTCCTTACATCTTTGTATTAACTATATTGAGGCTTCCTGGATCATCTCCAGTTAAAGTATACTTTCCTAATAGTGAGCTGACCAAAACTATACCAAATAAAGTAAAAGTCTTAGAACACCAAATGCTATGCAAACACCCAATTAACTTGTAGTAGACTTTTCTCATGTGGCCACGACTGTACTATCTGCACAGTTTTGTGAAACAATCAGAGAGATAGGTTGTAATTAAAGATGCTTGGAGATATGAACTTAAATTAATATGAACTTTTCTTCTTTCTCTTTATATTGTAGTGTCTGTGAAAATATCCTGAAACTATTTGCAAATTCAGGTTGAATTTGCTGGGCAGATGTGTTTAGAAAAAGTATTACAGAGAAAATTCACAAAAATTGTAGTCAAAGAGATGTAGTTCTCTTTTTTCCTATCCCCTGAGTTAAAGCACTGCCACGGGATACAGAAGGTCTTGGATCCCATTCCGCTGTATTTCTGGAGGAAACTGAATGCCCTACTTCTCAATAGTCTTACTTTTCTGAAAGAGAATTTTGGAGCAAAACCTCTTAGTACCTTGGCTGAAGCAAAAGACATCAGCAGTCAATGAAACAGAACAGGCGTGTTTCATCAGCACTTTTAGCTAGAAGTTAGGAGGTAGGTAATTTCCCATGTTAAAGGAAGGAGGTTTATAGTCTAGTCTGTGAATCTCTAATTATAGGTATGAAACTGGGCTGTACCAATACTGACACTGAGATGACTTTCATTAATTCAGTTCCGCAGGAGATTTTATAGTTTCAAACACATCTTTTTGCCCTTTCTATTTACATAACTAGCTCCCTTCCCTTTCTCCATCCTCAGGGTATGTTCATGGTCCCTATTCAATTCACCATTGTGTAACTATGATGTGCAGCTCTTGGGAAGCAGATTGCTGGGTTAGATCACACACAAAGTGTGGTTTTCTTAAATCCAAAGGTGCTTGTTACTTCCCAGCAGCATGCTTTCCTTCATGGTATTCCATTTGCAGACTTCTTTTCTTCTGCTGTTGTTTTAAACCATGGTGACACTCATGAGCCTTTTTCCTCCACTCTAAAGATAACATGAAACAGAGTGAAACAATATAATGAAATAATCATGGCCTGATATCTTGACATTGCAGTTAAACACTTCTAAGTGGAACAGCACTGATACACAATAATTTAGTGATAAATTTATAGAACATTAAAATGCATTTATCAGTAAGCTGTAATTGGGTATCATTTCACCATGACTGGCTGCAATTTCATCCACTGAAAAGGTGGCTCTTTCAGCTCTGTGAGTCTGCAGAATTCAGACCCAGTGCAGGAGAATCCAGCTTTCTGACAGTGATGTACACTCTATAGAGGACACAAAGGGTTCCTTCGTACAAAAGGAAAAAGAGCAAGCTATTTTAGTTTTTGTCAACAGGTAATTCGCACAGTGTAAAGGTATCCATATCTAAAGATGTAAACTTGTACTGACAAATTCATACCAGTGGTATTTTTGCCTTCCATGATCTGGTGCTTTGTAACAGGAAGACAGCTTTTTATGAGCATAACCTGTCTAATTATAGACAATGCTACTTCACTTTATCCAAATTTTCTTGCATTAAGACTTCTTTCTTCTGTGCTTAGAATACATTTACTGTAGTTTTCTTACCTTTGAGATGACACTTAATTTACTAGTTATAACCACACAGTGACCCAAATGAAACATTTGATCTCTCTGATGTCCCTATGCAGGGCTATGTAAGAATCAGTTAACAGAAATTATGAATCAAACAATTTTTCTACTCCTATGCAGCTGGAAGATCTTTGTCATCTCCTTCCACAGGAGCTACTGATTACTAACTGAGTTAGAAACATGCATGGGGTTTGAGGGAGAACACAACAATGCAAGTGTTGTAAAGCAGCATTCTGTCTGCTCCTTGTACTTTGAGCATCAAGGAAATGCTTTTTGCTGAAATACACTATAAACAGCTCAGCAGTAACAAATGGTTATATTTGTTAACCTCTCATTTTGTTTAATAATCTAGTTATCAAAAAAGATTTACATAAATCTTGGATCCATTTCTAAATTGATACTTCAACATTTTTTTACTATGAGATGCATCTTTAAGATTAACAGAATTCGTCATGAATTGTCTTGATTTAAGGTTAGCCTTCCATAACTTTGGGACAATTTAAACCAGCATCAGCCAAGTTTAACATGATTTCAAAGGAATTTGACATATTCTCTGGCAGAAAAACATTTACGGTTCAGGCAACTCCAGTGATGTGTGCATTTGTGTAACTGTGCTGATGAATTTAATAGTAGAATGTCTTACTTGCCCAAGTCATTATACCCTAGAGTTACTTTCTCCCTATAATAATTACACTCATAAGCAGAGAAGCTTGTTAGGCATTTCTTAGACTACTTCACACCATGCTCTCCATTGTGGAGGTAAATCCAAGATGTGTCACTTCCTGAAATACATAGGACTGGACAGCAGGTGTACAGTTGCTATTACATGTTTTGAGGAGACAAAATTCAGAGCAATCTCTTCTTGAAGTCATTTGACACCTTTAAAAAACAGGGTGGCTTCCATGCATCCCTGAGCATAAGGCCAACAACTTTGCCTGGATGTGACATGTAGAAATAAGTGTACTTCAGTACTGCAGTGGTCTGGAGCCAAATGCAGTACCTACACTCAAAAAGCTGAAGTTGCTCTTCAGCATTTTAAAAATGCAAATGGTTGCTACTCAAGGCAAACCACATGAGATTCACTCCACCTGCTTTGCACCGATCTGACTGTACAATGCAGCTGGGCTTACAGATGTTCTTTATTGCTGAGACAATGCAGCACAGCCAGAGCATACTAGTGAACTGAACTCCGAAGCTACAGTTAGGATAAATAGTTCATTTGGGTTAAGAAAGTACCTTTTATGCTTGATAGTTATTCTCTTGTTGGAAGAATGGACAATAATGGGGCACAAACCTTGCCTCACTCATTTTTTTAAGTCAGGAAAAACTACGGAGGACCCGTAACAATAAAACCTGCTCCACTATCACCAAGAATGTAACGGGCACTTGCTACTTGGGCTGTACAGACAGGGCTAAGTGGTTAAAACACTGCAGATAAGCTTCCCACCCTCCAAATTAAAACTACCATTGCTCACCACAATTAAATGATCAAAGAATCAGCTTTTTAAAAATGCTTTCATGTCATTAGGATCAAGTAAGAGTCACTATTACCATAATGGGAAACCCCCACTAGAGTCTGTTTATTTATTTGTTATTAAGACAAAGTAAGAACATGACTCTACACAGTAGAGCAGAAAAAGGTCTAATTTAGCCCAGCATCCTTTCTGATGTGGCAGATAGCATAGAAGGAAGACAAGCCAGCAGTGATATATCTCTGGATATTCTTTGAGGTTTCAGGGACTTGACTTCCTGACCTGGAATTTCCTTTCAAATCCACTGTACTTAAGAGCATTTATAGACCTGACATCAGTGAACGTGCCTAGGAGATTCTGGAATTCATTTCAATTCTTGGCTTCTAGAACATCTAGCACATTCAGCTCCACAATTTAATTACATACTAAGTGAAGAAGTGCTTTGTTTATTTTAAACCTCTTACCTGATAATTTCATTAAGTGCCTACTCATTTTCCATTATTATGTTTTCTGCCTTTGCAGTATTTCTAGTTATTCACAGTGCTCCAGAGCCACTGCCACCATCTCATTTGGTTAATTGACAACATAACCTTAATGTCATATTCTTTCTATTCAGGCATTAAAGTTCATTTCATAGAGACCCTATGCTACATTTTGACACAAACTTACCCACCCTACGTTATACTCTGAGGTCATAGTGAGCCCTATTATTGCATTATCATTATCATTCACTCAAAATAATTCTTACATATTTATTATAAAGAAAGTTGCAATTCAATTCTTGCATCTTACTGCTTAGGCTCCCAACATATACAAACAATTACTGATACCACTGGTGTTTTGTTTTATAATTGAAGATTTTTCATTGGAATTATTTTTGGGTAGTTCTTTGCTGCTATTCTTTTTTTTTCTAGGACAGCTTTACCTTCACTTTTCAGGTATGTATCTTTATTAAATACATGCTGTTCTATATCTAACAAATTTTCATACATTTAAAACTTCCTTATAATGTTTGAATTTGCAGTGCAAGTAGCCTAACCTATTCAGATTTAGGGAAAAGTTCATGTATTTCAGTTGTTCATGTATTTATAGTCTAAATGTCTTCTCAGTTTCTGTATCTTCATACAGCAAGTGTGGATGATTCTCTACATATGATATGGTTTCCTATGTCTTGTAAAGGAAACTGGGAACATTTCAAGTATTTTTACAGAGGGAATCTCACTTTTTTACATTTGGGTACTTTACTTTTGGGTCTTTTAGTCTTTTTTATTTCCAGCTTCCTACACATCACAAGTCACTGGAGTGAAGATGATGTCTAAATGCTTTGCATGCTCCAGAACATTTTCATTTAGCACAGAAGTCAGTCATCAGTAAAAAATAAAATTTGTGTGTATGCATTACACCGACTGCTATTTACCTAAAAAATGTTCCACTCTTCTTATCAGTGAAAGCAACAAATCCATTCTCAAGGTGTTCTCCATCTCTTTCAAAATATTTTCAGAACAGCAGTCAGAAGCAAATGGGATATTAAAACATCCTCAAACAATTTTGGGAGAAAGGCATTAAATTTATGTATAACAAGACCAAAAATTCTTTATGACAATTTTTTTTTTTTTTTTTTTTTTTTTTTTTTTTTTTTTTTGGTAAACTATCTCTTGAAACAGGGAGATAAATGATTCTGTGATTTTCTAATACTGATATGCATTTAAAATAAACTAATTGCCTTTTTTTTTTTTTTCCTCTCTGTATGTAAAGATTTTACTTTTTCATAATCAACAACTCTATTTCTTTTAATCATATTGAGATGCTCAAAAAGTCCAGTGCTCTGTTTGGAGGCTTCATTATTACACATTACATTATTACATATTATTTGATAGCTTGAAGCATTAAGCATGTAGAACAAGCAAGAGAAGTAATTTTCCAAAATTTTACAACATCCTCCTGGGAGAACACTCCTAAGAATGTTGTAAGAAGAGGCAATATATGCATCCAATTTATGCTGAGTTTGTTAATAAAATGACTGATTCAGGTCCAGTGGATTCTGACTGAGTTATAACCACAAAGGCTCTAAGTAAACTGCAGTGATGACTTCCCATGCAACTTGTGGTGGTACGAAAGTTATTTTATTAGGTTTTTAAGTGTTTTATATAATTAATTTACATTTTTTATAAGAAGCTTTGAAAAATTGTTTGTTCCCTGTACCCCCGTTCTTCCCAATGGTTCTTAGCCCTTATGTTTGTTATATACTGCTGTCAATCCTCTCTCTCTTTCCTTGGGTGCCCCGTCTGTCACTTTGGGACCCTTCTCTGGATTCTGGAATGATCCAGGGAGGGTGTCAAGTAATAGGCTGGTGCCCGGGAAATCCCCTTTCCCCCATCGTGGAGTGGTTCCCCTATTGAATGTTCACACCCCTGGTTCCACCCTGTTACCCTGGTTGGTTAATCTGCTGTTACCACCTCTTGTTCCTCCCCCGTTTAAAAGTTACTGCCCGATCATTGTACGGGGTCTCTCCTGAGCAGCAGTGGTCAGGTGTGGAGCTCCCGTTTGGTCTCCCCCTAAATAAAACCCTGTTAATCCTGCTCAGAGAGTCGCCTTTCTATCCGTCACCGTGGTCATGACTACCAACAGGTCCATCGCAGGGTGTGGGGAACCAAGATCCCACAGGGAGGAGAGAGCTAGTCGAACTAGCGACTCCGACCCAAAAGCGCGCGTGCCGCGGTGTAGGACTGAGCTAGCCCGTGGGCCTGCGCTTCCACACGCGCAGTGGACACCGCAACAGCAACTCAAGCACTTATAGCTAGAAAGAGGGCTGCTAGGCACAGTGTGACTGGCTTTGAGGAAGAAGGTGTCTATTAGGAGGAAATTAATATTCTTAGGGCTTCTTCACTACAAGCAGATATTCAGATATTTGGTTTCTTTTCTCCTTGTATTTTTGGTTTCAATTTCTCAGTTTCAATAATTTTTACCAATGGGCTTCCTTTAATCGTATAAATGTGTCAAGGAATATATTTACCTTTGAAAAGATAATTGGGCTTTCTTAGCTGAAAATTAAAATCTGAGTATTTTTTTTTATTTAAAATTTACATGGAAACGATATCTGTTTACTATCCTAAAGCCACATTGTCTTGTGAAAAGATGGCAATAATCTCTTGCATTCATACATTAAATGATTCCTAGATATTGCCACTTGCAACTATAGTACAATAATTACAAGGGTAACAAAAAAGATGAATATGAACTCTAATTTTAAATAAAACCCCAAAATAATGTATATTCTTGAATTACTCCTTTTGACCAATTTGTATTTAGCAGTTAAAATAATGCTAATATAATCAAATTTTAGAGATGTATGATGGACAAGAATGAGATGGTATATGTGGCCATTTCCTCTCTCATTTTTGCAATTCACAACCGGTATTTTAAGAATCCAAATATCCACTAGATAGTGCATGTGATTCAAAAATATCAGCAAAGAGTCAAGTCCTGTGAAGCACCAGATCATAAATGATACTTAGGAGTGTCAGATGAGAAAACATGGTTGTTTTCAGAGATCATGAAAGTTGTTTTCCTTTTAGATAATACCATTAAACTGACTGAATAAGATGGATAGAAACATCTCTACACTCACAGGCCAGTAATGTCTCAATTTTTCTTTTGCCTTTAGTGGTTTTTTTTTTCCTTAATAATGTGACAGCTTACTGTTCTTTATGATGTGGATTTTATAAAGCACTTTTATCAGTTTTTTTTTAATATATGAAGCAGATACATTTATGGAACCTAGTGACAGCATAATATCAGTTACCACATCTTATGCAAAGTTAAGAAAGCTCTCCAAGAAATGCTATAATTTAGTGTGTCAGGCAGAGCAAACAAGCAGTATTTACTCCGTGACCCTGGCTGCAGTGTGTTAGGCTGAAGTACGGAAGGCAAAGTTTTGTGGTGATGATATTTTTCAGTAAATATGCCATTATTATTAAAGGCCACAAGGTTTGTGTTAACCTGACAGTTTGAGGGCTCAGGACAGGTCCCCTTATTCTTACTTGTTTCAGTTGTGAAAGCAGTTTTATAACAGCCTAAGTGTGTTTTCACTTAGTTTACAATAAATGCAAGTAGTTATTTTGTGTGTGAACTGAGCTTTCTGATTGCAGAATAAAATGCACTTCGGGAGAGTGGAGTCACAGGATAATACCAGAGTTCCCAAGAAACACAAACTGCAGTTAATACAACCACAAAACACAATCACAACAAATCACAGTTAATTAGCGGTCACTACATGCTTGTGGCTTTGTAATCAAATAAAGCCAGCAGTGGAGGTAACAGAGGACTGACTGATTGGGAACCAAAGAAAAGGAAGGGCATGTGAGCAGACTGTGTTGAAACACATATAAAAATAAACCAAGCATACTCAACACCAAGGAAGCAGCAGCTTCCACCCTGAACATTGCACTTTTCCTGTTGATGCCCTAGAATGCTGATATCTCACTGTAACCCTTCCCCCTGTTCTGCTTGAGGAATATAGACAGCATCAGCGGAGGACACAGGAATACTGTACAGGGAGTCCAATACCAGAGAAAAGGTGCAGACATTATGGATTTTTTGTGTAACAATTTTATCTCATTAAGTTTTTCTGCATTAATTTGGTTTGTGATTGTTGGCAACATTATAGCTGAACAAATGACAGATTTTTGTCTTTTGATGAGTCTGTTAAAATTTCAATTAAATTAGTCCCTTAACTTTACCTATGTTTGTTCCCTTTTGCCTGCAGCAAGATTTTGAGTGTTACAATAGATACCAAAATGGGAACGGAAGAAGCTTCAAAAGTTTCTCTTGGTATTATCCACAGAGTAAATTTCAGATTATTAGTAGTACTTGCAGGGGAGTGTGATGATTCTAAGTAGCTGGCTGAAGGTAATAAATACTTCTGAGTCAGTCACACAGTATAATTTTGTAGAAAATGCAGATGAGAGTAGGCTCATCATTTGGATGCATGGACCTTGATTAATTTTTATTTTTTTGCGGCTATGCTATGTTTCTTTCTGAGAATGGGGCAGAACAGCTGGCAGAAATGTAACTGCTTTCTTTGTCTTAGCCATCAAAGTGGCAACAGAGTCTCTGAAGAGAAGGAGGATCACTTATTGTCCAGCAGCATTTGGGCATACACAGCTGTATCTTCTAAAGGTGAGACAGAAAGTGTGAAAGCTCAGACAACAGGCTGCCTGGAACAAGATCTAAGGAATCTTGAAAAGACAAGAGCAGACACACAGACTCTGAGGTGACATTTTAGAAAGAACTTTTCTAGGGACCTAGCATGGACTACAGTTTGCTGTAATGGAGCACTTGCCTCTTTAAATTTTTATTTATTTTCAATTTCTTACATTAGTTAATATCACATGTTATTCCTCTTTTACTTTATGCCCCTTGCTGATGGGAGATATTTAAATTTATTTAAGCATAATATTTGTACTTGATTCATAGCTGCATCTGTCTTTTTGAGATCCCTAAGATCAAAGATCTCTTTTTTGTTTTCTAAGAACAATAAAACAGTACCTACAATAGTAAAACGTCCCAGGCAACACCCATTCAAGGGATGCTTTCATCACTGGAAAATATATAAAATGTGGTAAGTTTGTCCTAAATATGTTCTATCAACTTTTAGTTTGAAGATTCTTCAGTGAACCAGCTGAATTCTGATATATTTTAGTTACTGATTGCACATTAGTTGTCTTAGCTTCTTTATTTAACCTTTCCTGTGCTTGCATCTCATTTAACAGTATGTCTTCCAGCCTAGTTGGATGACCTGAATTGAAGCTGGCTTTTATGCACATTTGGAGAAACTATTGCTATTGTCTTGTAAAATCACCATTATAGCTACCAATCACAACATTTTCTGAATTTAACTTCTTTTTTATAAATACCAGTATCTTCCAACATATCAGTGTTTCAAAATCTTACCTCAAGGGGAACAGGCTTTCATATTTATAAGATTAATAGAATTTTTCAGTTTTACCTCATCTGCAATTTCTCAAGTTCCTCTTAATCTTTTTTCTTTAATTATCTGCACACTCCTTCAAATTTAATATCATCTTCAGATTTCATTAGTGTGCTCTTTTCTTTTTCTTTCAGACTACTAATGTAGACATTAAACAAATATAACTCTTGCCAACTCTTACTATCAAATGCCAACTTTTAGATTCCTTCTCCTAATATGCTGCTATTTAATATTTCTGGTTTATGTTCATTTAGACAGTTTACAACTCACATGGTTATGATCTTATTGAAGGCAGTACTGAATAAAATTTTAAAACTGAAAATTCTGAAGATGCCATATCACTTGCCTCACTAGAATCCAAATGTATATGATCTACTTCATTACCATTATCCATTAATTTTGTAATTGCATCAAAATAAGAAATGATGTTTGACTGATGAATTCTAATTTCTCACTGCTTACTCTTCATAGCTCTCTTGTCCCAGATATTAATGATGGAATATTTATTTCACTGCTTTACAAGGCACTCAGATAATATTTATGGCATCACAGTTGTCAGTATCCATCTTTTCTTTTCAGGAAATATGTACATTTATTTTTCTAAGTCTATTCCATACATTTTCCTTCATCTATAAATTTTTAGAAATGAATATTGGTAGGCTTACTGAAGTCAGTAATTCTTTTGGTCTAAAAGAAAGCATGTCCTTGCTTGTGTTTGGAGTATATCATCAGCACCGTCATGAACAGAGATTTTAGAGGGCCTTCTTTCACAGAAACATGGGATGCAAGGTCAGCTGTTATTTATGTACTGAACATTAATCCATGGATACTGCTTGCAAATATATCAACACTCTCTTGAGAATAAATACACCAATCTTCACCCTTCATTGCCGCATAATCTCTAAAATTTGATGGCTCTTTCAGAACATGAGAGAGCCAAACATTGGACCAGGTTGCTGAGAAAGGCTGTGCAGTTTCCAGCCTTATGGCTATTCAGAACTTGACTGGACCTGAGCAACCTGCTTCAAGTGGACCCATTCGAGCAGTGGATTGAGGTCTCTTTCAACTAATATGATTCTGTGATTTTATGAATTTAATTTCTTGAAGGCTTTATTTTCAGTCTCAAATGTTAATGAACTTCCTGTTGTGATTTGTTCTCATGTCAGTGTTATTTGTGCATACAATGCTATTCCTTTTCTGGTATTTAGTACCCATTATAAATAGAAATATTATATACATAGATTCCAGCATTAGCATAATTACTAGCATAATAAATCACAGCATGTATTTTCTGTGATAATAAGTTTTTATAATGGCACCTTTTCTTTTTTTTTAAGGTAATATTAATTTTTCTCTTTTTTCTAATTTTTTTTTTCACCTCAATATGTTTTCTTTTAAAAACACACTGCTAATCACCTTCAGTCACTGATATTTGACTCACTATCTAAGCTAAAAAGAATACAATATAAATATGAGTATACATCATTCAAGTGTAAATTTAAACTTGATGATATTTTATATTCCCATCTAATTTTGTGCATCATTATCCATTTAGACATCTAGTGTGTGCATAAATAAGATTTGAATATGCCAACTGTTTCTAAAACATGTATTCAACTATATTGCATATTTGGGGAGCATGACTTTGAATCAACAGCTGGCTCAGGTACTTTTTTAGGGCGTGAGAACACCCAAATTTGTGCCATATTGAATCTCAAATTAATATCTATCTAATGATTAGATATGATTTGATCCACAAATCAAAATGATGAGCTAAAAGGAAATCCTTTTGGTACTGAACTTTGCTCTGCCAAAGTGAAAGGCAGCTGGTCTTGTTTTCCAAGTGACCGTAACTGTAGATGTGTAAGGCAACCAAGCTCTCTTATTCAACAGAAACAAAGTAAGACTTTTTTATAGTGCAGCTTTTGCAATTAAATTTCATAATCTTGGTAAGTTCTACTGTCTTATGGTGTAGTTTCTAGCTAGATTTCACCATCAGACAGTGCAAAATGTTCCAAATCTCTTCACTAGAACTGACATTGAATCAGCTGTCTACTTAATATCTTGACTCCTTCCTTAATAATTATTATTTCTGCCCATTAACGGTTCTCAAAATCTACACTACATTGTTATTAGAAAACTTCTGAAATGGAAGAAATTGGTTATCTCTGCCCTTTTTAATTAGTAATCAGCTGATATATGTAAGCTATGTTGTCAACCAAGTCCTCTCACAGCTGATTCACTATCTGCAGTCTGATATCTCCTGCAGGCTGATATCTCCTTACACCTCTTAACTGAAAACATATCGTGTAAATATAGCTCTCCATTCTTTTTCTTCTTTGTGGAAGAATAGAAATATACAATTGAAAAGTTTAGGGCTTGAGATTTGTGTATTGCAAGCATGTGCACTTGATTTAAGACACTTGCATAAATTTAAATCAGAGAAGAATGTAACATTGTTAGCTCCATACCACTTACTCTGAAAGAAAGTCAGGCTTTCTGAAGCATACATCAATTTATCTTTGAAGTTTGATACCCTATTTCTTGTTTCAACAACAGCTACTTCCATCTTTCTGTATTTACCACACTTCCAAATATGTCTGTAGTTGTTTCTTTCATTTTGTAATACACGAGATGTTCAAAGTTTGAAAGTAACTTTGTAATGTATTTTAGAGAAATATTTATTGCTAATCCTTTACTGCTGAATTCTAAGCCTGCAAGCATTTTTGTGACATGATTTTGTGCAACTCGTAAGCACAAATCATTGAATTCAGGTATAAAATTGCTCAAAATACTTTTCTAGCCAGCCAGGTAGTTATATAGCTCAGGCAGAGATTTGCAGACTGTTTAAAACTCAGCTACATAACCATGGATAAAAGAATATCTTAAAACAGCCACAGCTTTACTTATATAGAGAATCTCTTTAATATTCAGGCGTGCACTTGCTAACAAACCTGTTTTGATTGCATATACAGATTAAAAGCTCATCCTAAGAGGTACCAAAAATATTCACTAGAATACTTAAAAGAATAAAATGTGCATTGGTTACATTCATTAGTGGCCAAATATTATTTGACACAGAATAACATGTCCATTACACTTACATCAGGATTCTCTTGATTCATGGGAATATCACTGGAATTGCAGTTATAAAAGGAGAAAGCATTAAAAGTATTGTAGTGACACAGAATCCCTCTAGTATGCCTTAAGAACTATGACAGCAGAACTATAGCTGAGTATTTTCCCCAGTGCAAAAATTAATTAACTGAATTCTACTGAGTCCTGTCTATTTTTGGAATCTTCATATGCCTTTTACTTAACAATAACATAAATACTTATGATACTATAATCTGCAAGAATTTTAAGATCATTAGAAATTTATTTTAAAATTAAAATAACCACATTCTCTATAAGAATATTTGTCAGACCCTCTACTAGGCACAAGAAGTCACTGAAACTGCAGACAATTAAGCAAAGTTGAGGTGTTAGAAACACACCTAAAACTCTACATTATTCTACAGATTTATTTTATTTCTTTTCCACTGCTATGCATTTTACTATAGATGTAATTAACAGAAGTGCTTTCTCAATATATACATTTTCAATACTGTATGTGAAAAAAAAAAAAAAAATGCTCCTTCAAATGCATAAGAAGGTTTAAAAAAATGAAGCAGAATTATGTCCAAAGATGGATCAAGGTATTTATTAAAAAAACTAACTTATTTTTTTTCCAGGTATACTTTCTATTACTCAACAATTTCCCTCTTAATTTACAGTTAAACATAATTTCATTAAATCTGTGCAAAAGTACCAGTGCTACGAGTTTTGTTGGACTTCCGTGGCAAAAATTTCTGAAAAATATATATAGTGTGGAACGTCTAAAAGGCAGTAGTTCACACTAAATGGTAATATTTCAAAGAAATTTATGTATGTAAGTACAAAATAAATTAGGAAAGCAAATTACTAAATGAATGTGCAAATAATGACGTTCAGCTTAAACACAACTTTTTTTTTTTTTATGAACTGACATTGTAGCACATAACAATTAAAAAATGTTCCCAACCCTTAGTCTCTGCTCGGCAGCTTTAAAAATACCTGAAGTGTCCAAGACATGCATTCTTACAGTGACTTAAGCTATATTTAGTACTCTCTGCAAGAATAATTAGATACCACAGGGCCCCAGAAGTTAAAAACGAAGTTTTGAGACAGATTCTGGACATCAAATTTGGGAGAAAAATCCAGGTTGAGTCTCAGTGGTAAAGGCTGCAGTATACAAACCTGCCACACCTCACCTGGCTAAAGTACACAAGTTCTTGAATCAGCACCTGTGCTTGGTTGTGGAGGTGTCTATGCATTACATGGTGCCTGGGCACCTTGATGATCCACACTGGGAATCTCTTGCTTGCACCACAGATCATTTCTGGGACTCATGTGGTTTTCACAATGAGGAGCAGAGTTAGCTGCTGTTCAAATGGTGTGTGCATGGCCATATCTCGCCTTGGGTATAGGACACAGGCTGGAAACATGCTTGAGAAACACACTTGGAAACAGCTGGGAACTTAAAAGGGGTACATTCTGACTGCTGAAACATACCATGCACCAAAAATGGTTTAGTAAATCCTGAGCAGAAGTCTGCTTAGATAGGATTTACTGCTTGGCAGTTTCTGTGGCTACAGAACAAAAACTAAGTAGGGCAATACCATTGGAATAGCTCGTGATCCTGAGAACCTTTAGTTTCAACAGAGGTCGTGCTGTTAAAAAACTTGTAAATAGATGCCTGCTCCCTGCCTCTCTCACACTAATTTCTTCCTGAGCTCTGTGCATTTGAATCTGAATTTGAATTTTAGCTGAAACTAACTGTAGCATATACGAAATGTATAACATTCCTGGTATACACCTCTATTAGGTTATCGAACCCAATTAGATGGGTTGACAACAAAGAAATAAATAGGTTATTTAAAATGTATGTATGTTGATTACTAGGATTGTAATTTGTTTTGCATTCTTTATTTAAAGGTTATTTCAATTTCTCTTAAAGATGTGTATTAATAATATTAAGAAGTGACTAAACACAGAATGAGAACATTTGGCACATAGTCACACACAATAAAAATATTTGTAAGCAACTAAAGGGAATTCAGAAATAAGTCCAGAAGAAGGGTAAGGGAGAGGGAGAGAAGGGGATCAGGCATAGCACAGGGCAGAGGCAAAAACTTTAAGCTTTGACCCTGCCAGGTAATACCACTACATTTTAAGTTTGATTGCACTAAGATATAATCTTTCAGTGTTTCCTAGTGTATTTAGTGATCTGATTCTTGTTTGTAGTAATCTGCCTCACTTATGCCAGTGAACACAGTAGAAAACCACACCCCTTGGTGGGTAATGTTTACACAAATGCGTCAGGAAGGGGGAATGCCTGAGTACTTGCAACAAAAGACGTGTAAAAGAGAAGGGGAGTGGGAAAAAAAAGGAAAGAAACCTGTGTAGAGCTGCAGTTACTGGAAGCCTTTCTACTGATGCTGTTTGATGATAAATGTCTGAATCAGAGAACCTTCACAGTAACAGGTGTGTAAAGCCACCTACGCAAAGTAACTCAGATTTTTTATGTCCTTCACAAATGCTCTCAAGCTGCACTGTGGTTTGAACAACACTTACATTTACCTTTTGAAAAATGGTGTGAAGAAGAAGTATTGCCGCCACATTTACATTTTTATAGTATGGCTTACTCTGAAACTGTTAGAGGAGATTGCCTGGCTTAAAGCCTGGCTCAATGATTCCTGGAGGATATTTTTTTCTGCAGTATCCAACTACCATATGGAGTGCCAAGAAGAATAAAAGAGATTTCAGAAGCAATTCCATGATTACAGTTACCACACATTAAAGGCATAGAAGAACTGTTATAAATTATCTAAATGGTTCTTGCATAATAAATTACTTTACTCACATCACAGGTGACAAGCTTCCATTACAGATCGTTTTGTTTAAATGCATGGCAATCTTTTTAAACAAATGACTTCTAGCTTCAGAACTCCTGTGATTCTGACAGTATCTCATTCCAGACCTGCCATTAAATGTCTTCTGAGTGACCTTGAGCAAATTAGTCTTCACTCCACTGTCTTGGTTGTCTCACCTCCGGTGGTCAGCCTGTCTTACGTACTCAGATAGTGACAATCTCTAAAGTAGAGAGATAATTTTAACACTTTTTAAATTCTTAATGCAATGAAGCCAATACTAGTCTGTAGGAACTTCAGCAATAAATACTTAATAATGATAATTGATCATACTAATAGGATGAATTTTGGAACACATGAGTGGCAAGAAAGAGTAAGAGTCAATTATTTCAAAGATTTGGACCAGAGGATGAGTTGCCATGAGCAATGGTTGAGGACCATACCAGCAGCACCACCTATGAAGGCTTTGATTGAAAAGACTCAGTACAGGGAGGACAGAGGGAGGATAAGAATCCTGTTTTCCATAGCAACCTTCAATTCTCTTAGATATGAAGCTTTTCTTTTCTCTGCTGAAATTGTGTGATATTTTCTATGATCACTTCTTTGTCCACTGAAAGTATTTTTGGCCACAGCCATTACCCAGCTCCTGGGTAGCACTTACTACTCCTCTTGGCAATCAGCAGACTATGTTCTATATCCTCCTCAGAGCCTCTTGGGTTTCTGTTTATAGTATTTTGTTTCTGTTCTATAGTCTTTTGTTTTCTATTTATAGTCTTTTGGAGCCTTTCATTAACTGGACTTCTAGTTCTGTAAGTTCATGGAGCCAGTAAGGATTTCAGATTTTTTTCTAGATAGCCCCAGTAAAAATGGGCTCTTCAATTTCTGGAAGAAGTGAAGTGATGTTCTAAAATTCTTGATTAATGTGCAGAGGGTGTGTATGTACTGAGAGAAGCCGCTGTCTTGCAGCAAACAAGAAGTGCAAAATGATATGATTGAAAATTGCACCAAAACACAAAATGACTGAAATAAGCTTACACAGCTTCAATACTGTCATTTTCCAACTGTCTAGAACTCAAGTGGTCGCATTAATACTAGTTCTTTTACCCTAGGATTTTTTGGTTTTATGGAGGTTCTTAGGTTTAAAAGATAAACAAGCATGACTTCTCACTCTCTCTGTTTGAAATCCCCTTATATTTTACCAACAATCCTTTGAAGTTTAGGATTTTTTTTTCTTCTCCTCAAGTTCTGAGTGGAGTGCACACCAGTAGTCAGAGCCTTTTCACTTTATAGTGTATTTTCAGTGCACTTGTTTTTCATTTCTCCTTCTCCCCACCTCTGTTGCAGTCTCCCTTCCTTAAACACCTTTTACTCCCTCCCCTTCTACTGTTTCAAATCTGCCCACTTGGTTTCTCTTGCCAGCATCTCTCTCTCTCCTACTCATCATGACAATATTACTTCTTTATACACCCCCAAGTCTTCCTCTTCACTCTCAGGCTTTAAAACTAGGCTGATTTTTCCCCTGTGCATCAAGGCACAGGCGTTTTCCTCTATTGATCTTCTATAGCCAAGTTCCACACCAATATTTTGGTGCTTTCAGAAACCATTTTAAGAACACCTGTAATGCTTAGGACAGAGTTGATCTTCAATAAGTTTAGCAATCAACTACTCTGCAACCAACTCTACATAATACATTCCATTATTTTTCCCAATTTCTTATCTTGGCTTCATACAGTATAATATTTTTGCTGAGGTGCCTACATGCATATATTTGACACTCTGCCATAGCATTTGAGACCTTAATCTTTTCAATGAGCTAAGTTTAGATACCAAGAAAAACCCTTCCCCCCTGCCCCGCCGCCCCACCCCCCAAATTCTACACAAAGAAATGATTGATAATTTCACTTAATTTTTACCCCCTTTACTTTTTAGGCAGAGAGCAGTAACTGACATACACATAATAACCAGTCCAGTCATACTTAGACAAAGTTGTAAACAAATGAAAACCTGGTATTATATCAGAAATTAGAAGATAATTTTTAAATCAATCAATTTAAAATTATAGGGCTATCTGTGCCCCATAATGCTTAGATGTACACTGTAAGCATTCATTCCTTCCCACACTGTGTTACTTTCTGTACTTATCTGTGCAACTTTTCCCTCCTGCCCCTGCACAAGCACCTGAGAACTTCTAAGGAGTTGGGAAGCTGAATGGGAGGCCAACAGCCCTTTCTCCTGAGTCCCTTCCAGCTACTGCAGTTCGTTGAGGTATGAATTATGAATTCCCATCTCTAAAGGACTGGCTTCTCTCCTTGCTGGAAAGAAACCATATCTGAGAAAAAGATGTGGTGAAGAGCCAGGGCCCCAAGGGCACTTGCAGGGTTATCATGTCCTTGCCTTACTACAGTCCTGGGGTTCCTTCCACCTGCCCACATCATCTCCCCGTGGCCATCACTCCCTGCTTAAGTGACACCACAGCAGGGCTGGAGCCCCTCCCAGCCCTGCCCTGCCTGGCCTTGGGCCATGATGACCTGGGCTCACATCCTGGCCTGGTCCTTGTCCCCACAGAGGTACCGATGACCATGGCTGGGGCTGCTCCGGGGCACCCCGGCTGCCCTGCTCGGGCAGTGGGATGGTCACTGGCTGCCAGACCCTACCCTTTGGGGACCCTTTGCTGCTCCTGGAACACAGCCCCAGGAGGCTGCTGGCTCCTGCTGCACCCTGACACCATGAGCAGGAGCTCTGCCTGCACCTTTCACCTTGCTGATGAAAATCTGAAACATTAGGGAGCAGTGAGGCCAAACTTTAATGCTGTTGGAAACAAATCAGTTTCTCAGAAAGGTAAGCAGAGCAATAGAAAAAGACAAAGTCTGCTTCATGCATTTCATATGCTGAGGAATGGTTTAGGTGATGCAGAAATAATGAGTTTACTAGGTTTCAGTGATGAAAGAAAAATATTAGAAACTCATAAGTGGAAGAAGTCATTGGAAAGTTTCTTATAGATAATTATTATGATATCCTTGAACATGATGCTTATTTTTTTGTTCCTGACATAAATATAACATCATAAATAATAAGGAAAAGGTCAATGAAATGTATCATTTATGTTGGTTTTAATATCTGGATTTAAAAAAAAAAAAATTAGTTTTAAAGCAGCCTGAATATATCTGCATTTATGGATCTTAGTTGAAAGGATAAAATACACCCACATATTCACACATAACACAAACATACTTCTTTTCTAATTCCAGACTGACTTTTAAAGTACTTTCATTTTATTGGATGTAGAGGGTTTGGGTATTTTTTTTATTTCTCTGGTATTCTAAATTATAATCTCTATAATCCTAAATTAATTTATCTGCTTTTCCTTCTAGATATGTCACAGCATCTTCTAAACAGTAACACAGAGTATTTATTGCTTTCTGGACATGGATGATAGTCAGGGCCCTAAGGACCCTCAGGACGGAAGCTGGCAGTAAGCTGATGAATACACAGTGAATTATTTCCTGAAAACGAGAACTAAAAAAAAAAGCTAATTTTCAAGACTTCAGGCTTAATATAAAAAACACAAATAATCTAAGATGACTCTTGTCTGAATCACTGCAAAGAGTATCTACTTCTTTTGGCAAAGAAGATATTGTATTTTTCTGTCTACAGAATCTCACAGTTATTGTGACAGAGAGAGAGAAATAGAAACTGAGAGAAAAGAATAGCTGGTTGGTTTTTTTTTTTTTTTTTTTCAGGTTTTTGGTTCTGTTGTCTTAGTGCTAAGTGGTGTAAGTAACTGGGATGAAGCTGTGAATTGCATTTATAGACACAGAGGATATATCAGCGAAGAAGGACCAAATTAGAATTACAGCTTGAAATAATTTCTAAACAAGATTACAATTGCAGTCTTCAACATCCCCATGAGAGGAAGCGAAGAGACAGGTACTGATCTCGTTACTCTTTGTGACCAGTGATGGGACTTGAGGAAACGGCATGAAGCTGAGTCAGGGGAGGTTTAGGTTGGATATCAGGAAAAGTGACACCCAAAGTGTGGCTGGGCACTGGAACAGGCTCCCCAGGGAAGTGGTCACAGCACCAAGCCTGGCAGAGTTAATGAAGTATTTGGACAATGCTCTCAGGCACAGGGTGTGATTCTTCAGGGTCCTGTGCAGGGCCAGGAGTTGTACCTGGTGATCCTAGGGGTCCTTCCCAAGTCAGCATGTGATCTGGTTCCATTCTATGGTTCAGTGAGAATTATCAGAATATGTCTGCCTTGCAGCTATCAAATAGCAGTCCATGCCAGTCATTATCTAACTTTACAAATATAACATGACTATCAGTATGGTATAACTGCTTAAGAATAACCCCAGGCACTTAAAGTGCCTCAGACTGCTACCTACCATCACAACCAAGTTATTGGTCACTTATCCAGGGCCACAGGCAAGGGAGGCATTTGCTCCTGTCTCTCAGCACAGGCTGCTTTTGCTATGTGTGGCCAATGTCACACTTTCAAACTCCCGATTACAGTGGAAAGATGCCCAAAATAAAGCAACAGTAACAAGAGCAATAGAAATGCCACTTCCCCTTTGGAGGAATTAGGAGTGGACCACAGAGTTTTAAACCTCAGCAGGATTGATCATTACTGACTCTTCTGACCTAATGAATAAGGAGAAATAATTAAATCTATTGTAACTCAGATAGCTTTCACCTGACAACTGAGAACCTCTAGGACATGCAGACATGCAGACCACATATCTGTGAACTGAAGCAGTATATTGTAAGGGCCTCATCCCAGCACACTGTAGTTAATAACACTCTTTCTGGTTTCAGAAAAAAAACCCCAACAACTTAGGGACTTTTTCCTTCTACTCCCACTCCTATTCTCCACCTCCCACTCCTGACATATTATAAGAAAAATCTCAGACACATGATGGAACAGTTGATTTTTTTTTTTTTTTTTCTATGACCCACTCAATCAGAAATAAAAGAAGTGCCACTGGTAAAGCACCACAGTGTATAAGCAGCATAATAAGCCTGAATGTTTTGACCACAGTTGAAGGAGACACTATAAATGAGCCTGTATATTTCTTCTTGTCATGTTGTAGATGCTATACAAAATTCTGCACCAAGAATTTGGTTTTTTTTGGATATTGTGGGAAGAGGATAATAAAAAAGGAAAGAAAAGTGGCCAGGAAGTGAATTTCACTTCCATAAAAAATGTAGAATACAAATGTATCCTATCAAGTAGACAAAGTTAAGCCATCTTTCTTTCTGTCACCTTCGCACAACAAATTATGCAATAGAAAAAGGACATAAAAAACTCTCTTGTAGACAACTATGCAGAAATATTAAATAATTCATTAGATTCCTCCAGAAGACCAGCAGATGACGGCAAAAGAGCAATACCTTTGCCTTTTCTCAGTGTGACTGGAAAGAAAAATAAAGCACACTAAATCTGGATATATCTGTGTTTATTTTTAAATAGGAAATGAGGAACAATAATAAGGATTACTTTAGTAGCTCTCAAATATTTTGAGCATAATTTATTATGCTTATAATTTGCTTACGTTAAAAGGTATCTATACCTTTAAAATAACATCTGCTTATGTTTAAAGGTATCTATACCACTAGTGTTTCTCTAAATCAAACTTAAATCCTCACTGAGTGTGAAAAAAACTGAGAAAGATAAAATGTCTTGGTCAGTCTCAGTCCACATAATTTAGAGTCAAGTGCCATTCTCCTGCAGTTTATTGAATAGTGTAGCTCTAAATCATGGAAATGACATGGAAAAAAACAATCTATTTAATTTAATTATAAAAAATAATAAATTGCACGCATTCTGAGTTCTACTAAAGAACTTCAGTACAAGAGAAATAAATGCTAGGAAGTGATACAAAACTGCCATAATTTTCAGGGGGAGTTGCCACTGATGGCTACTAAAGAAATGAGTCAATGATCGCTCAATGAATTCCTGCTTTTCTACTCAGGCCAAGCCATTTGATTTACTGGTTTCTCTTCTAACAATATAACTTTGCTGTATAGGCAAAAACTCTTCAAGTCAGAGATCATCCTACTTGTGAAACACTGGATGTGTGCTTGCACAGGTCCTACAACAAATCTCAAACCCTTCAGTTCCATCTAGAGGCACGAGTGCACAACAGCAGCGGGAAACACCCAGCAGGGATGGAAGGACTTGTGCAGGGGCGGGGGAAAAAATGAAACGAGTAAACCACGAAAATACTGTTTTTATGGATTTGTGTATTGCTGTCTTATTCTCAGACCCAGATGAAGTTTCCCTTCTGTTAAAAACATTTGCAAGTCTGTTTCTGAGTAGATCCTCTTGTCGTGGAAGCATCAGAGCTGACCTGCAGGTGCTCCTCTCTCATTACCCAGTCATTGATCCATGTGAAGACTGTAGGAAGTGACCCAACTAGCTCGGGATGGGACACATCCATGTACATCCAGGCACACAGGTGAGCAAAGAGGAAATCAGTATAATCACAAATCTCATTTCCTGATGTCAGTTTGGTCAACCTGAAAGGTCCATTTGTCACAGGAAGCAAAGACAAGTATGTTAAAAGGTCTGCTAAAATACACTTTCAAATTGATTAGGTTGAGGGTGTCTGTGTCTGGTTTCTGCACCAGCACAGGTGTCTTTTCTTCTATATCTACAGAGAACTCTGGATTCCCTGATTAAGCTACTGGAAAGGAAAATGTCAAAATGATAGAGCATTTCTGTGACTTGTAAGCCTGTGAAAAACACTAATTTTATTTCATGACTCCTGGTTTTCCTGTGTTAATATCCAGACATACCATGGCCACTATAATACTCTTTTGAATGTTGCCCTAATTATATACAATTAAGTTATGAGCTGCCAAATGTACTCAGAAATGAATACTCGGACCACCCAGTGCTGAAGTTCACACATATTTGATTACACTTCAGACATACTCAGCACACGGTTTACAGGTCACGCTCCCATCTGATCTGGTCTGGTGTTACTTGGCAGATTTCAAGTTATATTTTATTATAACAGATGAGAATGCTCCTCCATATCTATTAGAACTCATTAAGACAAGCATTATTACTGAAGACTAGTCAATAAATACAAAACAGCAATTTCTGCATAAACCCGCATTTCTTATATTTGTAGTGTTTCCTATCTCTTTTATTAGATATAAGTCTTCTGCAGAGTTACTTTCTGTGGAAAGTAGAAGGACAAGTTTCAATACTTTAAATACTCATCTCTTCGCATTTCAGTGTTTGTACCCTCAGCAGACGTAAAACTGCTGTACCAGATGCTTCTCATGCAAGGTTTCTCCCAGAGAAAATTTTTCACTAAAATCTGCTCAGGTGAATAATCTTTTGGATCAGATAAAAAATTTCCACATCTTCAGCTTCAGCTGGAGAAATTTTAAGAATTAACTAGTGTGTCTATTTATGTTTTTTTGTCAATTTATGAACACTAAATCCAAGGTTATTTTATGTAGGTAGCTGTTTTGCAATCAGTGTATTTATTGCTTACCAAAATAAAATTTTGAAATGGCAACATATAGAATTTAGTTCATGAATATAAAAATTTCTATCAGGTCTGAAGTGTTGAAATACTGAGGTCCCACCATTTGTGCAGTAGAATTCTAAGTCATATCTATCTCTCTACTAACTTTAAAATAGCCTCATCGAAGGTCAAATCTGACATTTGTATTTAAGAAGCATATCTAATTCTATTTCATTAGAAGATGCCTTACCAGCTTTTTCCAAATCAATTTTGACTCAGATAGATTGCCACTTAATTCTTTGTCCTCCTCCACATCATTAAAGTGCAATATTGAATCCATGTGCCCTACTTTTGTCACTCATGCTCAAGAATATGAATTCAGATTGAGAGTGCTGTGAAGAAAGGGTTACTAGATTTTCTCTGCCTTGACTATCTATTCTGAAAGAGAAGTTTAAATAATGCTAATTTGTTAAATGTTGCAAAAGAAAGACTGAGAGATATTTGAGAACAGCCAGTATATTCATCAGAAAAATAATGACAGAAAAGAGTGGTTTAACCTGGACAGCACTGGCACACGGACAAGTCACAGTCTAACAGGTTTTGTGATAGAACTTTTATAACCAAATCTTATGATGTGATCACCTGCCAAAGCTGGTTGCAGTGATCCAGGAGGCCCTGTCTGATCCTGCCAGACAGAGTGAGAAAACACCATGATAGTTTTGCAATTAGACTTTCAGTGGTACTTTGAATTTCCACTCTCTCTTGCATTATTTTGTAAAGACAACTGTAGTACATATTAATATTTTTCTCAGTTAAATTTCTCAAATATGAAAAATATTAGTTAATGAACCACGTACAAAGGAAAATTATTAGCAACTTACTGCAGTAAAACAAATGTTAGGTGGTTCAAAGATGTATCTGTATTTCTGAAGAAAAGTTAATTGAAAGTAAACTGGATGCATATGAACTTAAAATCCAAATCAGTCCATCTTGAAGTTTCACCTTAACATAGGTAAGGTGAAAAGTTATTATATTCACTGATATTCACTGCAAACATCTAATGTAATAAATAAATAAAGTTTTAAGAGTGGTGAAATTTCTTACACTTTGAATTAAATTTAATAAGAAATATTGTACAATTTTAAATTAATTTATCATAGGGAAAGTCCACTATTAAAGAGACTTAGAACATATGGGTTCAAAATAATTCAAAGCTCATTTCACTGGCACCCTTGCAACAGAAATATATATTGTATAATTTATTGTTAGGACTGTTCTAACACCTGAAGGTGTATGGCATGCACATTTTAATAAAATGTATGAAGAAAATTAAAAAGTGAAAATTGAATATTTGTCCCAATGAAAAAATATCTTTGACTTCACTTTGGAGTAGGTGTATACTTAATTACAAGATATTGTATGTACCTGTAAAATTCAAAGGGTGAGTGAAAAGAAAGTGGTACAAGGAAGCATAGTACTGCCTGAGCAATTCTGTAGTGGATAGTGCCAGAGGCAGCATTGTAAGTACCAGCACATCCACCAGAGGAGATAGCCACAGTATGCGATGTTTTCACAAGAGCTAGAAGAGACAAATTTTGAATTATTGCCTTTGGGTCATGAATTTTCAGTCATGTACTGCATGTGGATTTGTACACACGGAGAGGTTTTGGGAGAAGGGGGCAGTATAAGGGTCTGCTGTTGAATTCAAAGTGTTACAGCGTATGATGCAAGCAGACAAATCTCAACTCTGCCTTTACTTGCCTGCTAAGTACAGAAAAAATGCCTGTGTATTTGGAAATTGGTTTAAATGCACTTAGGTAGTAATGGAGAAGGGATGGTCTACATAGAGATATTATTTGACTTTCCCAGCATGCACAAGTAACGCACAGGTTTTCTACAATGTAGATGAAAGTCACCCACATCATGACTTACTGATGTTCAAATGAATATTTCCTAAGTCAAGTGTTTTTAGTACTCTTGTAAACAGATTTAGAACTAAAATTAATAAGAAAAAAAGAGGAGAGGAAAACTTGGGAGTAATCTAACTTTGCATTTTTCGGCTAACAATTTTCACTTTGGTAGTAACAGTCCAGATAATGGGCTATCAAGCACAGAGAGCTGAAAATTTTTCAGAGTAGCTCACATTAAAGGCTTCCATCCATTACTTTCATCCTCCTGTTGTGTAATAGATTTACATAGCATCTCTATATCTGAGAGTTTGGCATTTGGGGACCACGGCTGGGTGGGAACAGAATAAAATATTAGGAGAAAAATGATGCTATGGCTACATAGCTATCTGTTTTAATAATTCCTGCATTTATAAATGGCAACTATTTCTTGACTCAAAAGTATGTAGTGGTGATCTTAGGTATTCCATCATTTATAGAAATAGTTATATTTATTTAACTCTATCCTTCTGAGTTGGAAATAATGCACTTTCTGCCTTTATGTTATAGGTCTAACCAAGATCTTTTAAGTTACAGTGACATTTCTGCAGTTGGTTCTCTTCCTGCAGTGCTCTCTCTCAATAACAAACTCCAAACCCACAAGCATGATGAAGTATTTTGCCTAGTCATTTTCAATTTTTATACTAAATTTCCAAATGGCATAATAATAGAAAAGAAAAGACACTCCAATATGATTGACAAGTCCAAAAAGTCCCAGTTAGGAGAATATATTCAGCTATTGGAATCACTCAGAACTCTAAGAAACTTTTAGCCAAATGTTTTCATTGTGGTTTCTTGCACCCGCCATAACAAAATGATATGATACAGCCTTGCAAAAGGGACAGTGTGGTTTTTTTAGGTATTTATATATTTATATATAAATATTTTATATATTATTTTTTTGGTATTTATATCTTTCAGAAGTGACATTCTAATTACATATATTGTACATCAACATGGAAATCTAATAAATAGTATACTTTTCTCAGATAATAAATGGACAAGTTTTACTGTGGCTTCAGGAATATTTCAGAATAACTCTTCAAGTCATCTTTAACGATAGGAAGCAGAGAATATCTGTCCTGATCATCAGTGTACTGATGTTTACCACTGTCTAGTTGACATTAACAATTGCTTAAATTAGATCAGAAATATAGTTTAATTCTCACTGCATTACAAAAGAATGACAAAGAATAAAAATAAGTATCCATATTCTGTGAGTGACTATAAGGAAGATGTAAGCTAAAAAATCGCTACAGAGAAGTTAAGAAAATGAGAAATATGAATTTTCCACAGAAAAAGAAAATTACATGTAGCTACTTGAATTAGTCTTTGCTTGGATTTTTCTGATCCTTCCTTTAATGTATGAGCAAAGAGATAAGGATTATTATTTTCATAATCTATTAGAAAATATAGTGGCACAACCATTGTATATTTCTAATGAATGAATCAGATTTAGTCTGTTCATATACAATATAAGGGAAAGAAGTGGCCTATGGCAATGCTCATTATATATATGTCTAGCTATGTTTTTTTTATAGGTTATGAATTTCAGTCAAACTGTGAAATTCAATTTTAAAAACTGCTGAAGTATTGCAGGCTAAAATATATGTCTAGAGAAATGCGCAGATCTGAGTGTATTTTATAGCGGAGAGATAACATAATTTTCTTGAAATTATATGGGAAGATTTAAGAAATGCAACATGAATTGAAATATCAGGAAAAAATATTGCTTACAGGAAGTTTTGCTGATCAGAAAAAGCAGAAGTATATTTAGTACTAGCAATAGACCTTAACAGATTACTTCTTACAGAACTGCTGACTCAAGAAATTTTCTATGTTTTCCTGTGTTAAATCCCTCTCTATAAAACCTCATCTCTCCAATTCCACCTAAGGGTTACTTTAGAGATTTTTTTTTGAATGTCCACAGTATGAACATAGAAATAAACTGCAATATTAAAGCAACTTTTTTTAAACCTCCAAATTTCCCTCTGAAGAGTTGATACTCTGGAAAATATTTGCCCCAACATTTCCACTGATTTTATGTGGAAGACAGAGAAAAATCTTATGGTATAATAAATTTCTAACTTTTCAACTTTCTATAAACTACTTCCATTTCTGTTGCTCTGGATCAATGACTAAAGGAAGGCAGGCAATTTCATTGTCCACATGCAGCATCTGCAGTCAGATTCTTCTTTTGGCAGGTCTCACTCCTGCATTTCAACACTGACCAGGACCACTGACTTTCTGACTGGGAGACCTTGCTCCACAGCAAAAGAAAAAAACCAAGTAGAGAGATACCAAATGTCCAACATGAGTGCAAAGTGTGTGTACATGCAAGCAGAGAGTAAGTAATTTGACCAGTACTTATCAAGGTAAAAGTTGCTATTCTTTCAGTGTTAAATATAGAATAAAATTAATTTCTTGAATGCTTACCTATTATTAATCACATATCATAGTCTTAATCTTATGTCATAAGCATGTATAGTTAAAAAATTACTATGGCACCAAAAAGTGCATTTATTTTTATTTTAGTCTAAGAAAGGGTATTCCTTTGTCATCATATAGCAGAGATTTTTCCCAGAAAATAATGGCTCCTGAAATGACTTTGGTCTACAGAATCAAAGAAAACTATCCTGTACTGAGCTGTTTCTGCCACAACTAGGCAACTACCAGTATCCAAACCAGTGGCTGAAGGTAGTATAGATATATCGACTTCATACTGCAGTGCACTGCAGTTACTAGGTGTAGAAAGAGTTTATAATTATTATTTTTCCCTTTGCACCTAGACATCTTTGGAGATAGCTGGCATCTATAGTGGTACTTGAAATATTGTGATCAATGTTACAGATCACTGGATGTGAAAATCAAGGAAACTAGAAATAGCAAAATGTGGGATGCTTCTTGGTAAGTGTTATTTTGCAGTTCATCACAAGTCCAACACTGAAATGCTGTCATTAGTCACATATACTTGTTGCTGTTTTTATGCACACAAGTAAGGCTTAAAAAAAAAAAAACAAAAACCACCCCAAAAGCCCCAAACAACAACAACAACAACAAAATCTTCCAAACGAAACAACAACACTATAATAATCTTGGATTTAGTATTTTCCCTTCTCAAAGGGAGGGTTTTCCTCCTTACTTTCAAAACAACACAGAATAGGAAACCAACACAATATATAAACCAAAAAATTTCCCCTGGAAGTTTGCATCTCTCTGTACACACATAGGAGGATCTGGAAGGTTTGAGAATATATGATGTAAGATTTAAAACATTTTTTTAAATACTTCTAGTTTAATTTGTAGCAAAGCATATAAAAATTTCTAATCCCATGTTGAAGACAACTTCTTTTGTGCAAGCTTAGAGATGATCTTTAACATTGCGCCGCCCCCCCCAAAGATTTCAGGTAAGGATAAGTGTTTAATCCTTCTTAATCTAATAGTTTGGTGAGATGTGGGTCTTAAGAGAAACTGTGAAATGGGAAAATCACATATGAAAATTATTTGTTAGTGAACTAAAACATCAGAATCTCTTTGAGTTTCATTGGATTTTTAGAAGGCAACAAATGACTAGCAGGAAAATGCCTGATTTGTATCAGATTTGGACTGATTCTAGCCCAGAGAAACTCTTGCTGTGGGGTAGGTCTTAAAGAGCCATGTGTTTAAATAACATGGTAATCATGGTATTGAAAATAAAATTTACAAGCCTGAGAGTTACGTGTTTAAGGTTTTTTTAATATGAATAGGGAGAGATAGGTGCTTGAGGACAGTATTAGCAGCAACTTTGAATAAAACAGATAAATGAATCAATAGAAAACTGCAAAGTGAGATGTTAAGAATTCCACTTAGTTAATGCCTACAGGGATCAACACCTGAAACCACTTTCCATTCACAGATAACAGCGTCATACAGATAACTGGCTGATTCCCTTTTAAATAAAGCTGCCATAAAGATAGAAGCAGTGTTATTTCAAACATCTTCTGCCTCAAAGAGGGGCACTTGGATATTAGGTCCTCATCAGAGAGGAGTTCACAAACATCTCTGGGTCTGGAAATTCTAGACTGAAGATCACTCTTTTTACAACCTGCACTGTGCTGCAGTCTGCATATATATAATATATAAATATATAATTCATAGGGCCAGAAAATGAAAAATAGGCAGACTATACTAACCAAATGATGATGTCTTTTCTTTGGAAAGTTTGGGAATCCTGCTTCAGGGCCTTCTTTTATATTTAACACTACAGAACGTTTGAAAGTTCATATGGACTCAGAAGTTATGGGTTCAATGTCTACCTCTGAATTCTTACTGTTTCACCACTGTTGAAGTTAGACAAGCACATCTGGGCTTCAGATTTCTTATTTCTGAAGTGGAAATTATTTTCCTTTTTAGATTGGCACTGACAAGGCCTAGCATACCAGTATCATCTTAGCAGGAGCAGTACTTCTTTTACCAACAGAGACCTCTTACAGCTGGGAAGAGTGAATTAAAAAAAAAAAAGTGCAGCTTCAGTACATGAGTGTATTGGATTACGTAACCTAAAAATGTGTGTTCTATTTCATCTGCTGAAAGCTGGTTTTGGGAGATGTTTTATCCTTCTCTTGTAACTCCAGGGGGGAGGCAGGGTGGACGCCTTCTGATTTAATGGCCCAGCCATTAAATCCAGGTAGGACAGTGTTTCTTATCTCTTTCACCACTCCCCCTTCCCCTAGGGTTATCTGTCTTCTGATAATGGGCCATTAGGGCCCACCAATGACATGACACATTCCATCATCCCAGTGTGAGATGCTCCACCCAGTGGGGGAGGAGCCAGCTATTCCTAGCTAGATAAAAACTGGGACTGAAACACACAAGGTATCAGTTTTTTTTCCCACTGGATTCCCAGAAGAAGACTGGACTCATCTCGTCACCACTGAACTTTCTACAGGACCATCTTTACTCCACAGAACCACATCTGTTACTCCAGGAGGATTTATTTGGATTGCTTCCAACACCCTGACCAACAGGGTGTCAAGCTGTATCTCTGTCAGGGTTTTCCAGGATTTTTGTTTGCTACCTTGCTTGTCTTTTTTTTTTCTTTTTTTTTATTTTTTTTTTTTTTTTTTTTTTTTTTTTTTTTTCATATTCCTAGTAAAGAACTGTTACTCTTATTCACATACCTTTGCCTGAAAGCCCCTAATTGCAAAGTTATAATAATTTGGAGGGAAGGGGGTTTACATTCTCTGTTCCAAGGGAGGCTCTAGCTTTCCTTGGCAGACAATTGTCTTTCAAAACCGAGATGATGAGGAATCATCTTACAGCGTGCAGCTTTGCTGCATCTTTACCAGTTCAGGCAGTTTACTCCAACAGGAAGAATTATTGAACAGCAGAAAAGACACAGCTGGACTTTCAGCTCTCTGACTAAGGTTTTACAGTGAGAAGTGGCTGTCTGTTGTTTTAGTCATAAACCCATCTAAAGTTAAATCAAGTTTTCTGAGAGAAAATATGACACGTCATAATGCCATTTTGATGCACTCTTTTCAGAAAAGTGCTCTACTTCTTTTGCATTATTTGGGCAAAGGGTTTCAGTGTATTAAATTCTGTCATGTATGTATCGATAAATTTAAGTTTTGGTCAAGGGCTTCTAGATGACTTGCCTGGAGTTTCATTGAGGAAGGAAGTAGTAAGACTACTACAAATATTTTTTCCTATAAAAGCATATCTCAGTTAAAATAAAATACAAAATTAATCAATCTCTTTATTACCTGGGTCTACTCATGTCTGCTTAAACTACCACACTTTCTGGATAGCATTGTTCCCTGTTTTTACCTGAGAAATGCTTTTAAGACAAGAGTACACCTGGTGTTAAATGAATCTATTTTCTTTTAAAACTTAGTTACAGTTGTACTGTGGCCTTTAACAACCTACTGAAGTTTTCTTTCAGCAGATAAATGAGAAAGGAACGTTCAGTTCAACAAAGCAGGAGCTTAAATTTAGGTAGACAATCAATGCCAATAATCTGACAGACAAGCTCATTTAATGCACAGATATCAAACTAAACTCATATAGATTGAAGATAATGAACCTACTTGCATAACTAATTGGAATGAGTACTATATAGCATTTTGCTATATTATGGTTTTGGTTTGCCTTTTTTTCCCTAAAAATTAGCAGTAGAGACTAATCTGCTCTTCTCATAGTTGATGGAAAAAATTGCAAGTGTCATTGCCATAGTTTCTATAAAGAATTCTAACATTTTCACCCAGTTGGAGAGCAAGTTGAAAACACAAGAAACATTATCTGCAGGACAAAAAAAAATACTTTTCATGTCACTATCCCAAAAGACTGAGGAAAAAAGCACATAGGCTAAAATAAAAATAATTTTAGATAGATATTTCTAAGTTACCTGATTGCATGCACAAGAGCAAAATAAGTAAATATTGAATTATTTGTTAACCAGATTTTTTTCCTCTGGAAAGAAATATGATCCATATGTTGTTCCTTGCCATTTTAGCACTCAAGTAACTGCTTGGGAGTTTCCACACGTTTCACTGATTACATTATTTTAAAGGGCAAAATATCCCTCAGACTAAAATTTCATTATTTTTACACATCCTCCTGGAAAGAATGCATAAAATGTAATGAAAAATGTGATTTAACGATGATCAGAATTTATGTCCTATATAGCGTACTGAAGGAGAGACTAAACTATGAGGTTTAAGTGAGAACTGAGAGCAAATGAAAACCAAATGTGATACCAATTACTCAGTGCATGGTACAGAAAACCAGTTTTGGAATATTTATAGGACACAATTAATGAAAGGCTTCTGCTAATGCTTCATTGTTCATTAGTCTTCATGCTACAAAGTCCCGTTTGCTGACACAGGTAATCCCTGTAACAAGGATGTTTGCACCTAAATTGGTTCTGCTTGTAGGTGTGAATGCTAACTGTCTTGTTAAATAAATTTCAATTCACATGACAAAACAGCGGTGCCATATCAGTGGGTAGGGTAAAGGGGAGTGTGATGTCAGCCATTCAGTCACAGCTTTTATGTTTTAGAGTACATCACGCACTTCAATTAACAAAAGTTAACAAGGTTATTTCTCAGCTTTTGGCCTTTAGGAACTGATTTGAGACACAATCAAAACCATTGAGACACAATTGGTATTAAAAAAGCATTGAAAGTTTCTATTCTTTATTTGTGTCACTATGCAGAATCAGACTAGATTTTCTGCTTCACAAAAGTCAGATCATCCCATTATTTAAAAAATACGGCAAAGGAACCATATACCCAGAAGTGTTAGCCTGAGTGAATCTTTGTGGAAAGTCATAAATGATACATTGTGGCAAGAATTAAAATCTGAAAAAAAAATCTGAAAAACTACCTAAGCCCACACAAAATGTTGTGTTGCAGTTAAAAACAAACAAACAACCAAAACAAACAAACAAAAAACCACAAAAAAACCCCAAAACCCAACAAATCAAAAAACTGCCTCTTGTCTCATATATGAAATCCTAGGCTTGTTGCTACTCCAGTAGTATAGAATATAAGATTTACACTGATTTTCAACACAGACTGAAAAGCTTCTTCATTATCAAATATGGCATTCAAAAAGTTATACAAGATTATGGTAAATATCAGACCTTTTTTTTAACAGTTATTATGATGAAAATAGATTGACTGTGTACCACTTAACCAACTTCATTGTAATCTCTGCTTGTTAACTGTGATAACATGAAGGCTGATAATATATTAAAGTACTTTTACTTCATAAATAGGTTTATAAAGAGGGCAGAAAACGCCTCAAAAAAGCTATTGGGAACATAATAAACCTTGTAGGATTGCAAATATACATTTTTTAGTATCTTACCCAAGTGTGGAGAGAAGGTAAAGCATTATTTTATTACATCCTGATTCTCACTACAAACCATGTCTTTGAAATTAGATAATATGTTTCAGAGCATGTCTTATTCCTGATTAGGACCCATTTCTCCTTTTATTTTATTCAAAAATGTCCATCAAATTGATTTCATGTTTCTAATATTAACTTTATTGAATGCATTGCCTGTCGACTGACAAGATACAGCTATTTTGTATGTTGCCTTTGGAGGACATTTCCTTCATAAAGTTACTGGTTGTCACCATGTCCTTAACAATGAATTTACAAACTTGGAAAATGTCTACCTCTGAAAACTAATGATATGACATGTTAATTTACTTCTGAACCTCCTTCTTCTATACCCAGTTTTGTGACTTCAATATCAGTAGTATATATTCAGTGTTTTAAATTATGCTTATTATTTTTACACAGCTTTATGAGATCATTAATTGTAATCCGATGATCAGGGCTATCTCCTAGAAAGAGAAAGCTGTGAAAACCCCTTGTAGTCCACAACAACTTTGACTGTGGGTCATTTTACAAAAGGTTATCCTTATCTCTTTATTGAGTATGTGTTTACCCCAAGGACATAATTTGAAAATCCATATGCTGAGGTAGAAGTTGATATGTAGTGCAGAATTTAGTCTGGTATTGAAACTTCTAAATATAAGTGCATACAGGTATGTAAAATTACTACGTTTCCATTAGTCAAAGGACATCTTGTCAGTAGAGTCTATAGAGGACAGTTTACCTGCATATGGTACCCCATGACAGTGGCACTTGCAGCTATACACATCTGAGTGTTTTAATTTTCTCAACTGTGTAGTTAATTCTGCTGTTAACAATTGATTAATTTTCCTACATACAGTGCTACTAGAGTCTGTGCCTTCCCCTGCTTTGAAAAGGGTATTTTCTTTAATCTTTCGTACATACAGCCCGAAATTGTTCTACAAGCCTGTATTAAGGTCTCTAAATTGAGCCTTTAATATTAACCCTTAAATCTAAGGCCTATTCAAACACATACCCATAAAATACCTCCTCTTGGACAAATTAAACAAAAAAGAAATCCAGAAGAAAAAAATATTAAAAACATCAGCTTTAAAGTTGACCACTGATGACCTATACTTCAAAATCAAATAATATCAAAAATTTATTCACTTCTCTAGAACATTGACCTGGGTTTTCCTTGGTTTTATGATATATATTTTCTCAGAAACAACTGGATTAATCAAAGTAAACAGAAAATGCAAAGATCTAGTCAAACCAAAAGGAACATTAGTTGTATAGGTTATAAAATGATGTTTGGATAATAGTTTGAGCTGGCAGTGGCATGGAGACATAGTAACAGAAGAGTATCTCTAAAATAAAATGCCCAGTATCTATAGAAATTCCATACACAGCAGAAAGTGTCAGTAAATGCCTTTCTACCTCACTCCCAGTTTTCCCTGGTTCTTCCCCAAAATTGTCTGAACAAGCAACTTCCACGTGTTCCAGAGATTAAGATGGCTTTTGTCTGCCTTGTATCATCATTCTTAGCTGTGCACCTACACACTAGTCTTGGTTCCTTGAAATGACACACAAGAGATGTTTCTATTTTTGCAGGAAGGTGAGAATGAAGTCAGGAGCATATGGGTCCTTTCACAAGTGCTAGACATTTTCTTGACTAAAGAAAGATGGGTAATTCTAGTGGCTAGGTCACAGGGTTGTGGACCTAAGAGCACCTTGTTCTCTAATTTTAGCTGAAACACTGACTCACGATGATATTTAGAAATCCATATATTTCTCTGACTGTGATGAAAATTTTTCTATCTACTAGAAAAACCTCACAGGAAAAGAATGTTGTGCCTAATAAGATTTTTCTCGTGTAAATCAATTACAAAAATATGAAAACAGAAAAGTCTCCTTCAGATGAAAAAAACAAAAATAAAACATATTCTAGCAGTCAACTGTACAGGCAAAGTAAGTAAAGAAAGATAGACTGATGATAGATAGATGATAGACAAAGAGACAGACAGATAGACAAAGAGAGAAAACCAGGTGGGTTTGTAAATTTAGCATCACTTTTCTCTTACATTTGCAACAAAGGGGCAATATACAAGAGTTTTTTGTTATCTAATTTAAGATCAGTGTATGTGCTCCAACACAAATTACATTGACAGCATGTGGAACCTGACATCAGATAAATATACACTGCATATACAGAGCGTGCTTTGCTGTATAATAAAATAAAGAAATGGATGTTTAATATTTTTAATTGTACTTCTTGAGGAGGTGGTGGTAAATATTTTTACCTACTTTATTCCTCAAAGATTTTAATTGCTGTGTGTACATGAAATGAAGAAGTATGTGGGTAAGCACAAGCACAACTTGTGCACCTAAAACATCTGATATTTGACTGTCCACTTACAAGAAAAAGGGGGAGGGAAGGGAAGAATGGGCTGAGGATGTGATGTGCATGGAAAGAGTGCATAGTATCAACTTTCTCCTGTACACGCTATAACTTTTAGAGTCTAAACTGCTTAAACGGAGATTAGACTGCTTCCTGAATGATGCTGACTCTTGCTCTCTTTTAAGAATTTCTGTACTAGCTGCAGAGCACTATATTGGCTAAATGCAATTGAAAGTTGCTAGAATGAAATAATTCTTTTTCATTTTAAGTATTTTTTGTTTGTGTTTTTATGTCATATTTTATATATTTACCTTTTAAGTTAATTTGATGTATTGAAACCATAGATTATTTTTATGAATAACCATTAAAACCGAGCAGGTATCAAAGAAGTACATACTGACATTTAAAAAAGAAATCTAATAGCTCCACATTTCAGTCAAAATAGCAATTGTGACTCAGTGTAAACCTAAAGGATTTAGTTTTAAGTCTGGTCAAAATAATGAACTCTTTGCAGGCTAAGCATACAAATATATCAGATCCATGATAAGCAGTGATCTTATTTTTCTAGTTCTCTACTGCTTTGCATGTCAGTACATGCAATCCTGTAATTATTGCCATTCATGTTGATGGGATGACTCCAGGAGTTGTGTCAGTACCTGCGGTGTGATTCTGGTTCTATTTTCCAAATCTGCTTTTAAGCCTGGGCCTTCTAAGGATCTATTGGTAAACTTTACATCAGGATCATATTCATATTAAATCATGAACTGACAGTCACATGATGGCATTTTGATGCATGTTTTTGATATATGCAGAAATATTTTGCTTCTATAGTTATAGGCAGATAAAACAGAAAAGACAACCACTAGAAATTGCATCATTGGGGTAACACGAGCATCAAGAATTATATCTATAGCCTGTGAAATTAAGAATTATATTATAAACTCCATTACTTTACATAATAGCATGATTGCAGAATGTTGATTGTATATGTATATTGCATTTAGTTAACTAGCTATCCAAGAAATTTCTCTTACTCAACATTATCAGAGAAGATGATGATAACATTAAAAAACCATCACAACTACACCACGCTTTCAGCTAAAAATCTATTTAGCCATAATCTAGCAGCTATTCAACACAACACTTTTGGTTTTTCTGTGAAATTGTTTTGCTTGGAGCTCTTAATCTAGCACATTACCTTCCATTTAAACTCGCTTAAATCCTGATATTATTGTCATTAAAGTCTTGTCACCCTGCATAGCTTAAGCTTAATAAAAGTTCTATTCAAATGAAGTGATAAGTTATACAAATATTGTCCCTGCAATCTTTAAATAATTTAGAATTTTAAGTGATAAACTCACAAACATTATTTTTATCCTTGTTTCTGGTCATTTCAGTTTTATGGTTAATTCAATTAATATCAGATATATTCCTTTAATCAAATGCCACATTTTATCAAGTGCAACATTGCCCTCGAGTGCTTCTGTTTTAGGGGGATTAAACCAGCTTAGCTTATGGGAGAGAAGGGTAAATTGAGTTGCATCCTCACTAGGTAGAACTGACTTGAATCAACTACACAAAAAATATAATGTATGGTAAACTTCCTCCATATATAATCTGTCATAAATTGTAAGATAAATATGAGTTGATACATACACGTGTTATGCTTCCTCTGTGATGAGAGTGCATGATGAAGTAGTCTTATTTAATGACTTGGTGTTCTTTTGATCTGTATATCTGGTATATACCAGAAAACTGCTTATACAGGATGAGATTTTAAGTACCACAGGAGAAGAAGAAAAAAAAAAAAAAAAAAAAAAAAAAAAAAAAAAAAAAAAAAAAAAAAAAAAGAATAAAGGAATGGAAGCATGGATAACTAAGGGGGAATCAACAAAAAGATATCAAGAAAAAGGTAGGTTTTATCTTAGATTTTGCAACACGATGCAAGGACATAGCTACTGCTTCACTAATATCTCAATGTATTTTTCTGGATATTGGGGTGCTTCAAAGCCTGAAAGTCTTAAACCTGTCTTCTTAATCCACTCTGCACTGAATTTCTTGCCTAGGTTCAAATTTTGAAAACATGACTCACATAAATAACTCTACATTTTAATGGAAATGGCCCCTGGAAATAAACCACACAGAAATAGATTTCTTTTAGAAAGGGTTATTTTTCACCAAATAAGCCTTTTAAAATTTTTTAGATTGAATACTGACCAGATTTCGTCAGCGGGGACATACACATTGATTGACGTCATGAACAAGCACGTGAAGGTCTTTGCTTCCCTCTAGTGACTGGTTCAGGAAGAGATTTAACTGAATCTGCTCATCTTACTCAACTTTGGCTCAGAGATTCAGCAAAAGATCAATTATGTGTAAAGACACCTGAGAAGTCAGTGAGATGCTGATACAGCATTAGAGCATGTAGAATTGTGACAGGGATTGATAACATATGGCAGATTTACACTGGACATGTGTTTGACTGGTTTTGATGTAGTTTTACAGTTATCAGGGAGAGATGCAATTTCAATGTTGACAATTCAAGAACAACTGCTAGAGCTGGAAGATGACCTCTAAAATGAATTCCAAAACACAATTTCAAATATCTATTTAAGGTCATTTTGCCAAAAAACCCTTGTAGTAAGACAAATCAGACTTCAGTGAATTCACTGAAGTTACAGTGATGTTTGATTAATCAGAGGGAATACTTAATTCAAGAGAACTAGATGTACACATTTTCAAGTAAAGACAAGCAAACCTACACTCCACCAGTGTTAAAAAATACATTGTATTATATTGTATTGCTTTCTCCTTATATTACAAGAACCAGCTATATTTATACCAGTTGTTGTTGTTTTTTGTTGTTTTTTTTTCCCTGACTGCAAACAAATTTAAAAGTAACAAATAATATGATTTACTTACAAAACATTTTATGCAAGTGACCTGTATCCCTTGTTTCAAAGGAATAGGTGCACAGCTCTTCTCACATGGACAAGCAAATATTCCCCTATTACTCAACTTCTTTAGTGTCACAAGCAGATTTTATTTTTATTTAAGGATGGTATAATACAAGGACCCGTAGTGCTTCTGCACTACTTCTGTAGGATAAGGAGTGCTAAATTCTCAAAAAAAAAAAAAAAAAAAAAAGACATAATTATAAAACTATCAGAGATCTGCTTCATGGCAGGAGAATCATATTGGCTTTGAGAAGGGCTAGGGAACATTGTCACTTAGGATTCAGGAATTTGGAACTCTAACTCTACCAGTGTTTAATGGGTGAACTTGGACAAACAGCTTTGCTTTCATCATGTTTTAGTTTCTCCTAGCCGTAAATCAGGGAGGATAGTATGAACCTCTGTGTTAAATTATTTTTAAATTTGCAGGTCTAAAAACCTTTAAGAGGTACATGACATAAATGAGAAAGGTTGCTAAACTTTTGCAGTTGCAATTGTGTTTTTTGTAATTTTGGAAGCCCTACTCTATTTGGTAAACAATGTTTTCTCCTGTAAGTCAGTCCAAGGCCAGCCCTATGCTGGGATAACAGCTCCTGTTGCATTTCTTGGTGAAGTCTTATTAAGAAAAAATAATTGCATTTTATTTGACTTAGTAACATCCATGAATTTTTCTGGATACAAAACCAAATCATGACTGGTTGTTTTCTGTAGTGATGTTTATTCAAAATTGAATTATCTTTTGTCCTCATTTTACACTAAAAATCTGTCAAAAGTCCAATTATAATCTCTAAATTACATTATGAAGATAAAATCACTAGTTCTTTTTAGTTACATTCCAGAATTTAAATTGCCTGATATTACAAGAAACCACTATTTTTAGTTTGTGAAAATCTACATTCGCATTATAGTAATAAATAGCAATTGAGTTCTCAACAAATAGAGTTCATTAATCACCCAGTAAAAATTAAAAAGTGAACTTATTAGCAGGAATTAATTAGATTTTTTTTTTTAAATAAGTCTCAGCACGCCATATAAGCTCTGTTCATGGCCGTGTAGGTGTTAGTGAAGAGCAGTGTTATAAAAAAAAGTACTAAATTATAAATTCCTCCCATATATACTGATTCATTTTGTGTATGACTTAAACAAAGAAAATTTTGGTCTCTTTTTCAACATGAAGAAACTCCATTTATATTGTACAATATTTCAAAATTAATTTTCTGCATTAGAGTATAATCTTAGCAGTTTGTGAATTTAAAAATTTTTAAATGTAGGGCTTGCATGGTTCTCTATTTGATCTGATCTGATTCAAATTGGTCAAAGCCTTTTAGTTGTCTGCAGATGGGTTTGGATCAGGTTTTTCATTCCATACTGTTTTAATGAAAAAGAACATGATTCTGTAAAGTCTTCCAAGCCCTTATGCAGGACTACCAGAATGTAATGCGTAGTGTGCTATTACACAGGCTCCACTATAGAAAGTTCTTCATAAAAATAGGCATTCCAGGAGGCATTTATCTTGTAAGTTAGTTAATGAACATAAACATAGAAACTAACATGGAAAGAGAATTTTCTGCCTTGAAAAAGGTGCCAGAAGTAAAGTCTGACTGTAAAGCCGGACCAACAAGACTGACTGCAGTCAATGGAAGAAGCAAAGCTTTGTCTGGCACGTACTACCAAACTATACTTACTGCCTTTCAATTTCCTCAATATCTTTCTGGGGACAAAATTAGTATGCCTGTGAAGTAATATAAAGTAAGGAAATGTTACTATTAATTTTTTCAGAAGAAAATTCTGACTTAGGGTATTCTAATGATTTGATTGTTAGTTTGACACATTTTGACAAAAGTTATAAAGAGTTGTCTTGAATGTATTTTCAAAGGTTTGCAAGGCTAGGACAAAAAAACCCCCCAAACACCCAAAATATTAATGGTCCATTGTGCTAGTTTTAAAAATCAGAGTGGACAGGAGAGAGACTTAGCAGAGCAGTGTTCCCTGTCAATTTTGCCACCAGGCAACAAAATGCATAAATTGTTTGTTGGCATGAGCACAAGTTTATATTGTAAAGCTGAGTGGCAGGAAATCACAACTAGCTGGTAGACTCTCATTTATTTGTATTGAAGAATTCCTTTAATGGACTAGTTCACCAGACTTGTATCCAGGGAAAATAGGAGAAAAATAATTAAAAGCTGTATGGCATAATTTAAAAAAAAAAAAAAAATTGTAAACTTTTTTTAACCCTCTATAATGGAGGACGCTACAATATTTGTAGAGCGTAATTGTAAAGTTATATAAATGCATGCATTTTTTAAATTTGCATATATGGGTATTTATACTTTCATACAGCTTAAGGGTAGAAAATCTAAACCACTGCCCATGGTAACTTGCATAGCACAAGGGAAAAGAGAAGGAAAAAAAAAAAAAAAAGGCAGATGTATCGCTTGTCCTAATCTAAAACTGAACCAGGTCAAAATTCTTGCAATGTTAAAAATTTCAGCTAATTGCATTGTACTTCTTCCAACTGTATAGTCAGCAGGCACAAACTATTATGAGCACACATATGGTCAAATAAAATGCTGTCACACTGTTATAACATCCTTCTGCAGCAACTGGCAGAGAGAGCTTCAGAATACTAAAACCTTTTCTTTACCCAGTGCTCTGAGATGTTGTGTTGCACTGCATACAGATGTGCAGCACACCAGCAACAACTGACTCTGTCCTGTGGAGATCACATGTGCCCACATTATGTCCAACACACTTCTAAAAGAACAAACACCAGCTGCACTATTTTGCTAATCAGTGACTCTGGAAAATCCCGTGTGAGATATCACTTCCTCTCTGTGGCCCAACACACCTACCCCACCTTCCACGCCCTGACTGCAAAGCTGACGGTTGCATGCCGGGGTGGCACTGCCCACATTCAGTACTGTGGCACCTACCTTTCCAGCCACCTACTGTGTTTTGAATTCTGCACCCTGCTTCAAGATCTTCACCCTGGGGCTGGGTCCTTTAAGACAAATAACTGATTTTGTCAGGCCAAGCTTTCATAGATGCTAGAGATCCATTGTGCTCCTTTTGGCTGGGATAGAATTGTCTTCACAGTGGCTAGTGTGGGGTTATGTTTTGGATTTATGCTGAACACAGGGTTGATAATATAGAGATGTTTCTGTTATTGCTGTTATTGCTGAGCAGGGCTTACACAGAGCCAAGGCCTTTTCTGCTTTTCATCCTGCCATTCTGGGGAGGAGGCTGGGTGTGTTTGGGAGGCTGGGAGGAGACACAGCCAGGACAGGTGAGCCAACTGTTGTTTGAGACTATTTTTGCTGTTTCCCTGTCCTTTCTTGTTTTCCTTTCCAGAAAGCTAGGAAGGACATAAGAAAAACTTTCAAGTTTTGTTTCATCCTAAAATCTTTAAAATCACTTCAGTGGGGTAGGAAAGCCAGTGATAGTACCTGACCAACTCCTTTTCCTTCTCTCTGTGAACTGAGGAACTTGAACTAATGTATCACAAACCGTTCCTGACAGCAGGGACTGTTTGCTCATGCTAGATAACACAAAGAAAAGACACAACTCTGAATTTTTTTGTTGGTTGATTTAAGGAACTGAATTGCTTCTCCTTAGAATGTTAAGCAAAAATATTCCACTAATTTTCCTATGAATCAGATGGAGAAGCATTCAGTATCCTAACATTTTACTAAAGGCAACATCTGAATACATTTTCTGAAATGAATAGGTGAAGTTACCACTCATTTCTGAGAGGGAAAAATCACCACTTACACACAACTGATGCTACCAGCTTTGTGTAGGGAATCTGGAAGTATCAAAGGAAGCAGCAGAAATCATAAAAAAGCCTGGTTTCAATCACCACAGAGAGATGTGCTCTATATTTTGAGACAGCAAATGGAAATAAAATGTTGCATTATTGGATTGAGTTTAATACATGACATATTATTTTGTTCTTTAGTTCCACTGTCTCAATATTGTACACACATTTGACTACATGCCTAGAGAAAGGGGAAAAGATTGACAGCTTGATAAATGGGAAACCTTATAAAACATAATCAGAGGCAAGATTCCCCAAATCTCATAGAAAGAATGGATTAAAATGGCTTTTACCAAAGTTAGGATGACAAAATTGTCACAGCTACTAATAATAAGTAGAATAAGTTTCATGATCTGGTGTGATCAACAGATCAGAGATACAGAACTTTCTTCAAGGATGGAAGTCAGAGAACTGTAATCATTGATCAATCTCCTGAAAAGCATGTCCAAAATCCAGGTAGACAAAGTATTCCTTGCTGCTGGAGAAGTATTAAACTGACAAGATCAGTGGAGGGAGTATAATTTACCAAATGGGAATTTCCAGTGCAGATAAAGTTGTGGGGGAAGTGGCTAAAAATGTGGAAAAGCCCATTAAAAGTTGCTGATGGCTGGATACCAAAGATAAAAGCAAACACAGTTTTCATCTGAAAACCATTTAATTTAAAACACCTGACTCATGACAGGCTATTGATTAGTTAAGAACCCTCAAGTAATGCAGACTACTTTTTGTTGGGTTTATTCCAAAACGCTTGCCAAGTCCTGGTTATGCAAAAATTATCCAGTTTGGAAGGACATGAGTACACCACAGCTCCGTAGGATTTGCGTGTGAATTAGACTATTAATCCATAAAATCCAGTTGCCTGCTGATGAAGATAACTAATTCCTGAGACTTAGAAAAAGTGGAAAAATAAAAGAAAACCCAGCCACCAAGGACCGAACATAATCATGAGCACCTAACCAATTGTATAGTCCTGTACATATTTTTTGTTTGGATTTATAAACAATAGAAACTGACCCAGCATTATAGAACTTTCAGAATTTAAAACTCACAGTGTCAGAGTACAAAATCTGAAATATTACTGACCAAATACAACTACAAATGAAATGCTCCAAATGGAAAAGAAGCAAAAGAATAAAAAAATAGGAAAATAAATTTTGAATAAGCTAACAGTAGAGATATTCTCCAAAGGGATGGAGGAAAAAAAGTAGAAGTTTCCTCTTGCTATTGCACATTCTGATAGGAGATGTCACATTCTCAAAAAATATCACACATACATGTTCAAAACAAGTGACAGTGGTGTTCATGCAGACCTTGCCGCATCACATCTTACTGGGAATATTTCAGGGCTCATATCACTTTTAAAAATGGACACAACTCCAAGAACACTCCTAGTCTTCACATTTTCTAACAAATTCAATAACTACTATTAAATAATATGCTTAGAGAAGATATCCTTCAGAACACAAAAGCACATATTTCTCCCACAAAAACTTCAGACTATTCAATGTAAGCTTTATGTAAATTTTATAAGTTTCAAAATTTTACTTTTCAGTCTAGATTCTGAAGCTTATTGAATGCAGTACTTATACATAGCACTGAACTTCTCCATAAAATATACTAAGAGAAATGCAAAACAAGTGGCAAACAGCAAATACATTTGTTTGCGACTTCTTCACACATTCATCCCAAATACCCGAATAAAATCTATTAATCACATTATTAAATATGCAGCATGGTGTTGGGGTTTTTTTAGTAGTCTAATTACACTCAAATGTGCCTTTGATATTCCAGACTGGAACAGAGCATGTGCTCTAAATACACAGTACTGAAAGTAACCCATATAAAAAATTATAAACAAAGCACTGTACCACTTTATATAAGGAAACTACCGTGAAGAGAAAACAAAGAACATGTTCCAAGTCTTTTGAATTTTATGTGCTCCTAATAATCCATAATATGAAGTCTTTCATGTACTTCATTCCGCACATTTCAAGGAAATTGAATACTGTGGTGTACTGGAAAATAATGGTATTATGATTCTTTTCCGAAGGCATAGACCGTGGTACTACTTGTATTTGGAAAGATTTTGAATATCATGTCCAAAGTTTAACGTTTCTGTACTAAAATGTCTTTTCTCAGTCATCAGTGTGCAGATGTAAGTCCAAACTCAAGGACAAAAGCACTCACAAAATCACAAAAAATCACACAATATCTAACAGTGTAGATATGTATTATAAAACATATATAATATACCTGGATAAGAAGTACATAATTTAAAAAAAAATAACATGGCAACCATACAGGGATCCTTCTTGAAACACTTAATCTGCATTGATGCAAAGTTTACCTTGACTTTAATCTCCTATCTTAATGGGAGATTTACTGTGAAAGATTATTGCAGCAAATATCAACTGCACAAATTTGTGATTAATTTTAAACCACAACTGGATTTTACTAGCTTGCCTTCTTGCAGCAATATTTTCTTTTTTTGCTGTAGAAAGGAAACACTAAAAAAACGTAGAAGACTGTATGATTTCACTACTTAGTATACAGGTATTATTTTAATAAACTTAAATGAAAATTTGAACCAACTAAAATGAAGATTGCTGTGGGGATCACACTTGAAAATTGTATTTCTCCCTGCAGTAACAGAAATGTGAGTCTTCCTTAGTTATTTGTCTCATCATTTACCCACTTGCTTGTTGCCCAGCAACTACCATGAAGGAACTGCAGTCTTAGCCATTCTCATTTTAATTTTGAAAAAACAGATTAAAATTACTAGGTGAGTAGTCTCTTTCTGGTGAGATATTGTAATATTTCAGTTTATATATCTGCAAAAAGGAAGCCAAGTGACTGGAGAATCCAGTACTTCCAATCTGTCAAAGGTTAATTTTCTCTGCCCTTGTATCAACCCGTTTACTGAACAACTATTTAAATATTGTTAGGTACTTTGCAATATTTGAGCTACAGCAATAGAAGCAAACATCTGTCACTTACATTCTTGAATCATCCCACAGCACACAGTAGGGATTCAATGTGCCCTAAGAAGAAAACAAACAGAACTATTAGTTACTCGTATGCAAAAATATGTCATGCTTGACCTAAAAATTTCAGTCTCCTCCTACAAGATCATCCTCATACGCTGATGAATCAATGCCAATGAAATGGCAAAAGCTTACAGTTAATTCTTATAGGGTATTTTGAAGAAACTTGGACCTCAGAGCAGAATATATGTGCATTCTCTTAGATAAAGAAAGCATAAAGTCGTCTGGTGTATCCTAGTGGAAGTAAAATATGAGATAATAGTTATTCTTTTAAGAGACTTGACTGAACATTTCTGGTGTTTTTAGAGGAAGAACTTTAGACCCCTTAGAAACTTGGATGTCAAAATCTGTAATGGCATTAAAATTTTTAAGCATATGTTGGGCAAAATATCTTGAGTTTGTGATCTCACATTCACAAACCCCACATTCAGTGTCCAAAGGTTTTTTTAATTGGGTCCTAAATCAGCAGAGTTTTTTGCTCAAAGTATTTTTTTGTTTGTTTGTAAATGAGCTTTACAATACTGGCTCCCATCTCTCCAAAGTCTGTGGAAGATTTGTGATTTGATTTAGAACAGAATGGGAATCTAGGTTTTTATTACAAATCACTGGACTATGGAGAACTTTTCTGGAAACTGAAAAATCTATAAAATTATTCATATTTATTTTGTTGCCTAGGAAATGTAGAGACAAAATTGAAATTCACTCAGATTGACTTAGAAGTACTCAAAACTGCTAAACTATATTCCTGTTCACCATAAGCTTTAGATGTTCCCAGGAGTCAGAACTACATTAAAAATATATATATATATATATATATATATATATATATATAAAATATAGAATAAATATTTATTTTTAAAAAATCATAAGTGATTTGAAGAAACAGGTAGAGTTCACTATTTTTGGATGTCAGTGCTAGAGAACAGTGTGGATGCAGTAGGTATGAAGGGACTTTCATATAAACAAAGCACACCTTAATATTTCATTCTCAAAAATTATTTATTTATAGAAAGACATGGCAACCTGTAAAGTAAAAATCTATTAAATATTTAAATTATTCCATCTATCTCTTTGTCAAAGACAAAAAAGGTCCTGCAGATGTTTTTGAGAGAGGCATTTAGGGAATTTTTGAACCTCTACGTCAGTATTTTGCTGACTGCATTGAATTTCATGAGTAGTGTATAAATATTTAAAACCAACATATACTTATGGCACTTTATATTTACATAGTACTGTACAAACATAAACAAAGGATGCTCCATCTCCTGAAATATTTATAATATAAAGAACAGGAAGGGGAAGAGGGCACAAGACAAAGCAGTGGATAGATAATAGGCCAATTGAGATTTGGAGACCACATCCTGCATCACTTGCCAGGAGCTTTCAGATGCATTGATGGACTAAGAGATAGAAGGATAAGAATTAGGAACAAAAGAATACCAGTGAAGAATTAAATTTTCTTTAAAATTTAATTTTATAAAGAATAATAATTTTTTTATAGTAAGGCTAGTTGATTAAAATCTGATACAGCTATATGCATATTAAAAACTTACTTCTATAGCTGCATCATAATAAGGCTTTGCATCAGATCTAAGACTTGTCTTTCCCATCAGTGGATATCACACAGTTTATGGGTGCTATTCCCACAGTGCAAATAGAATGAATACAAAAACACTTTCAAAAGAAAAAAAAAAAAAAAAAAAAGGAAAAAAAAAAAAAAAAGCTCATTATAAAGAAATCTACAAAATAGATAGAGGGGAATTAAAAACTTTTGCAGAAAACTGAAACATTATAAAATTGCTGTCAGATCACACAGTTTTCTGTCTTTGAAATGTATTCAAATGAAAAGAAAGAGTTTGTTTGGCTCTTGCAGTCACTAATGAGAGATTAGGCAGAAACATGGGAAGTAGGATAAATATTACTCCTGATCCACAAGAAAGTCTTATGGGAGGGTTTGTTCCATCAGAAGTGGCAGCTTGCAAGGGCACAGCACCCTTTCAGAACTTCTCCTTCTTCTGATACTTGATCAAAAAGCCACTGGGACCACAAAGAGCTTGTTTCTGCATTTACTTCTTTGCCTTTAATCTGTTGCTCCCTTTTTCATGGTCTTTCTGGGCTACCTCTTGGCAATGTTGCACTGCTGTTGTAGAGCTGCCTCCAACAGCCACGGCTCTCTGTGAGGGCAGGGCTCTTATCAGCTAATTACTCAGCTGCAGCCTAGGAAGCAGCTTCTGTGTTCATTAGTGTTTACAACTGCTGTAGCATTGATTTATACACTACAGTACCTTACTTGGATATCTCTATCTAAAAATTGGCATATGTGTGAGAGTGTGTATGTATATATATCTCTATCTGGCATATAAAACTGAACTTCTGAGATGTGATTGGCAACTTTGACAACTATCCAGCACAGTGCCAACTGTATTTTGTAGCCAGGGTTTTCAGTTGCACTGAAAGCTTCATGTCCTATGCCACTACTGGCTCATTATTCTAGTGACCCTGGAGTAAACTTCTGTGCTGTCAGAAAGTGAGAGTTCATATCCTCTCTAGAGCAAATAGGATTCTGTTTGAGTTGTGCATTTTTTTTAAAAGATGGCTTTGATGTCCCTTTAATCAAACTACTGGAAAAATGTGACCATATTCCTCTACATGTTCACAGTTTATTAGACCAAATATTATGTTCTCTAAATCACAGATCACAGAATATTCTGAATTAAAAGGGATCAACAAGGATCATCAAGCCCAACTCCAAAGTGAATGGCCATATGAGGATTGAACCCACAACCTTGGTGCTATTTGTTATTAGCATAAAGCTCTAACCAACTGAGCAATGATGCACTGCAACCCATATTCCACTCTGGTCAGCTCTCTGTTATTCTTGTATTTATCTACAAATCCAAATACCTTGCAACATATTTCAAACAGCACATGCAGTTGTGGTTTGCACTTCCTCCAAAAGATAATCCTCCAGTTTTATTAATAAACTGGATAAAAAATTAAGAAATTGTTATACATTTTGAATAAATTGGCATTTTAAGTCTTATTTTAATTATCCATATTAACTCTTTCTAAATTATCCATCTAAATGATTTCTCCATCTTTTTTCATATCTTATCTACTTTATTTTGTCAGCAGATAAGGAGGTGAAAGAACAAATGTGTAGATATACTCCTATGTACTAGTAGGCATGCTCTACAAAATGCTTAAAATGTCATCATTAAATCAATTCACAAACAAACTGTTCTGAATAAATGAACAGCATTTGCAAGAACAAAGGCTTGGAAAGAATAAACACTGAGACTTAAAAAAAATCAGACGAAAGAGAACATATTTTATTTTCTCTTCAGTAATTAATCTATTTAAAAACAATGTTTAATCTGTGAGCCATTAATATATATTGTTCAGATATTAAAGATATATTAACAATGGTTTTATCTTGCTGCATGTAAATAAAGTCCATTCTATAGTAATATATTATAATAGAATAAATCCTTATTTTCAGCTGAGAAAATTATAGCAAAGAAGTATATTTAGTCTAAAGTAATAATCAAATTTACAAAATATATTTCCGTGCATCTGCAGCCTTATTTCTTTAAACCAAAGTTCCATTATGAAGGCTAAGTCTTGAACAGAAATAACCAAATGTTAAAAAATATTAAAATTATATAACTGATTTGTATTCACAGATTTCCTGGAGCAATATATTGTCATTGTATCTGCCAATCCAACTTGTATATTCAGGTGGATTGAGATCCTACATAATTATAGTATGTATGAAAATTTGATCCAAGCACTTGATGCTTCTCTGGATTATACTATAGGACAAAAACTGAACCAAAACCCAGAAATTATCAGATATGTATTGGAAAGATTATTATCTTTTTGCTCTGTCAAGACACGAGCTCATACAATATTAATTAATATTCTGTTACTGAAAGGTTGCCAAAGCAAGATAACAATCAGTATCTCTAATCTTATCATTTGTAGCAATGAAGTTTAATTTCCAAGTTTTTCAAACTTGGCAAAAAACTTGCTCTTTAAATTAATCAAAGGGACAGATATTAAAAAAAAAAAAAAAAAAAAAAAAAAAAAAAAAAAAAAAAAAAAAGCGCGCCCTCACTAATAATTTTGTAGAATTTCATCTTCTAGGGCTAGCAGTTCAACCTTTTATTAGCCTAGTCTTGCCTGTGTTGTGCTTGTTTTATTACCTTGTGTTTGGTCTAGAAATATTTTCAATTCTGATACATGGCTTACTAGTATTATTTTTTCATATAATTTTAAAAGTTCTTTTCTTGCATGTGACCAAATTAATGAGAATTTTTTTTCTTACCCCATGTGCCACCTTACCTGTTACTTTTGCAAATAGTGATTTCCATTTCAAAATATAAATGCCATATTCTTCAATTTGTGTAATAGCCCCCAATCATTGTTAAAATAAGAGATTATAAAATATAGCATTGACAATTACCATAAATTATTCCTAATAATGATCTTAGTAAAACCAAAGTAGGTATTCTACTTCAAAGGTGATTGATTTTTCCCTGATACATAGGATTAATTTGTGTTTACTTCAGCAAATACTTTGTAACATTTTTAGTGACGTACCTGACAGAAACAAAAATTACGTTAAAGATTGAGATTTTCTCCTAATATATATGACGTAATTTAGGTTTGAAAGAAAATAAAACAAAATAGAAAATGAAATCTACATGTCCTAAACCATCTTAGAAATAAATTGAAACAGAGACCCATAAAACCCCATATCGACACAATTCTTCATCAATACACTATTAATGTTGTTGAAAGGTAAAGAGACAGCTCAGTTTATGTTCCTCTGCTCCTTTTTTTCTGCCAAACTTTCACTGAGATGTTCTTTGCATTGGTATTTTTCCAGGAGCTGAATGGCAAGTCATAATGACCACTGATGGGAAAACAGGTTTTTCAAACTTGAGTAAAATGTTAAGGAAAGATCCAGAGTTCAAAAAGTTTTCTCTGTACTTTTGACCAGACTCACTACTTCAATTTTTCTACTGAATTAAATATTTGGAACTTCCCTAGCTGAATTGTATCTGCATGACTTGAGTAACTGTTTTCAATGTAAAAATTACTTAAAAATTACGGCTTTAAAGATTCTTGCATAAAAATAGTATTTTCAAAAGCTTGAGTACCTGTCTCTTCTGACTCTTTATCACTTTATTCAAAGCAAACTCTACCTCTTAATAACATAAAGAGAGTTTATATATTGTGCCTTCACATAAATTACCCCCATCTTTGTTATTTAACATAATTTTCCCAGTTTTGTACATGACAAAATTTTCCACAGAAGATATATTTATTCTCCCTGTGAGCGCTGAGAGACTGCTAAAAACAGAAAGAAAAAAATATTTATGTTTTTCATCTATTTGGAAATAAAGTCCATTTTTTTCATATTTATAACATTTTTAATGTGAGATTAAAGCCTGAAAAGTATAGAATTTAAATGATTGCACGAAAGTCTCAAACATTTATGAGGACTCTAAGCTAAGCTGGAACCAGAGCATTTTTGCAGTCTGCTACAACGGGTTAAGTAAAAACTGGCTTCTACAAAATAATGAAAGAAAGGAAGAAAGGGCCTGAAGAACTATTGTAGCTCTATGACCTATGCAGGGAGCAAAAGGTTAAATGGTCAGTACAGTAGCACATTTTTAATTTTAACCATGAAACCATTTAATGGAAACTATTCACTAGAAATTACTGTCTAACAAACCCCCTCAACATTCACAAAACAAAAATTAATTTTGTTGTCTTTGTAAGTGTGCATGAAACAAGTACACACTCCTTTAAAGGTTGTTACACTGTCCCTGGGCTTATATTTTAGAAGTTAAACTGCATTTTATTACCTGATATTTAAAACAACACCACTTCTTTTGTCTCATGTGATCTGGCAAACACTCTTGTAAAAGTATATAAGCTGTCTTTGTACTTACATTAGACAGGTGGGCCAGTTCTATCTCCAGGAAAGAATCTGTAGTTTTAGGCTCAGGTCGTATAGTAACAACAATGATTTTTGAATTAACAACTGTAAAATTTCTGTAAGAAAATTCAAAAATGGAAAATTTAAATGTTTATAAGGTTAAATGAGATTTCTAATATTACATTTAAAGATTTATTCAGACATTTTCTGTGACTTTAGTTGATAAATATTAACCGAGAATATAATTTGTTTGAAAGTAGTGAAAACACTTATTTCCAACTGTGATCAACATGCTGAAGACTGAAAAGCACCAATGATGCAGAAGTGCAATTCCTTAAAACACTATTAATTAGAGGAATGCATTGATGACAGAAACATTCTATGCATGTTTGAGTGTATCTCATCTACTTCTTTCAACATAGACCCACTAGATATGTTTTATAAAAGACAGTAATTTTTCTTCCATAGTGTTGTGCTGGGATTTTTTCTGACTTTTAACAGTAGGATTGTGAAGATGGATGAGTGCAATGGGAGACTGTACAGTTCTGTTGATTCTATGCACATGAAAAAACATACCTGTTTCCATTTCTAAAAACCCTGTGTTTGGTATATGAGTCGGCAACTTCATCAGATAAATACCTTTTAGAATTTAAACCACAATTATGCCCCGACTGAAATCCTGCCAAAACTAATGATTTTTTTCTCATACGTGAGATTAGATTTGGTCTTACATTATTGTACCACCTTTTGCAGAATAATAATTTCTGTCAATTTTTCTATTTCATCATCAATTTCTTTTTTCATGTAAAATGTGCATCACTATATATCATAGCAACCTTTCTAGGGGAGACCTAGTAATGCCAAGGTTATGCTAATACAGGCATAGACGTGACACATTCATGTCTGAGATCCTTGCTTCTTATGACCTCATCAGGTTTAGAATGACCATCAGTTACCAGCCTGTTTCTAGTGATCATTATGGTACTTGCTTTGTGTGTAATGCTGCTTTCCAGACCTCACAGGAATGTTATCAAAGAATGCTATCAAAGGATGTTATCAAAGAAGAAACTAAACAGTTTAGATGTAATTATAATAGACACTGTAAATATTCTTTTGCTTCTGTTGTTATTTAATTGCTTATTTTCCCTAGGGAGTTTGTATTTACGAGAGAATGCCATTTTGCTGGATCATTGAAACAAGAATTGCCATGGCTACAGTAATAGAAACTTAGCTCAGCAGGCATTTCATTCACCACAAGGAATGAAATTGTACTTCTGGGGCAAAGTATAAGTTCTAGTCCAATTTTACTCAGCCAAATCACAAAATTAAAATATAATGGAAATGACTTTCTATTTTACTTATTTCCTATTTCTTCCCTTTGTTTTCACTTTAAAGTCTCTCACACTATTGAGAAAAATATATCGGCTAAAATTTAATGTTTAGCTAATTTTCAGTGCATTCTGTAGAATTACAGTAGCTGAATATCTGTAATTATTTAAAAAGAGCCAACCCTCCCCCCACCCCAACCAAATAAAATTCCAGGTAAATTAAAAAAACCCCTTGATTTCTCTAACACATGATAACAAGTGAAAATGACACTTACTATCTATTCAGAGATTACATCAATTTTAGAAATTCATGCAGACTATTGCAAGTACTGCTTCTTCAGTACTCTTTTACAGTCATTCTTTGTGATTGAAAAAGTTCTCCTTGGTCTATCTCATTTTGGTGCAGTTCTGACAGTTCTAGGGTGAGATCTGAAAGAACATCTAAGTGCCTAGTTTGTAACTTCAGTACATTCATTTTACCTCAGTCTCATTAAAACTCTACAAATCCGCTTACATTCTCAAGAGCCCCTAGCAGACTGTTTCACAAGAAAATAAATATAACTGCCTATATCACTGTGAAATGAAAACTGCATCCCTCATCGCTGTCCTGTCTGGGCTGAATGCCTACTTGCATATTTCATATTTAAATGCTTGGACAGTCCCTGGAAGAACACAATCTGTCAAGTATCTTCTAAAGTATATTCTAAACCCACATAGCGTACTAAGATGCCTCTAAATTATAGCTCAAAGCTTTGCAGTCAATACAATTTCAATAATTTGAAAAAATCTCAGAACCACTGGTGGTGCAGTACTGTTGCTATCTCTGTTAAAAATATATCTTTTAAACAACAGCCTAGTTTTGAGAACACTTATCCAGAAATTTAAGTAATCAGCTTTTACAAAATTCCCTTGGATATTTTAGTTTCAGTCCCTCTTATGTTGCAAATGACATAGAATGGGAATGATCTCTCTCACGCTTCCTGGGCAAGTGCATTATCTTACAGCTTTTTTATAATGGAGAGTGACTTCTCCATTAGCTCCTTCATTAAAAATAATCTAAAATTCAACTTTAATGAGAAATGAAGTTCTAAAGGATGGTGCTCTGCTGACTGTCCAGAAAAATGCTCATTGGGGATAAGTTTTGAAGTAAATTATTCAAAAACGATCTATTAAATTTTTTGGAAACTCTGGCTGAATAAATCCTTGAAGATTCAAGATAGTAAAGCTGTTTTCCTACCAGGGTGTAAATTTTGAGGGTATTCTTTTATATAAGGGAAATCATATTGATCCTATATGTTAGGAAATTAATGTTTTCTTCTCTTTTTTAGAATGAATCCATGTTACTCAAGAAAAATGAACGTATGAATAAGGCATGTTGCTATCTCAAGACAGCATGATTGAAACTATAGATCAATGTGTAAAAGTTGTATGCATTCCAGAAAAATTACGGATGCTAAATCTGTAATGTGATGCAATACAAGCCTGTCTGAGGTACATCCTTAGCCAAACAAAGCTGACCCAAAGAAATTTAAGGGCCTTTTTGGTTGAACAGCATCTGAAGTTCGGGGTTAGGAACAATGTTTCAAATGGGGAAAGGGAGCATTTCAGCGAATAAAATTTTAGCAGGAAATCTATGGTGGCTGTTTAAGTGACGGGAAAAAAAAACCCAAACCCTTGATGCAGGAAAGTAATTGATTATTTGTTCTTAAAGGAAAAGTTAAAAACTACCTTACATTATGGCAATATGCAATGTATTCCTTCAGAGTGTTCAAGACAGAAATTATAGACAATATCTTTTAGATGAGTATTGTACTGAGAATCAATTTTCTGTGAACCTAACAATAACATAAGTGTGCTCAGGGGTGCAAGAGCTATGGAAACAATACTCAGTCTAGAGATCTGAAAATATTTGATATTGCAATATCTGCTATTAAAAAACCTGTAAGACATTATAAGAACAGTGCAATGCAGCAAAATATACTAGGAAATAGAATAAGATGAAGTTTATTTACTTGTTCATGTAAAAACCCCATTCTTCTATTTTTATGAGAAAGAATATTTTCTTTTTGTTTCCCTAAACTCTCCTTTAAACACTCATGGCAAAATTCTCTGAATGTACATATACCAGTAGGATTAAACACAAGTCCAAAAACTTCTATATTAATGGAGTTACAAGTTTCCATCTCACACTGTGTTTACTTACTTCCAATAGACTCTGTGCTAGTGAAACTGAGAAAAATCAAACTCATACGGTAAAATGCAGCTAATTTGGGATTTTGTGAAACATATTACATAGGCTGTCCTAGATAATGAAATCCTCATTTTAGTCACAGAACATCTGTGATGTACCAAATCGGGATTCTGTGGTTAGGTACTTTGGAAGACTTTCCCTAAAGATATACTGAGATTTTTTTTTTTTTTTTTTTTTTTTTAAAAGCAGTTCCTTGTGATGATGCAGAAGTTTGCATACCTCCTAATGATAAAATTAAGGGATGTATTGGAATGCATGTCACCTTTATTCTTCTGGAAACTACAACCAAATATTTCTTTATTCCCACCCTAACTCCTGTAAAGCCAGGAACTGAAATCACATGGGAACTGGTAAATCTTTCTAGATATCTAACTGCAGCTGGCAGAAATCACCTTTATTATTAGGTTATCAGGTGTAAATGATGTAGCCTTCAAACTTAGTCATGAGATCATTTTACTTATTTTACCTTGGTTTAATTTTTGTTCATCCTTATTCTCACCCTTGATATATATTTAACTGGCATTTTACTTAAAAAATCATCACATGAGATACTTATCCAGAATGTTTTTCTAATTCCTGTGTTGTGCACTTCTAGGCATCATATAAAAAAATATATGATGTTAAGTTCCTTTGCATCTTACAGTGCTTGCTCCATAGACAATAGCAATGCAGTGAAGCATTTCATTGTGTTCAGCACTAATATGGTTATTACGATAATATTTATTACAGTTAAGCAAGATCATTACAAAGAGTAATTAATATAATCTTGTGTAAGATGATGTTTTTTCATTGCAAAATGTAAGCAAACTAGAATATATCTTTTCCAAATGCAGCAGGATGTATAGAAACCTTCATTAATGTACCCAAAGAAGTATAAAATGACAAAACCGACCATAATAAAGATCACTTTAAAACCTGCATGTCAGTCCAAATTTTCATAGAGTATAATAACTCAACAAAATTCAGGATCGACCACAGCTGCAGCTTTTTTTCCACTTTCAAATTACAGAATCACCAAATCAGCTAGGTTGGAAAAGACACCTAAGAGCGCCAAATCCAACCTTTGATTGGACTCCACCTTTTCAACTAGACCATAGCACTACATGCCGCATCCAGTTATTTCCTGAATACATCCAGGGCTGGGGACTCCAACACCTCCCTAGCAAGCCCATTCTAATGCTTAAACACCTTTTCAGTGAACAAATTCTTCCTGAACATCCCATGGCAGAGCTTGAGGCCTCTTGTCCTGTTGCTACTTGCCTATGAGAGTTCACTAGCTCTGTTACTGTTCTCTGGACGCGTTCCAGCACCTCAATGTCCTTCTTGTAGTGAGGCACCCAGAACTGAACACAGGATTTGAGATGGGGCCTCATGAAGGAGCGAGTCAGAGTACAAGTAGACAATGACTGCCTGGTCGTGCTGGTCAGACTATTGCTGATAGAGGCCACAATGTCATTGGCCCTCTTGGCCACCTGGGTACACTGATGGCTCACGCTCAGCCTGCTATTGACCAATGCTCCCAGGTCCTTTTCCACCAGGTATGTTTCCAGCCACCATGCCCCAGTCTGTACTGCTGCATGGCATACTAATATGCAAACAGTCTTGACTGACTGCTTTCATTCTTACCTATAGTATATTTCTTATCCTGAAATTGTTCAATTCATACTGCATTTATGAGATTTCTTACCTCAAAGTGGGTAAAATGAGTTCTAAATTTTTGTATAGCACTGCTCCAAGTACAAATACAGTTGATTCATCTAGTTCTGAAAAGAGTAAGCAGAAAGATTTTAAAACTCTCTTTCCCAAGCCTTCATCATTATAATAACCTCTGAATATAATTTATCTTTGCAATGCAAGTTTTATTTTAAATAAACATCATAATTTTGAATTATCTACTAGAAGTCTGTCATAAAAATGTAGCACTGTCAGGAAAATATCAAAAGTTTTAAACCACCAAAAATCACATTTTTAAAAAATCCATCATTGTATGGATATCCATTCTAGTTCATTTACATTTATAATTAAGCATTCTCAAAGAATGTCTGTAGAGTAAATTCTCTAATGTCAGACATCTGCACTGCAATGATATTTCTAAATTGAACCTGAAGTTAGGGTAACTTGCCTGCTGAGCTTCTTTTGGTAAGAGATATGTTGGAATGGCTCTGTCTGCTGGAACACAGCAGCTTCAGGGGGTTCAGCGGAGCTGCACTTCAGCTCACCTCATATCAAACAGATTAAATCTTGTGCACAATAATTAAGTAAAGAATTGTTTCTTTGGTGTAGAAAATAATGTCTAGGATTTCTGCAGCACTTTTTGTTCAAGGTGCTGAAATGAAGCCCATTCATTTCTCTCTAGGATAAACTTATGGGTACTGTATTTCTTCTGAAGAGGAATAAAAGAGCCACTCTCATATTATACAGTGATCCCATCAGTAAGGTGCAGAATTGCCTAGCTAAAGCCAATAGAAATTAAGATGCTGATATGCTTTTTTACCTGTTGACATAGGAGTGAAGATATTTTTTGGAATGACAACCCTGTCTTCTGAGTTTCGTGCCCAATCAACCATTCCTTTTCTTCCTTTCATGGGGAAATTGATGTCAGTTAGAACAGATGCAGCAGGAAGCTTCTGAATGCTAGCCACTAATAAGAGAAATCATAAAATCATATAAATTTAAAATTGTGTTTCATATGTTAAAGAATCAGAGTGACAACAGTACAGCAACAACAAAACTTTTGATGAAATATTTCAAGTAAAGCAGGAATTCATAGGACATTAACTGGCTCAGAAAGCATAATCTTCTGTTTATTATGCAGTTCAACTGTGGATTAATTGTGTGTTATTGATCATAACATTTGTCATCCAGATTCTGATTAAATTTTTAAACAGGGATTATTGAATGTACCAGCTTATACCCTGAAATTCACACATAAGGACATGGTTGTGTCTTCAGAGAAAATTCTAAAATTATCAAATGTGACAATAAAAGTAAGAGGATGCTTAAAATTGCTTTGGGAAACACAACTTCTATATACAGGCTAATGAAGCAATAAAATAACTTTTATCCCCTATACAGGCACAATTTAAAGATAGATCCATCAAGGAGATTAACATATTAAAAGACCTTGTTGTTTTCACACAAAGTAAAGCAGTATAGCACCTAATCTCTTCCTTGAAAGAATAATCTCCATTCTGAATTCTTAATTATATTTTTGACCTAAAAAACCCCAACACCCAAACAACATCAGTGTATAATAGATACATCAAGACAGAAGAACAACAGTGGCTCTTGCAAGTGTTGCCCATAAAACTGGAATTTGGTTTACTCATTCTGGTTTTTTTTTTCCCTGTTTTCTAACTCAACTATCACCTGAAAAACAGTTTTAGCTTTGCTGTGAAATCTAAGTACAACTCCATGGCAACACAGTCAGTGTCTACTAAGACTCAAACTACTTTAAAGGAATTGACAGAGCTGCAAGCGCTTACGTACACTCAGAGAGATGACAAACACCACATTGGGAGCCTAGCTCCATTCCTAATGTAAGCCATGTTGATGGCCATTTCCTGTGCAATGCCCTTCCTAATCAATTTATGCAGAGGCTAATGTAGTTGGAAGAGTTTGGATATCAGGACTATACTTTGATCTGCATAACGATTTCACTGCAAGGGTTCTGCAAGGGGGTTAAACATAAATACAGTGGCGGACAGTTGTAAAAACAAACAGAACAGGAAAATTAATGTAGAAACCATTATGAGTCTCATCAGAGGCTTTCATTTGAAAGAAAACTGTAATTCAAATCCAAGAGAAGAGTAAAATTAAGAAGTTAACAATATTAACTCTACAAATATATTCCTTACTAACTGACACTTAGTTTCAAATTAGCCTGGTTATGTATTACAGAATCACATTAATGAGGTGGTACTTGAGGTTGTTTCAGACTTTCCATTATAAAAATATCAGGGCTTTACAATGCTAGTTACAATCCCCTCCAGGCTGCAATTGGCAAATCCATTCCCAGCACTGAGGGGATGCTTAGTCTTGTGAATTTTCAGGTGGTGTAGGGAGGGAATAGAGTTCAGGAGTTTCAGGGACATAAAATGGATTGCATGCTTTCACATGCCATCTGTGGTTATACAGAATATATTAACATTGTAAAAATGGATTTTTTCCAATAGTTCTTAAAATTAAAAAATAATTTTGTTTTCCCTATAAATAAAATTTAACTAACAGTTATTTAGTTTTCAAAATTAAATACAGCCTATATAAGACAACACTGGGCTGTTTTTTTTTTTTATTTGCATAGTATTTATTTGTGCCTTTATCCATCTATCTATCTATCTATCTAATTAGATAGTAGAGTCTTAATATTTCATCCTCCTTTTGGATGACAGTTCCTTTTATTGAAATAGGAAATCAATGTTATTCAATGGAATTCACTCTGCAAATAGAAAACCACTTTAGGACTGGATAAATGGTGAGGGTCTAGGATAGTACTTTCTGTACTCTTGTCTCTCCGTATTTTAAATAGGGCCATTTATCATGGCATCGAAACAATACTCAGAACCAAAAATTCAAAAATATTTGTTATTGTTTAGGTGATGAATAAAAAAACCAAGGCATAAAACCTAAAACTTTGACATATGGCTTATATGGAATAAATATATGTGTTTATTGGGCAGCATTGGGTTTACAGTTGGACTCAATGATCTTGTAGCTCTTTTCCAACTTAAACAATTCTATGATCCTATACATTCCCATTCATGGACAGTTAAGTTTTTTTACTTACACTAAAATGAATGTCTTGCTTATCAAGCCTGATGTCATTTTATGACAAGATAACCCACCTAGCTGATCAAGGGAAGCCAGTAGATGTGATCTTCTTGGATTTCAGTCATGCTTTTGATACTGTCTTTTACAGAATCCTTCTGGACAGAATGTCCGGCATTCAGCTGGATAAACACATCATGGGATGGGTGAGCAACTGGTCAGGCACAAAGAGTGATGCTGACCTGTCACTAGAGGGTTCCACAGGGCTCCATCCTCAGCCCTGTTCTCATCAACAACTTCAGAAATTACGTGGAGGCAGGACTGGAAGACGTACTAAGCAAGTTTGAAGATGGTATGAAACTGGTAGGAGCTGTTGAAGCTCCCTTGAAGGCAGGGAGACCTCCCCTGCAGATAGATAATAAACCCTAATAAATTAGAGGGCTGGGCAGTCACCACTGTCTGAAGTTCAACGTGGGAAAGTGCTGGATTCGACACATGGGATGAGCAAAACCTCTATTTCCATAGAGACTGGGGAATGAAGTGCTGGAAAGCAGTGCCACAGAAAAGTATCTAGGCATCCTGAGTGATGGAAAGTTGAATATGACTCAGCAGTGCATATTCCACTTCTTCAAAGTCTGCCTCTTACAAATCCACACAGATTATAAGGTCTTTTTTTAGGTACTTTGCCAAATGATTCCATGAGGATGTGACTAATGATGCTCGGATGTACCAAGGTGTAAGATAATTTAATGGAATTTGACTGGAGGCAACTAGTTCAGGTCTATCAACACGACCAGGTGGACACATGAAATAGTTTCCAGCTCTTTAGTATCACTTTAAACTGTATTTAATATTTAAGGAAGGCTAATATTAAACATTAGTCAATGACGCATTTCAATGAAATTTTGGCTGATGATCAGCTGTATTTCCACTGTGAAATGAGGCTCTCTAACTCAGTTTTTATCTCCAGTATAAAATAATTACTTACTGTGTACTGCAAGTCAACAAGCCTTTTAGAGGAGAATGCATATAATTCATGTGCTGGGTCATTCGTATGTCAGAAACTCAAAGGTTCTTATATAGTGAGACATCATTCACTTCACATTTTATTGTATTCTTTTTATGTTAGGTTTGTATCAGAAAACAATGCTTCAAACTCTGGAACCAAACGATTCAGTTCTGCAACTTCCACACAAGGACTATGTCTTCTCATTTGAAAAAAACCCAAAAGTTTCTCACTGGGTTGTTTTTTTTATTATTTTAAATTACCATACCAAATCATCCTGTCATGAATTCATGAGATTGAACACTGGGCAAACAAGGATACTTTTAGGCACTGTGGTATGAGTATTTTTTCTTGTTTATACAAACATACAAATTGTATACTACTGGAAAAATAGTCAAAGATAATATTAATAAGAATAAAAATGTAAAGTGGGGAAAAAAAGATGAAAAATGGGAAAAAAAAGAAAACTAAAATTGAAATTACCTAAGCAGAAGCCGAGGAAAATTTTTATGTGTCATGTTAAATTAAACTCTTCCAACATGGAAAATTTCCTTTTTTATTTATTTGTATCACAGCAATTCCTATGAGTTCTGTTTGCTATTTTGGGCACCACAATATAGGAAAGACATTAAGCTACTAGAAAGTGCCCAAAGGAGGGTGAGGAGGATGGTGAAAGGTCAGGAGGAGAAGTTGTATGAAGGGCAGCTGAGGTCACTTGGCCTGTTCAGTCTGGAGTGGACAGATGAGAGACCTCAGTGCGGTATTCAACATCCTCACGATGGGAAGTGGAAGGGTGGGTACCGATCTCTTTACTCTGGTGACCAGTGACAGGATCCAAGGGAATGGCCTGAAGTTGTGTCAGGGGAAGTTTAGGTTGAATATCAGTAAAAGGTTTTTCACTCAGAGGGTTGCTGGGCACTGGAGCAGGCTCCCCAGGGAAGTGGTCACAGCCTCAACCTGACTGAGTTCAAGAAGCATTTGGACAAAGCTCTCAGGCTCATGGTGTGATTCCTGGGGTTGTCCTGCACAGGGCCAGGAGTTGGACTCAATGATGGGTCTGTTCCAAGTCAGCGTATTCTACAATTGTATCATTCTGTGATTTAGTACAGGTGTTCGCTGTGCACATCTGCAGTGCAAGCTGCAGGTTGAGCTCTGGTGGTGGAAGCCTGAGACAGGAGGCTTCTTTTCAGTATTTTTTTAGTGCACTTTGGTATAAACTACAAGACAACAGTTCAATTACACTTAAGAATACATACATATTTGATGATTCCATAGTATTTATTGATTCAGAAGAATCCATGTAAGTTTAGCCTAATCAATTTAGTGATTGCTTGGAACTGTAATGGATTAATTCTTAATATCCCTTACAAATACTTCTCTTCCCTTTATTTCCTTTTGGTGTTACAGTTGCAGACAACCTGTTTGATACTACTCTACTAGAAATTTCAGAATTGGTAACTACTAATTTAACTGATCATAGTAAAACCAAGTAATACAAACCATTATTGTAACTGATTAATGCCAAGCTGATAGGAAAAGACAATTTTCCTTCACTATAAAAATGACTTGGTTACACAAACTAATAAGTGAATGATATTTAAGCAGGTTATTTGGAACAGCACAAAAGCGGTTAATTAGTGTGTCAAGAAAACTTGGAGTGAAAAAAAAATAGTGTAGTTCCTGTATGAATAGCTCTTGTAGATCATGGCCTAGAAAGAAAAGCTGAAATGTATTGCCTTGATCCCTATAACCCTGAGTGAGTTAAAAGCTGCCTAATGCAATTTCTAGTAGCTCTCTGATTAATCCGGGTTGCTAAACAACAACCAAACAAAAAGCAAACAAGTCAGTGTCACGAATAATTTCTCCCTTCTCTTTAGTATTCACCCATAACCTCCTGTATTCAACAAAAACTGGTAAAATTTCAGAATTAGACCCTTGAATAATATTAATCAATTTGAACAGAAAATCAGATTCACCAAAAGGCATGACAGAAAAACTACTGGATGTTTTTTCATGGACTAAATTCAACTTCAGCTCTCACAATAGAGGGACATCTACCCCAAGATGTCCTCACACCACGAGCCTGAGAGCATTGTCCAAATGCTTGTTGAACTGGTAAGCGTGGTTCTGTGAACACTTCCCTTGGTACTCTGATGCCTTTACCAGTGGCCAACCACACTCTGAGTGAAGAACCTTTTGCTAATATCCAACCTAAACCCCACCAACACAGCTTCAGCCATTTCCTTGAGTCCTGCCACTGGTCATCAGAGAAAACTGCAGCACCTGCCCCACCCCTTCCCCTCATGGGGGAAGCTGTAGACCTGATCTACAGGTTGCTACAGTCATCTCCCCTTAGCTGCAGTACCAGTTCTGATTCTCCTTTCTTATAAGTGATAATATTCTGGGTGTGTTATGTTTTACAGCACAGTTACCATGTTGGTCTCTAATTTGCAGTAACTCAGGATACAGAATTTGATTGCATTTCAGTTAAGACAACAGAGAATGACTGTGTATATTAGCAGTCTCATTTGCTATTTTCTTACGCTATTTTGACTTGCTCATTGATGGTATCCTAGGTATACATTATTCAGCATTTAGTAAACTTGAGCTCATCACTTAACACATTTTGATATTTGAAACAGACAACATTTTACTGCCCTTCTGGAACAGCTCCTGCTAAATCTATTTTTGGTTGAAACAGTATTGCTATTGTCACAGATGATTTTAACGAAGAATATAAAAGGCTTTTGAGTTGAACTTCAGAATACTGACCATTTCTGCAAGACATCTCTGTTGACTCAATTAGAACAAGATTTATACATTCTAGAATTACTTTGACCCTAAATGTAAAACCTTTGTTTTTTATAGAATATAGAAGCTTATTTAAGTCAACTCATGTTGGATACATTGGGGATAAAGTCTTGCCTGGATCATCAATGAAGAGCCAGACGGATATATTGAAGAAGATACTTATAACAGACTTTCTCTATCGACTTAAATCCCATAATTTTAATGAAAATTTGCAACAAACACAAATGGTGAAATCCCCATTTAAAGGAGACTGATTTGTGGATCTACAGATTTGCTACAGAACCCTGCATGCGAGCAGGCTTGATTAAAATCCTTCTCTCAGTCCAAAGATAAACTCACTTCTTACCACCTACAAGCTTATGTGTAACAGGACTGTGGTGAAGCATCCTCTTCCATGAACATGAGAAAAACAAGGTTAATTTTCCCTCTGTAAGTAATATCCATGAAATCTCCTCACAGTGAACCAACATTGAACTACGTTCAGAAAAAGGTTCCCAAGAAAATATAACTTAACAGATCTACTACTTCTTATGGCTATCCACACAGAAGCAATAAATTCTTAAATTAGAACCTACTGCTCCATGGGAAGACAAGACAGGGATGTTCCTAGAAGCCTGCTGTGCACTTGCATTCATGAAGATCATCAGCCCAAAGCAGCTACTGTCACAATTCAAGCTTTGTGTAGCAAGACAAAGTACCAGTACAGGCAAAAGCACAAGTCGACCCTTTGCAGATATTTTTTACTAATCAAGGATGAACTTGGCATTAGTCTTTCCTTTGATGTCAAGCAAATTCTGCCTTAAATAGGCTCACTGTCTGAAGGTTAAGAATAATGCCTTGGTTAATCAAAAAGCTACCTTAACAGTGATCTCTGGATATTTTCCTTTTGTTTTCTATATAGACAATGCAGTGGGGAAAAGAGTTACCCATTACCATAACATAATCAGTATGATATATAGGACAGCTTAGAAAACATCATGGTTTCAGGCAATGATCAGGATGCTGTCACTGGTGATGTGACACAAACTGGACCAGCCGGGGTGGCAATTAAAATAGAGATGGGAACAATTGAGTAAGCCCAGAAAATAACTTTAATAAAAGCCAGAGCCAACAAAAGAACATAAGCCAAACACAGTATGGGGCAACCTCGAAAGACCCAGCAATGGGGCAAACAGAACAATGTATAGATTGTCTCCTGGACAGCAAAACAATGAGCATTATCTTATATGTAAAACGCTGTTAACCATTCATATGCAAGAACTCACAACATAACCTCATGTGGTGCAACTTCATTAACATAATTACACCCATAATTCCGTTATTCTCACCATAACCTAACAAGATATTTCCCTTCCTAGCATCTCGTTTCCCATGACCTCAGATTGATGCCAACTTCACTGTCAATCAGGGCTAACCTGCTCCCGGTCCCTGGTCACCCAATTCCCACAGGATGCACTTAATAACAACCCAGATTTTTTTTTTCTGCTACTTACATAACAACAACATCAACAACAACAACAACAACAAAAAACCCAAACACCACACAACAACAATAATAATAATAATAAAATAAAAAAATCATAGGCAGCAGGCAAGTGTTTTCTTTTGGCTGTGTGTATTTTTGTTGCTCAGTACCAAATTCTGTATTTGAGGAAAAACTCATGAAGTATCACATATGCATATGCAGTCTCACAAGAGATTTCTGATTGCACATTCATCCTGTTAACTTTGTTCCAGGTATGGAAATAAAATCTAAAAATTAAAAGTTCAAACAATAATTAGACCATTAAAATTTGTTGTTATAGACAATAAATATTTCTTAAAAAAAATTATGGAAAAATATTAAAGCTTATTCTCTGAGAAAGCTAGTGCAGGGAAATAGCTATAGCATCATAGAATTTCTGTATGTTCCAGGTACTACTCCTGCATGTTCCCTGGGAGCAGGGGTGGGGGGAATGCAAGCTTAGCAATTTTGTAATTTTTCATCATTTTTACCATTTAATAATTAGTAATGCACACTGTAAGTTTAATATGGCTATTTGAAGATAGAAAATGTGAAATGTAAAGAACAAAATCAATCTGCGAATCTGAATGACAAGTTTGAAGAAAACCCAGTTGAAGTAATGAAAATGTAAACAGCTCTTTTACGAGCGGATAGAAGAAAATGTACTCTCATGATAAATGGAATACTTCCTGAAATATGCGTTAATTTAGAAAAAATGCTTTAAACATACAGTAGGAAACTGTACTTCATTAATTAGAAGACAACTCCACCTTCTGGGTGTTATTTTGAAGAAGATGAAGATACGAGCAGCCAAACAGACCCAGAGCCACATCAAAGGTACTCTGTTTCTGAAGGAGCTTTATTTGTTTCCATTCCTCTTAGTATTACTGCGCATGCATGCTACCAAAACTATGGTCTCAGGCAGCCTCTCCTGCCTTGTCATAAAATACTTCTTAGCGAAAACAAAGACTTGGCATAAAGCAAGACAGAAGATGGAGACTGATGCAGGAGATAAAATGAGCTGGCATTTAAGTGCATGAGTTTTAATTTACAGACATAAAGATGAAAACCATGGGCAATACTGAGGGGACAAGGTCACCTACAACATCATTTTAGACTGACTGAGAAGGTAAGGTGCAGAAGCCAAGCATTTTTCAGTCACTAAGGTGACTTGATGAAGTGTCTGTGCTGACGATTATAGCTGATAACAAGAGCCAAGAGAGTGAGACTGAAGGCAATGGTAAGGTTGTGAGCTCAGAAGGTGGAAATGAGGATGAAGAAGAGAAGCAAGAAAGAAAAGCTGAGACTGAGAGATCATTTACATGTTTATTTACCAAGCTAACTCATGCTTAGATATACAGCAAAAACTATTAAAGAAATATGGGGAGGACTTTACAGAGGACAAGAGATCAGTAAGGAGGAAAACAGATATGAAACATTAGCAAGGAATTGATAAAAATATTCTATGAACATTACATTGCTTGGGGTGATGTAGAGCAGAGTAGAATGATTGCTTCCCAGAAGCAGTAAATTGAAGCAAAGAAGAGATGGCTATTGTTTTACCTCTAGGGAAATGATAACTAAACCTATTGTTCAGAAATCTATAAAGATGTGAACTAAGTTATTCAGGATATTGAAAGATGTTGTAAGAAGTAAATTCACAGACATGGAGATAGGAAATTTGATGTAGAAAAGCCACACATGGAGGGAAAAAATAAATAATGGGAATCAATATATGCTTTTAATCACAGCTTTTTGTAGCAAACTGAAACCAGATCTCTACTATATTTTATTTCTGAACAGCTTTTTCATAATCATAAGAATGGCATTGTGAAGAACTTTCAGATAACACTAGGAGAAAATTAAAACTGAGAGAACTGTAAATTACTCTGGCATAGAAATGCAGAGATGACTAGTATGAAAGCAGCTAGTGAATCCTGAAGAAGAAAGATCAATTAAAAGCCATATCCTGCAAAAAAGTGGATATGGAGGAAATGCTTGCAGCTACCTCCTGTTTTTACAGCAATCCACCAGGAATGTGTAAGTTTCTCCATTTTCCTTTCCAGAAGCAGAAGACAGTGCTTTCTTTACACTTCAGCTCCATTAAGGTTGAGAAATTAGACAGATAAGATCCTCAAAAAGCTCAAGTCTTTAATTATGTTTACTAACCAAATTAGTCCTCTCTTAATATGCATCTGCAGTTGCTTTCTATTTTAAAACCTGTCCAAGTTAGAGAAAGACTTACTGGTCTAGCATTGCTTGCTTAGCATACTGAGTTTATATTTTGAGCACTTGAGGTAGAAAGATCTACAGGCAACTAGGTCCCCCTCTGAACATGAGGCCCCCATATGAAGGCATTATAAACCTTTCTTACCTTGGATGAGAATGTCCACTAGGATTCAAGGCTATTGCCAGCAAAATTTACCCAGGAGGAAAGGAAGACCAACCCCCTATTTGAATATTCATTTGATAACTGGCATAATATATAAATCAAGGGTTCAGAAGGAAGGCAAGCGTGTTTAATTTATCTCAGATAACTGTGAGATGTCTCAAATGAGTGCTTTACTAAATTCTTGACTCTGGTAATTCAGGACACAGAATTTAGTCACAAGCTTAGCATTTTCTGGTCAGCGTCAGACATTCTATAGTGGCTATCTACCATTCTGAGTTTTGCATTCAAAATAATGCCCAAGTTGTGCACCGTACAAGTGCATCCCCATTACACACACACACACACACACACCCACACACCCACACCTACACACCCCCTAAAATTTAAGCTTCAGGTACTCAAAATCAGTTGTGAATTTATGCAACTTTGTAGCTTAGATCAAACTACAGTGAAAAGGGCTGTGAGAAGTGGGCGCGCACAGCCCCTTCACTCAGGAGCTGCACTCAAGCTGAATCTGCTGTGGCTGTGCACGGCTATGTATTTTGGTTTTCTGAACCTTGACCTGCGGATTCCAGTTCAAGATTTAATGACCTTGGACCTACCTTACCACTATGGGCTTTCCTGGAAAGCAGAACCACTGAACCAGATCCTGACCCTGATGCTCTGACTTCTTGGCTTGATGTCAGATCTGCCAGATATGGAATATTAGCTGGGTCTGGCTACCATCACAGACCTTCTCTGCTCTTCTTGTTTGGATGCTGTGGGGCCTCACCTTTGCCAGTGAGGCCAGAGTGTACCCCCTGCTGTCTCCGGTTTTCTTTTACAGAGCAGCCTACTCCCGCTTCCCCCTGAACTCAGCAGCTAATAAGCATATGCTGGAACACTAAATGCCTTCTGGACAGGCTTGAGCAGAGTCACACAGAAAATATGAAACAGAATTGTTAGGAACAGAGATCTCCTGTCTCACAGGAGTCTCACAATTTCATGTTGAGACCATGATTTTAACCTACCTCGCAGGAGTTCATAACTAGGTCTTTGTATTCTGGAGGCATGCCTAATTCATCTTGAATATTCTCCATGAAGGACATTAACTGGATTAAGATTTGCTTAAGGGATTATAAAAGGTTGTCCTGGGGCACTGTGAAATATAATTGTCAGGATAATGCACACATGCTTTACTTAGATTGTTTACATCATGATGGTGGAACAAAGCCCAGTACCTCACTGGGACATATAGACGCTATCCAATCTAAGTAGTAAGTAATACTAATTAGACTGAGTTTGATTTACTTGTTCACATTGTTGAATTCTAAATTAACTTTAATAACTTGGGAGAAATATCTCAGTGTTATTATGGTCATTTCAATAGAACAACCGCACAATGAGGAGATGCTTAAAGAAAGATCTAACTAGAAAATTTGGCCTATAAAGAATGACAGAGCTTGGTTATTATGAGCTGTTATAACGCAATCACATGAATCACTGTGGCATGTGGACCTTGTGCTCAGCTCTTGTTATCTAATTCTGGTCATCCTATCTCCAGCATCCCCAGCTTCTTCGCTCTCACTTCCCCCAAATGAGAGGCTTTCTCGTTTATCAAAAGCTGTGGGAGTAGGAACCAAAAAAGATCCAAGCATCCAAGAAAGAAATGGAAACAAACAGTCAACTAATCAGCTAAGTCAGATGTTACACCATTACTGTTTCCCTTGTCAGAATTCAGGTGTCTTACATTTTCATTCATTTTGAGTGCAGTTGACAGAGAAAGACAGAGATGCCTCATCAGGATTGCTTACGTTGCCTTCTCAGGGATTTAAAAAATCATCTGAATTTTGATGCACAGTGAGCTTAAACTGAATACAGGAATACCAGATTAACCCTTGCTTGTACTGATGACTACATAAAATGCACATTATTACTGACTTCAATGCCAAAATTAAAACATAGAATATGGTCAAAATAATAAACTCAAGACGACATTATACCTGCATCAGAGAGGCTTCTAAGTCTTAAAAAGGGTCTCTTTGGATTCAGACCAAATCATCAGATGCCTTCAGCATGCCTTTGGTTTTGCTTTTACATGCAGTAGAGAATGACAACTTTGGACAGTTAATGTGTAGAAAGTACTGTGATTAAGGAAACATCTCAGGTTTCCCTGAGGCATGACAGAAACAGTCACAAGGAGCTGCCATTGCGCCTGGCTCCATGACACTTGCATTCCTAACACAGGCACTGGATGGGCCTCTGCTCTCTCTCTGGCACTATATTCTACCTGCAACCTATTTTTTGTTACAGTTATTTCAATACAAATTTGGGGTTTATTGCTATTGTTCTTTCTTCAGTTTCTTGTTCTGTTCATTGCAGTATGTTTATGAAATATTTATTCAGAATAGGAATCACCCAAACTGAAACTATACTGCTTCACTGAACTATCCCTTATTTCCTGGAAATATTGCCTGTAGGTAGAAGCTCTGTAAAGTTAAAATGTGATTCTACATTGTGCAATATTCCAGAAAACACAATTATACCTATGAGCTAAAGTGGAAAGGAAGAGTTTGTGTACGTTATTACATAAAAAATCATGGCGATTTTTTTTTAAAAGCAGTATCATGAACATGAAATATGGAAATAAGAAGCAGGGATAGAATTTTTGTTTTCTATTGATCAACAGTTTTTGCAACCCACCAACACAACAAAATGGCTACAATTAATTTCCAGTAACTGAAAGTCCTAACAAAGAGTGACTGAATGTATATGCCAGAGAAGCTATAAATTTCAGTGAAAATGTTTGCAAATTATTTAAAAAAAAAAAAAAAATCTATATATTTAGTCTTTCAGAATTATTCAGTGTCAAGTATTCTACACCTGAGCCCGGTTCTGCTATTACTGCCATGTCTTATTGTGGGTAACTGTAATTTTCTCCACAGCTGTATCTAGGAGATAGCCAAAAAAAAAAAAAATCCAAAAGATTTCTTGCCTTCCAATAGTATTTGTATTATAATCTGTAGTCAAGATGGCTTTCCTACTACAAATCATACCCTGGAGAACCGGACAATCGAAACATGCAACTTATATGTGGTGCTTCTTCCCCACCATATCCTGATTATAGCATTGTTACCCAACAAACAGTATTTCACAGGAGTCTGGAAAGAAAATTGCTTTTTTCCCCCCTTTAGTTATTTTCCTGTCTTTGCACTGTGTTATTTTTTCAGTACTATTGCTTTTATAGAATATTTTATATGTAATAAATGGGTTTTCTGTCTCTAATCCCAAAACATCTAAATGGTGCTTTATTGGAAACTAAACTGACTGCACTCTAGTGGCAAACATTCATAATAAAATTTCCAAACTGAAGAAAAACCAAACAAAGTTAGAGGTCAGTGTAAGGATGCTCAGTTATTGGATAATATTTCAAAACAGTCCCTTTCTTTCCAGAAGCACAGATGTGGTCAGCATAATCTGGACCAATCTTAATGTGAACTGCAGCTATTAATGAAGTCTTTATGATTAAAATATCTGTTTTACAGTTATAATAAGTCTATTGCAAAGGGACGTTTGCATTGCAGTGAACCATTTTCAAAAGGTGCTCAAAGTCATCATTCAGTGCATGTGCTGAGAAAACATACTGGTTTCAGTGCTTGGAGAAAGAACCGAATTGGACCCAGAATAATTTTTTTCCCCAAAACTTACACAGTCACATCTGCAAGAGGGGTCAGAAGGAGGATCCAGAGAATGACAGGCCTGTCAGCTTGACCTCCACATCAGGTAAGGTCTTGACTGAGCAGATCCTTTTGAGTGCCAACATGCGGCATATGCTGGACAATAGGGGACCTGGATGAACCAGAATGGGTTGAGGAAAGACATGTTCTGCTTGACTGGTTACCGTCTATAAAAAGGTGACCTGCTTAGTGGATAAAGCAAAGGCTGTGGATGTTGTCTACCTAGACTTTAGAAAAGCCATTGGCACTGTCAAGCCCTGGCATTCTCTTGGAGAAGCTGGCAGCCCATGGCTGGGACAGGGGCACTCTTCACAGGGTTAAAAACTGTCTGAGTAGCCAGACACAGAGAGTGGTGGTGAATGAATTCACATCTAGCCAGCAGCCAATCACTAGTGGAGTTCCCCAGGGCTCAGCACTGGGGTCAGTCCTGTTTAATGTCTTTACCCATGATCTGGGTGAGGGAATCGAGTGCACCTTCAGCCAGTTTGCAGCTGATACTAAGTTGGGTGTGACTGTTGGAAGCTGGAGAGTAGGAAGGCTCTCCAGAGTGATCTGGACAATCTGGATTCATGGGCAGATTAGAATGGTATGGAGTTCAATAAGACAAAGTGCAAAGTCCCGTACTTTGGTCACAACAATCCTATGCAGTGCTAAAGGCTGGGGGCAGAGTGGCTGAAAATCTGATCTGTGGAAAATGGCCTTGGGGTGCTGGACAACAGCGGCTGAACATGAGCCAGTGTTCGCGGGTGGCCAAGAAGGCCAATGCCATCCTGGCCTCTATCAGCAACAGTGTGGCCAGCAGGACCAGGGAAGTGACTCTCCTTCTTGTCTTTGCACCACTGGGGCTGCACCTCGAGTGCTGTGTTCAGTTCTGGGCCCCTCACTGCAGGAGGAACATCGAGGTGCTGCAGGGAGTCCAGAGCAGGGTAATGTCACTGGGGAAGGGTCTGGAGGACACTGCTTATAATGAGTGGCTGAGGGAGCTCAGAGTGTTTAGCCTGGGTTGGAGACCTTATCACTCTTTACAACTGCCTGAGCTATACTGGCTGTACTGGCTGTAGCCAGGTGAGGGTCATTATCATCTCTTAAGTAACAAGTTAAAAGACAAGAGGAGGTGGCCTCAAGTTATGCTGGGGGAAGCTTAGGTTATATATTAGGAAAAAAAATCGAATGAAAGGGTTCCGAAGCTCTGGAACATTCTGCCCAGGGAAGTGGTGGAGTCCGCATCCCTGGACTTGAAGACATGTAGATGTGGCACTTAGAGACATAGTTTAGTGGTGAACATGGTGATGTTATGTTAATGGTTGGAATCAATGATCTTACAGGTCTTTTCTAACATAAACATTTCTATGGTTCTATACATATTAAACATAGACCTGATGAGAATTTAGTAGAAGTGACAAAACAAGTAAAATCAATAAAGGGAAACAGCTCATTTAAGCACATTAATAGGAATAAACAAGTTTTATTATTCAACACAGGTATAAAATATTGGGAATTATAGACAAGCTAGGATAAGAGGGGAATGGAAACCTTTAAATAAAATCTGCAAATATGTTTTAATAAGCAAATACTTGGGCTTTTTAATGATGGTGCACTACATTCATGGAGTATGAAATATTATGCCTTCTCTCACTTCTAGCTCTTTCTGCAACAGATCAATTCAACATGCATCCAAATGATTGAACTAAGAACAAAGAAACCTCACTTGAATAGTAACTTTACTTTGTTTTTCTTATTCCTGGGAAAATCCTAGCCACCAACTACAGAATAATTTTCTCCTTCAGTCCAAACTTCAATATATTATTAAATGGATCTGAATGGAAAAAAAAAAAAAAAAATAAAAATCTACCCATTTATATACTTCTGCTAAATGAAACTATTTCAACATGAAAGATTAAGACAACAATATAAATACTAAGTCCTAATGTTCTGTACCACCAAGACGTTCAAATGCTGAGAAGAGACAAAATAGCATTTTGGTAATTTAACAATTTCTAGCTTGTTAGATGGCCTGTGGTAATTGTCTAACACAGCTGTGGGGTAACATAACTTTAAGATTTTTTAGAGGAAGGTCCAGCTATATTTCCATGATGCACTAAATAAAAGAAAAAAAAAAAAAAGGAAAAAAAAAAGGTGCAAGTTAAAAAATCTCATTTCATGACCAGGGATAGTTAGAAAAGACTTTAAACATTTCTAAAACCACTGACAGTGCAGATTAATATTGAGTGACAAGTAAAATCTGGGGAGACCAGCTAGTGGTATCAATACAAATTTTATCTATAGGGAAAAAAGCCTTTGAAAATGTGCATGTAGCTCTCTAGACAGAGACTCTGTCAAACCATGAAAAAAAAGCTCATGAGTATGGGCCTGACATTTTGAAGTTTGAAAAGATTTTGGCCTGCTAGCAGTGCCAACTATTTCCCAAGGGAAAAGTTCTTGAGAAAGCCTCTTCTCAAAACAATCTTGGCAAAACAACCATCTTTCCCAAAACAATCTTTCTCCAGGTGGTGTTTTGCTGTTTCTCTAGTTTCACCAATGTGATTAGAGAGGTGTCACTCCTGTTCACCAATTATGTTAAGTCTGTATTGGAACACCTTATAAAAGGTGGCAAGAATTAGACAGTAAAGCCTTCTATACTATTTGCCTTCTGCAATACTTGGAGTCTTTTGTCTTTCTTTTGTGTCTGTTAGAAAATGTAAAGAATAACAAAATTATGAACAGAAGAAAACATTCTAACAAATGCCTACAAGAAACAATTACCAAATTCCTACACATTTACTTGCCTGCCCATTTTCCCATCTTTGAAACAAAATTCTTAAATGCATTAAGTACATTCAAAGAACCAACACATATACTCAGCAGACTACATCAAATATCTTGTCAAATGAAATAAAACCAGTATATAAACATAAACACTTCAAAATCCTCTGAGCTTTGCTGTTGAATACTATTTTTAAGTAGAAGTGGTCTCATATTTGAATGTCTTGCCCTATTGATGGCAGTCTCTATGACTTAGCTTTATGAGAGTTTTGGGTATGTAAAATTTTAACTTCTGAAAATTATTTCTAAGTACAGCCACAAATGTAAAATAGATGATGCAGTATAAAATCACCAGCCATGTCTTCCAGTAGTGGAGCTATTCATCCAAGAAACAGGTATAAGTTCAATTTGGCAAAGTTAAATGACATTCATTTTGCAGAAATTAACTATTCTTTGTGCATTGTTGACTGTGAACGGAGACCATTATTTTTCATTGCCTAGATAGTAATGCAATTTTCAAAGCTAAATGAGCATTAAAAACATTCATTCCATGCTTCTGCAATGAACAATCTAAGATACCTAATGGCAAAACGAGACATTCCCTTTAATCTTTATGAACATATTATATTCCCTTGAGATTAAAATGAGAAAGGAGGGAATAAGCTTACTGTATTTTTGATATGTTTCTCTCACAAACAGAAGTCTTGTGTGAGCAGATGCAGCAGCCTGCCTGCCTGCTAGTCCCTGAAGATCCAATCATCATGATGACTGTCCCACAGTTTCTTCCCCTTGGGCAGGCCAGTCTCTTTTCATTCCTCTGCTTTATTAGAGATGAGATTTTGATGCCAATATAGGGAAGAAATATGTTTCACCAAGGGGCACAATTCATACACATATGAATGGGTTTCCAAGTATTTGCCTTTGATATCAGCTCACATTCTAGTTATGCTCCTCTACAATAGGACCCCAGACAGGATTTTCTGGAGAAGTGACTGTACTAATATACTGTTTTCCCATAGGTGTTCTTGAAATCTATCTTATTTCAAAATACTTGACTACTGAGTAACAGAAGACAGCATGAGACCATATGATTTTACTTGCAGTGTGTTACAAAAAACAGCCTATAGCTAACCCTGCTATCAATTAAAGTAACTGGCGACCAAAGTGGAACATCTTGTATGTTAGAAAAAAAAATCCACAAAATAATAGTCATTAAATAACAGCATAAGCATTGATCCACAGATTATATGAAAAATCATTCAAGCAATGAGATCAAATGTATTTTCTAGAAGACCATTTCCCAATCTATACTAATAGCAAATTTGCAGAATAATGCTGCCTAGGGCTGATTACACCTCTCCATGATTGTAGAGATTGTTTGTTTAAACAAAAAAAGAAAAACAATCACAACAATATCAAGCTATTTGGCACCACTGTGGGTGATATACGTATTTGTACATGCATCTAGTGCATTGGAACACTGCAGGCCACAGAACTGTACCACGCATTTTGAGCGAGGAAAGGTTTTTTTCTCTGTCTCCTTACCACTGTAATGGAGACTTAGAGCATGGAAAAAACCCAAAACTTAAAAGGTGTACTCATATGTAGCAGAATGAACCTCTGATTTTTATCACAACTCCTATCAAAGATTCTTTATTTCTGCCTTCAGAAAGAACAACAAATGGGATCCTAAAACTCATACCTGAAGTCAAAGGACAGAAAAACACCAAAAAAAGGATGAACTTACAGGTTCAGAAATCATGAGGCACAAAAAATACACTAGAACTTTCAGATTCTGTTCATGATTTTAGCCCGCCCAGTACATGGACCCTTTGGGATGTCCTGAACCTTACTGACACTCAGATCTGTTGGCATTTTACAATCTGACCTTAACAGAATGGCAGAGATATATGCAGTACCTTTGGTCTATATACTGAAGTCCAACTCTCCATATTAAAAAAAAGAAATAAAAAAGTTACACTTACAGAAACACAATTACTCAGAATTGTATCTGCATATGTTTACATGGCTTTGAAGCTTGACCTCAATATCTGACAGTCTCACTGCCAAAATAATTATTACCATAAAAATACTTTTCTCTGATATTATTAGTGCACTAACACCCTCATGAAACTGACTTGAAAAATGAAGTATTTCTATCCAGTTTGTAACCTCAGTTGTTATGCTACCTTCAGGATATGCATGAGGAAGGTTTTTACCACTATTTGGAATTGAAATCTACAGTCATCACCTAGGAAATGATACTTTTTCAATACAGCAAGCTTATTTGTCTAATGTTGTGGATCTAAGTTTTTGCCCTCCTTTTTCTCTTTGCTTTATTGATTGTTTTTTGATTGGTTGGTTGTTTTACTAGTTTATTTAGATATTTTTTGTTGCTGTTTCTATTGGGGGGTTAATTACTTTTTGAGGGGGTGAGGGCAGGGGTTGTTGTAGTTTTATTGTTTACTTGTTTGGTTTTTTTTTTTTTGTTTGTTTGTTTGTTTGTTTTTGTTTTTCTTGTTTTTCCTTTCCTCACCCTCGAAATAACAGAAAATGAATAAGAACTTTGGCAGTATGCCATATCATTACCTTGGTATAAACCATGTTCACTCGTTATTCACAATGGAGCTTTGGGTAATAGACCTGTTTCTGACACAGAGAAGTATTAGGCACAGCTAATAGCTGGCTTTATTCCTGTTTTAACTGACTTATAATTTTGGGGGGTTTACTTTAATTCTATTTAATTTTCCTTCTTGCATTTTCAGTAGTGAGTGAGTAACAAAGTGCTGTAGAAATCATTAAAAGTGGGGCCGAACTTTGCTATTTGTAGGACTTAGCCACACCATCCCTAGCTGATGTACTATCAGATGGTGGCTGGACACTCTTGTGGAAACTCTTCCAGGGCCAAAAAATCCCAGAATGAGTGTCTTGGATTATGTAACCTAAAAATGTGTATTCTATTTCATCTGTTGAAAGCTGGTTTTTGGGAGATATTTTATCCTTCTTACTCCAGGGGGGAGGGAGGCAGATGCCTTCTGATAATGGCCCAGCCATTAAATCCAGGTGGAACAGTGTTTCTTTTCTCTTTCAACACCCCTCCATCCTCCAGGGGGACATCTTATGATACTGGGCCATTAGGGCTCACCAATGACATGACACATTCCATCATCCCATTGTGAGCTGCTCCACCCAGTGTGGGAGGAGCCAGCTGTTCCCAGCTTGATAAAAACTGGGACGGAAGAACACAAGGTATCTGATTTGTCCACTGGATTTCTGGAGGAAGACTGGACCCACCTTGCCATCACTGGACTTTCTACAGGACCATCTCTACTCCACAGAACCACTTCTGTTACTCCAGGAGAACTTATTTGGACTCCTTCCAACACCCTGATCACCAGGGTGCTCGGTTGTATCCCTCCCTGACTCTGTCAGGGTTTTCCAGGATTTTTGTTTGCTACCTTGCTTGTGGTTTTTTTTTTTGTTTTTTTTTTTTTTTTAATATTCCTAGTAAAGAACTGTTACTCTTATTTGCATACCTTTGCCTGAAAGCCCCTAATTGCAAAGTTATAATAGTTTGGAGGGAAGGGGGTTTACATTCTCAATTCCAAGGGAGGCTCTAGCTTTCCTTGGCAGACAACTGTCTTTAAAAATCCAGACAACGAGTCATCAATCTGTGCAGAATTGCATCTTGCTATTGGTCTGTGGTACGCCTGTCTAAGAAAGGACTGTATTGTTTGGAATATCTTGACACTACACTTCATTGAACGTGATTGTTACTACTTGGCACTACCTTACTATGAAACGAACTCTCTTGGGTGTGCATCGACTCTATTACTGCATTAATGTCAAATTACCAGCGTGGATGCTTAATTTCTATCCCCTTAAGCCTCATTCTACCTGGAAATTGATGGAAGTCACCCAAAGTTCCACCTGTCTGAGGCAAAGGAGTGAATAAGGTCAGGTATTTAATTTCTGAAGGCCAATAGTTAAATGCACCAGTTAAAAAATGGCCTGTCATGCAAATTGATTCTTTAGAAAACAACAGCTTTTAACTGCTCATTTGAAGAAACAATGATTCAGAAAGGAGTTTACAGAGGTAGAAATTTAGAAATTATATAACAATATGAGCTACAGAAATATTGTAAAAAGGAATTTCCACAAATGGGCTGTAGATACTACTTTCCGTTTCAGTTGGTGGCATTTTTTTTAATGAGACAAAAGCCTGTATATGTCGGCAGTTTTTATAGCTTCCATTTGTTTAGAATATTTTACTCCACTTAATACAAGGCAGAGAAGGGAAACACTTTCAATTATTCTAGTCTCCTACAGCACCCACTTGAAAATACTGAATGTTTAATTTATTTAGCTTTATCTTTAAGGTTACTTAATAAACTCTATATGGAAAACTAACCATGGAATTACAATTATTACTAAGAGTATAGCTAGGGAATCAAGTTAGATTTTTATCCACATTTGTGAAGACTGTTTGATAAAGATTCATATAGACATTCCCTTGATATTTGGAATTTTCAATCTTAAGTAATGGAGAGCTGTATTTTCTCAGGATCATTTAGTATGCAGGTTTAGAATAGAGAGAAAAAAATCTACTCTTTTATGCACTGTTCACAGCAAGTTTTCAGGAAACGTGAATCATTTAATAAGCTTATTTTATACTGAGAAAGAAATGGGAGCTCTCAAGCATTTACTTCAGGCATTAAGTCAGATGCTGCAATGAGCTAGACCTTCAAAGTGTACATGAAGTCTTTCTCCTTTAATCAGCAGAGAAAGCTTGAGTCTTCTGAAAGCCAACATATTGATCTGATCAAGGAATTGCTGAAACTGCTGCAAAGGAAATGATATGAATATATACAGAGCAGAAGTATGTAAGAGTATAAAAATATTGCAATTGACCTTTCTCTGTAGTTTCCCTATTCTTTTACCTATTTTTTCTCTTCTGGAAGCCTTTAGCTATGGATTATTACATATGGTTTGTGCAAGTAAAGAATACAGAAACAGGAGAGTGACACTGGCAGTGTGTAAGTCCTAGGACTTGAAGAGACTTTTTTGAGAACTGAAAAAAAGAAAAAATTGATAGGTGTTCACATAAGCAGAGCATCTGCGCAACCAACAGCATAGAGGTTTGGAGCAGGAAAGATTGATGAGCTACATCTGAGTGTGACACAAAGAGGATGAGAACCAAGAGCCAAATCCATGAATGAAAAGAATATGTGGCAGAAGATGGAACTTAGAACTTCTCTGACCACCACGTTTGCAATCCAAGAACAAGAGTGCAACTAACTGCACCACAGGATAAGGAGAAAAACATTAATTCTGCCTATGAGGACAATTTTCTCACCTGGCCTATTCCCTGAATGACTCCTTGACAATATTTGGGTAGGTGCCACAAATTAAACAGTGTGGACAGATGTAGGACCATTCAAAATGCAGAAGCCTGCATTTTGTCCTCTTTGACTCATATTTATAAACATAGTCATAAAAGCCAGACTCCTCCCTAAAATGGGAACATGATAGGCACTGGCTTTTTTGGGCTATTTTGAGATGAAATAGAATCAGGCAAAAGTCTATGTAGAAAAATTATGTAATAAAATACAAGAATTTTTTTTACCTAATTGTTGATTACTTTGACATGTAGTTTATTTGTTATTCAAAAGAGAATATGATTTAAAGCGGACTTTTTTTTAATATCTACTAGGAATGTATTTCATTGCAAAACCATGCAAGTGCCACTTTATTTTTCCCTTGTGAGAATTTGTTCCTTACAAAAACTGCCCATAAGTATATTAATAATTATAGAAGTATTTACATATGAAGTATGACACGCTACAAGGAGTGATTCCTGTTTACCTTTTTAAAGTAACAAGTACAATTACCACAGTTACTTAATGGTGAAATTTTCCTTTGTGAACATATGTTGTGCTCTGGAATAACTTGATGGAAACAGGAGAGAAATCTGAATGGCTTTTTGGAGCCACTCTACAGGATCTGAATTTTTATTTTTCTGGTAGGTGCAATTTTATTTCTATTAGAATAAAATGTTGAAATATCTGCAGCTGAACTTTTATTAACTATAAATACCTGTCTTTAAAATCCACACTGTGCTTTAGCACTACATAGACTCAGAACAAGAAGTAATTTAATTACAAATTAATTCTGAGTATCTGTGTATAAATTTATTGAAATACTTATTTCCTGGCTGAAAATTTTAGACATTTTCTTTATACCTTTGTACCAGTTAATAACAAGGCTCTGTCTTTTTTTTTTTCCTGTTTTCTTTCAAAATTTTAAATAAATTCAGTCTCTCGGTACATTTTAGGCCAGTATGACATTTGTGCTATGTGAGTCAGAGGATCTTGAGTGCTGCATTGAAGACATACATCATTAATTCTAATACAAAAAAGATAAGCCGACTAAGGCAGACACCATTCAGATAAATAAACAAAACATACAATGTGAAGAAGTATCTAGAAAGTATAAACGGGATTTACAATTTACAAGATGTAAAAATCTTACCTCGGGATAAGGTGAATGAACCCACAATAACAGACAGAAATTCAGCTTGCTTATTTTCTAGCATTCCCAAAGCTCAGCATGTGTACCATTGCTACTGTCTTATAGCTAGTGTAGGTAAAATTTCCAAAAGCTCCTTTGGTCACAAACATTTCTAAGTGTCTCTAGCTAGAACTGGAAAATTTTAAGATACACTCCATATGCCTGCAGATTGTTTAGTGTTTTTCTAAAATTTCATGGTCATAAACATGGAATGGGAGATGGAAGGCGTAACAATAAAGTTTGCAAAGAAAGGAGGCAATGGACACTTTCAAAATATTTTCTGCTGTATGGCATCATAGGCTGTCTGTAAAGGCAGAAATCAGACTTTGTTTCCTGTCAATGTTTAGAAAACTTATGTAAGCAGCTCAGTTTCAAGTTTTAAATGAAATGTTAATTACTATACTAAATCAGATTACTCATTGGAGTACCAGTGTCACAGCAGCCATTTTAAAGTTGAGAGATAACAGGTTGTTAGTTAAAAGTTGATTTATGCATGGAAATATGGTTTACACCTCTTCATGTTTTCATAAATTGTTATAGCTAGCTGCATTTGTGGTGCAGACATACATGTACTTGGTTTTATTTTGGCTTCATGCTTATTCAGAATTAAATGTGCTACAATAGAGTTAGGTATCTTCATTCTTTCCCGTGAGCAAGATTAAACAGAGATGTCAGCCTAGTTTCACTTTGTATTCACTTTTCAGTTGTGTACATTCAGTCCCTTTTAACAATCTGTTCTCAAATATCTATTCCAATAATTCCAACTCTCAATCTGATTTTTGATTATTCTTTATTTATTCTTCATTATTTTGTTTTGGTTTTTTGATCATTCAGCTCTGAAACTGTCTGTGTTCACAGGTTTTATTGACTCACAAAAAACCACTCCTCTTTGCTTTAGATGACATCAATCATTGAAACATGAGCTAGTCACTAGGCTGCTTTTACAGCCAGTGGCAGAACTTCCACAAGGAAACCCATGCCCTTATTTTAGATGTCTGAGATGATATGAGTTGCTCTCCTGAGCAGTACCCCTCTGACTTTAAAGGAAGCTTAGGGTGACTTTGGCAAATTTTGTGATGTTTAGAGTAAGTAAAACGAATCCAAGTCATATAATCTCAATTGAAAAGTGTTGCACATGATAGCTACTAAAAACTAAAAAAAATCTGTATTTTCTTTAGACTGTTAGTTTTGCACACTAACACTATTATTTTCTCTGAATGGCTTGATCCACTCTCTCTTAAATGCTCTGTCAAAACTGAATTTAATATGCCAGTGTATATCCTCTCCTTTTAATTTTGCTGTGTCACCTAGAAATCTTCAATCTTTCCTGCCTTTGACTAGTCTAAGTTACTTTGTGATATCTGCAGCTTTTATAAAACTACTGACCATTGAAACATCAGTATTCATAAAATGAGCATTAACAGAAAGTGGCTTTTCACACACTGAGAATTCTCATTTGTTTTTTCCTTTCAGTTCTAAATAACATCCATGACAACATATTGCTCTTCAAGATTATTTGTTTTTCCATTAATATCATCTAAGAGCTATAACCTTGACTTTTGACAATAGAATGTCTTTTAATGTATTTTTTGGCTGCTGTTCTTCAGGAAACCTATTTGACTACACCGGGAAAATTTTCCCTTACAAAAAAGAACCTAAAGCTGCCATAGAAATATGCATACCCTAATACTACTCTCTATTTCCAGTTCCACATTCCACCTGTATCTTTTAAGGTAGCTATGCTTGTGGAACTCCAATCTTCCAGTTAGAAATTTTCATTTCAAGTAAAGGTTGAATATTTCTTCATAGCAGTTCACCCACCTCTTATCACATGTCTTCAAAACTTTTAATGGTTCGCTGTGATGAGAACTCAAATCAACCAAAGCACTGAGATGATCTGCTCAGGTCTTTAGCGCTCAAAGAAAAATTCAAAGGGCTATTAAAAGCCAAGCTTAATTCTTCAATCTAAAATCAGGAACTCATCTTTTAAAACAGACAAAACCAAAAGCTGTTGATTAACAGAAAATGGTAACATGGTTTAAAAGCTTTTGTCTCACTCCATTCTGAAGCTTACTTCACACTATCATTTTTGTGTGCCTGCTCAGCTGGTCTGGAGGAGGAGGAGGTGGAAGAAGGAGCATAAAACAGAGCAGGATGAGGAAGGAGGCTTCTACCTCCTATCAGAGGCTTTTATTTCACCTAATCATTTCTTAAAGGAACATAATACAGAGACCAATGATAAAAGATATACCATCTGTCCCGACTATGCATGAACAAAGAAAATTGTTGCTTTTACATTTGTTAAGTTTTTCGTAGTATGTTTGCTATCTTTGAGAGGAAAGCTAAAAGGAGAGGGCCTTGCTTTAATGGAAATGCATTTGAATTGACTGAGCTTCCTCAATAACCCAATAAAGTGAAGATATTGGATTATCTGGATTTGAAACCAGTCTTTGATGTTTTGTTCAGAAGAAATGAAAAATTTGCGTTAAAAGCTATCACAATGAAAAGTTTAACAGGGGCATGGCAAAGTCCTTTTGGTTTTCTTTGCTATTTTCAAAGGTATTATAATGTGACTTATGATAGCCTACTGTATAGTTAATGTAACTTCCATCACTTCCCATTTGTCATGGATTGAGAATGAGCAGTGGAAAGTCAGACACAGCTGTTGTGTAGTAACTTTTTAAGTCACAACTACTTGTTTCCGTGTCTTGAAAGAAAGAGAAAATAAAATCCCCTCTGTGAAAGATCTCAGAGGATTAGCATATCTGTGAAACACAATTAGGTGGTCACATTTTATATCAACTACCATTCAATTAGAAATGTCATTCAATTAGCAATTAACTTGTAAATTAGTAGAAGGAAACCAAGAACTAACTGCATTACTGTGAAAATTATAACAAAATTGGAATTTTTTTTCTCTGACGAGAAGTAGTTCACATATAGTTCATATTTAGTTCATATTTGGAATAATTTTTCTGAGCTTTAAAGTGATTTGAAAATGAAAACATCACAAAAAGCATTTAAAGTATGTGGAGATGTTGAGAGAATATTTTATGGTAAATAACTATTGATTAAACAGGACCCCTGTCAGCCTCACATCTGCGCCTGGAAACCTCATAGAAACTATTCTAAGGCAAATGGAGGACAGGGTGCTGATTAAAAACAGCAACACAGCTTTACCTTGGGCAAATCCTGCCCAACCAACTAAGTGGTCTTCTGGGATGCATCAGTGGACAGGGGAAGAGCTATGGATACCCTCTGGACTTCTGTAAAACCTTTGACATAGTCCCAACAACACACATCTCTCCAAACTGGAGTGTCACCCTGGTTTTTCTGAGTTTTTTAAAGCCTTTTGATTGTTCATAAGAAGGAGTCAGTCTCTTTAGCTTCTGTACAATATTAGGAGCAGTTTCTGCCTTTTCTAACACATGTAACATAAACAAATCCTTTGTTTTTCATTCCCTGTCCTTTGTTTGCATATTTCTAACCTGAAAACAACTGTAACTGACAATTGGTCTGGCCATTCGGCTGGGAGGTGATGACTCCAGAAGCCAATCCACAACCAGACTCACAAATGTATAAAAAGTAAGAAATAAACAGGCAGAGAGGCTCTTGGCCTTGGCTCAGCCTTGGGCTCTCTCAGAGGAACATCTCTGCCCTGCAAATCTCTCGTCTCCGTGTGGTTGCTTTACGTGTCGTGATCACACTGGAGAGAGAAGGATTTGTTGGGGGGGACGCTGACTGATTAGAATTTGGTTGGTCACATCCAGAGGGTAGCAGTTCACGGCTCAGTATCCTGATGGACAATGATGACAAGTAGTGTCCCTCAGGAGTTTGTGATGGGACAAGTACTGTTTAACATCTTCATCAATGACAAAGGTATCAAATGCATTCCCAACAAGTCTGTAGAAGGCACCGAGCTGAGTGGTGTAGTTCACACACCTGAACGATGGGATGCTCATCCAGAGGGACCTGGAAAAGGTCAAGAATGGGAACCTCAAGAGGTTCAATTAGTTAGTCCAAGTTCAAGGTCCTGCACCTGGGTTGCTGCTACCCAACCCCTGGCATCAACACAGGCTGAGGGGATGAACTGATTGAGAACAGCACTGAGGAGAAGGACGTGGGGATACTGGGGAGGGGTGGGGGGGGGTGGTGGGTCAAAAGCTAGAGCTGAACTGGCAATGTGTGCTTGCAGTCCAGAAAGCCAATTGTATCCTGAGCTGCATCAAAAGCATAAGGGCCAGCAGAGTGGGGGAGGTGATCCTGCCCCTTGACTCTGGTGAGACCCCACCTGAGTGCTGCATCAAGTTCTAGGGTCCCCAGCGCAGGAAGGAAATGAATCTGAGTGAGTCCAGGTGAGGGTCAGAAGAGTGATCAGGGGGCTGGAGCACTGTTGTTATGGAGAGAGTTGGGGTTCTTCAGCCTGGAGAAGAGAGGGCTTCAGGTAAACCTTACTGCAGCCCTTCACTATCTAAAGGGGGCCTATAAGAAAGATGAACAAACTTTTTAGCATGGGCTGTTGCAATTGGACAAGGGGCAATGGTTTTAACCTAAACAGGATAAATTTAGACTAAATATAAGAAAAAGGCTTTTACAATAAGGATGGGTAAACACTGAAACAGGTTTCCAAGAGAGGTCGTAGAAGACAGTCCATCCCTGGCAACATTCAGGGTCAGATGGGATGGGGCTCTGAGCAAACTGAGTGAGTTGAAAATATATCTTCTAACCCAAATTGTTCTATGATTTTATTCTATGAACTATTGGATTTTTCTGCTTCAAGATGAATACAGGTAAATTTGTGCCTCATTTATGCACAATATCTGCTTCCTGCATTTAATGTGTTTGTCGACTTAAAATAATATTGTTATAGATAAGACTTCACATATTTATAAACTCTTGTTGGTATAGAATAATTATTGCTGACCAGTCAAAAACTGCATAGTGTATTCTTTTCAGTTGAGTTCAACAAAAATATTCCCTAAAACCCAAGTACATAGGCAGTCAGACAGTTATGCCAATGCCCTGAGGACAACTACATGAAAACTGAGTTATTCCAGATACATTCCTTTCTTGTTAGTGAAAATAAGAAATTACTCCTGCTGATAACAGCCTGTCTCAGCATGTCACCTGAGCTCAAGTATTCTGATCAATGGTTTGCACTGCAGTGGCCCTGTTCTTTTTTGATGGCTGATTGAGCACAGGGAGGATTAACTCGTGCCCGTATATCAAGGCACAGAGTTAGGTAGTCAGATTAAACCTATAAATTCATTTTTAGTTTTCATCATTCATTTCTCATTTTTTTTCCTATTCCTTTGATGGTTTTACAGTTAAGAACAGACCTCCTGAGTACCTAAAAATATCTTATATGTGGGAAGAGGAAGATAATCAAAAGAAAGACTGTAAAGATTCTACAGTTATCCAAACCAGCCAGTGAACAACACAGTTTCTGATTCAATTGGAATGTTGTTCCTGTTTCCCATGTGAAGCCATGAATATGTAGAGACACAGATTATTTGAATGCATCTTCTTAATTTGAATGCATTTTCCTGTTTGATTTTTTTTTTCACATTTTTCAGAGGACAACATATTAGAATGTACTACAATGTGCCAAGCAGCATGGACTGTGCTCTTTAAATGAGCTTACCTTTTTATTTTGTCAGAAAAATGTCATGGAACAAACATTTCAGAAAAGATACTTTCCTTTATGAATTTGTGCAGGGTTTAGCATAATGAAAGACTGACAACTGGAAGAAGCTTAAGTGACATTACAGTGCAAATGGTAGTACTACAAAAATAATAAATCACTGGTTAAAACCCTACTGCAATGTTTTAAACATTTTAAGACTGCCAGAGTTCTTTTTGGGGAGTTCTTCGACTTGTCTCTAGTACAAGGTTGTGCCGTATAGGGACTTGTGTTTACAATCCTGTCATTCTGTAATATGAACTGGAGAACAATAATGAATATCTATTCTTGTAGAACAGCAAGCTAAATATTCAATATCAACAATCCAACATCTTCCCTGCTTTATTCCACCAACCAATTTCAAAATGACACTATTTTCTTAGTCATTCAGATGACTTGCTGAAGAATTGACTGACATATGTGCAGCAAGATGTTACCTTAAAATCTGAAAAAATGTACTGACACTAGAAGTTTTGCTATCAAACACATATTTTGGATTTATTCCTTACATACAACTTCCTATATACTTTCTTGGTACTATAAAAATGCAGCTATAACAAGTTTATTGAATAACAAAGGTACTAAACATAGACAAAATTATTATGGAATAGCTTTTAAAACTGTTTCTTTTAGTTCAGTTTTTTTAAAAATGCTTTCATGTTGCCACTTATTTATGACCACTAATAGATATAATTGAGTTGCCAGTCATTTTTATATTTTATGTTTGTTGTTACATGACTATTACCTGGCAACTCTCCAGTAGCAAAAACAAAGTTTGAAAAATAAATCTGAATAAAATTTTGAAACTGTTACACATAGAAAAACCAATGTGAGAAATTCCAGGTTTTAATTATTTTGGCAAACAATGTATATTTTTTAAAATTATAGTTTATCTATGCTTATTATTATCACACCATAACAGGTGCAAAGACTGTTCGTTGGGAGAATGGAATATTAAAAGACAATGTCAACAAAATAAACACTTCCCAAGCTATTAATTATATGAACATTATTTTAATTAGCAAAGTTTTATAAATTAGCATTTGAAATACTATGTATCCTGGAAACATCCTAATATGTACCAACAGTTCATAGTATTCTGGTGAGTATTTTCTTAACTTTGATTCTAAAACTTCGCATTTAGACCTTGAGATATGATTATGAAGAAATCCAACGTGTAAGACATTCTGCATGCACTAAGAGAGCAGATAACCAAGCAACAGATAATGTGGAGGAGGAGCAGCAGCCCAATCTGGATTGTGATAGAAACTGCAACTCTATTAGTACATACTTGGAACTTCTGATTTTCAATATGTCATAAATTTGATAGAAGAAATTTTTATTTCTTACCTACATTTCCAGTCATTAGGTATGAATTCTGAAAGTCCATCATTCCCATTCCAACAATGTGTATAAAATCTTCAATCACCTGCATTAACTCCACTGAGCCTGGATAGATCTAATAAAGGAAGGTCAGACATGATGTTTACTGTAATATCAAAATCTCTACAGCTGCAAATTCAAATAAAATCCAAATGCCATGAAAAGCAAATTGAGACATAATAGTCAAACAGCTCTTCCCATGTTTCAATACTAAACACTTTCTGTTACTGTAAAATAGCAATTTTGCTATTAAATCTCCATATAAACAGACACTATTTCCCATAAAGTTATATGAAATCAACTGTGTACTGGAACTGTGGAAAATGTTTCTGCTAAGTCACTGCATTTATCAAAAACTTAGTGGCCATTACTTTCATTAATGGTTAAAGCATTTCATATTACAGAATAACTCTAATTAAAATATTCTTCCTTCCTCTGAAGATAACTTCAGTAGCTTCAGAACTACTATTACAAACAGTTATGCAAATCTTATTGTGGCCTTGCCAGTATGACAATCTTTGTTGCATTAATCAACATGTAAGTTAAATTTCTACTGGTAGTACTATTTTTGTTGGAGTAGTAGAATCATAGAATATCAGAGGCTAGAAGGGGCAAGAGAAAATCATCTACTTCATCTCCCTGTGCAAAGCAAGATCAGCTGTAGAAAGTTGCCCAGGAACACATCCAGTTGGATTCTGAATGTCTCCCAGGAAGATGACCCCAGAGCTTGTCTGCAACACGTGTTCTAGCATTTGATCATTCCCACTGCTAAACAGTTTTTCTTATACATGAATGGTATTTTTTGTATTTTCATTTTTTCCCAAAATTAAAATATTTTTAATTGTTTTTTATTCTGGCAATGGACACCATTGAGACTTGGCTCAGTCTTCTTTTTTCCCCCTTTCAGGAACTTTTAATATTGTCATGTTTCCAAGTAAAATAGTGTCAACTATATCAGTCCATCCTTGCATATAGAATGCTTTAATCTCCTGAACAATTTAATGGTATTTTTCTGGGTTAATTCCATTTCTGGGTTCATTCCATTCCTTGTACTGAGGAGCCTAGAACTGGACAGAATAAACTAAAATAAATTGCAGTAGTCTTGGCATTGCTAGTGTAGCCTCTCAATATGGCTTTTAAAATGATAAAACCACATTTCCAAGAAATATAACTTATTTGCAAAACCGTAAGAAAAACATTTTCTTTAATATTTAACAATAATTGTTCATCAACAAAACAGCATTAGAGATCATAAAAGTTATTAATAAGAATAAAAGTTCTGTTCATATCACATATGTAAAAAAAAAATTCTTGGTTTTTATTGCCTGTTATGAACAAGAAAATTTTAAGTAACAGAGTATCTTGCAATAGAAAAATAATGGATGACCTGTTCATGGTGCTTTTATTTTCATATCAGTGAAATGTCCAAATTTCACTTTATAAGCAATATTCAACCCATTCTTTCCACTACTGGGACTGCAGACTCTAAAAAAAGCCTACAGAGACTATAAATTCCAGCATGTTGCACTCCATCTTCATCTTGCTCTATCTATCTAGATCCATAGTTGCTTGGTTCAGGATAGAGAATTTCACAAGGTGCTTTGTTTTCTACATGGATATTTTTACAAAAGGTAGGGCAGTAATACTGTTTTGAAGAAGAATTTGTTGTGACAATTATGATCCTAACAGGTTGCAAATGATGCTTCAGGTGACAGAGACTTAATGTCCATTTTCCTAATGATGAATTACTGAGGTTGTAAGTGTGGGTTTCACATCCACCTCATTCAAAGCATACACACTCACAGGCTATGAATTAAGGAAAAATTTCAGTGAGATTTTTTAATCCCTCATTCTTGCATATAAAATTGTATAGTAATAAGCTGCTGAGCACTCAGTTCAGCAGGTACTCCACATGTTTATGTATCTGAAGTACTGGTTAATCAATAGGATGCCAGCAGATCTTGTTGAAGAATATGCAGAATAGCTCCCATGTTTTGAAACTCCAGTACAAACTTACACATTGTGGATTGAAATGGCTTCCTGTGTGCAGTGCTTTACATCAGCTCTTAAAGAAGGCAAGTATTAAAGTGAATGCTTCTTATCTGAATGCTATATAACCTGTAATTAACGGTTATCGACTGTTGGCATTTCAGCTAGAAAAACAGATGTTCTGAGACATTGCAGCTGTGTATTTGATTGAAAGTAAGCAATATGCTGACAGTAAGTAAGATTCCAGCAAAGGATCTAGAAAACAGACTAAGAGATCTGTGCTAACAGTAGCTGTGGAGATTATGAAGAAAACTATGCAAGCTGGCAAAAAGGTTGGTTAGACTGCGTCTAGGTTTGGAATGTTTTAGGACAGAAAACTAAGCTGAGTGGCTGAAGCAGAAACAGAATCACATTTCGCTAGTGCCTGCTCATTCCTCCAAGATGTTATGAAGAGTTATTTGTTTCCAAAGTTCCTTTGAGCCTGCTTATGTAACTGCACAAAAAGAGTAATAAGACCAGTGCCATTGGTTTCTTGGGGAGTCATATCTCAGTGGTCTAAGATTTAGTGAATCCCCCAGCTTTGAAATCAGGAACTCATCGCCCCACTGCTCCTGTGTTCAGCTCATCTTGGTTTTTTTTGGGTTTCTGCTGTTCCTAGGTCTGTGAGACAATGATTTATTAGGTAGAGAGAAGGTGCTATGGAAAAGTAGAAATAACCTGTTCCCTCTCTTTTTCAACACCATTCCTTCTACAAGCAGCAATGAAAAGAGGGAACTGGAGATTTACTGTTGCCTCTTTCTCTCCACATTCTCAGAATTTTCTTAGGTGCTGTCATCCCAGATCTCTGGGGTCAGATGGCTTACATGGTATGGATAAACAGGCAAGATGGATGTAGAAGACAAGGTCGTTAACATAGGAGTGGTATCATGTCTGTTTTTTCGTGTGGCTAAAATAATTGCTTAATATTGGTTTCCTTATCATGGTGTTGTTTATGGAAACTGCCCACATGTATGTGATTTTGCTGCTTCCACCCATCACCACTACAGAAAATGACACACTTTGTCTATTTTTGTATCTGGCTCTTATAGAGAGGAACAGAAAAACAGCAAAAGAAAAAAATATGATTCCCAGCTGAATTGTATGGGGTCAGCTGCAGTGTCATGTCCCTACTGCTAGGTTTGCATTAGTAATGAAAAGTCCTGATCTTCCCTTTAGTGATATCATGAACATGAACTCACAGAACTGAGGGTAAATAACTTCAAAGATCTTTAAGCACCTTGTGATTTATTAAGAACAACATGAAAAGTGAACAAATTTCAAGTATTTATAAAACACATTCACAACGACGGCACAAGAGTGGAGCAAAGATCTATGTAAGCTGTTTTCTTGCCTTTGACAGAGTCAAAAAGCTGATGTCTAAGGAACAGTATAAAGGGGCAAGAATATAGTGATACTTGCTTGGAAAATCTTGCCCAGCCTTTAGCAGGTTTTTTTTTTTTGCCAAAAGACTGCCTTAAGCAAAACCATGTTTTTTCTTTCAGAAATTTGCCTATTTACTTTTTAACTCGTGTCTTTTCAGTTGTAAGAAGTTCTGCAAGGTAAGCTTCTACAGAATAAGTATCTACTGTATTCATTCTGAATCTGCCACTATTTGATGTCCTTTAGTTATTTTACAAGAAGCACAAGTGAGTAGATTAAACATTCCTGCAGCACATTCTCCAAACCACTACTGATTTTAAAAGCTTCTGTCACAAATAAATACAATGGGCATGTTCATGAACACAAATCTTAACATTGTCCAAGTAACTTCTTGGAATAAGCATGCAGGAAATTCTTGTAACCAAGGGGAAAAAAAAGAAAAACAAAAAAAGAAGTTTAATTGATTTTTAAACTCTTTTATCATACATTCATGATCTTTGCTAGACTTTCCTATATATTATCATCATATTCTAGTCAAAAATTTTGTCAGTCCTGAGAATCACAACTGTTCTTCTAAATACAACCTTATATGAAAGGTCTACTGTTTGCATTTCTGTAAGTTGTTTAGGGGTGTTGCATGAGGTCTTTGGGTGAGGTCTGATACGTTGTGTTTAACAAAAGCAGCATTGCAGCTAGCCCTCAGTAGCATTTTTTAGCTTTTGTATGTACTTCATTACAATGTCCAAAGTCAAGACATAGTGAATAATCCTATGGAATATTTATAAAAATCTGTTTTTATAAAGAGAAGCAACTTATATTCTAAATATAATTTCAGTACAAGGAATTAGCAGGTGGATCCTGGAATTGCTCTCTTTTGAAAAGGATTATTTTTTTCCCCAAATATCCTCTCACTTAGGATTTCCTTTCAATTAAAGATGCAGGGTGCATCTTTAAGCTGATTTCTGAAACCATATATTAAATTTTGTCAAATCTTACCTGTTGCGCATCTTCCCATTTCTCTTTGTTTTCTTCATCTAAGAGATTACTTATGATTTGAAAGAAGTTCTGAAAAATCAATTAAATAAAAGATTAAGTAAAACTATTTCAAATACATGAACTACCACATGCTTTATTTGACATTAAGAAAGCTTTCTTTTCTCCATTACAGATGCAGTTCTGCAGCCTATTTTCTGTCAGTGGAAGAGATGATGTAGCAAAATAACACATTAGACTGATAAGAGGGCACATATTTTATGGTAATTTTTTTTTATTTTTGCATATATAATCAGATTTCGTAGTACCACTTGGTATGAAACAAGAACCATTTTAAACTTGCTAAACTTCTAAGTGTGATGGTGTTCTATTCATAAATTGCTTTCATTCCACAAACTAGATAACTATAGATTTTGTAAAAAAACAAAGTACATTTAAGAAAGCACCAGTCTCGGGTCTTTAGTTTCTATTGAAATGAGAAAATGATTCTTAATAACCACACATACAGCAGTCAATGACATTGCATCGGTCAATACTGTTTCAAATCAGATGCTTCTTACTTTTATGTCACACTTTCCTCTATCCTTTTAGAAATTTCAACATAAAAGGAAAAAGCAGTTTCTGTTTCTTTGACCTTAAGCTGTTTTCTGACTCTCTTATTCTTTTAAGTATAAGGGGAAAAAAAAAGGCAGGACAGTTAGATACAAGTCATACATTTTAAAAAATCACTTTTCTCCAAATGTTTGTGGAGAAATTTCCTTTCTAATTTTGTCTGCTCTCTCTAGTAATTTGTATTCCCAACTTTTTCATCCTTAAAAGCTAAGATTTTGTGCAGTCTGTTCTCATCTCTGTATCACATTTTGTGCAAAATGTCAATTTCGTCTACAGCCTGCCAATTATAATTTATCTGTTCCTTCATAAAAGATACATGTAGTTTCCAGTAACCTTAACTGAAGAATGCAATTAAGTTCCCCACAATTTCTAAAAATCTTTAACTGGAATACCAACCATGTGACCCTGCCGGAACTCAGATTACTGGTCATTACCTCACCTGTGCTTATTTTTTAGCCATCTTGCGGTATAAACAGAATGAAAATAAGGTTTAAGAAAGAAGCAATTTTAATTCACTATTAATGAAAGTACAAAGGATTCCACTGCACAATGACTGAAATTAGAAAGGAAAAACTTCCAACATTAGTCTACAGTGGGTACGCTTGAGAAGATATTAATTTCAAAACTGAGATAGCACAGACATTTTAGGTGTTTTGCAACCACATAAGTAAAACATTTTAGGATGCAAAATTGAAGAAAACTTGCGAAAACTGTTTTTTTACATAATAACATTTTACCAGTCTAACCTGGTCCCAATACTAAGCACTTGAAAAGCAATAGGATCTATCTTTGCCTAACCATTAGGCAGTTAACTGTGCTAATTATAAAATTCACATAGATAAAAATTTCTTAACTTGACCAAATTTACTCTAGAGGAGACTGACATTTTGCTAAACTTGGTCAAAATAATCCAGTTCATTAATGAGGCTGCAACTCTTTTCCCACTGAGATCACTAACAAAATATCCACAAGCTTCAGTAACACAACAAACTTAATGAAAAGAAACAAAATGGCTCAGCAAGCTCTGTGAAAATTGTAAATAAACACTTGCACAAGATGGGAATTAATGATAAGACATAAAAGAAGAATGTTTTCATGGTTTGATCCAATTTTCAGCAATACGAAAGAATTTTTGAATTTCAGCCAAGCTGAAAATAAGAAGAGTAGATATAGTTACATACTGCTTATATACCTGGAATATATTTAATCCCTTTCAGATGTTCCATAGCAAAATAAAGCACAGTGCAAGGAGTTGTTACATTTTATATTCAGTACAAAGCCTTTGCCAGTTTAACCTGGTTGGTAAATCACTATTCTGTAAATGCAACTTCAGATACAAAAAATGTACATCTTCACTGGTCCCCCAAGTAAAATAAACTATATTGGTCAAAGCATGCCAGTTTCATGGGACTATAATCACATTTACTGTACGGCATTGTAATTTTGGTGAAGACTTCTACTAGGTAGAGTGCCTTAAGAAGATTTTGCCTGAAGGAAAACACTTTTCTAAACATGGTAGTTCTCAACTCTTCCAGTGTAGTAATAATAATAATAACAACAACAACAATAATAATAATAATAATAAATTATATATAATTATAAATATAATAAATAATATTTAACTTTAATTTATTAGGGCATCAGTACCAGTCTAGCTGCAGCAGCATGGAGCTCAATGTGGGATAATTCATCATGCTAGAGAGTTGTTTTGAAAGTAGTTTTGCATTACATTGCAGACACTGATTCCCTTGCAGTCGAAGCCTTAATTGCAAAAGTATCCATGCCTGTGTAATGAGATCCATCTGAGTGTCACCTAGATTGCATGAAGAGCACTCAGGAGTTTAAAATGTTTCTTGCAGATGATATATTACATGTGTTTGCTAACATTATGTATTAGTTAAATTTTATATTTACTTTTGTTACAAAAAAGCATTAAAATTACCAATAATTGACAGAAATACATGGGGAAAAATTTATAAATAATGGTGGACTCAAGAAAAAACAAAAGATGAGTAATAATTTACCTAATATATATTTTTGCACTTGCCAGTAAAGTACAAATTGCGTTTATGGACTTAGTAACAAAAATATATTGAGATATTTTTCTCTATTTCTAACCCTATTTGGTGCCATATTTATGGTAGCACTGGAAGGAGAGATGTGTGCAGGTTTTTCAGTCAAAACAATTTTTTGTTTAATTAACAAAGCCATACCAGTGCTTAAATTAAACAGAATTAACAGAGATGAATTAACCAGTGAATTAAACAGAGATGAACAAATGGATTTGATGCTTCAATAATGAATAGATATGAGATGGACTTCAAAAATGTGACAGGAGAAGAAGGGTTAAAAAGTCTTTGTCCTACTTTGACTACTCTCTTGTTTACTGCATTAATCATGAAAGAAACAGCATTGTCCTTTACTAAAATGATTGACAAGTGTGAAGGCTAAATTTTAGAAGCATTATGGATGTGATCTCAGGGCATTACTGCAGTAAACACTGAATCTCCCTGTAGAACCAAGCTTTTTTCTATCATAACTGGGCTTACGCATAACTGAACTGGTCACTATAGAAAATGCTGGGACAGCCAGGACCAAATTTTGAAGTCCTTTATTTTTGCCCAGGCTTTTTTGATGATCATGCCAGTTACAGCTGGGAATGGACAACTACATTTCCTAATTTAATTTCCTTCCTTACAATTTTCTCTTCTGTAATACAATGGCTGCAGTTCTCTGTTCCAGTCCAAATTCTTTGACCCTCTCTGCAGGCATAAAGCTGTCATAAATCCTTTTATATAGCTAGAGAAGAATTCCTCCCTAGGAGGAATTAATGGATAGCCTTAAGTCACCTCCACTTTTAGACTTCAGCATAGTGAATGTGTGTGTGGGAGGGGGAAGGTGGAGGGAAAAAGGATTGGACAATCCTGTTAAACCCTGACTTACAGCAACGGTCCCTGTGGCTAATATAAAAGGGATTATATTGCTCTAACTTCTTTGGGGAGAAACTTTTTTTCCTGTTGATTGCTGCATCAGGGCATTGCACAACTTGCTTTGCCATTCTGTCCTGAATTGTAGTTACTTTCCTGCCGTCCTCTTCTTAGAAGGAAGTTCAAGCACGTTTAGACCAGTTCCGGATATTATTCCAAAATGTTGATTTTATTTTACTTATATAAAATTTGTATTTTCTTCCTGGTAGAATCATTCTCACATAAGTGCAGTGTTCACCTCATAGTCTCAGTGTGTCTGCAGAGGGCCTTGTAAAGAATTCCCGTATTAAATGAAAAACCTTGCTTGCACAAGAATTGAATGACTGTCTTGCTACAGTTTCTGCTACTCTACGAATATTTTCAGTCACTTATGAAGGACATCTTCTTAAACAGCATCATAAATGGTTATTTTTGTTCCTGACATTGTATGTGTGAGTATATATACATGTTGTAGCAAAAAAAGGTTAAAAGATACAAAAGTAAAAGGGGTCATGTAATAAATAACTTGGCACTAAATATGCACACCTTAAAAATTTTATTTTGCTCTTGGTATTGTCTGCCTAAACAAGTGGCATTTTCAATGCAGCACATCAGGCAACAGCACCTTCATTTTGGATAATTAGCTGGAAAATTTCAAATTTGATTTCACTTTTCCATTAATTCATTTTGTTATGGAGTCTCTGAATCATAACTTTTTGCATTATTTATGAATATTAATACTGTATATAAATCAGATATTGTAGGCATATGAAGAACTATCTAGAAGGGTGGAATGTATAAGAAACAAATATATTCATATATTTTATATATATATATATACTTTTTCTTTCTCAATAATAATTCAAGTGTTGTTTTTGTATGGATCTTAAAAAATACTGTTGTCCATAATTTGTCATAACGTACTTTTCTGAGATCATGCAAAATGATAAATTAAGGCTTTTAAGGATTTAAAACCTCACTCATGCTTTTCTGATAACTTCTTTAAAACAAAAATCTATCAAGTAATATATTTTACTCTAAATCTAGTTAAAAAATAGAATGTAATTAGAACACCACACAGAGCTTCTAAATAAAGAAGAATTTTTGTGCAATTTTAATTTTTACCTTTTTGTCACTTACTTTGATGATGAACTAGGAAGTATGAAAGTATGTCCTAATGAAAATAAATAAAAAAATACAACACTACAGTGTATGGTATAATATGACATATGCTTACGCATGGAAAAATCCATGTTTCTCAGAAATCGGCAGTAAATTCTAAACTTCTGTTACTGAGCCAGGATTTTACTTTGTGTCATCAGAATTCAGTAAAAGGAACTTTTTTTTTTTTTTTTTTTTTTTTTTTTTTTTTTTTTTTTTGTGTGTGTGTGTGTGTGCGCGCTTCTTTTTTTTCTGACTTTTTCAACAGGGATTAAAGAACTCTTTGTATTTAGGCATACAAATACTGAAATGAAGTTATTTTTCTTTGGTTTGAGAAATCCTTCAGAAAGAATATGGTTTGCCAAATTTTTTTTAATTATTTTTATTTCCTAATTTCTAAAATATTAATTTTAATTCTTAAAACAAAATTTAATAACATCATCAAGTTTTGCCAGAATACTGTTAGAATTCTGGAAATAGCTCTACATTGCAGAATTAAGCAAAACTTTCGGCACTACCATCAGTGGGAAAAGAGTCAAATTCTCTCTAACATATGCAAACTGCAAATGAACTGATCTGCTAGGCCCATAGACAAAATCACTTGTATCAAGCAATTTCTCAAGACTGGTTTGAACAAAGACTTTGTAGTGCCTGTGAACCATGAAGAAATCGCACTGGGCTATCAGACTGTTGATTGCATGAAAAATTTTCAGTGAATAACATCCTGCTTAATAGTAAAACTACTACAAACTAGGTACCGTCTCTCATTCAATAAAAAAATGAAGGACTCTTCAGCAAACACACTTTTTGGAAAGCATTGTTTAAAAAATTATTTTCAGCTGGATACAAGCCAACACAAGAAATGTTGGTTTTACTGTGGAACTTAATTGTTCTTTGTGCATAGAAAAACTAGAGAAGTGAAAATATAATAGCAAGCCTTGAAATTTAACTGTGAAAAAATGTCTTTTCCAAGATATCTCCCTTCATCTGGATGCATCTATTCCAAAGTGTATTTACAATTTATGCTTACCTTTACACAAATATACATGACCTGCATTAATAACCTTCATTATTAATTTATGAATAATCATTAATCTCCCTTTTTCATAAATATTATACACTTCTCATTTATTAATATTTTTTTCAGTAATCCATAATCTTTGAAAAGTGACTAAAATTTTCAGATACAAGATGAAACTAATATCTTTATCTAGAAGTAGTGAGTAATATTTATTTCAATCAACACTATGCAATGATTTGTGCAACCCATTATGTAGAAATAATTATAGTGGTTTTAGCTCTGGCATTTTATTCATCCTCTTGCACAAGATGAGTTAATCTAATATGTGAAATAGAAAATTTATATCAAATGCGCTATCTATCACTCCTCTGCACTTTTAATGAGGTTTATTTATCTGAAATGAAGAAGCAATGCCAGAATTATATAACATTGTGGATAGAATTTGAACTGAAATGAACTAGTTTCAAACTGAAAGGAACTGGAACAAAGAACACTAACAAAATACTTAGTGCCAAAAAATACCAACAGCTCCTTTCAACCTTGAAAGACAAAAATACTGAAATATTACAAAGAAAGTATTTTACATTTTTCACCTGCTGCATTAGTTTGGATATTTCTCCTATTAAATGTAGCTGAGTCTTCTTCCTATTTTACACTTGGATATTTGTTTTACATGAAGAATGCTAATGTCTATAATGTGGAAGACTTTCTTTTCCTCAGTGGGCAAAACAGTTGCCATGCAGTATACTACAATATATAGATGTAAACTCCATCAATTGAAACATTACCTTTACTATGTTTCTCTTACCTGCACCCCATCTGACGCAGGGATGTAACTTGCTCTTTTAAATGTGTCTGTAACGTTTCTGAGAATTTCCACAGAAATTAGAAGGTCCCCAGCATAAAAATTTTTCCTCTGTGTTAAATCCAATAGTGTCTTGGTTACTTGGGACATGCCATCACCAGCTAACATTCTCTGACCCTTGGCAAGGTGCTCTTTAATCTGTACCAAAAGAAAAAAACACTATCATCAGAACCTACTTTACTGAGAAAAATGTATGATAAATTCTAAACACAGCCAAAATATTAAATGTTGAAACGAGTAAAAAAAAAAAAAAAAAAAAAATCCTGCTAAAAGATAAGACAAAAATAATAGTCTACGGTGATAGAAATATTATTTTTATCAGAGCATCATTGATTTTATACTGAAAGCTTCTGAATTTCTTCTGTTTCATACATTTGCTTCTTAGAACTCCACGGGGTGGACTGCAGCTTTAATTTGTTGTCACGATGCAGCAAGGAACTGCCCTTCCTTAAAGGAACATCTGTACAGCCACAGCTGCCCCTTTACATCTTTAACAACTAAGATGTCTGAAATAAATAAATGCTAAGGCAGGACTTGTTATAATCTAATTTACTGTAGGAGAGTAGACCTTTCACCTCTGCCAGCTCAGGTTGGGTAGTCAATGCAAGTCAGGTGGTTCAGTTGGAAGCTGGTTATGGTTCTCTCTTCTGTAGCACTAGCTCAAAGGTGTTAACTTGGAACAATTCTGTTTGCTTTTTCCAAGTAAATTAAATTATGAATAGCTCCTGTGTACCTGCCGAAAGAGCACACTTTAGCAGTAGCCCTCCCCGCAGATGTGTTCAGAGCTAGGGATCCAAAACAAATATGCTCAAAGTACCCTTCTGGTAAGAACCTGAAGTTGTGGATCTGTTTTTTTCTCAAAGCTGACTCAGCATCCCAGGAAGATGCATAAAGTATCACAAAGATAGAACAAGGCCAGGCAAGGCTAAAAGAAAGACCGCACGGGCTAAACAACCTATTTTAAAATATACATAATAATTTATGCATAAAAGCACAAGTTCTTCTGAATTGAAAACTAAAGTATCATAGAATCATAAAATATCCTGAGTTTGAAGGTTTTTAGATAGAAGAGAATTACCCAAGACGGACCTCACTCTAAGCGGAAGGGCTGAAAATACTATGCAACTGGCAAAAAAATATTGTCACAGTCTTTAAAAATGCATCTTCAATTGCTTTTTAATTTGCCTTATTACTGACATATAGAGGGAAAAATTACTAATGTAACATATAGTTGAAGTAGATAATATTGAAAGTCTCTTCCAACCTTGATGATTCTGTGATAATAGGGTGGTGATGTGGATGAAAGAGTGTAAAGATACTTTTTGGCACTTCCACTTTGGATCTCCGCAGACACTTTGTGCCAATATGCACACCTTCATTATATAAAATAATATATAAGGATACACCGTATTAAAAGTGTTTAAAAATGTCCAAAATAACTCCCATGCAAGCAATTAAAAAATGCAATCATCCTCTGACATTCTAAGCAGCAGTGGGTTTTTTCCATGCTGTTGGTTCATTTTTTGTTTACATTCTCAACTGGTGGTCAGATAAAATAGATATACGTTACACAGCTGGGGCTGGGCAAAGTGGCTGCTTCAGGCTTCCTTCAGGGTCTTAAATCATCTTTAAGAGCTGGGGATTGTTATGGACCACAAGTGCCTTGACAAAACCCTAGAAATACTTAAGAATTGGGAGGATACCTGCCTGTTGCATCATGGGCAGAGAGTAGATCTATTCTATACCATGAGGTACAGAGGTACAAGCATAATAGTATTAATATTTAGTAAAAAATCAGTGAGAACTAAGACCATTAATTGCTTTGTTTGGTTGGCTGCATTTTTTTAACAAATATTTCAGCAAAAATATCTCCCTTAGTCTTCAGAATACTGCAATATATAATCAGGCAAGAAGTTTGCTTGCAGAAATAATTTTGTGCAGTTTCTATTCCTTTTAGAAGGAGATTTTGGACATAATTGTGTACAAAAATAATAGTGAAGAAAAAGGTGTGGGAATGGAAGGAAATTAATTTCAATAAATTCAGAAATCTGATATTGGACACATAACATTATGAACGACTTTCTTGGAAACAAGTAAAAGCAAACAAACGTGATTTGTGCATTTTTGCTGAGAAAATTTTCTTGTGAAATGTCGTAATTTGTCTCATCTGCTCACCGTGCCTCAGTAGCAAGTGAAAAGAGCATCAGCCAGCACTGTAACACTAAAGAGTAGAACTTTTGCTGTAACTCATCCACCTGTTCCTTACACCAGAACATATTTCCAGATTTTGAGGATTAACAATACTGAGTGTACCTTTAGTCAAGCCCAAAAGACATACAGCATAAAACACCATTCATATAGCTGCACTCCAAAATCTAATGTCTCAGAATGTACTGTGCAAAAGGCATCACTCAACTTGAAGTTACGGTTTAAGAGAGAAAAAAGATGTTCTTTTAATATCAGTAATAACAGCAATTGATGAGTCCTCTTAAAAACTCTGCTGTGCTTTGTAGTGGTTTTACGTTCACTAAATTCTGGTCTTAGTACTCACTCTTTTTCTGTGAGAGAGAGACTAGGAGAAAACCAAAGCAGACTCAACTTTAAAAAGGAACAAATAGTTTTATTAACACACACTAAAAGAATAGAAAAAAAAGAAAGTTGGAAAAAAACTAAAACAGAATGAAACTTCAAAAACTCTTCCCTCCCCTTACAAACTGTTCACTTTCTTAGAAAACAACATAAAGAGATAAAACTTGTAATTTTCTGTCAGTTTCACTATCTGACAATAGTCTTCCATCAATTCTTTAGAGGAAGAGTATCTCTTAGAATCATGGATCCCACTGACAACCTAGAACAGTTCTCTTGTGGGTTTTTTAACTGTCACAAAAACAACTGCTCGGAGAAACCTGCCTTTGTGACCCCTCCCATTAGCAAGTCCCTAAGCTGCTTATGGGTCATGAGTCTTAGACTTTTGCATATTGGGGGTGCCAGCTTTTAAGATGAATAACTCCAAAGCAAAGGATTCTTCATTTCAAAGTACAGAGATATCTTTTTACTTCTTCACTGGTGCAGAGGGCTTCTCATCTTTATCTCTGTTCAAGCATCTTATAGGATTAATATCACTTAGTCTATCACAAACACCTTTGCTCAAATCCACACACAAATCGAAACAATCATCTCCCCAAATGCTTATCTTTCCCATGATTTAAAGGAATGAGCTAAATATAGAGTTCATTTCCACGGCTCAAGTAATAATGGAACGACCAACTCTTCAACCCTCTGTCCCAATAGTTTTTTTCACTCTTGCTCTACTGACTTCATCCTGTTTTTTTCTTTATGTTCACTTTGTCTTTTCTTACTCTCTTAGAGAAGAGCCAAGCTCTGGAAGCTTCATGTTGCCAGGAAAGGGTTAAATCTGCTCGGAGTCTTTGTCTCTCCTGTGGTAGCTCGTGGTATTAGATGTTCAAGGCTGTGCCAGTGAGGAAGGAAGAACTCACGCAGCAACATCAGAGATCAGAGCACCCGGGCAGTCCGGAATCACAAAAAAACCTCAGTCAGGATCATAAATGCCTTTTCGACCCACCCCTTGGTGTAAATTGGGGCAGCCTCAGCCTAAATGGTGCCCATAGCTCTTATCAGGGGCCCGGCAGAGATCTCTCCCTGCTCCAGGGAAGTTTAGAGAAAGTAGTTGTTGTAAAGCAGCAACCTCTGCTTCTCCCGCCCCACCCAGGAGCCGATGGAATCCAGCCAGGCCTCAGGCCAGCTCCCCCCAAAAACAGGGAGCAGCAGGCCCAGCTTGATGTTACCTGTCCAAAGGAAAGAAGGAAAAAGGACCCACCTGCAGGAAATCAAGGGGTTTTATATGGTACTTCCCAAAGTAGCCAACAATTTTCAGTGGTCAAAACAGATGCCAATATTCCAATTAACTCTCTGATAGGTCCTTGTCTTTTCTAAAGCAATTCCCAGGTCCTGACATGGAGAATTATTCTACATTCTTCTGTAACTAAAAAACCAAACTGTACTAACCCATGACATGCTGTTACACCTGTGTAAACACTGGTAGGGAAAGCTGTTGAACTATTCAGCAAGTTATTTTGTAGTGCATTATTTTGCTTCCTTTTGCTTCATCTGCATGTTCACCTCCCAATTGTTTTTCCATGCTCCAACAAGACTTTAAATTCGCATTTTAAAGATGTCAGGGGCCAAGTTGTTGATGGTTTTGGGACATACAAAGCCCACAGAAGTATTGGCCTCAGCTGCTTTTGAAATCCAAATTAAAAATTGAAATGATCCTACTTTTGACTGGTTTTTATACTTTCAAACAAGTAAAGCTCCAGTTTTTTGCAGATCTCTAACAGCAGAAGTGGGATCTATAGTATGGCCTTTAGTGTTTTCAGGAAGACATTTTGGTTGCTCTTTGGATACAGTGATGAAAAAGGTCTAGCAAGTGCCCCAGTGACACAGGACTAAGTTATTACACCTGCTTCAAAAGTAGCCAGGGTTGTGATGCAGGTGGTTCAAAGTATCTCAGAATTTACTGGTTCTTAAAAAGTACAGCTCAGTTTGGAACTCATTTTTTGTTAAATGACATACCCAGAAAGCTCAATTTCCCAGCCCAAGGATCGATCCTTTCTCCCTCATAAACACCACTCATACACAGCTCCAAGAGCACCTTTCTTTTCATCCTCTCAAACTTCAACGCAGACATTCCTTTCCCTAGTCCTTAGCTACCTCTCCAGGCCCACATGGCTCGAGTTAGACTAGCAGCATATCCTTAGAAACAGCACAAAAAACCAGAAGATTGCAGTGTGTTTAGCTAAGAAAAGTGGTGAAAATCAGAGATAATTGAGAGAACTTTTTTCTAAGACCAGCAAGCAATGTGCAGGGAAAAATTAACAGCCTCTTTATTATCTGTTTATTATATACTGTATTTTCTTGTTGTAAGACAGCTTACAGCAAGAAAACACAACTTTAAAATCACAGGCCATCCACTCAGTTGATGTAAACTGGCACAATACCATTAAAGCCACTGAAGATGTTCAGATTAGTATAAATTGAAGGTAGTGAATTATTGCACATTTATCGCAGTAATCTTTCTAAATGAAAATACAAAATATTCTCATCAGTAGTTACTATAATGTCTTTCTCGCCATACTACCTATTTTCTGGGCTACGGTCACTGTGATATTATCCACTGCTCAAGAAAGCTATTTTGGTCACCACTCTAGGTCCTTGTAGTTCCCTGTGTGAAGGTCATTTTTTAGTGGTCTTACAGGCAGGCTCATTAAAAATAAAGTTTATGAGCTGAGAGATAGTGAAATGAAGCAGCTGTTAAACTGACACTTCAGTTGTCAGCCCAGCCCCTATCTGCCTGCACTGTATGGCTGCATACTTGAAAAATTACTGAAATGTTTAACTGGACTTTGACTCCGGGTCCAAATGCCTTTGTCCCCTGATTCATCAGAAGTGTGATAGAGTAAAAATGCCTCTTTACAAAGTCAGATCTCCTAGGCCATCAGCACTGGAGTGCAGTTTATTACTGCATAGTAATTACTGCAAACTTAACAGCTAGTTGTGGTTTAAAAGGACAGAAAACAATGAACCCTCAAGAAACCTATAAAAGACTGAAAAGAATTATTAACTTGAAGAGTAACTACACCATCAGCCATTTTAAATTATTTTTTAAGATGATGTTGGATTCATGGCCAGGTATTACTAATGATGTCATTAATACATTTTATGGTAGGGGAAACGATAAGAACCCAAATTAGTAAGCCTTACATAGAAGTGAGGAAAGATAATTTGAAATAAAAATACATCCTCAAATTGCTCATAAACTGCAAACCACTTTGCTTTTCAACTTCAGAACTTGAGACTAATATTTTGCAAAATATAGTGCTCTTTGGATGTAGAAATTGTAAGAATATTCACACCACACCTGTAATGTGATGTCATTGTAAGAATGTTGTTCATATTTGACAAAGTCTTCATTACAGGCTGTTTTCTTTATGATATTCACCAGACAGTTTCTTAACTGCTTTGGCACAGAACTTTATTTTCCCTCAATATAATAAATTATTTGCAATTTATTTGTCCACTTTCAGGCTGTTTGAGTGTTTGAGAATATAATTTCATCCACCTTTTAAAAGAAACAGAGTAACGTCTAAAGATATGGCCATGCATCTTCAGGTATGCATTCAAATATTTACAACCTAATGTCATGAAAGAGATATTTTCTATATATTCAGTATTTTATGAAGAACATGGCTCAAGCAATACAAAGTATTTTTCAACTTTGTTATCAGTGAAATTAGTTAGTAGTTTCAATTTCAATCATGATAACACACTATTAAATAAACATTTTGTGCAAAGAAGAAGGCAAGCATATATTCCCTTTGTGTACAGCAGAAAAGGGAGAAAGTAATTTGTATACATTGTGTCAAGGACGATTAAGTATATAAATTAAGGAAAACTTTACAACTGTAAAGGAAAGGATGTACAGTTTACCTGAAGAGACTATGCAGACTTCCATACTGGAGGCCTTAATTACAGCCAAGAAAAAAAAAAAGCTGGAATAACACAAGTGTAGGTGATTTTGATATGACACAAGTTTGGGCCGGATGATCTCATGAATTTCCTTTCAGTTCTGTAATTATGTAACACATCCCTGTGAATGCTCTGAAACCCCAACTGAAGCCTCCTATAATTTACCCCAACCAGAAAAGTCAAAGTTTAAGGAGTGCCCTAAAACTGAACTTTAGCCTTCCTGCATTTATACAGTGGTGTGCAATCTTCTCAACCAAGTTTCTCCAGAAACTGTGCTTCAGTCTGTGCCTCTGTGCACTCAGCTGAAACCACTATAACCCAAGCTTTAAGGAACTTCTTCAAAATGTTTACAGATTTAAAAAAAAAAAAAACAACAACAAAAAAATAGGATTACTTCATTATATCAAAACAGTTGTTCCATTCTCATATACTTCCAAATATTTTTAACTAAAATGTTCCTTAAATTAGGGATTTGGCTTTAGAGAAAATAAGGTGGATTAATTACACAGAATCCTTTGCTGTTTTAGACATTAATCTCAGGCAAAATGAGTATCTGCACAGACGAAATTGCATGTGCTCTTCCATATGTCATCAGGTCATCAGAAGAATCTTTGGTCTTCTGTCATCAGAATAATCTTGGAAAAAAAAATCTAGTATCTGTAGAGGTCAAAAATGTTTGCAAAAGAATGTGAACAGCTCAGAGGAATGCTTCACTTTCTGTACCTTTTTTCTCCACCCTCTTTATAAGAAGATTCCTACTATGTTGTTCAAGAGATTTTTTTTACTGCCTCAGCCCATTACATAATTACTTTTTAAAATCAAAATCATCATCATCATCATCATCACCATCAATATTGTCAATTCTAATTGTAATTCTAATCATTGAGCTATAAGCGCTAAATAGGTAACAGAGAGAAAGTAATTATACATTTTCAGTATTTTAATTTGCGCAACAAAACATTTTAATGGATATTTTGAATAGATAAGACTGTTCTCAGTAAAATAACAAATGAGTCTTGGGATTAGGAATGAATAAGCGTTGAACAGATAATTTTTTTCTTATACTTATTTTCATGTTTGTTGACCAGGGCTTGTATTATTTTCTTATTAAGTATTTCTCTTAAATGTTCCAATTATCTGTGATTAAATCCTGCTCACATTGGCATGTAGTGTGAGAGATCTCGTTGTTGTTATTGTTGTTTCTGTTTTTAACCAGAGGGAATGTCTTCAAGATTTGTGTTATCTATGTATAATACAACCTGACAAGAGCAAGAGTTGAGATGAAAAAGAGAATGAGGACTCTTGAGAGGGTGGACTCTGAGAGGGTTGTTTTAATTTTATGACAGACATAACATTGCTTGGGGTGAAGTCTCCTGGTTCTCCATACTGACTGAATGACTAAGGGCACAGGTCACAAAGGGATGTACTAAAACTGAGTTGCCTTTCATTTTTTTATGCTACATGGTCATCCATGTAAGTTTATGTCCCTAAACCATAAAGCTCTGATAAATGCTTCAATTGAAATGCATATTTGATTTTAACCAATTTCTATACCTTTTTCATTTTGCTTCTAAGCAGTCACTCACTTTTATTTGCAGGACAAACCAAGAAGTTTTTTTCAAGGAAATTAGCATCATTTGGGAGCTCTAATTTCTGCATGGATGTGCTGCATGAAGTAATAGGCAAGAGAAAAATCCTTTGACCCTCATATACTCAATAAACCACAATGGGGAATGCAGCAAATTAAGTAGGGGACAAAAAGCAAGGGAATGATTGTAAGTGTAAGATGCTGTGACCACTTCTTTGTCTCCTGCTGCCAAGCCAAATTCTGGCAGCCATTTTGCAGCTACATTCAGTTGGAAGGAAGTTTCCAGCAGTTCTGGTAGACTTTAAGGGAAAATTAGATTAAATCCTTCTTTATCAAGCTTTTAAATGGCTTTCTATTGTTTTACCTTTGGCCATACCCTAGTGAAGCTCATCTGTGGCTGCAGTGTTCTTTGGTTGGTTGGTCAGTGTGATCAGGGAACACTCAACTGCTCACTGCTGCGGAAGACATAGCAGCAAACACAGGAACACATTTCATTTAACAAACACATTAATCTTTGGTAAATGTGTGTGTTTCAGACACGGAAAAATTATTATGGACCCTGAAGTTAGAGTGGGGACTTTGAATTTAACAAGTAGGATTGGTTGTCTATTAAAACACAGATTTTCAAAAGCAGAAAGGAAGAAAAGGAAATCTTTCAGGTTGAATAAAGTTGTGATGTGCTTGTGCAGAAAGCAGACAAATGTTTTCTCTTACTGTACAGCATCTCTAAGATTAAGGTGCACATATATATTGTCAAGATCACAGAATCATAGAATTATTTAATATTTAGAATTATTTAGGTTGGAAAGGACCTTTAATATCAAGTCCAACTGTTATCTCAGCACTGCAAATCCACCACTAAACCATGTCCCCAAGTGCCACGCCTATATTTCTTTTAAATACCTCCAGGGTTTGAGACTTGACAATCTTTTCCAGGAAGATGTTTTCCTAGTAACTAGTCTAAAGATTCCCTGGTGCTGCTTGAGGTCATATCCTCTTATCCTGTCACTTTTTACCTGGGAGAAGAGACCTCCTTTCAGGCAGTTGTAGAGTGCCCTCACCATCAAGTCAACAGTCATACCAAAGTCATTAACTTTTTTTCCCTGAACTTTTCATCTACTCCTGTCTAGAATGGGAAAATATTAGTGAGGCAGAAGAAAACTGTTGCCTGTCACAATCTCTTGATTAGTTGCTCTCTGATGAGAGAAAAGTTTGTCATCCTCCAGACAAGATAAGGGAAGTGGCCTTACAAGGGAATCAAGGAAAGGAAAGCACCTGCCTATCAAAAGCTGTGAAGGTGGAGAGGAAGAGCTGGCATATATCAATATAAGTACAGACTGAGGAAGAACAAAAATGTTGGTTTTGAGGCCTCTGCATTCAAAGCTATAAAACTAAGCATGGCTGCTTTGTTCTGAAGCTATATAAAAAGAAATGAAGCACTAAACTAGCAAAAAAAAAAAAAAAAAAAAAAATAAAAAAAAAAAAATAAAAAAAAAAAAAAAAAAAAAAAAAAAAGGCAGTAAATTTTTTAGGAGGAAGCCTTTCATTCCCCAGAGTACAGCAATCATTTCAGTGAGAAGTACATGGACAGGCTGATACGCTGCCCTTGTAATATAATTTGGAAAAACAAAATCATCCCTAATGAGCTGCAGCTGAGCAAATCATTATTCACCTCAAAGCTCTTTTTTATCAAATTATATTTTAGCCAAGCACTTGCAAAATTGTGAATAACACTGCTGTGGAAAAAGTTGAAACAAAATTATAATATGAGCAGAAGTAGCAGAAATGCATTTTTATGGCTATATTATTAGTTTGGTATGTAAAGATTCACCTGCGTAAGTTCCCATGCTCCTTTGTAAGTGCTAATATTTTGACATCAGTGTGATAATTCATATGTAGATTTTTCCTTCCTAACTCTCAAGAGTTAAGAGATATTTTAGTTTTCCAACTTTCTGATAAAAAGCAGCCCATTTTGCATGAATGCATGTTATATCACTAAAAGTGGCATTGTGTTCTGGGACCCCCAACATAAGAAGGGCATAGACCTGTTGGAGTGAGTCCAGAGAAGGCCTATGGAGATGATCAGAGAGATGGACCACTACTCCTATGAGGAATGGCTGAGAGTTGGGATTATTCAGCTGGGGAGAAGGCTCTAGAAATATCTTACAGTAGTCTTCCACTACCTTTTTACAAGAACATGTAGTGACAGGACAAGGGGGAATGGAGTCCCTCATGAAAGAGGGTAGATTTAGATTAGGTATTAGGGAGAAATCCTTTACTGTGAATGTGGTGAGGCACTGGAACAAGTTGCCTGGGGAAGTTGTGTTCCCTGTCCCTGGAGGTGTTCAAGGCCAGGTTAGATGGGGCTTTGAGGGACCTGATCTTCTGAAATGTGCCCTGCCTATGGCAGGGGGAATGGAACTAGGTGTTTTTTAAGATCCTTTTCAACCAAAACCACTGTATGATTATCTTAAATTACTGCCTTATTTTTATCAGAGCAACTAAATATAGAATTTCATCATCCAACCTAGAAAACCACGCTAAACAGGTTTATCAAATGCTCTGTATTAGCAGAGATTTTCTGATACTATTGGAGATATCTTTCAGGAACAAATTTCTTGATAACAGGCTTTAGTCCTCATCATTATTTATGAGTGTAGTTCCAAGGTCTTCCAAACTAGAGTGTCCAAAAGACATGTAGATGAAAACTCACTTTAGGCAAAAGGGCAATTTCCGTGTGTGGTAAGATAATAATGCATCACTAATACTTTTCTAACCTGATCCCTTACAAAATTATCTTTTTCTTTTTTTTTTTTAATTCAATAAATCCTATTGCTTAGTATACATGCATAACAGAATAGAAAACAGAAATAACCTATGTATTGAAGTGCTTCCTCAATTTTCACAAAATCAATTTCTAATGCTCCATGGTAAAATTTTATGTATTAATGGTTTTCATTAAAAATGCTCAGAAAAGTTTCAACATTCAGCTCCTAAAAAGCTCATGAAATGTGAAATCTCATTGCTCTTCCACACCTAACTATTTTACTCTCATTTTAATTTTTTTTTCATTTGCCCCCATTTGTCTTTTCTTTCCTGATTTTAGATTTTGGACAAGTGGGGATGAGGTGAGTGGTTTCTTGTTTCAGTTTGTTTAGTTTAGTTTTGTATATTTTGCTGAGCTTTTTTCTATTTTAGGTGGCTGTTATCCATAAAATGTACTAAGACTAGATGAAGAATTCTTTATCTATGTTTCTTGGAAGCATGATAATGCAGAATATTCCTAATTCTGAGGTCTTGCTTCTTAGTCTTACTGCTTGTTTGCTTGTACCATACCAAATTTGTTAGGCTTCAAAAGGATATGAAAGTAAAATGTATTCTTATTTGAGACATTTCAGTCTTTTTTTTTTTTTTTTTTTTTTTTTTTTTTTTTTCCCTTGGGTACCATCTGAGGTAAGCCTGTGGGGTCCTAACCACTGATTCTATTTTTGGTCCTACAGTCATTCATAATCACAGTACAAATAAATTTCTATGTCTCCGAAAAGATTTTACCCTGTTTATCCAAATAAAGCAAAAAAAACCCCCTCAAACCACACCACAGAAGACACTAGTCCAAGCCAGCCAAGTACTGGGTAAAGTAGACAATTCTATGTAAAATAATTAGGAACATCATTTTCTATTTCCAGATCAAAAGAAGATAATGAGCAATGAGGAACATACTTCATAGTATTATGCAGACTAAGTTTGGGTCATTAGATCATCATCTAATCTGCCTTTCTACATACAACAGTCCATTAAGCTAGCAACAGATACACTTTAAAGAGATTAAAGTTAGCTAGACTGAAGTAGTTCAGCTTTCAGAAAATGAAACTATCTGCCAAAGCAGAAAGAGAGAATAGGCTTCAGCAAGGTCCATAGCTTCTGATACAGCAGTAATTGATATGGTAGAATGGTCTGAAAACCCAAATTATGTCTATCCTACAGAAGGGAAAAATCCTCCAAATTCTGAGAATTTAGTTTGTAATTAAAGAAAGGAAGGAAATTCCTCACTATTAACAAAACTCTGGTGATCAGTATGTGACTAAGAACTTTCCGTAAGAAACTGAAGAAATGATATCCTCTGCCACTACAGTTTATTAAAGCTTATGATTTCATCTCCATCCACAATAAAAAACATACTTGGAAGAATTTATTGTTGTAATCTCCTCTTTCTCAAAAATACATTTAACAAATTGAACATAATTGGGCAAAATATTCTTCTCAGCTACAATGACTGGTAACAGACTCAAGACATTGTGCTTGACTAAGAACATTTTCTTAATGCAAAGCTGCAGACACTGCAAACACATTAGGACAATGCAAGAAAACCAGAACAAAATCTGGTGTATGATCTGTGATGTTTCTTTTTCTGCTCATCAAGTCATTGCTTGACTTCCTAGGTTATGATTCCAGGAAGCAAAGTATACCTATTTATCACTCTGAATTTTCCATTTATAGTGCTTTAGGAAGAATAATCCTAATTAGGGTCTTTAAATATTATTATTAGAGCTAAGCAAATAATTTCCTAAAGGTTTATTTCATGGATTTGGGCATTTTTGTCCCTTAATAAGTTCAGTGAGTAGATTTTCTTATTAGTTAACCATAAGCTGGTCAAAGAGTATTTGTTGAATTCATTTGATGATTGATTTGTATCAAATGTATGATAAATTGTTCATGAGTAATTGGTTCCATTACTGAAAGAGATCTAATTATCATCCCTAGCTTTGAAAGTAACCTGTACTCCATAATGCACAAGGTAAAATAAACTAACAGAAGTAAAGGCTATACATTTGTAGCACTACTGACATGCATAATTCTCCTAACTGCTGTTCCTCAAACTCCTATCGTGTAGGACACGGTGCCCTTGAAAGACATAAACTGAGTGTAGATCTCCACAAGTCAAACCATCCCCCTCTATTTCATCATGTTCAAGTGCATAGTCTCTTTGTAGGTCCTGTGGCTGTTATATTTTTACTATGCCAGGTATTTTCTGAGTTGTCCCATAGAGATGCAGGAACATTAAGAAGGAAGAGTGGCTAGGCTTGAGATAAATTTGCTGCTAAAGTGGTCTCAGTTCTCCATCAATAAAAGATGGAGATATAGTACAGACTCATCTCAAAAATAGATTGAGGAGATTTATTAATTTAAGACTGGGAATTATTCTGAAACTGTTTCAATAGAATATTAAGCATAATACTGATACTCGTATCAAAAATAGTCAAGACAATGTAACTCAACTCCATTTTCCTCTGACGTGCCATAACCTACCTCTGAAGTGCCAGGGCATGCAGTAGAGGCAGGAAGTCTGCCTGGCACACTCAAAACTTTGAAAAAAGCCACATTATTCATGATGCTGCTGATTACAAGCAAAGTATATTATCTTTAGTATTATGGGTGTATTTTTAGCCTTAATGACTCTCCATCTTTAAAAAGTAGACTTTCAAATGGATTTTAAGGTTAAAATATGGTGCCATTCTAGGATGATTTACAGAGCTACCATATTGGTAGCTTAGACCACGTTGGTCTTAGTACAAGTCTTGAGTCAAGCTGAAGAACACAGCACTAGCTGAGTTTCAGCTTCTTTAATACTGCTTATTAAGGGTTGAAATTTTTCCCATGTCAATTTCAGGTAAGTAATAAGAAAAACTGTCAAAATACAAGAAGCTTTGTGCATGAGGCAGTGAATCTACAGCAGTAACATACAGTAAGTAAAGAGTCTTCAGGGGTCAATCACCTGTTGTTATGTGGTAAAATTATACACTATATATAGCAAAGAATTGTGATTTCCTCATGTTAAACTCCTCTGTCCCAGAAAGTCATGCTTTTATTGCCTGCTGGCAATGGCCTCTCTGCTAGGCTATCCTCTAAAGGATGGTAGGCATTGTTGGGAGAGTGCTCACTGGTATGGTCTGAAATGGTCAGGGAGTCATGTTATCATATACACAGTTAAACAGTGCAGATGACTACAAGGATGGATTTTTAGTATAACTATAAGCTTCCAGTTCAGCACCTGTGTAGCCAGGTTCGCAGGGTCTAAGGCCAAGGAATTCTTCTCTGGCTCCCATCACACTGAACACTTTTCTTTAGATAATATTTTCTTAAGTACAGCATCATGTGAATTCTACAACGTGATTTCTGGTTCTAGATCATACGCAGCTTGTTTGGAGGGCACAAAGACAGGGACTTGTCTGTATTCTATGCTTTATTGTATTAAATATTGTGTTTATGTATATCAACTGCTTTATATGAACTTCAGGAACATCACGTTTTTAAAGACTGTGCTTCTAATTTTCTTTTATATATTTCAGATAATAAATGAAAGGGATTCAACTCAGATTTTATGGGAATATTCAGAGTGATACCCCCCTCTGTTCCTGGTCTGAGTTGGTAAAATAACTTTATTGGTAAGTTAAGTGCACTGAGACAAATCATAAATGCTTTCATAAGCGCACATATTTATTATAGCAACACCGTCTGTCAGCAGCTTCCTTATAAAGCCCTATTTTCAGGGATTTATGGAACCGACATATGTATCGTGGGGGGACAAGCCTACATTTGTGAGGCGATGACCTTATAGGTCTTTACCTCTATTTTCTCTGATTCTTAAAATATGTTATGTTGTTCACTTTGAGAAGCACAAAGATGTAAGACAGACAAATTTTCTTTGTGAACAGCTTCCAAGAGTAAAAGAAGTCCATTCTTCTTTAATTTGTATGCACATGAGCTAGACTTTAAATTTTGTGCAGCAAAAAGATATGTTTAGGTACTTGTGTAATTTTAAAGAAGCATTGCCTATTTTTAAATGTTCTTTGGCAGAAAGAATATTTCACAATGTAATTTAGTCATAATTAATATTTCCAAAAAGGAAATATAGAAAGAAAAATCTGTTCTAGATTAGAAATATCTTCTTTTGTTCAACAAATCAGACTTGTGGCTCTTGAAAAATTACCAGTGCCTGCCAAAGCCAGGTAAGTCAAACCACTGAATAGCATGAAACAGCATTTTGCATAGTTTGAGTTGCTAACTAGCATAGATATAACAAATGAAATTTTTGCAACAGAATAGAATACCAAAATTATTAAATGCAAAAGTATTACAGCCAACTTAATGCGTTTTTGAGTATGATCACTAAATGGAGAGATGAACATGCAGGCAGTTATTTAAAATCGAAGCTTCTGTGTAGTGGGGAAAATTCCTTTGACAAACTATTCTGTCCTATTTTTAAAATAATTCTTGCTTTGGCCTACCCTGAAACTGAATCCCAGGCCTCACATAAATTTGGTCTAATGAAACAGAAATGCAGCTCAAAGGAATTAATCAAAATCTCCTCTAAGTAGGAATCCAGATTTGAAGAATGGAAGCCAGGCTACTGCTTTTCAAGCCACCAAAGAATTTTAAATGTTACAGAAGTGTTGCACTTGGTTGAGAAGCTGGGATGTTATAAAGCACAGAGCTGTATTAGTGTGCCTCTGCTGAATGATAAATGGAGTAGTGGGCTTTGAAAAAGGATGCAGAGTAATAAGAATGTCAGTAGAATATATCATGCAGGGAAAACCCATTGTCCATGAGAATCTTCAAAGGCTCATTTCCCACTATAGTATTAACCTGGCTGAATGCTTCAGCTAAGGGGCATAGAGGGTAACTAATATACCTAACATATACCATGGTAACATATTTATAAGGCAACATCCATAATGTATTACATCTATCCATGTAAACAAGTTAAGGTAGTACATAATTGTGTAATGCCTATGCTATGCAAAGCAACATGATTTAGGCTTTTTGAAAAAAAACCCCACATAGTATTTCTTCATCTAGAGTTACTTTACCTTTTCCAAGACACTGCAATAGATTTACCCTATAATCATTTCCTATTGTTACATTCTAAGGTGAAGTTCTAAATTTGACAGCAAAAATAAATATTTCTGGCTTCCTAGTCTGAAATGAAAGAATTTACAGTATTAAAAATTCTCAGCAAGTTGCTCCTCCAGAAAATCTCATTTATTCACATCTCATTTTCTAATAAACTAAAATATGTCTTGCCTCTGACTCCTATAAAAATTTCACACAGTGGACATGAAAGAAGGGAATCTGATTCATTTTTCCACTTCTACAGGAAGACAAGGCTTATTTCACAAACACCAGGATTATACAAGATCAAAATAATATCCATTAACATAAATTATTCTTTCTCAGATCTGTTTTCCTCTTGGTATTGCTTAACAGAAACCTAAGTAAATAAGTAAGTTTCTTTTTATGCCAGTGATTAGTAATGAATAAACAGAGCAAGTACTAAAGCTGACTTTGCACCTACTGAATGCTGCAAGTGTCTGTACTCGTTTGATATGCATCTAGCAAAGCTTGGATGTTCCCAAAAGGCCACTCCATGAACACTGAGAGAGCAGCGTCTGCTAGTGGTGCCTGTAAGACACAAAGACAGAAAATATTTATATAAGTGAGAGCAATGGGAAAGAATAAACCTCATTTAATATATAGTCCATGCTATTTTAAAGGCACACACAGAAACAATTTCATGTAATGATCGTCATTATATAGAGAGTAGTATAAGATCCTGGAACACATTTCAATGTTTACTTAATTGTTTTTTAGCAGTGTTTTCTTAATTAAAAAGATTTTTATGTTTTCCCTCATTTTCATCACTTTGCCTGATAGATCCAGTCAAATTGCTTTCTTGTCAGTTTTTTCTCTTTGGTGGCTATAGTGCCCATATGTATGTGTATACATATGTATCTATACAGATATATGTACACACACCACAGACCCATGCATATATGTAAGCTGTAAGAGACAGCATATGTACATGTGTATATTTACATGCATATGCATAAGTAGATATGTGAGGTTCATATAGATATATTCACATATATGCATATTTATATGAGTCTAGTAATAATTTATCTAGGACACAAAGCAAAATATTTCTCCTCTTTTTTTATCATTGTAAGATTGCTAAGTAGTACTGTACCTGTGGCATTGAGAGGACATCGATTGAATGCCATGTCCCCAGCTGGGGTCCTTTTCCACACCATTGACATCAAATAGTCTTCAGGACATATTTCATAAGGTGCTGTCATTTATAAATGAGAATTTAAATAGAAACATTAACATAGTATATATCAGAAAAATAAGGGTTCAGTTTCATCCTACTTTTTCCTGAGACAGGTATGTTAACATACCTTGGGTTAAGTTCAAAGTACAAAAATGAGAAACTTGACATTTTGCATAACTGTCTTTGTGATGGTATTAATTTCACACAACCCGTGGCTTTATTCTCCCCAGCAAACAAGCACTTTTCAGGTTGTAGTTACAATGTTAACAGGTTTGAATCTATCCTTGTTGCTCTATTTTGTTCAATAACACTAAGAAACAATCAGAAGATGATGAGACAAACTGTGATAAGTTATAAGGCTAATCTTGAACTAATTTTGTAAAGATTTTTCTAAAATTGAATCTTTATGTGAAAGAATCAGTTCTAAAATGACAGATGAAACATTAAGTATGCTAAAGGTGCTAAATTCTGAAGGTTATTATAAAACCTTCTGAAGGTTATTTCTTTGAAACATATTTCAGTACAAATTGTTACTTAAGAAAGTATAGTCAATAATGTGGGACTGAGGGTCTATAAAGCAAAATAACCTTTTACTGGTTATTGCAATACCATTTTAAGGGAAAAATATTGTCATTATTTTGTAGTAACAGAACTGCATGGGGAAAAATAAACTTCAGCAAATGATTCATGTTTTATTTTCACATGGTCACAACTACATATTCCTTTTGCTCTTTGTATGTTAGTGTAGATTTCAGTTAATGATTTTGGAGTAAATCAGATTAGTGCAGAAAACATCTGGCTGAAGTCATCTCACAACTCACATCACTGACATGTTAGTCACTGAAATCTAATTCAATCCAAGCTCAGCAGAGAAAATCAGGATTTTTTTATTATTATATGTATTTCCAGGAAAAAAAGTGTAACCCTGCTGTATTACAGCAAAATGGTTACAAAACAAGACAAAAGAAAAGAGAAAGGAAATTCATTCTAGCAGATGGTGTGATAAGGCAGAAAGCAATTCAATGATTCACTCATGGTTGCACGGGAAATCTCTAGCAGAGGCAGGAACAGACTACAGATTTTGCCTATCCCATTATCTAACCCATAAAATCGTCCATCTTCCCTGTTTTGTACTTCTGCTGACAGAAGCGTGAGCAAGGGAACTGAGTAGACTTTTGCACAAGGCTGTACTCTCTGTGTAGAGGACAAAGAATACCTAGCAGATGGCTCAGTAATACTAATATGTATCACAGTTGGGCAGAAAAATTGCTTGCTAAATTTGCCTCACCATCAGCATTCCTGAATCGTAAATCAAGACAGTTGGTGCTGCTAAAAAATCAAGAGATCCATTAATGGCAAAACCCAAAGAAAGTCAGTTGTACTCATAATCTAGAATACTAGCCCTGCTTCAGATATGCCCACAGAGTGAATGCATCAGGACAGTGTTACACTGGGAAAAAACAGATTTTGATAAACATAAGCCATCTGGTGACATGAGCAAAAGCAATTACCATTCTATTATGACCTTATAAACAAAAGATATGTTCTGTTTTGAGGAGCGTGAATTAACATAATAAGGAGGTAATATTATAAATTACATAAATTTGCTAGAGCTTAGAGCTCTCTGAGAACTATATTTGTTATGCAGCTGTGGCCATTTCAAATGTGTTGTGTTCACTAATCACCACTTTAGGTGCTGATTCTCAGAACTAAAACTCTTCTTCCCTCCATATACTGAATGTTAAATGTGAGTTTTTTTCTGGAAAAAATATATACCTGCATCCATATGCACACTTAAAACCAGCATATTTTCTCTTTTACATTAGCAAGACACAGGTAATATCAGAGATTTCCATGAATTTGGAAGGGTACTAGTGTGCTTTTGAATGAAATTTTTTTAGAATTTAAGATTATATTGAAACTCTAACCTGGTGCCAGAGATAAACAGTGCACTCGTGTGTTGTGTTCAAAGTAAAAGGCACTCCCAAGACCTAGAGTTATCAGGAAAGATGTGTGGGAGCAGCTGGAACTTGGAAGAAGTTCCACTTAGTCCAGGCAAAGACCTTTTCCTGGTCTCTGGCTGACTCTTAGCTTTTTAATGCCTCGTACAAGGATCAAGGAATGGTTCAGATAAAAACAAAGTTATTCTTCCCAAAGCTAAAACCTATCTGGCAGAGCTTACTCATCAGGCATCCACCCACATTAAAGCATCTGTGAGGCTGCAACCCATGTCGCTCATGGAGGCATTACAGTCACGCTGGGGTGGTACCATATCTGAGTTAAAAAGCCTTGTTGATCCTGCTAACTCTTCTCAGGACCAGTTGAAGTATTTCTGTAACTATGGCACAATTAATTCATAACACACCCACAGATAAATGAGTTTGCTGTACAAAATCACAGAGAACTACTATTTAGAAGCAAATAACAAATCCTGAGGTAAAATTTGCTATCATTGGCAAACAAAAGACAGGCCTCTTTCACTCACGAGGTGAATCAGCAGCATCTTCCCACACAGAGCATGCATTCAAATGTCCCACGTTACACTCTTGTAATGACAGGCCTGAATTCATCCCACCTAAGCACAAACACTCAACAAAGTCAACGGTCTAGAAGCACAGTCTTCTCCTGACATTACTGGAGAGAAGACATGCATCTCCCGGAGGAAATCAACCCAGCTGGGGTCTGTGGAAGCTCAGTACAACATGCAAAGCAGGAGACATGCAGCATCACAGAGTTTACCGTGTACACAGGCAGATAACTTATATGGGAAGGGAAAGTTAACCTACAGCACACAGTAGCTCAAATGATGGTAGAACTACATTCCTCTCCTGAATCTTAATTCAATGCCCCTGGCAAAATTATCACAAAGGCAATAGGAAATAAGCTTTTGGATGTCTTAAAGAATAGTGTTATAATCAGTGACAAAAAAACCCCACAATCCAAGGTTTAATTTTATTATTTAACTGAGTATAATTTGAATTATTTGAATCGTCTCCCTTCTCCTATTGTATCTTATCTATCTGATATTGCTGTGAAAAAAACTACCATTGGTGGGAAATGAGTATCTATTCTTCAGTTGTTCTGTACTCTTGTCTTTGGTTAACTAACAAGACAGTCTAGGATTGTTTTCAGTTGCACTTTTGCAACTTTTTTAGACTTTGGTCTAAAGTGCTCCTATATTAGGCTTTATACTACTGAAAATATGCTTATAGGAAAAACGTTGAGAATCTTTTTTGAGTAAAATCCACTTAAAGCATTAATATGGGAAATATATAGAGTTAATATATATTTAACTATTATGGAATTAAGTACTTCTGGAAACCAATGCTGTGTTGTTGAAACATGATATATTCTTAAAGCTGTCACAAGAACATAGTCATTTTTTTAATAAACATAAATTTACAGAAGTCTTCTATCCTATACACTGCTGCACTTTGGTTTTGGTTCTCCCATCTCTTCTGTTTTACTGACACATTTGGTGGAAATCTCCTTATTTCTCTTACACATTCTTCTGCAATTTTCTGATCACCTTGCCATGTAACTCCTTATCAGATGCAATTTCTTTTGTTATTAGCTGTCTCCATTATTCTTATGGGACAGACATAGTATTCATTCATCTTGTGTAAGTTTCCTGCCATGACTCCTGAGTGACTAGCTGCTTACCAAATATAGAACCTTTTTTTACTTTCTCTGATTTGTTTCCAATTTTCTGAAGTTATCCTTCACAGAAAAATATTTTGAGTGCAGAGTACTGCTGACCTACTAGGAGTGAAGTCTAGCTTTAGACATTTGGGATGCAACAAAGCAGCAATAACTGAACCCAAAATGTCTTCAGATCTTTGTTTTTCACTCCCAGATTATTACACAATGGAAGGGAAAAACAACAGTTTTAAAATTTATAGCTGTGAATAAAAAACAAATCACAAAGAAAGATACTCAAAATTTGCTCAGAAACCAAGCTTTTTAAGAAACCAACTTTCAGACAGTTGTTGCATATCGGTAAAACCTTCAGAAGTGAAGGCTTTGTAAAATCATGGCTTAGGCCTGCTACTTCAGCTAAGCAGAAATGGGCTATGGAAAAGTGATTCTGCTGAGTAAGAGGTAGAAAAGCAAGTTATGTAATCATCTTGTGTTCACATTGTGGTGTATGGTGGTTGGTTGAAGTATGTTTGTTATGATTTAAAAGTATGTGACTGATAACTGGTTAATGGCATCAAAAAGCCCAGTTTGTGGAATAAAGCAGCTCTCCTTTGCACCTGCCTGGGGACCCTGCATCACTTTGGACCCACACCTCACAGATCATACTTCTGAGCCTGCCTCTCTTAATGCTGCTGAAAGTAATTCAGTCCATGCCCCAGTCACTTGAAAAGGATCACTGAGAAACTACAAAGAAAATTTTGTATAATATTCAGATAATGCAGAACTCTAATGTACAGGCAAGATTTTCAGTTATCATGTAAACAGCTCTGTTTTCAAAGCATCTTATTAACATCAGTCAGAATAATAGAAGAAAGGCTTTATTAGCCTTTTGCTTACACAGTTTAAAGCAGCTATAATTTAACTTTTTGTAAGTCTATAAACCTCTGCGTGATACAAGCGGGTGCATACCCTTAACTTCATACTCTTAACAAAAACATTACACAGTTCTACACACCTGAGGATCTTGTTTTATGCTAAGCAATGCTAATACAAGAAAAACGATAAACACTTTAGTTTCTCACATTTTTCAGTTGCTTACACAGAACAAAAAACCAGTGAGACAAAAATAACTTTTCTGAGCTATTTTAGGGCTAGGAAGAAATGCATAAAAATAATGAAATTTGCTTATACTTTGAATAACTCTGTATAGTACCTTCCAATTTTACTTCCTGTGTATAGAATGCAAATCTGTATATAGTTTTATAAAATTTTGGTAATTTATCCACTATCTACATTTAAATCTGAGACTCTTCATTAAATGTCAGACTAGAGGAAAATAAATCTGTCTAATGGTCTGCACAAGCATAGCTTGTGTCTTCATGTCTAATGGTCTACACAAACATAGTTTGTTAAAAGGTGCTTTAGGTTATAGTTTCTATAAGCACACAAAACCTAATCTGGAATTAATCAAGTAAATAAATAAATTCACCAAATGGTAAATAAAGCTCTGTGTGCATTTGATTTGTAAATACATCTGTAAAATATTTTATTAACAGCAGGTGGCAACCTTTGAAAATTGGACTGCAGCAGTATGGCTTTACTTTTAAATATGCAAATGCAAATTATTTCAAGAATGGTTTTATAAGCAGCAGCTAGTTCATCTGACTGCTTATTAAGAAGATTCATATTAATCTTCTATTAGTGTTGTGCTTTTATAGAGGAAGTCTGCATTACCTATGGAAATTAGTTCGCTTAGGAATCCAATGCAAATACTATTTTGTACTGCTTTTCAAACAATGACATTTGTATTAAAATTAAAGAGATCATTTAAAAAGAAAGTTAAATTCATTTAACTTCTACAGTATAGTGTTATAACTTTCTAACTACAAATAGTCTTTTTTGTTGTTCTTCAAATGCAATGAAATTAATTATTTTACTGTACTGCAAATACCTTGAAAACCATTCTCTGATGGATGCCAAGGGATAAACATGCTTCCTATTAAAAATATGGACTTGATAACATAAAATTCATGTCTGATAAATTTCTCATTTCCTGACCTAAAGCATCTCTGCCATTTAAGTCCTCCTCTGACTAGCAGAGAACACAGCCAGCAAAAATGTCCAGAAGTCAGATTGCTAGATTGATTTTTTGCTACTTCCTGGCTTGCAGTTCAGATAACATAATTTCCCAAGTGAATGGCTAAAACATTTTACTCTACTAACACCTTCCTTTTTTATCTTTCAGCTACCCAATGGTGCATTCTTTTACTTGAGGACAATGTGTGTTTACAACAAATACTATCTGATTCACCAGATATTCTTTATTCATCGTATTTTAAAAAGTTCAAAAGTACACTTTTATTAGATTTTAGTGGGAAAGACTTAAATCTGTTGGGAGGGCAAAGTAAATGCAATACAAAGAATTATATTAAAAAAGTAATATATAAGCATTATATTAATGCTCAGTAGTAGAAAGATGTGTCTTTCTTTTAAAATTACTTTCATTTTTATAAAATATTTTTCATGCATTCATTCATTCTCTACACTATGGTAAGGCTCACTTTATCCCTTATTTTTACTGCACTGGAATTTACCCCACATGTATTAGAGATGTCACTTGTACACTGGATAAAAGGAATTCCAAATTACAAAACCAGCCCTGATATTCTCAGATACAGTGCATTCCAAGAGATCTTCTGTAACAAACTGTTCAGGTTTCAAGTACTATAGACATTCCTAGGCAACCAAATATTTTTTTAATGATAACTATTTTTACTATGCTACTTTGCTTTGCTCAAAACATGATGCATTGCTCATTTGTCTAATAGGGCTAATTTGCACCTAGCTGCAAAACCAGAAATCTACTGAGAAAACCAGCTGTGACTTGTCTAAAGCAAGACCAGATATGGCTCTTTATGGCTATTACTCTACAGACATTGATCTTGTCTGTCCTACAGCTGCCCATTATTGTAAGCCATATTGTAGTGTAAATAATAACAGCAAATATATTTTCATCTCACCAGGACACCTCTGTTCACTGCACCGTCTAACTTCCTCTCCAGTTCCTTCACACTGTTGCCCGGTCACAGCAGCACCCTGACAGATCCTTATCCGCCTCTCCCAGCCACCATCACAGGATTTGGAACAGCCACTCCAGTGGCCCCACTGGTTCCACTGGCCATTTGCTGTTTGGAGAAATATAATTACAGTGGTGATAATGCTCATAATGGAGAATTACTCTTTTTAAAAATTTATTTGTATAGTAGTATTGTACAGTAACAATATACATTTACAATATGCTTAAGTATGTTTAAAAGAAACTAAGTAAAAATATTTTTGCACATGATACTTTAAACTCTTGGTTTTTACATGCTCTGACTGAGCAAATGAGGCTTTAAAGGTAACTCCATACATCATCTACACACCCTGGAAAGGCTGCTTTTGTACTGTCAGATGATCATGAAGTAGTCTCAGCACAGAAGGGAATCAGTTAATAAATACTTACTTTCTAGGTTCATGAAAAACTTAAGTTCTTTAGGCTTCAAAAATAGCTGCCTAAAACTGCTCAGTGTCCTTCAAACAGCAATAAAAGCTGATGTGCGGCCTTCACGCAGCTTTTCAGGGCACTTTCTTCAGTTTTTTTCCATCATCAAGTAAATAAGAATGAGGCCCCAGAACTCAGAGAATCACAGAACTGTTAGGGTCGGAAGGGACCTCTGGAAATAATCCAGTCCAACTCCCCTGGAAGGCAGGGTCACTGAGAACAACCTCCCAGCTGGGTTTTGGGTGTCTCCAGAGAGGGAGATCCAACCTCCCTGGGCAGCCTGTTCAGTAAAGAAGTTCTTACTGGCGTTGACACAAAACTTCCTGTGCTGTAGGTAATGAGTTTTGTTTCAGCCTCCCGATGGGTGAGACGGCTCTGGCCCTCACAGCCCGCTGAGGCCGGCCCGCCCCGCACGCCCAGCTGCAGCGCGGCGCTGCTGCCGGAGTCGCTTGCTACTCACCGGTGCACTCGGGGTTGTAGCACTCCCGGCTCTCGGCCCAGGGCCCTCTGCACTCAGAGCCGCCGTGGGCCGCTGCCGTGCACTGCCTGCTTCGCTGCTGGGTGCCATTGGAGCAGGTCACCGAGCACTGGCTCCACGAGCTCCACTCCTGCCACTGTCCATCCACTGCCGCGGCGCCCACAAAAGAGATGGACACAGCAGAGTTACCATGGGAGCCAGGCAGGTGACCGCAGCCCCTCGGACTGGGCCCAGCCTTGCTTCTTAGGGCAATCAAAACAGCAACCAACGTTATGAGCCGCTTTAAGCTAATATAAAACTGTTATCCTTTTTCTTCAAGTAAAGAGTGTCCCATCACCTCTAATTGTACACTGATGTAATAAAGGATAAATAATGATTTTGGTCACATCCAGTTTGAAGCGTTTTATTAAAAACAAGGCCTTATAAAATAGACTGGTCTTTTTAGGCAAAAGTGAGGGCCATTCTTGTATCATGTAAATAAACTCTGAGCCCTCTGAAGTGATTTATAAAAGCTGCAGTGATAGTTCAGATAGGTCAGATTATGAAGTTATTGATCCTGATGGTGAAACTAGATGTCTTTAGTTGAACGGGAAAAGGAACATGGGAGTTACCACTTTGCCTCACATACCATCTCTTCTCTGTATTCACTGAATACATTTTTATCATTCATTCTCCCTGTAAGGTAAACTATCCCAGTTCTTCAATATTCTTTCAAGATAAAATGTAGCTGGACAGAAACCACCTTCCCTTCCCTTCCCTTCCCTTCCCTTCCCTTCCCTTCCCTTCCCTTCCCTTCCCTTCCCTTCCCTTCCCTTCCCTTCCCTTCCCTTCCCTTCCCTTCCCTTCCCTTCCCTTCCCTTCCCTTCCCTTCCCTTCCCTTCCCTTCCCTTCCCTTCCCTTCCCTTCCCTTCCCTTCCCTTCCCTTCCCTTCCCTTCCCTTCCCTTCCCTTCCTTCTCAGATCTGCTGTTGTGTTTGCATATTGCATAATCTTGCTGGATTTGCCAAGTTAAATGTCTAAACAAAATGGAAATGGTGGAAATGGGTCTGTATTTAGTAATTTGTATTAGCCCATACACTTGAGTTTGGATGAATATTCTCCTGAGTAAAGGTTAATACTGTTATTTTTAATTTTCTCCTGAGTAAAGGTTAATACTGTTATTTTTAATTTTGTTTATCAGAAAACTTCTTGAGGTAAATGAAAATACTGAAAACCCAAGATTATGAAAACCATAAAGCAATTATGCTTCCATACAAGTTAAAACTATATGATCAATAATAATAGAACCAGACAGTATGTTTAAAAACAAACAAGCATTATGAAATGTGTTATGACTAATTGCGCTAATTCAGGATCCTGCATACATAGAGATTGCGACAATCATCAGTTCCTCATTGCCCCTGCAGTTAAATATAATCTCAAAATGTAGGTTCTAATATAATTTTGATTAATACTCATCCTTGAAAACCTGGTTCTGTAACTATTAGAGCTATATAAGCACCACCACTCCAAACAAGGAATTTCATTTGGTGCACTTGCCAAACTCTGTTTTCAGAATTCTTCTAAAGGGGAGTTGGAGTAGCAACTCCCTAAGCTGTTGGTGTTAATATCTAAAATAAAAAGCAGAATCCTAAAGTTAGTGATTAAACATACTGTTCTGTATGGGTACACTACTGTTCAGTAAATAAATAGTAAACTATTTTGCTAATGTCAGACATTAACAACAGAACATTTCAAAGATACTATCCATATCCTGGGCCTAGGATCTCAGCACCAGTGAATTAAAGGGAGAGATTTTCCAAAGCTTTTCCCTAAAGTTATATATTAAATATTCTATGTAATGCCTGGTTGTGAACCACTTCTCGATGCAGATGCCTCTGAAGCTATGAAGCTGCTTCCTGATAGAAGAAGAAAGAAAATGGAAATCTTTCCAAACATGGATGCTAGTTCTACTCATTAATCATAAAAGGTTTATGTGAAGAGGAAAACATTATGGAAATGACATTTCAATGCACCCTTTTCAGTTTTATTTGTTGCTATATAGTATTATTTAGGGTAGGAAAGATCAAATCAATTATTATACTGTCTTTGGAGAAAAATCATTCTGTGGCTTCTCATATATTTAATACATCTCTCTTATTTATCTTTAGGAGAAAAGAGTATGTGAGTTTTCTATTCCAGAAATACCCTTAAAAAATAGAGAATTCAACATGAAGATTTTCTAAATAAATTGAACATGCAAACTGCGGCAAATATTGAGCAAGTACCTAAAGTGTTACTTTTAAATTTAACAGTACAGAAGGGCCTCTAAAAGTCATTTAAGTACGAAGGATGGTTCAAAATCCAGAGTTCTCAAGTAATTGTTTATTTTGACAGATTAGGTATAATATCTTTCCTGTTTCTTCACAATTCTGAAGGGAATTTTATGCATTATATGTATGCATGCATTTTGAAAAAGTCGGTTTAAATTAATAACAATCTAAAGACAAAAAGTTAAAAAAAAATTGAAAGAATACTTTTTTTAGTAAGCTTTAATTTTAGTGTATGGACAGTTTAACATTAAGCCCATGCATTGTTTATTTGGTTAGTGGCAATTTTTTGAAATTGGTTTAGCGTATAACTACCAGAAATGTGGCACCTAAAATTTGTACTACAAGTAAATTTGTACTACAAGAAAATTTGTACTAGGGGATTCAAATAATGCCATAGCTTGTGTGAGCCTTTCTGTCTGCACATATGTAAATAATATCCATTTTGAATAAATTAGGAATTCAAATATTATGGTTTCACAAATATGTTTGTCATATGATGAATAAATAATTACAGTGAATGTTGAAGCAAAGGTAATTCATACAGATATGGTAGACACAAACAATGTGACCTCTGAATGTCTCTCTTTAAGCCACACTCAGGAAGTTGTTTGTCTTTTGGTTCTCTGAGACTCATCCTGAATCAAGACTTCCTACACAACACACTCTGCCCTACAGAGAGAAAGAAACTAAATATTGTTTACATCTGTCGGGACCAGTTACCATCCTGGCTATATACTTTAACCACTACAGTCAGAATTATGAACATTATTACTCAAGCTAGTCACTTTGGATAATGTTTTTTGGTTTTTTTTCCCTGTGTGCAAATGGCTATAAAAGAAATCACAAGAAACCCACATTAAATGCACTGTAAGAAAGCAGAGAGTTGCTGTATGAGCTCACCAGGGCAGAGTGCAATATTGCAAGGTTTGTGCTGTGTTTCAGGTCCATCACATGATCTTCCCCCATACTGGGGAGGTATACATGACCTTGTCCTAGTTCTTTGGCCTCGACCACATGTGAATGAACACAAACTCCAAGGTGACCATTCCTCCCAAACGCCATGTACTGCAACAAACCATACAGATTTTAACCAGAAACAGACACACAAGTAACAAAAGGATTTAAAAAAAAAAAAAGAGCAATATTTTAAATACGAGTTATTTTGCTGCCTTCAAAGAAATCAGTCCATTGGTAAGCTTTATCATAGAAAAACACATACATTTTAAAACTTAGTTGATTTTAATTTAATCATATTTTCTCTAAAATATATTTAAAAATATACTTTGAAACATTTTCTCTAATCTTTAATCTTACTATCACAGTTTTGCTTCTTTGACTGTTTTACACAAGATGACTTTCTTCTCAGAAGTTAGTTATGATGTACTTTGGTCCCTGACTTGATATGTTTAATAGCCCTGATTTTCAGGAGGATAGTTTTTGTAAAAATCAGGCATATACTTTCTGTATCAAGGCAACCCAAAAATCTAGAAGCAATCAAAATTAAGCTTTCTTTTTAAATTACAGGAATAAATACAGTAATTTATTATGTCAATATCACAAATTGGGGCAGTAATCTTAAAGTTTTTTCAATTGTTTAAATTCTGGTGGAAACATGGCAGCAGATGTGGTTGATTATCTTCCTCAAAAATTCCAAGACCACATAAGTAAAAGAGATATGCACCATTTCCTTACATGAACATATTCACTGATTTAGCAGACCATAATACATGATTTACTCTTGGAAAAACATTCATTCAACAAACTGCAAATATCTTCAGAGTTCACAATAAATTACAAACCTATACCACTATCTTTATATTTGATAATATTTTTGTTTCTTATTATTAATATAAAGAATCATAGAAGATGAATCTCTACTTTAAGCGCTTTCTGCTGTAGGAGAAACTGATATACAATATCCGTGTGAGTGTACATATCATACACAACGCCTTTACAGAAAAATTCAGTGAAATTTTCAGAAAGTTCTCTACACATACATTCATAAAACAGTTCTATATAAATTGAATAATACTGCAAAACAAACTTTACCTATTTTTCTTCAGCTTAAATAAGAGCAGTTGCACAAATAAAAATTAGGGAATGTGAGAACAGGAATGTAATGATGAAAATTGCAGCAATGTTAAGCACTTAAGAGAAGTTCAAAGACACAGTATCCAGACTGAACATCTCACTCAGTACCACATAATTCTGTTTCTGAAGCCCTGTCTATTTGAAGGGTGTCTGGAGGTGCAAACTGTGTATAACATCTGAATGTATCAGTGGTAATGACTCACAACATTACAGAAGAAATAGATTTTCTGTTTTGTCCTCACTTTTTTCATCACTGTGAAAGAACTTCTCATATATAGGTTTCCTATGCCCTGAAGGGACATATCACCCGCCCAATTTCTACAAATACAACCCTTTTCTTGAAGGAATCAGAATAACATTTCCTGAGGTGAAATTCAGTTGCAAGGCTGTGGAAGGACATTCAGCTCCCTGGCATATTATCACAAATTCATCAGTAAGATCAAGGGGAATTCAGCAAGTAGTTAAGGTCTATTGCCTTTCATTAAAAGTAAGAAAAATTGTCATGTCAGACACTGTGTTGAGATAAAAAGTTTGTTAGTTAACTTCTGAGAAATTGTACCCGACAGAAAATGTCAAATTTTATTCAGGGAAGATTTTAACCCACTGGACAACAGCTCAATTGATGAAAGGTTTTCATTTGGTCACAAAAAAGTGATTCAAAAAGATCACATCCTACATCCTTATTATCTTACCCAAAATATCACATCCATCTGCATTATATTAAAAAAAAATAACCTTCAGGAACAGTCCAAAGTAATGTTAAAGTGACAGATTTTAGTCTAGTTAGTTTAGAAACCTTGATTAATTGTGACATTTTTGTCAAAACCAGAAAGTCTAGCACTTCTAAAAATAGTAAATTTATGACTATACCTGCACATAACTTCTTTTAGTTTCATTTGTTCTCAACAAGTACTATACTTCTGTGGCTGTTTTGATTCAGCTATATAATCTAAATAATTTTTTCTCACTGGCAAAGTATTAGATTACAAATCCAAACACATCTCTAAGATTCCCAATTTTTATCATATGAGCAAAATTAAGGAAAAAAGTTTGTCAATCAGATTCCAAACAATAACCAGTAATAACAATGACATAATTTCATCTCCTGATACTACAATGCTTGATAAAAATGGTCAGATGCAACAAGAAGTTTAAAAAGTTTAAAACTTAGCTAAACAAAATTCATCCAAGTTCTAAAAAGATCATTGTCAAGGAAAATAATAAATTGGAAAGGTCTTGACTCTATGTAGACATAGAGTAGGACTTTTCAGGGCACATATAAGTTTAAGCCTATTGCTTAATTTGGAATTTTAATTCTATGCCATCAAAATATTCTAAGTTAGTTGTCTTTATTTGAGAAATTAAAAAAAAAAAAAAAAAAAAAAAGTGCTGAATAGCACTTTAAAGATACTGTTTTTAACCAAGAGGATGTATATTTCTTCTAGCAAGAGTTGACTGCATGCTAGCAGCAGCACAGAACAATTCTTACGTGATTTTGGAACTAAACATAAGCCAAATCAAAATGTTTCATTTTGGGTGCACTGAAAGTAGCCTCTATTTGTTTGTGGTTTAAATTAAGCTGCGCCAAAAATCATCTTCCATGACAAATTTTATCTCAATAAATAAAAATTTCACAGCACCTTCTTGCATTTATAGACATTTGTATCTGAAACTAGTAGTCCAGTAATAAAGTCAAGGATGGAATAGGTGTAACACTAAAACAATGCATTACAGAAGTGCCCATTATTATCCATATTATCTTTAAAATAACATCTTAATTTAAAGTTTCTTAACCCTGATTTTTCTTTCTGGTATTTTATTTACATCTTCTTTCTTTAACACTATTTTCTAAATGCAAAAAAAAATCCCCTATAGCATCTGATGAATTATAGCCAGATGAGCTATGCCAAATTACACCAGATGGAGAGCTGGCCCGCAGAGGAGTTACTGTTTTCTATAACACAGTTTCAGATGCAAGATTCATTATTTGGGACAAAAATATTCAGATTATTGCCAGTTTCTCTGTCAAAAACATTGCTAGCACAACAAGTCTGGATTACTGCAAAGCATCTTTCCCATCTCTCTGCCACTCTGCGAACCTAATCATGTTGAAGTGAACACCCACAGTGTTCACAACACACAACTGCTGTGAAGTGGAAGGAGGCGTTAGGCCATGCTGGCCCTCATCCTACAAACATATTTTGTGAGCTTTTTATTGGGGTTTAAATGCTTTTGATTTGTTCAGCTTTAAATTGAACAGATATTGAAAAATTATGATGGCCATTGATGTGGTGCAGGTCCAGTACTGTTTAACCCCTTCATCAATGACACAGACAGTGGGATTGAGCACTCCTTCAGCAAGTCTGCAGACAACACCAAGCTGAGTGGTGTGGTTGACAAACCTGACAGACAGGATCTGGTTGACCAACCTGACAGAGAGATCTGGACAAGCTGTAGAAGCAGGCCCATGGGAATGCTATTAGGTTGAACAAGGTCCTGCATATGGCTTGGGGGCAACCTGGGTTCAACACAGGATGGGAGATAAAGGGATTGAGAGCAGCCTCGAAAAGAAGGACTTCAGGCTGATTGTGAATGAGATGTTTGATCTGAGCCAGCAGTGTGCACTTGCAGCCCAGAAAGCCACCCACATCTTGAGCTGCATCAAAAGCATCATGGCTAGCAGGGTGAGGGAGGAGATTCTGTCCTACTCCACTCTGGTGGGACCCCACTTGGAGTGTTGCATCCATCTCTGGGATCCTCAGCATAGAAAGTCATGAACCTGTTGGAGCTGGTCCACAGCACTGCAACAGAGATGATCAGAGGGATGGAACATCTCTCCTATGGAGACAGGATAGAAGAGTTTGGGTTGTTCAGCCTAGAAAAGGTGTCTCCATGGAGATCTTATTGTGGCCTTCCATTACTTAAACGGGGCCTCTAAGAAAGATGCGGACAAACTTTTTGTCAGGCCCGGTTGCAATAAGATGAGGGAGAGAAAAAAGGGAGGTAAGTAAAACTACCTTAGCAAATAACACCAGGCAAAGTATAGCATTTGAGAATACAAATGTTTGAAATGGCCTAGTGTTTTCCTGCTCCTGCCATGTCTTGCTCTACCCATAAGCCTGAAAATGCTAAACTACAGCTAAATTTTGTGGCAAAAGGTGTTGAAGGCAATGGAGAAGGAGAAACAGAAGCTGAGATGATCTGCAGGCATGGAAACCCCATGTTCTTTCCCCTTAAGTTTTAGCTGTGTTAGAAATTATTCACTAAGCTGAAATGAATCTGTAGCACTGCAGTAATGGGTTTTGAGGTGTCTCCACTCACAAAAGAATCAGTGGCAATGAAAATTATCTGAGCTATGTTTTGTTGTCTACTATGCTGCACTTGTCTAGAATAGTATTGGTCTGAAATAAATATAAATAACCCAAAAATTATATAAAAAGTGGTTCCTTCATTATTTTGCTTGAACTATCAATAATACTATTTTGAAATTTAAAGTTTTATTCCAATACATACATATATATGGAGCTAGGTGAATCCCATTTTCCAAATTTTCCAGGACACTGAGATCACAGAGAAACAGGCTCTCTAACATTCCAGTGAGTATCTTGGACAGCATATAAAATATGTTAAAGTGTATATAAAGAATATCTACAGGTAATGGAAAAAATACTCTGAAAGCTTTGCATTAGTATTTGCAAGTTTAACAGGTTCCTTTGAAGTCTGTGGATAGATGCACAGTAGGTCATTCTGCATATTTTTTTATGATATATATATTTTGATTAGGAAACATTCCAGCTCTCACAATGCCCCTCACCCTTTTATTAATAATTTTTTCAAATGTAGGTTTTAAATACACTAGTGTACAGACCATATATTTTTTTTATGGTTGGACCAGGGATAATCTGGAACTATGCAACTTTCTGAGTCAGGATACATAATAGAATGAGGACAGAGGATATTTGGGCTAATAATTAAAGGGATTTTTGAAGAATTAATGGATCTGTGCCTAGGAAAAGTATATTTCTAAATTGCTAATCTTGCACTCTGTAGTCAGACAGAGAATATGAATTAATAAGGCTATTGTAACTGTATGGAAAAATATGCAAGATTAAGACCAGAAAACTAATTATTTAGGAAGGATAACTCAAGATACATAGAGATTATCAGAATCAACTGTGGTGAGCTGAAAAAGTAAATATCTTGGCAGTGTAGACACTAAGAATTGGTAGCCTTTGCTCATACTAGGTATGTGGAAAGCTGTGTCCTGAAGTGTGAGGATATAAGGAAACAGCTCCTTTGTCACCTGACAAATATGGAGCAGTGTTTTGGGGTGAGCATTGTTAAAAGTTTGTTTGACCATATCATATATAAGAATTAACTTTTTTTCGAAGTTTTAATTGAACAATTTCATTACCTTGGCTTTTGCATTACCTGGATTTTTGTTTTGTGTTGCTTTGTTTTTGTATGAAAACTTTGTATCACTTTCTAGAGAGAATGAAGGTAAAAATCCTGAAAATTAGGTGATTTAATCCTCTTTCCTCTTCTTAGTACTGATTAGCAAGAAATCAGGCAGAACTCATTGTGAAAGATGGACTGTGTTTTCGTGTTCATTCTTCACATAGTTTCAAACGAATACTTAAATCTATCTTTGACTGTTTGCAATGTTTGTTCATTTCTTTTATAGTTCTCTTTCATTTATTATTTTTGTACTTGAGAGTTCTTTTGCAGTATTTCCCACCTCTGGCACAATCTAAACTACTTTGTTTTAGAAATATCTGCCATTTTTGTACGGACACCCTTCCATGTGTAAAGTTTAACCACTACTAAAGCATTAAAATTCAGATCAAACTAGACATTTCTACTCTGAAATATTACAAAATTTCATGTGAATTGCTTAACCTAAGCACAATAGGAAAACATTAGGTGTAGAGAGCAATTCTTGTTACCATCATGCATTATCTAGGGACAATCTTGTAAGTTGTCTTCCATTACAGAGGCTCCCTAAATGCTTATAATGCTGATATACAAACTCTGATGGGATTGCATGCACTGCCCAGTATTTTTCAACACACAGTAACAGCATGAGAGTTTGATTCTCCATATTACTGCTCATTGAGATAAAGTCCACAAGTTCTCTGTGTATGACAATTTAGTTTCCTTCAAAAATGTACTGTTTCCCCAGAAGCTGAAGACAGCTCATCACCCTCTTGGGATTAAATGTTACAGAGACCTGAGGAATTTTTACATATGGTGTAGAGGTGTTTTTTGTTGTTGTTGTTGTTGGTTTTTGTTGTTGTTGTTGTTTCTTGTTGTTGTTTTTTGTTTTTTTGTTTTGTTTTTGTTTTTGCATTTCAGTCACAACAGAGGAAAAATAATGTAGTCATGGGGCATATGCCTCCATCTTGCTTCCCATCATAGATTAATCCACAGGTAGAGTCTAAAGAAAAATGTGCCCTTTCAGCAACTAACTTGAATATGCCTGTCTCTTCTCCTTAGTGTATAACTACTGCTGAACTCCAACAATGTCCAGATCTCTCAGATAAAAGGAGTAAGAAAACTGTGATGCAAGACACTGATGACCTTTGCCGTGTCAGATGTAAGAGAGTTACTTTTGTCTGATCTTTTTCCCTTTGATAGGTAGCTGTTGCCCTTTCTTGCCAAAACAATGTAAAGGGAAGTCCATGAAGACATAACTGCGCACAGAACATTGCCTGGCCCATTGCCTAGAAGAGAGTATTCTAAATGGCAAAACAACTGCAGTGTCAAATAATATATATAAACCCACCCTCTTAATTAGTCTCTTTCCCTTAATGTATTCATGATCTGTATTTCTTCCCTAGTTTGTCTTTGTACTCATGCTAACTTCTCTTTTCTGAGTGAAAATGAAAGAATATAGACCTTTAAAAAAAAATACGAAACTGTCAGTAAAAAAGGTGCTCGTTCCATATCTTGACGGTTCTGAAAATAAAATTAATAACCTACATGAAAAAAAATTCACAGTACAATTCTCTGCTTTAATTGAAATGCCCCCATGAAATCCATATTAATAATAATAAAAAATAAAAATACATCGTTTCAAATTCTTATCATTACACAGTTCAAAAACATCCACAATTTTATTTATTGGCTGCTAACACTACCTGGACAGAGGGCAGTGTTATTGCAAACCCTTGATTCTCTTAAAGGGCCGCTGCAGTGTGTCCCGTAAGGTGATACACAAGTTCTGGTTCGCACCTGCGACCCTTGACCACAAGTAACTGAACACGTACTCCACTGGGCCCACTCTTCAACACCAGATTCACCTGTATTCAAGACAACAAACAAACATGAATATAGACATAAGTATTGACACAATTTTTTTTTTCTGATGCTCATTATCATCTGCTCTTATAAATCAAAGAAAAATGTACCACACCAAAATAAATATTTAAAGGTTTATGGAGTAAAGCAGCTGTGAAAATGTGCAATGAATAGAAAACAAAGACACTCAAAGACACTTACAATGCTGCAATCACATAACGCCTGTCAGAGGGGAACACTTTGATGTCTTAACATCATTTACAACTTTATGAGAACTACTGCCCTTCAGCACTTCAGAAACAACACTACCCTCAGGATTCTGTAAGTATATAGACAACTCTTTTTATATAATAGCAGAGGATTTATCTTTGATATTTATACTTATCCCTCTAGAATTAAGGCTCAGTAACAGTTTAAAGAACCCTACAAATAAGGGAATTCCAATGAAAAAACCCTAGACAAACCAATCCCTAATGTCTTACATTTTCTTCAGAAGAGTCATATAGCATTTAAAAGAAGTTCCCTGGCAAAGAAAACATTTTGTTTACTAAATTTTAATCTGAAATGTGGGATGGAAACTGATAATTAGCTGCACAGATCTTGATTTTGACCTACAGGCATGCTGAATTCTTGGGTGTGCCAGACCTCATTACTGCACATAATGCATACTACTATGTCTAAAATTGTCAGATGTGATTTATTAATACTGTATATAGGAAAAGAGGAATTTTTTTTTTTTTAATTTTGGAGAGATAGAATATTATACTTTTATTTCTAAAAGCAAGTAATGCATAAAGTTTTCTTGCATGGATGCCCTGGAAAGAATGCTTGAATTTAATTCTCATGAACAGCTATACACATGATTCTGGCATTCCTTTCCCAAAGGAACTCCTGTTCAGAAAAATAGATCCCTCGAGTATTCTCAGAAAGCTAAAGCAAAAATAATGTGAATATACCTCACTAAGCAATTTGAGTAAATGATTGTACATTGATGTTTAGGTTCCTCTTTTAAAAATCAGCATGTAATGTAAAATGGCAACTGAAACCCTTGTTGCATGCTTGATTTTTAAGTGTAAATCCTTTTTGAAACTAATGGCACTTCCTGTTTTAAAATCAGTGGCATGATAAACTCTGCAGACTTGAAGAGCTTGCTTGAAATTTCAGTTGTCTCAGTATACATGTAGTCTTCCAGTAGTTTTGATACTGATCACAACTGAGGGATTGTCTGCATACCAGGAATATTCTGGTGCTATCTTCCAAGAATGCAGTAAATGACATGCTATTTCTTCAAACTGTGCTTTGTAGCAAGAATCTGTGGATCTGTCCAAGCTGTCTTCTCTTTTAAGGTTCAAGCACAAAACCTTTGGAAAATGATTGTTTCTGCTAGACTTCTAAGATTCAATTCTGAGGCTATTCAATGCTTTACCAAAAAAAAAAAAAAAAAAAAAAAAAAAAAAAAAAAAAAAAAAAAAAAAAAAAAAAAAAAAAGTGCTTCTTATTCAGTAAAAAGAATATTTTATAATTAGCACACAAATTCTATGGAAAAACACAAAATTATGAGCTTTCTACACCCAAAATCTCACCAGTGATATTTGTAGTCCTTTTCTTTATTTGTTAAGTGAAAAAAAAATGGGGGGGAAAAAATCACTGATTAAGTTCATGTAACATGAATTTATCACTTTGATTAGGCAGTTAGATGGCTTGGGTTCAGGTTAGATGATATAACATGCTAAATATATTTAAAGTGTATGTAGACATTAAGAATTGTAGAATACGTACTATAAGCCCTATATGCATGGTAAAAAGACTTGTATTACTGAGAGTTCCTAGGCTAATACTTTTTGTCTTTTTGACAAGTTGGAAGTTTGACTTTGCCTTTATTAAAATGGTTTGGATAAAAGATCAAACAGCAGAAAAAGTCTAAACTATGTTTCTCAACACGTTCCTCACTATGTAGAACAGTTATATATACTCAGTGTAAACAATCTGTTATCCAACACAGGTTGACAGTGCATAGCTAATAAAATACAGAGATTAAAAATTTTAAAGAAATGTTTTTTATATTTTAGAGTGATAAAAATTTTACTCTTAACCCATGGAATATGATGGAAAATATCAGCAACATGATTATTACATTGTTGTCAGACTGTTATGTGACTGAGTGAATTTTGAAATTAGTATTAATTATTAGAAGTTCTGAGAATATATGTTCATTTACAAAAGGCATAATCTCTTAACATACATCATCATATGTAAAGAAGTCTTAAACATTTGCTGGAGAAAGATCCTCCATATTAACATGCTGTACAGTGCAAAAAGAGCAAAATGAAGACCAGCTGCTTTCCTTCTTTTTATGCAATGCATTATGATTTTTTGGTAATTTTTAAATTTTCAGAGTATTTTTTACTGCTTTTGGGATGATTATTATTTATTTTAAAAGATTTAAAAGAAGGTAATATCTTCATATATATATATCAGTATATCATTGCTGTGTACCATTTTAATTTAAGCACATAAAGAATGCTATATTTTCTAGAATAAATATAGGTTGAGTACATAATCTGCAAATATATCTTCCAAATATATTGTTTGCTTTTCTCTTATCCATTTTTTTCTTTTCTGAAATAAAAATTTTGAAAGGGCTACTTTTTATTTACTTTCTTGTTTTCTGTTATTTGAGAGCTCTTGAATTTTTATACCAATCAAAATAAATCTACAAGCTCAAATTATCTCTTAGCAAGCTACCAAACTCTTATTCTCCCCTGCTGTTTGACACATAAGAGGAAACATAACTTACTGTATGGAAGGCCTCATTGATCTGTGTAAAACTTACCTGCATTATACTCTCTAAATCCCATAACACCTAAGGGAAGGATCAGTCCAAACACATAAAATGACAAATATAGAACAAGAAATTATTCACACAGTATTTTAAAATAAATGTTTATACTGCCTCATAACACTCTTCAAAACCATACTTTAAAACTCTTCCATTCTCAGCAAAATTTGGTGGATTAAATCCACTATTCTAACAGTATTAAATGCTTTTCATAATTTTTTTCCAGGACATCTCTCTGCCTTTTAAAAACATACAAACATTTTATTGCACTTTTGTATCTGTTTTATTATTACACAAAATAAAATATCAGGGCTTAAAATACAAACTCCATAAACCCAGTAACCAATTACTATTAATATTTCTTAGTGAGTAAATTAATGAGATAGATATGTTAGAAAAAACCTTATGAATCAGTTTAGGAAGATATCACAATCATTTTATTGCAAGAAAAATGAATGCATTACAGGTGAAGAAAATATGCAATGATCACTACAAAGGAAAAACAAAATGAAGAGATGAAAATTAGTATGTCCAGAAAGAGCACAAGTATTACTTAAAATGTGTTAACCTGTAGCATGGAAAACATAGATTTACCCGAACTTTGGCACATCAATTTATATGCTCATACATCTCACATGCTTTCAAAACAGGACCCTGAAAACCAATCCTGCATAATTCTGAACGCTCATCTCCCACTCTACACGCACAATGTATTGGAAGGTGATGGTATAAGTGCTGCATTTGTAATGCAGTTCTCTAGCACCCATAATAGATGCACTGCAATGCATGACTAAAAATTATCAAATACAAGATTTGCATGATATGATTAAAGTTTTCAGGATTTATATGGGGAAAAAACCCAGATAATTTTACTGATTTTTTGAGTAATTGTATGAATTCAAAAAGCAGCATAAAAGCAAAGGTGTTATTCTATGTAGTAAGCAACTAACAATATATGTCTGAGCTAGGTATGTAAGTGATAAGTTCTACTTGCCTAAACAGAAACTTCATGAAGACCTAGGGAATTTTAGGCTCCCTTCTTCCACTGCATTTGCTTACAGTAGTATCTGGGAGTCAGCCATAAAAACAATCCAATAGATTAATATGAGGGAAACCAGACTTTTCCCCATTATAAATTTGTTACCAAACTGATCTACACTGATTGGCTATACATATTTTGTTTAATACATTGATTTCTGCAAATCCATTAAGCAAAGCACCCTACCACTAAGGAAGACAACATGCAACACAACTAGAAGAAATTATAGCTCTTTTACTGAAGTACATAAAACCTGGAAGCATTATGTACAACTGATGCAGGCGTATATTCTAGGTTAGTTACCATGGAATACAGAGGAAGCCGTTTCAAATCCGTACAAAAATTATGGGGCACAAGATTTTCAACTCAGTAACTCACTGGAATGGAGTGTATAGGGTACCAGTAAAGAGTTAGCTTTTACCAACAGATACATGGATCATTATTGAAGTCAAAATGAACACTAGCTAAGGTGCATGAGTGCTTAATTCAACTCACCACCAAAATTTTATCATTGACCACAAAGACAGCTATGGTAACTGTTGGTAAACTGGCTACTCAAGCAATTTTTTTTAATCACTTCAGTTCCAGGTTCCCAATATCATCTTGATATCTTTAGATAAAGAAGATGAAGTTGCTCGAACAAAATTAGAAAATATGTTTTAGATTAAAAACTGTTAGATAATTTGCACATTCAATTAAAAACTACTTACGGCCAATTTCATTTAGCAATTATGAATCTGGAAACTAGAGAACAGAGCATCGTGCTAGGCCAAAGATAGTAAATGCTAAACGCATGCACATTAAAGTCACCCCAGTAATTAATTAATTTGATAAATGCCTAAAGCTGGGATTAGACAGTCTATTTATAAAGAAATTCTGAAGCATGTTCTTAACATCTTTGAAAAAAGGTTAACATGTCACAGTGAGCTGTCCTATGTTTTGTACATGTGAAACTGCTTTTACTACTAAAGAAATTAATGCTTACACTTAATGATTCAGTATTCACATTCACAGTGCATGTTTTTGCATGATCTACCTAATTCTTAGCTACTTTATTTATGGACTTTAACTGGTGAAAAAAAATAAATTATACAAAAAAAGTATCAGCTTAGAAAACTGACAAATATGCAGCAAAAGATTATGGAAACATGCAGTGGTCTTGCTAAAATTAACAACAGTAAATAGAAAAAATGTAACTGATGTATTACCAGTTTGTGCCATAAATTTAGCAGCATCAGCTTGTTCCTGAGGGACCCTTTTTTCATGAACAGATCGAGGTCGCTGACTTTTAATTGTATGATCTCCCATCATTCCAAATTCTAAAGACAGAATAAAGGTTTATGAAAGCTTGTGTGTAGACATTTCTCAAAAGTCACATACTGTCTCATGCAATATGTTCCTAAACATACCTGGAAGTTGCTGGCAAGAGTCAGGCAAGTGATCATGGCAGTTAACATCAACTTAACTTTGCTACACTCAGCTTTCAATAAATACTTAAATTTATGTCTGCAGATTTTCCAACATGAATTTATTTATGAACCAACATTCAATGTAGTGACACATACTATATATCAGCTGTATGACAGGGGACAAAAACAATTATTCAAATGCAGACATTCTATTCCTTTATTTTAAATCAGTGCAAACCACACCAGAAAATAACTATGACAGTGTTAGACGTTGCTGTTCTGTGGCAGAGCCTGCTCCTCCTCCAGAGGACTTCTATTTCTGCACTCATCTTTCAGGCTGATGAAGCCTTCAACAGAGATAACAAGTCATCTTTCAGAATGGTGGCAATGGAAAATGGTAACAATTTAGCCAATGAGCTGTTTAATTTTTCGGCTGAATACAGCAGAATAAGTGCTTGTGATCTGTTTCCTTCCTGAAACCTCTCAGTTAAAAAGACTATAGATTGTATCTTACTCTCCACATTGATTTTAATAGGGAAAACGTATGAAAAATAAGTGACATCAAGGCCCAGAGTGTAGGAGACAAGAGTGCTTTAGTTGTTTATACTGTTATCACTGCTGTCATTTTCCCGCTCTTGTCCTTTGCAAACCTCCTAGACTTCTACCTTAGCTCCACTTTTCATTTCTGTAATGAAATGCAGAAAGTCTTTTGCACTTAGAGGGGGACTGCTGTGTCTCTAGAACGGTTCCCTGTGATTCTCCCAGGCGCACACACACAGCTGTCCATAGCTCAGTGCTAAATATTCTGGAAAAAAATAAACTGGGACTCTAATTCAGAAAGCATGTGCTGGGAAATGTGGATTAACATTGAAACTACTTCAACTACAATCACGTAAAGTTTCTGATGAGGCAGAAGGTGTCTGAAACACTAGGAACACAAACATTAAAAAATACCTTTCACTGGAAGGTTACCTTGAAAATGCAAAATTCAAAATTCGCCCCAGTTTGTAAAGGCATGAAGATAATAAAACTTACCTTTCTGCCTCAAAAACCACAAAACATTATATGAGATGTAAATATCACTTATTTGTAAGTATTATTTGCAAACACATTGTCTTGATAAATCAATAAAAACATTAAAATTTCTATTTAAAGAAACAATAAAAGGTAAAATTATTTTTAAGGGGTCAATTAGAAGAAAGTTGTTTTTTTTTTTCTTTTCTAGTAAACTTTTCTAGTAAATTAATGTATTTCTCCAAATTAGCACTTCTTTTTAAAATATTCATTAATGGCACCACTTAAAATATAAATTTAATTATTCATTTGAGAACAGCAATGCAGTTTGCATTCTAAAGAGAATATTTGAAAATATAATTAATAAAATATATTTTGAGGATTAAACATTCAACATTTTTAATACATCCCAGAAATAAATATAAAAATATAATTCAATTATATATATATATACATGCAAATATATGATATATATATATATGTATGTGTATATATACATATGTGTGTTAAAGAATTTATGAATACATTTTACAAAATACACCTCTTCTACAACTCTTCTGATTTAAGATGCTTTTTTATTCTGTGGAAAATCTCTTATTACAATCAATATTCTAATGCAAATTATGATTAGAATATTTTTACAATTTTTACCAAGTGCAGTACAGATGACACATTTAAACTGAAATTAATAACATGGTAATAGCAGGAGACTTTACATAGCTTTTCCCCCAAAGAGGCTGTCACAGTAAGGCATGTTTACTCTGAGTTTGCTGCCTGCGTGATCTCTGCTTGTCAGGCAATTTAGAGGGTATGGCACCATTCTTGCAGAAGATTTAGTTCTACTTTTGAAGCTACAGAGTGCAATAATGGGAGACCTTTGCTAGAGGAAGGCTTTCCAGAGGCATACAGGGAGGTGGTGAATGTTCTGGTCCCAGTCCTGCAGCACCTTGTGCTGGGTGCAGGCACATGTGGTGTCCTGCAGGACAGAGACTGCTGGTGAGGAGGCAAAAAGACATCTGGGAGATCAGTTCTCTGCATTGTGGATAATACCTAATGTGGCTCCAGTCATAACGATGGAGTTACCAATACCACTGAGCATGATTATAATGCCTCATTTTTTTTTCATTTTTCCACTTAAGCAACAACACATTTTCAATTCACTTCAACTACTGCTGATGGTCTTTGGAGATGCACTTTTCAGGCATGAATCTCCCTTTGATATATTAAGCATTTATATAGCAAGTATATATTAAAGATAAATTTTTCATTACCCAGATAAAAATATTTTTATAAGTTTTGTCAAAAAATTGAACCAGACTTAAGCAATACTCTTATTTTCATATTCAGCTGAACTATTTAACCACATGAGAACAAAAGTGGTACCAGGAAATGCAATGTACTGGCATGGGTGAGACCTCATTAAAATTCAGGCCTCATGAGAAAAGGAAAAAAAAAGGGTCAAGTACATTTTCGTAATGTGATCAGAAATGTCCACTTTCTGTGTATAAGTACAGACAACGGTGTCAAAATTGTTTAATCTAAGAAGCTTAAGAGTAATGCATTTTTAGGAAGCATTTTTAACATAATATCTTACTTAAGTTTACAATTAATACTAAATAGAATGAAACTTTCCTTCATTTTCAAATCCTAGGTAATAAATACAGTGGGTGAATCCATTACGCAGTTTTTTCCCCTCAATACTTCACAGAGAAGCAGTATCTAAATGCTTTCTGGGCTGGGAAAGGTTTTTAACCTAAGCCAGCCTAGAGTATGACTAAATGGCACAGTAATTTCAAGGATCTGTTTGTGTGGGGAAAGGTGGTTAAGAATCATCCTAATGTAGGCAGTATCTGGCAGAGGGGCATCTTGCAAGGTCAAGTCAGCATGATGCAAGACCTGATATCTGGATATAATATTGGATATTTGAATTGACATTCTGAGTAAATTAATTTTTATCATTCACACTCTTCTTACCTAGTTCTTGCTGCTGAAAATAAGTTTTCTAACCCAGAAGAAGGTATTTTTGTAGACATTAGTTTCCAAAGAGAATTTTTTTGGTGATGTCTGTCCTAAATTTTATTTGGGTGAAACAGGACCGTTCTCCGCTTTTACCTCAAACATTGATATTAATCTTATTGTTCCATTAAATACAGGGGAAAAGTAAATCCTTTCAGCAACAAATAGGTGCATGATCTAATTCAGAAATGGACAGTGTGACTCTAAGTTAGGCCTGGAAACATGCAAGGTTTTAAAGCCTTTTAATTACATTGTTAATGCTGTAATCTACACAGCATTAAGATAAAACCCATAAATACCTCAAACTGTAAATAAAAATAGCATTATGGGAAATCTGGAATAACTATAACCAGACCAAGACTTATAACAAATCATAACACATTCCAAACATTTGCAGTAGAAAACCTGAGGTTTAGTTATCTGACAAAAGAATTTGTTCTGCTATCAGTGGTCCTTTGGTGGCTATGGAAGTACAAGGGATCACTGCAATAGGATGCCTATTTTATCACTTCTCAGCTGCACATAATGGATCAATACTTCAAAGAATTTTAGTGATGCATATATTTTAATATGGATGTGATGTATCATTTGGTTAAGCATTGGAACACATTGTCCAGCGAGGTGGTGGACTCACCATCTCTGGAAGTGTTCAAAAATGATTGGACATGGCACTAAGTGCTATGGTTTAGTTGGCATGGTGCTTTTTGGTCAAAGGCTGATGATCTTGGAGGGCTTTTCCAACATAAATTATTATCTGATTCCATGATTCCATTTTACATAGCTGAGGCATGTAATATATTTCCATGCTTTCCAGGAAAGAAAAGAAATTGCAATTACAAGGTTTAAAGTTTGGTATTATTTACAGCTCTTATAACTAGTTCCATTTGCTTTACCTTTATTTTTATATTATGTTATGTTATGTTATGGGAATTTTTATTCCTATTGAGTAAACTTTTTAGTTTTTAAAGGAGAAGCTAAAATCTTGCAGCCAGTGTAGGTGTACATTTTTAGGAGAGAAGAGAGGTGCCATGTGCTCTCTGTAGGAATAAAGAAGAAAAAAAATCTGTTAACAGTGTAAAAATGCAAACTAGGACAACTGAGAAATACAAAAGAAAAATACCAGCTTTGCAAGGTTTTACTCACCAAGGCTAGTCTTTGCTTTCTGTCAAGTGGGTATTCTTTAAAATGAAGGTAAATATCAAAGAGATTATATGCCTAGGCTGTTTTATCATATTTGTAGCATATATATCCCAGTTATCAAATGACATTATAAACTATTTTGATTTGGCTTTTATGGCTATTGTTTATCACATTTCATGGGAACTTCACAATGCAAATGTATTGTGGTATACCATCTACTGTGAAATGTGCTATTTATGATGCAGGACACACTGGCATTAATATAAAAAGCCTTTTTCATCATAGAACTTGTTGATGACATCACGAATGAACTTAAAAAAAAAAGTGATTCTGAGGCCTCTAGGGTTACCGTCTTATGACATGTACAGTGTCAAGGAACTTCTGAGAGTTTCTGAGTGTCGTCAGCTTTTACAGAACTGCCTGTAAAGTAAGAACAGTTTCCCGAAAGCTTTTCAGAACCTTAAAAGCACAAAGAGGCAGTCGACTCCCCAAAGTTACTGTCATCTTCTTTCACCCACAGCACTCCAGCAGTGTGATTCACACTATCCTACCCACTCCTGAACCGTAACTAGCCAAATGAGTGTTTTCATTTACTCTTGACTACAGAATGAACAGAATAGGCCTTGCAGTCAGAATGTGCAATAATGCAAACTGTCTCACACTGCAATGGCATGGCATCCTCTCTGTGCTAACGCACAAATGTTATTCCCAGAAATTATGCAAAATGTCGATGTAAGTCCCAGGTGAAAGGGGAGGAAGAGAGGAGGAAAGGAAGGAAAAAAGAAGACTACAGAAATATATGAAGAATCAGTTTGTTTAAATCAAATTTTTGGCTTCAATATTAACTAATTTCAGTAGATCTGATCAATTTCTGACATCTAGGAGCTTGAAAAAGTTATCTGCACATTTGTTTTTAGCCCATTCTAGAGGTTCTCCCACAAAAATACATGGCAGTAGTAGTACTTGGGGTTTCTCATCACATTGGCAATTGGTCAGTACAATTTCTTCTGGTCACTAGATGGCAGAATGTGTGTTGACTTAGAAGCATAATTTTGCATTGACTTGAGAAGCTGTGACTGTTTCATTTTCACTATAAAATTATCTTTCATATCTATATACATAATAAATGTCACTACATTCAAAGCACTGAAGGTTTTTTGTTTTCTTCTTTATTTTTAGTTATTTTGTAGGACTGAAGATTAATAAAACTCTGACAAAACACCCAAAATGAATAGAACCTGAGTTGCAAATTTTTTTTGTTTGTTTGTTTGTTTTGTTGATTTTTTTTTTTTTAAATTTGCCTTACAGTAAGCCCTATGACAGAAATAAATCTGAGAAGTGTTCTCTTTCCTATCTCCAGCACTGCTTCACTGTAGCAGGGTACCCAAGCCCCACAAGGAAGCACTTGTTCTCTAATGCTGCATTGGCAGGACACAGAGCTTCAGGGCATTAGTGAATACCATCACTCTGCAGTACAGATTTAAACTATAGCTTTCTATGGGAACCCCTTAAAATGATAATTCCTCATGAGGCAGGCAAGTTGCCAAAAGGATAACGTAACTATTAGCTGAATTAGATTTCCATGGGAACCTCTTCTTAGTGAATGTGGAAAATGTTCTTAAAACAGCTTTTGCTTACTTCCTACGTAGATCCTGGTCCCATAAAAAGTCCCCTTTTGGCTCTCCAAAACAGTATAGAAGAGCTTTGATCAGTTTCAAACTGAATGGAATAATTTCTTTCCCTAGAGTGAATTAAGATCTGAACTGAGCTGTATTCATGAACACAGTGAGAAAAATATGCCATTACTCATGAAAACACAGAAAGGATTTTATGATAGTGGAAATATGAAAGGCAAAAGCATATGTACTAACACAGTATATTTTTTAAATTGCACTAAATTATTGCATTTTATCAAGTAAAAGACAGGTAAACATTTGTAGGAAATTAGATACAAGATTTCCTTTCTCTAATACACAGAGATATTCTCATACATACATGTATGCACTCTTTCATCTCTCATAAAATTAGGGAAATGAATTATGTATTCTAAACAGTCAACATATTGTACAAAGGTAATTAGTTTATACTCATCTCTAGGGAGACCCATTTACTCCTAGGACATAACTTTGGATTAGTACTACTGCTGATATTTTTAATGACATAAGAAATGAAATATTGCTGAATTAAAATATAAATAATAGCATAAATCCCAAGGAACTAGACATTCACATGATAATGCAATCTCTGCAGTGACTCTCTTGGCCAGCCATTATCTTTAGTGGGATCTGAACCTGTTTATTTATGGGTACAGATTTGATCAGTGAAGAATATAAAAAAGATGTAATATTTCTTCACTTTCAATATGCAGAGAATGTTGAAACCATGCAGACTCTACTACTTGCTTTCCTGGACCCAATTGCTCATCACCATACACCTAAGCAGGAGAAACTGAGCTTAAAAATCTACAGAAGTGATTCATACCTGTTCAAAATGAATGTAAAATGTCACCATAGCAGGTAGTGTGTTTTCACATGTGCTTTGCAGAATTATATCTAAGTGAAGAGGAAAAGGAGGGGTGCAGCTTTACCCTTTTTATATCTACCATATCTGACATTTGTAATTATCATGGCCAGGTAGGCAGAAAATGCGCTGTAGTTCACATTTTTCCCATTCAACTATTTTCCTAGTAATCCATCCTAAAATGTTCAAATAAAATTACCAATACTGATAAAAAACACTTTACATTTTCAAGTTTAACATTTAATCCTGTAAATTCAGTGGCATGTTCTTCTCTCATATTCCATACTGTTCTCTCAAAAGATTCATGGATGCAATAACACACTAAAAAATTAAAGCACAGGGGCTTACCTTTATTTATTTTTGCTTTTTTAAATGAAAGACTTTTAATGCATTCTCTTGTAGTGTTCTCATAATTTTAATGTTTCTACTATAATAATTTATTAATGTGTAGCCTTTAAAAATTAAATTATGGTATAATAATAATTCTTCAGTATCTTCCTTTCTTCTTTATATTTCATACTATTTTACTTCTGCATTAAGTATTTTTATTTTGTCATATATTTACTGAATTACTGAAATGATTGGCCAGTGCAGGAGTTATTTCAGAATGGCATCATTTTCATATAAACACTTTCTTGCAGCAAGCTACGTAGTTATTACACAGAGGCTAGTATGTGCCTCTTTATTGTTTTGTACAATTAAAAGTCAAGAGATCATGACTGAGAATAAACTGTAATTTCCTAAGGTATTCTTGAATTCAATAATTCTTACTTTCTGTTCTAGAAAGACTGAAAAAGAAATAAACTGTAGAAAACAGGACTCACAAGGCCATCTAGACTATTTCCTTGCCCTGCAACTATTTACCACAGACAGTTCTGCAGAGGGTTGCCTAATCTTTTGTAAATTATAGGAGCACTCATTAAAACATGAGATGAATTATCTATGAAGTTTTGACAGGGAAGCTTACACTCTGAGAAAGATTTTAAAGGTGTATCTAGAAAAGGAACAAGAATCAATATTTTAAATAACAGGTACTGCAAACTGTAATCACTAAGAACAGTTAAACTGAGTGTGGATTTTTTTTAGAATCGTAAAGCTTCTAGGTGAAGCTAAATGATAATGCATGCCTTTTTAAGAGCATTTTCTTACCCTTGTTTAAGTCTCCTAAATTGTTTTTATGAGAAAATAATAAAAAATGGAAGAAATGTTGCTGGATGTGAATTCTGCACATTACATTTTTATTATTTGTGATACCACAAAGCTGGCTGTATACAGACATTGTGGATGGCTGCTAAAGTTTATGTAGAGAAGAGAAGAAAGAAAGCAAAGGACAAGAGGCTTGGCTGTTGTAAAATGGCCTCACTCGACCCAGGCAAGCTAAAGCTTGTAAGCTAAGAAGGTGCACTAGAAGGTGTTTACCAAAACCAGATACCTACTCTGAGTTAAAAAATTTATATAACCCATTCACAAGTGTATGTGCCCTTGCTTACTGTCATTTGTAGGTTAATGATCACACACATGCAATTTCAAACATATTTTTTCACTCAGTTCATCATGGGAGATCTGTGTATGGCACGTTGCCCTGATAGGAAGGGTGCTGCAGTGGTTTCCGAAATGGACCTGGAGCCTCTTAAAAAGGTATCTTATGGTGCCACAAGTCCTCTCTGAACTCCTATGGGATTTAAATATGAGTCATAAATAACTCTTCTCTAGTCAACAGAATGAACTTAATGGGAAAGGACAACACAAATAAGAGGAAACCCATTGATTCAAAATTTAAAACTCAGATCAAATTTTCAAAATAATTGAATCATAGAATTGTTAAGATCAGAAAAGACCTCTAAGATGACCAAATCCACCAATCATCCCAGCATCACTGTGATGTTCACCTCTAAACCATGTCCTCAAGCACCCATATACACACATTTTTTGAACACTACCAGGGATGGTGACTCCATCACTTCCCTAGAGAGCCTGTTCCAATGCTAAATAACTAAAACTGAATCCTAAAATAAATCTAAATCCTTCCTTCAATACATGCATGGGATTTTAAGTAGGAAAGCACACAAGAGATCTAACCAAATCCATCAATGAAAATCTCTTGGACCTAAATCTTTTGGGATTTTTTTGAAATATATTAGATGTTTTCACTGGCTTTACTAAAATCACTTTTCTCTGTCTCTGAAATTCTGATTTCAAAGTCAGACCCAGCAATTCATTTAATGTTTTTAAGGAGTCAAATATCTCGCTGAGGTTAAAACCCAATGTTCTCTTTCACTCTTACTGCATAATCGACACTTGGACAAAGTATCTCAATGCATCTGTTAACATGTTCTTCCTAGCTCTATGGGCCAGTGTCAGAGTACCATGGCTTATTTTACAGGTGCAGCCCATGCAATGCTTCCATAAAAGAAAAGTAACTAAGACCTGTTCAGTTGCAGGTCTGGGCTAAACAAGGCACAGTTTGTCAAACACCTCTTACAGAAGTTTACCCTTAAGCCTGCATTAAGAAACAACTGAGGTGCAGGATTTCTCACCTACTTAATACTAAACCAAATATCTACGTCAAGACATATATATTTAAAAAAAAAAAGTCAGAAAATTTGACTTAGAAGCAGATGGATTCCATGGGCATAATCCATCTAATCACAATATTCTACTCTTAACACAGGAACAGCACGTTACTGGATTGAGCAGACGAATCCATTAGAATTACTGAGACTGTGATAATGATGCTCTACAGGTGTACCAAGCACATAGATTACTCTGAGACCCATCAATATAACCCTAGGTTTTGCGACATACATATTCTTTTAAAACTTTTTAAAATGCTGTTTTTCCAGACATTTCAGAGATTTTTACTCTGTCATAGCAAAGTGCCTTCTGCGCCACTCCACTGATTAAATTAGAAAGAAATGGAAAATGCAATCTAGTTGACACAACATTGATACTCATAGGAAATTATACAAACGAAAATCATAGGGATGACACTACTGAAGTGGTACATCCTCAGAGGTGGAAGAGCATGCTTGCCTTTCATCAATAAGCATCAAACTATTTGATTTTACTATTCTCATTATTCCTACATTCTGGCGTGATATTACACACTTCACTTAAAATTCTCATCCATGTCCTACAAACATTACTGCAACAATCTATAACTTTTGACCTCCACAATGATTAATTGAAGTGTACTCTATAGAGTTTCTCCTACACATCTCAATAATAAGGGTTTTTAGAAGTGTCTATTACATGATGGCTAACACAGGATATATTTTATGTAATTCATTTCAGCTTGTCAGCAAAACATGCAATGTGGCTACCTAAAAGCTATCTTAGATCACCATGGTCCATCATTTGGGGAAATAATGCCTGTAGTCAAATTATGTGAAAACCTGAAGATTGCAAGCAGGGATTTTTTTCAGTGAAGGTGTTTAGTTCTGGACTTAGAACTAGAGAGTTTGCAATCCTTATTACTCTGGGAGTTCTGACTGTAACTTATACAAATGCATTCTCAGAATGACCTATTGCTCATGGACATTAAAAAAACTATTATATTTTGAAGAAGTCTGCAGCTCATTATGTTTTACTTAGAGCAAACAGACTGTCCCCTAACAGCTAGAGACCTGTAACTGGGGTATGTATCATGGCTCTCCAAGAGAGGCTTATGACTTGAATCTCACCCTGCTGCTCCTAACTAGAAACATTTTCTTGAATCATCTACAGTGTTACTTACACATCTGCCTACAGATAGCCTATAAATCTCTTCAAATGCCTCGACTCTGCTAGCTAGAAAGGGCTGGAAAAGAATGGGTTCACTACAGACCTCAATAAAATGGCTTTTATACAAAGTTATTTTCAAACATTTGAATTTGCTTCTTTTGTGTTGGCTCTCTGAAAATATACTAATTATTTAGTTACCTGAAAGAAGTCTACTGCAAGCATGTAGATGGAATATTTACATAAATAAAATTTCTGAATCAGTAAATTACATTATGCTCGCTAGAGACTTACGATTGTCCAACCAACAGCAGAACTATAGGTATGTACTTAGATGACCATGACTTCAACACCACTATCATAATGAACAGATTAGACATATTTCATATTCACTTAAGTGATTGTCATGGGTTAACACAGTTTGATTTTTATTTAAAGAGGAATATGGAATATTGCCCTGTCAGGACCCTGGAACTGTTTTAAAAAGGACAGGGACCTATCAGAAGCTAATTTTAGATATTGACATATGCTTTGACCACCGAGAATGTTGAATACGACTTTGGAAAATACTCATATACATCCTGATTTGGTTGAGCCACTCCTCTTTTCCCACCTGTTAAACAGGTAACATCGAGTCAGGCCGTTCTGTGGGCCGGCCAGGCCCGCCGCTCCGCCCTTGGCGTGGAAGCTGGCCCCCAGGCCCGGCCGGGCTCCATCGGCTCCCGGCTCGGCGGGGAGAGGCTGCAGGCTAACATCAGCCACTTTTAAAGCTACCCTGGAGCCCCGGAGCAGGGAGGGATCTCTGCCGGACCCCTGACAACAGCCATGGGCCCGGTTAGGCCAAGGCCGCCCCAGTTGTCACCCAGGGGTGAGCAGGGCTCTTCCCCCCACCCCGGTGATTCCAGACGGAGAAAAAAAAAGAGTAAAAAGAGAAGAGCAACAGGGAGAAGCCCAGCCGATCTGAGGTGCAGCAGCGGAGAGACATCGCTGCCCAGCAGAGAATCACATGGCCGCTGCAGGCCTGGGCAGATTTAACCCTTTCCTGGCAACATGAAACTTCCAAGGCCTAACCCTTCCCTGAGAGGGAGAAGTAAGAGACAGTGGACGTAGAAAAGACACTGCATGAACTCAGTGGAGCAAGAGTGAAAGAACTGATAAAGGCTATTGGAAGAAAGGATTGAGGAAGTGGATATTTTTAGCTGGACTTCTCTAGTGTAAACCATGGAGAAATGAACAATTTCTTCTAATATCTTAATGTTGTTTGGGGGAATGCTGGCTCTAGTCAAAAGTTGTGGATTGATATAATTGAGATTTAACCGAGAATTTTGAACAGAGTAAGCCCCTTGCTCCTGGGGTAAAAGGAGGTCTCAGTCTTTGAGATGAAGATTATTTGAGAGAGAAGGTGATTTGAGGCCCTTCGCTCCTAGGGTAAAAGAAGGTCTCTATTTCTGTTAAAATAGAGATGATTTTAGAGATAGGAGAAGAGAATCCTTGTTTTATACTAGAAGTATTCTTAAATGGTATCCCAAATACGCTTAGAGGCACATGAGTAGCCAGGGGAAAGGCCTGGTGGGACTGCACAGTGTGCAAAAACTCCGGGCAGTTGCAGATTTGTGACACTGGGAGCCACCAGGCTGTTTTTTCTTGTGGCGAGTGTCTCCATGGGACTCTAGAGAGATTTCTCTCCCAAAGTGATGAAAAATAATGTTTAAATGGTGAAACTGTCTGAAAATCACAGGTTGTGTCACTCTATGTTGTTTTGTAGGAAAGTTAACAGTTTGTAGGGGGGGGGAGAAGTGTTTTGAAAGTTTCATCTGATTCTTATTTTCTCTTTTTTTTGGTGTATGTTAATAAAACTATTTGTTTATCTTTAAGCTTGGGCCTGCTTTGTTTCTCCTGATCCTATCTCACAGGGGAAAAAAAGAGTAAACACTAAGATTGCTACATTAAATTTGGCAAACAGAAACAGGTGAATGTGAAACAACTACAGTGATTAACAGGTAACTCCAAAACATAATAAGGCAGAGATCATAAGTTCAAAAAATTCAGAAAAGAACACACTATCTTGATCACAGAAGTTATACAGCATTCAGCGAAGAGCATGTCATCACGAGCATGTTAAATAGGCTGAAAAGTTTATGTTGAAGCTTATAAGGTAGCAGTTCTCAAAAGACCGGAAAAAAATCCTAGCTTTAGACCTAGTACAGATTGCTAGTTTTGTATTGATTTTGTGGATTTTTAAAATATTTTTCCAGATATATTTGTTTTATCTGTTTTAATTTAAAATATTACTACAACTAGATACTCATTCACATTTCAGAGTAAATAAATTACTTCTAAAGACTAGTCTTATGATTTTAGCAACAACTTTCAGCAAATGAAAACACATTTTTTATTTTAAAAATCTTTATTTATTTTATATATAAGTAGCAAACTCAACTAAAATCTGTTTGAGGAATCCTAGGTTATAAAAGTAACATGCCACTAGTTTTAATGAAAGTTTTGAAAGTAATGCAGCAGTAGGTGTGCAAAGCCTGACTGAACTGGAGTGCTCTGTGCCAGTACTGACTCTGGAGCCCCAAGGTACTTACATCTGCAGTCAGAGAAATTTATTTCCCAGGTTGACAGCAGAATCCATTGATGCAAGATGTGGTTATACAAATGCCCACATACTAACATATGTAAAACATCTCCAAAGGATAGCCTGGGTGCACAAGGTCTACCTCTGGGAAAAGGGCTTGGTGCCATATAACTGCATGTATATAATCTAGACCATAGAACAGATGTTTCCATTTCATCCTTTCATGCAATTTATGCTTTTCAAAAATCATTACATGGTCCCAAAAGACAAGAAGAAACAATTTTTTATGTAAAAGATTTTTTCCAAAAATAAGTCATTATAAGTCGCTGCTAATATAAAACCCCCTATACTGGTAATCAGAGTTAGCACATACATAATTTGATCACTTTATGGTGCATTTCAATTATTTCCCACTATCAAAAGAATAGACTTGTCTATTCTATTCTACCTCATGTTGTGGTTTTAATACATTAGAGTAACATCACCTGCAGATTACAATACTTTGACCTCCACCAGTGTAAATCAAAAGGAATGAAATAACGGAATTAAATGTGCGTATAACTGCTGTGTGAGCAGAACTGGCTCCAGACAGATTAATTGCTCTGGTTTTGAGCAGAACACAGGACTGCCAGACTCATAATAATGATTTTCTAGCTTTTAGCTCTATGTTCTGTTAGATCATGTGGATTCTTCTGCATATCCATACAACTTAATGCTTTAGATTATAGGAACAATTGCAACTAGTTGAAGAGTGATTTCATTAAATCCTTATTCATGATGAGGTCAGCTTGGATTTGCCTCTAAGTAGCAGTATTTGAAAGTGTAATCACAATTAATTATTCCCAGTATTAAAAACGGGACAGTGCAATAATTCAGGAGAAAAAGTGCTGGTTGGGACAATGTTTTTCTTGTTGCAGTTCTCTTACTGTCCCATGGTCCATCACTGTTTTGAAATGTTATGTTTGTATTCACTGGATATGTAGTAAACTGCAGTTAGGAATATCTGCCACTACATCTTTTAAACATTTCCATGACAGGGCCTGGGTAGCCTGCTAAAAAAGCAAGAATTTATTAAAAATAGTAAAGCATTTGTGCAGAGTAAAATTATTATACAGGACCACTGGAGAATTGGTGATCTTCTGAACAAATGCCTATAGCAATAGAGAAGTACACAAATTTTTAGTCTGAAAAGAAGGTGCTATTCAAAGTACATTAAAAAACAAAACAAAACAAAACAAACCAAAACACCTCAACCTAGAGATAACTCTTTTTGTTTAAGGAAGGATAAATCCCTTAGCTGGTATTTATAGTTGAAGCAAATTTTAAATCACACACCAGTTTTGAAAACTAGCTGTAGATTCAGACTTGAGACTAATAGTTGGAGAGATGCATTATTTCCATGGTTATTTAATTACCTAACTCGGGTAGTCAAAACACAGCTTAGGAATTCTGAGTTAAATGACTTATAAATTGAGGATCCGGGGAATGCTTATGACTAATTTGTAAAGTGTCTGCTTAAGTACCACTCTTTTAAGATGGAAATTGTTGGCATAGAGTTCCTTCTGGTTTCTCTCCTTACCTCTGTGTAGTGGTATGGGATTTGTTTTGGTTTTATGGCATGTGCTGTTAATTTATGGTTCATTCTATGTACCCCGGTTTATTCCCCTTAATGGTCTTTCCCCATTTTTCTCCCCTCCTACCATGTGTCAATCCCCCACTCCCCCCTCCTCTGGGGTCTGCCTGTCATCTCGGGGCCTTCCCCTGGAGCTAGAAAGTTCTTCCAAGGGCATCGAGTGATAGGTCAGATCCAGAGGGGGTCCCTCCCCATCATCTATGTTTGGCTTATGAAAGTATCATTCACCAATATGACCCCTCCCTGGTGATCCCTGATTTGCTCACCCCCTGCCTCTTCCCCGTGTTCCACCCCCAAATAAAAGGTGCTGGCAAGCAGCCTGGGGGGCTCTGCCTGGGCAGTTACCTGGAGGTCAGGGGGTCCCACGCTGGGGCTCCAATAAACTCTTGTGACTTGCTCAGCAGAGTCCGCCTTTCTGTCTCTGCCATCATTGCCCTGCACCACCTGTGCCTTCTGCCGAGGTTGTGTGGGAGCCAAGGCCCCACAGGATCGGATTAGCTGGTGCGGCCAGCTGTCCGTACCTTTCCACGCCGCGGTGCCTGAGCTAGCCCGGGCGTGCATGGAGACCATGCAAAAGGCACCGCGACAACCTCTGCAAGGAGTAGATCACTCTTACAGGTCATGGAAATCTTAAAAATAGAAAGGTACTTGTTGGACAAAGAATTTGATATAGCAGAAAGGAGACTTCTGCAAGCTTCAGAACATCAGGAACAAGTAGCACTCCTATGATTAACTAAACAATATCTAAAAAAGAAAATCATCCAAGCAGAAAAACAGATGAAGGGAAAAAAAAAAAAAAATCCAAAAAACTAAAACAAACAAACACAACAAAAACCCAACAAAACCTAAAGAAAAACACCTAAAAAACCCAAGCCAAAAACCAAAGACCCAACCAATCAACCTACAAAGAAATCTAAAGGCAAGTCTCTCCAGAAGCAAAGAAATCACATATGCTTACATGTCTCATCAGGGTCAGTCTGGCTCTGCTCAGCCCAGGAAGATTATAGGGTTGAGGAAGATAGAATAACTTTATCACCAGGGCTTCTGTTTTCATTGGCTGTTTATGAACTTCATTCAGAGTATCCTCAAGGTACACAAGATGAATGGCACCGGTTTTTAACTGCTCTGCTTTTAACTAAAACTTTAGTATGTTATATACATACACACATTTAATTTTATGTACATCATTGTTTACTATTATCTCTAAGCTAAATAACCTCTCTTAAAAACGTCACAAGAAAATTGCATGTGATTATATTGATTCATTTTAACATGATACAATAAAGGAACAGGTAAACATGAAATCTAATTCAGGAGAGACTGTATCAATAGGGAATTCCACTGGACAATAAGGGATATTTTTCAAACAAAGAACATATTTCATAAGAAAAAGCTGTTTCAAGGCCAGACTTACTGGTTAATTTAAACTAAGCTAAGAATTTCAGACAAAAGGGAAGAAAGGAGAAAGCAAGAAGAAGAGCATTTTGAAAAAGCTAAAATAGCTGTATTTGTGTTATTTGTATTACAGCTACAATTTGAATTTGAATTCTAATTAAAATCAAAACCCTTTCTCAGCTACACATTTAAGTCAGCCCCAAATATATTTGTGTCATGAAACAAAAAATCTGTTAATCCAGAAATTATATCAGTGACTAAATTTGGAAAAATACAAATTAGAAAAAAAATGCATCTATTCAAGCACATTAGGATTTACTGTAAAAGTAAAATATTGCTTCCTACATTAGAGTTCTTCAAAATAAAATAATAAAAAAAATCAACTTTACTTAGTGAAAAAAGAAATAAAAGAATTATAATTATGTGGGATGTAATCCAAGAATCATAATTACATTGAGCATGTGGAGGGATAAAATGTTAAAGACAATAACCAAATGATAAGCAGCTTTGAAAATGCTCATCCCACCCCCTAAGATTGTTAAGAAATTAACAATCCTAAATTTACAACGAGTAGCGAATAGTAGCTAAGAATCTTTGAAACTTATGTATCTCTTCACAGTTCCTATTCTATATAATCATGTACCAATGGAGAAATTGTTGATAATTTCTGCATGTGCTGTGGATGAATAAGCAGAGCCAACAGGAAAGTAAGTACTTAAAACCAGTCCTCTTATTCAGCTTCAGACCTGGCATTCTGTTTCATGGCTGCGAATTCTTATCATGTTCAAGCTATTGAGCCTGCTGCTTGTCAGCTGCAGTTCTCATTAGGAAAAAGGAGTTTCAGCTGACGGTAAGGTTTGTAGGAGTTCATAAATATTCTGCTACTGTTCAAAACTGCTGCAATGAACTGAAAGCAGACATACAGATGCATTTTTGATCCCAAAAGAAACCTAAGCTATTAGCCTATAAAACATGATTATTCAATGTGTTAATTACAGAATAAAGCCTATCAAATTAAATATGGCATATTTCTTTTCACCTGGTTGATGGCAAAATAGCAATTCAGCCCTTCAAGTTTTTGCTTCTAATCAGATGCTCTGCATCTTCATAACCTTTTCGATGGGATCTCTCTGCATACTGTTTTTGGAATGGCTTTCTAATGGAAGATGTGAATAGTGCAGGTTCATGTCCACTGCTATGCTTCCTTTGGTGACTTCAGCAGAGAGCTGACCTGTGATCCTGCGGGGCCACGGACTTAGTGCAGTGCTCTGCATGTTGAGACTGAAGGCTGAGTGCCAGGCTGCCCTCAAGAAGCTTGTTCTGAGGCCACTGACAGCCTGGTAGCACATTTTCCTTGATCATCAATATCATGTTCCCTAAACATCTCCTGCTTGTACATCATTCTGAGGTCACTTTGATATAAATAATCAGTGACAGATGAGGCCTGTGGGGTGCTTGTTAGAGAGCCAGTGGTGGATATTTTATTCTAAGTCTGATCAATCGTGGCACAGCAAGGTTCTGGAGATCTGTGCATGCCACACCATAATAAGACCTTTTCTTCTTCAACCACTGAGTCCACAGTCTGTGAACACGGGCTTGTACGCCTGCTTACAGAGAGTTTGGTGAATCCAGTTGTCTTCACCTAGAGACAGTAAGATTACCCAAGCTAGGTAGGAGAGCACCGTATCCCTTGTGACTAAAAGCAATCTCATTTGGACCAAGATGACCAAAGCTAGGAGGGCAATCTGATCATGAAAACGGGAGCAATGTCCTCTCTTCTCTCAAGGCAGTCAGTGTGGCTGTCAAAGGTGCCAAGATAGCTCCTGCACCAGGACAACAGAGTAATGCTCACATCTGCAGAAAGCTGCCACTGCAGTGGCCCTTGGGTATTAGGAAGGACAAAACACAAAGCTGTTCAGTGCTGTTTGCTGTAAGTCAACAAACACAAGGGAATATTAATTTAGAAATATGGCACATGGCAGAGAATCTGAACCCCAAAAAAGAAAGACAAATAGAGACTTTTCTTAAAAACAGCGGTTTGTTTGGATTTTTTTTGCCTTAAAAACAAGAGATAGCCTGTTTTCTTTTACTTATGTTTTTATTATTCACTCTTTTAGAAGACAGCCATTGCAGCAGTAGTGCTTGAGATTTGTTCGTGTAATTTAGAAATCTTTCCTTTTAATAAATGTAACACATGTATTAATTTGATTGTTTCACTGGAAAATTGTTGCCCAGCCAACTCAGGCAGCGTAGACTAGATTTTGGAAAACGAAAAACCTTAATTTAATATGTGAATTCCTCAGTTTTACTTTCACTCCCTTTGATATTTGTTTCATTCTTTACTGTTATAGTTCTCTATAATCACTTAATTTCAGAGACTTTTCCATGCATCCTTTCCAGCTGTCAGTTTACTATTATAAGTAAGAGCCTCTGAGCCATACACAGTTTTACTTGTTACCAGTTATGGCCATGAAAATACCTCGCGTCCTCCAGCTCAGACCCTATCAGCCCCCTAACTTGCTGTTTCTACACCTAAGATATCTTTCTGCCTCTTCATGTATCACACTGTGTTCACATTAATTAACCTAAATTGCTCTATTAACCTATTAATTTCTCCAGATTCTCAGGCACATCTGCAAACAAGGGACTAGATTTGATTAGTAAAGCAAAGTACACCAAGATATTCAAGTCATCCAGAAAGCCTGCTCCATTTTTAGAATGACTTGTTTTGGTCAGCTGTGGCTGTATGCTTACTCCTTCTGAAATACTGGAAGGATTCAGATGTGGTACTGAACACTGTGGAAACCCAATATTAATCACGCTGCTTTAAGACCTGCTAGTGGCTGAAGTTGCATTCAATTTAATTTTAATGTCTCTATTTGTCAACAACATGCAAAATAACTAAAGATCTATAACTACAAAAGTAAAAGTTTTGCATCTCATTTTCTGTTTCTTAAATAGCAATAACTCTATTGTTGCAAAGAAAATAGTATAAAAATACATAATAAAGCAGTTATTTCTACATTTTTCTTGGTAAATATGTATTGTGTTTCAGATATATGTCTAGATAGACACTTTGGTTATTGAAACTTGGTTGGCAAACTATAGAAAATTTGAAGAAAAAAGGAGTCACTACTTTTATTGTCAGATTTTTTTAGACATTTTCTCTAATATCAGTGCCAGCATTTTAGTATTTCATTATTTATATATTCTGTATTCTGCTTTGAAAAAAAAAAAATAGATATATTTAACTGAAGGTCATTTAAACAAGTACACTTGATAAGATATGTCAGGATTAGAATAAAGTATTAGTTTGAAATTATGCATTATCCTGTAATTAAAAACTCACATGAAAAATACCAGAATTACTTTAGGTAGGAGTGATTATGCAAAGTGTAAACATTTAAGTTAGCACAGTGTGTTGAACAGTATAAACTATTTCTTTTTCTGTTAGAAGTCTGTCAAAATGCAAGAAATGAACCTGTTGGAATGCAAAGGCTAACTGAAAACAATGGGAAATGGCACTGTACTACAGCAGCAAATGCAGAAAGACCAACTGCATATTTACTGACTACTTCAATCATGTAAGAAGAGGAGGAAAAGCAATATTCAGAATCAATATGAAGGAAAATAAAGGAATGAAAGTATATTATTTTTGGTGCATAGGTACATACAATAAGTCTTCCTTGCTAGAATTCATGAAATATGGTTCTGACCCAAGTTATTACTTATAACAGAAATGTTATACTCACATTGGTAGCATTTTTAATGTAATATTCAATGATAAGTGTTTCTCATCTAGCCATTTATAAAAAAGAATTAGGACACACCCTCATTAGACACTAAGGCAAAACTGATTCTTGGTCTGTCAGTTCCATTTCCATGACGTCTTTCTGCAACCTCCTTCTAGGGAAATTATGGCTACTTGCCCACCTAACTTCATTAGGCCTCAGAAAAGTAAAGGAAAGCTCCACATCTGTGTTTAGCACACAACACATAGATCTTAGTAATAGGAATTTTTCTTGTAAACTTTCAAAAGCCATATATCGATACATTTTAAAGAGCCCTAGGTTTCCACTAATATCAACACATTCTGTATCTATAGCACAAATTAAGGGCATTATTTCTTGAACCCCAATTTTATTTTATTATTTTATTATTTTAATATTTTATTATTTTATCATTTCATTTCATTTCATTTCATTTCATTTCATTTCATTTCATTTCATTTCATTTTTATGTCTATTAAAAAAACCCTGGTTATTCAATCAAGATAAATCCTTCATATGCTATGGAGTGACTGTGAAACAGTAATGTAGATCAAAAATAGACAGAAATAGAAAACCAGTCATCAAAGAAAAGTTAGAGCTGTAACTTTCCTTTCAGTTGCCCAGCAAGTAAAATATACACATACTGAAGCATATACACATGGTCATAAGAAACCTATGAGAAAGAAGTACACCTCAGATGGGAAGAACTGAATTTTTGGAATATTTCCTGCTCAATTGGTATAGAGCAAAAAACGTGAGATGACAAAAGTGGAGAACAGGAAGTTCTGATGAAGCAGACAAGGAGCTATAAAAGGTGGTCGTGAGGATGATTTTGAAACACTAAAAGGAATCATTTTATATTAAATTTGCAGTGATCTTGCCCCATATAGGCCAGTTAAAGTGAATAAATGAAGCGGGTTGGAATGAAACACTGACAGCTCTGTAACTTCTCTTTTCTCGTGCCTTAATCAAGACGATCATACCAAAATGACTAAAAGAAAAAGGAACAATGTAATGGGAGTAACACTGTCAGTTTACAAAGAAGATAAACATTTTTGAATTTTCTTTAGGTTTTCTCTTCATGAGCCTCTATATGCATTTGCTCACCTACGTCTCTTTCACACAAAACCACAGTGTGTTAATATTTGGGAATCACATAAGCAGTTCTTATTACTTCAAGGTACGTGTATTTTATTTCTGCTTTGTAAAAATCTAGTAAATCTATGAGAAATTTTATCTATTTTTTCTTCTTCACAATATGTTTCCTCCATGATCATAGTCTATTTCATTGTAGTATTACAGAGAAATATGCCTAAAATGCCACTCAGAATTAATTAAACTCCTTTTTCAAAACTACATCAGATCAAGACTTTGATTTTAAGAACGTGATGTTAAGGATCATTAAGTACATTAATTATTTAAGACTATTCAAAATATACTCGCTACAATGTGAACCAGAGCTGATAGTCAAATTAACAAGTACTAGGGAGCAGCAACTGTGTAGGTGATGAACGCAGAACATTCATTTGTCTTGAAGAAATGCAAGTGATTTTTTTCTTTCATGTACTGCAAATGTCTCTCACACTACTGTATCTTCCACTGAACTCATGGTAGAAACATGTTTAAGACTTCCACAGCTGAATCACAGCTTTATTTACTTAACTATTGCTTCAGACCTGGCAGATGTTTGCCTATAAACACATGAATTTTCAGGACAAATTCCTTAAGCCTTTTGAATAATTCTATGCTTTGCACAAGTAGATTCTAGGATACTTTCTATAAAAATTATACAAACTAAGATATAGTAATAAACATAATGACATTAACCCATTATGCATAGCCCTGCATCATACTTGTCAGCATGGCTACATTAGTTCCAGTGATGTGAGACCTGACTGACAGTGTTATAAACATGCAAGAAATCAAGAGAAATGCAAATACTCCAACTACATTCTTTAGCAACATTTACTACTTCATAGGAGTTTCCCATCTTTACCCAATGTTACTGTCTTCAAAATTTCCAGAGAAGTTAAGACACTGCATATTCGGCATGACAGTGAAGTCATCAATGTCAATCTCATTCTCTGAACAGTCAGAATTAAGGGGAAAACAACTAATATGCATATTAATATACTTTTGTGTGCATCTCAGTGTGACCAAATGGGTAAAAAGGGTCTATGTTGTCATTCCAATATGTATGCAGCTCTGATATTCTTTTCTCACTACTCCTTCACACAACTCCATCTGACTTACCATACCAGCTTTCTAAATATATAATTATGTGTTCTCTTGTAGTAAAGATATATGCTGAGTATTAAATTAGAGAGAAAGTGAAGTACTATATTTAATGGCAAAAATGTTGGGTCATAAACCTGTAAAAATTATTCATTTGTGGATAGCAGGTTTCTCAATGCATGTTAGACTCGGTTAATTATGTACATATCTGCGATACCATATATTAACCACTGGTGGGAAAAATATAATCAAGAAGAGATAACTTTTCAACTTCATTTAGATTGCTTTTTGTGGTTGCAAATGCAAGTGAAAGGGACGAGTACACTCTGTCTCTTACTGCCTAAAGCCTAGATGCTAGGCTTGGGTTACCTCATGAATAACTACCAAAGCATTTCGCTTAAATTGGTAGACTAAATTATTCATTCAGAATTAAAATGGCCCTAATTCATTTTAGCTTGCTTGGTAAATTAAGCTAAAAAGAATTAAAGCCATTCTAACTCTGAATGAGACTTGTCCACAAAGTAGAATAAGTACTTTATTTCAGGGTCACACCTTCAGTTGATGCTGAATTTTTTATGGCATTCCCACAAAGACAAGTCTGGAATCTGTCTCCCTATCTCACTGCATGCAGTCCTTATGTATTCCAACAAGGCATCTGGTTTTCTTTAAAGTTTTATACTAGTACATTTAGATGTGGACATCCAAATGACAGACTTAAATTTCTATGATTTGCAAAGCAGTAACAAGCTGACATCCAGTAACTAGTGGGAAACCTACCTATGTCTGATTTATTTTTCTTCCATGCAACCTCATATTTTTTGTGATCAAACTGCTGCGGCATTTTGATATGGTTCTCAAAAGAATACAGAGCTGAACTCTTACCTTCAACATTCCCTTTGTTTCAGTAGCAGGTTCCGATGTAGAATGGGGAATAGGAGTTAGGAGAAAGAAAAAGGAATCAAATTCTGAGTGTATTGATCATTATTTTGTCATGGTCACAAAATTTCTTTTCTGACCCCTTCAACACAACCCTGCATAACAAAGCCACCAAGACAGAAAATAGAGCAAAGGTTGTGATGAAACCAAGTCCCAAGTCTGTTTTCAGCTTTTTTCTTTTGAGTCAAAGTATATAAAGAGAACAGATTGAAACAATACTATCTCAAAACTACCAGGTTGACCTTTTTTTCCCCCTTTTTTGATGCTAACAGATTGACCTGGCTCACATCTTCTCCCATTCCTATGTGGAACAGACATGTAGCTGTCCAAAAAATTCTACTATTTGGCTAGTTACGTTCTACACATTGTGAAGCAGATCCTCAAACTCTTGTTAGATTTTTTTTTTTTCTTTGTGTGTCTAGTTCACTCAGCAAATTCTAGCATAGAGGCATGTAGCTGATTAATTTATTAAAGCCTGTGTAGCCTAAATTACAATTATATAGTCAGGTTTCTGACTTTCAGCATTTGAAGAATTATTTGCAAATGAGATTTATTTGAATACTGCATGTGACCAAGAAGCAATTTAATGGATTTAAGCTTAAAACAAGTCAGATTTGGGGTAGATATTAGAAAGAAGTATAAATACTGAAATAAAAGTTATCTCCTACTAGTATAGGGACACAAAATTTCTCTCTTACATTTATTAGAGAATATGTCTGTCAAATGAAATGTAGCAGTACACTACCAGTGTTCACTCTACCCATCCCACCATACCTGTCCTCAGCACATGGACATCCCAAACTCTGTAAAGCCAAGGATGTATCTTTTTTGACTACCTGTTGCTATGAAATATTGCATATGAGAAATGATACATAGGTCTTGTAGATATCATACACTGTTCATTTAGTTTTCAGTGAAATAAAATAGAGAAAAGTTTTGTGTTTGTTTTAAAAATATCCTGTTGATCACAATATATGCAGGAAAACGTGACTTAGGCATCCTAAAGAGACTGAAAAGTACCCAAAACACAGGCTAAATTCAAGACCCTTTATTTCTCCTTTTTTTTTTTTTTTTCTTTTTTTTTTTCCTTTTTTTTCCTTTTTTTTTTTCTTTTTTCTTTTTTCCGTTTCCTTAGATAATAATTGGTTTTTCTTAGGGGGGAAAAAAAAAAAAAGAAAAAAAAAAAGGAAAAAAAAGGAAAAAAAAAATATGGAAGGAAGGGCGAGCAAGCAGGAATAGGATAGAGGATTTCACATTTAGTAAATCAGAAAAATTCCATTTTAAATCAAAGCATTTTCAAAAGCTATGTATATACATGCATCGGTAGAAATACACTTCTGTGTAAAAAATACGTAAGTAGAGAACAGAAGTGTTAAGAACTAAATGGTCATGTACAAGTATATTTTGTAACATTTGGAGTGGTTATGTATAAGCTTTGCTGCGTCTTTGCTGCAAATTGCATATTGAGCAGAGCTCCTACATGACTGGTTCTATCTATTTATAATTCTTGCCCACGAGTAGCATTCTAGATGGTGGCCAGCCCACAACTAAAACTGTTCTCATATGCTGCCACCTAAAGGCTAAACCGAAGTACAGGTAGAAAGAAAACAACCCAAACAGGCAAAAACGAGCCAATGGGAGAAGGATCCCGAATGTGCAACATGGAAGTAATCTGCAACATAGCAGTTGATGCCTGTATAACATGTACCAAATACATTTGTGTTTATTCCTGTGTGCAGTATTACCTGAAGATAGTTTGGATATTAAGTATGTAATCACTACATTTTGTGTGAAAGAGGAAAACTGGCCTTTTAAGTTTGGAGGAAATGAATGGATGAGAAGTCTGAAAGTGTAAAGTTCAAGTACCATTGTATCACTCCTGACTTTAGAATAAAAGCAAAGCAAGTCCTGCAGACAGAGGCAATATCTCCTATTACACCAGTTAATGAAGTTAGAAAAAATAGATACAACTCTGAGGTTTTGCACTAAAAAAACCTCCCTGACCCTTCCATACCCCTTTTTAAAAATTGTTTTAATACCATCCCTATAAATCCCTGATGCATCTACTGCTGAGAATGTATTTTAGACCAGAGTAGTTGACATTCACAGTAGTATTTTCGTAGTCCCAACCAATCCCTATGTCAGTCTCCTCCTATTTCACAGTGGGACACTTGATTCTGTGCAAGGCAAAATAAAATCCGATGGAAACAAAATAAGCCATTGAGGTGTTTTGGTTTTTTTTCAATTGTGACCAACAATTACCCAGTTGCACTGGTATTAAAGACTTTGTCAAATATGTCCAATTTTACCACTTCCATTGCCAGTTTTCTGATTTGTAAAAATTGAGTTTAGGAATAAGAATATCCAGATTTATTTAATTGTGGGCTATAATGAAATTTGAATTTAAGTTTGTATGAAGAAAGGCTGATATAAAATTTCATTGGTTATGCTTCATTATTTTCTTGTTGATTTTCGCAAGTTATGTCCAATAAATACTTCAAAATCAAAACAATAGTTAATTCCCCAAAAGATGTGTAGCCAACCAATGTAAAACAAAGTGGTTAATGAAAAGTTATGAAAAATCTTGTTCATTAGGAGAAAATGTTAATATTTTGGTATATTTATACCTTCATTAAATCACTACAATGATGACAGTCTCTACAGGACTGCCATTCTGTATGTGAATACACCAGTGTCCTTCATGTATCAAGGAATATGTGTTTTATTTTTATTTCAGTTCTTGCTTCCTCTGCTAGGGCAGTAGCCAAGATCCTACTCCTCACCAAAAGAAATCAGTAGGTTTAGATATTGTCCTTTCAGGTAGTTGATGGGACTAGTCCACAATGCTGTTGACATGACTGATGATAAGGTAGGCATGGCAGGATACCCAAGGAATACTCCAGTCTTTGATAGTTCCTGTCTGGAAAGCCTCTGTACTTCCTTCTGGCCTGGATATCTGCTTCCCTTCCTGGAGGGGATGGGTTGTAGACAGAGGACAAATCTGGACATAGGAAGTGGAATCTGCTTCCAGGTTCCCATAGTTTGGACAGATTTACTCAATAAAGAAAAAATGGATTTTAGATTTTAGCAACCAGGGTTGCTAAATGAGGTTTCCTAGAACACTGGATATTTTAGCAACAGCTCTAGATAAGAAAAAAGTTTTCATTATATATGATGGTCATTATTATTGTCAATGGCAATATCTCCCATTGTTTACATTTTGCCAGAATTTCTTTAAAGATCCTTAGTAACAATCAATTGATAATGCTGTGCAGCGCAGGAATTTCTACACTCAGCAACAGTGTGCACCACACAAATCCTCAGTCTAATGGCAGCCCAGCTCAGTGAGCTGGCACACGACAGCACAGCTGCACACACATACAGCGAGGGTCCAGATTGAATTAAAGAAATTGTGCCTCTGGAAGACTAAGTAGTTAGGGTGCTTTATGAATGCTACTCTATTGATTCTGATACTGCTAGTGTTCAGGAAGAATTATCTGGACACTTGTGCACACAGCACAGCCATTAGCATCGATCACAGAACACAGATTTCAGAATGTGTGCTGCATGTAGACACATTTAATGGAAGGAGTAAGTTCTGATTTGATCCTTTTCATGATAACCACTGTGAGATTTCAGGTGTTTCAAGTGCCTACAGCTAAGAGGACTGCAGAAAACAAAGCAAAATAAAAAGTAAGTATACTCTGCTACATTGCAGTTAGAGATATTATCCCAGAAGCTTTTTTCTGTAAAACCTGGATTGTTTTTATAATATACTGTAGAAGGCTGATAAGAAATCTTGTAGCCTTATTCTGCAACCCTCCTTCTGGGTTAGAAGGGATGTCTTCTAGGTGCTTAGAAATAACCACAAGCTTCTCTCTGATTTCTGTGGATGTATTTCATACACTTCCTTCAAGTGTCATATGGTACCTTTCTAATTATGTTTTGTGGGGAACGCACTTATACTGTCAATTAGTTTTCTTCTACTCATTAGCCATTTTCATCACAAAGAAGAAACAACAGAAAGCATAGTTAATTGTGTAAGAGGCCAATTCAGGACAAATGCAATGTTTTCCCATCGCATCCCATCACACAAGGTTGCCATTTCTCCACTTCTTAAATGTCTATCCCTTGCTGCTAACACACAAAATTGAACACTGCCTGTGGCATTTACTGTACCTTCATCTGCTGGATTTAATGTTGTCTCAGCTGCTCTACTGTGTCCCTCAGGGACCAAACCCGTTACCATTCAGAATACTCTCAGCAGCAGAAACAGAAGAACACCAATCTCTCACCCAAACTAACAGCATAAAGGTGATAGCTCACTGCAATACTAGCCTATTCACCTTTTGTCTCATTCATTTTTATGTTTTCCTCCTAGTTTATAACCCTTTTGGTATCAAGCAGGGACCTGAAAGATTAACCACTCTTTACAATTCCTGACCACATTTTATTAGAAATGAGACAGAACCCAGATCTGCTGCTGGGCAGAGCTGTGTCAAGGATGGAAATTTTATTTCATATAGGACTAACAGATGTACAGCCTATGAAGACAGGGCAATGGCTCAATGATCCAGTAAATGTTTCTGGTAAGATGAAACCTTTTCATCTTACAGTACTACTCTGGAGATTTCAAAGTCTGACTTGACTTGAAGTCATAATGGACAGCAACAAATTTCCAAGTTGTCCATGGAGAAAAAAAACCCCACGCTTTCAAGTGTTTTAGTTGAAACTGCTTCTTGTGCAATTTGATGAAAGAATCATTTGGGGAATTGGTTTTGGACATCTTTCAGTTGCCTCACTGATTTCTACCCCATGTAATTCTGAGAATAGCAACTGAATTTCATCCCAGTTAAGACAGAGGAGCTTACTCCAGTAGTATACAATGGTGCTCAGATTTCCAGAGAAGTTTTGCAAAGATTAAGTGTGGAGAAAAGCTGAAGAACTTTAATAACCCAAATTAAGCCCAGCAACCAGATACTGCTGTGGTGCTGGGAACAACATCGGAACTCTGTGACTTGAATTTCTCTCGAGTTGTAAGAAGTCAAATTGCAACAAGCTATTGACAACATATACCGCATCGCCTTATTTCACTTGAAAATTTTTAAAGAGTAAAGCTCATATGAAAGCATGCAAACAAAGAAAACTATTAATAAAATCCTAAAAATCTGTGGTTTCTCTTTTAAGATGTTTCCTTTTTATTTACCATTCTGAAAATAAGCCATATATTTACCTAAATATTTCACATCTACCATTGAATGTATCAAAAAGACTTTCAGAGAGTTGGTTACCTCATAGCAGGGCCTTGGACAACTTCCAAAATAACAGTATCTTTAAAGGAGTCTCTACAAGTATATGAAGATTTACTCAACTGAGTTTTTTAACCATGAAAGCAGATGTTCTCATTTTTGGAATATAACTTCTGGTGTTTGGTAGCAGATGGAAATTTAGTTACATTTAAAGTACTGTGAAATGAGAGAGGGGAGAGATGTTCTTTCTTCTTCATAGTTCCAGAATCTCATAATATCATAGTGTGGACATAGACCAGGGTCCCTGGTAAGTAAGTAGAGAATGACAGTGTAGGGAAGGCTAACATAAGAGTAATTTTCTAATGTGAAAAATTTCTATGCTTATTATATCTGCTAGAGGCATTACCCAAATACCTTGTTCAGGTATTCACCTATTCCTGAATGATAAGCAATTCAAAAGAAAATACAAAGCAAGCAGAAAATTCTGCATATAATTTCAATTTAACTTGAAACTTCTGAACTTCATTAAACTTCAATTAACTTTCCAAAATTATCATCTGTCTTTTATCTCACTAATTTCAACCATAACCCAAAGCAAGCAAAAGAAACCATGAGGGAAGCTATGTTCATGGAGAACACTGGAAATATTATGAAGTCTAATCTCCTCACACTTCAATACTGTTTCAGAACCAAAAACCTTGGTGTGAGCATCATACAAATCTGCAATATGTAAATAACACAGGAACTGAAGTTGCCGAAGCACATGGACTAGCTTTTGCCTCTCCCCATTTGATTACCTACTGATTCACATAATAAACATGAATCAACACATTCTCAGAGGAATTCAGACCCTGACCCCCTTAATTGTGTAAATTTCAGGTTGATTTTGTTTGGGTCTTTTTTTCCAAAGCTGATGCAGTTGAAAGCAAAAGTACAAGTGGCACAACCTTGTAAACAGTCACTCACATTTTCGGACAGGAATCCTATTATGAAGTCCTACAGCCAGTGCACATATGTGATGTCTGCTGTCTACCCTCATACTCATCTCAACTTCAAAGCACAGTGCTTGTTTACAAGTTCATCAAACCCTTCCCCGGGGATATAGGTGTCAAGCAATGAAAGGTGACTGCTTAGATGCCAGTGAATGATCTGTTTAGAAAGGAAGCATTTCCAAAGTGGTGAACAAGAATTGAAGAGTTTCCCTTGTTTGTTATGTTAGTTTAAGTTAGTAATTATGGCAGATCCTCAAAACATATAACCAGTTTATAAATCCATTGTAGTTTTACATATAGATGGTATTCAAACACTATTTAGGTACAATTTCTCACAAGTTTTTCTTGCCCTTTTACATTTTCTCCTCAACTTTGAATAGCTTTGTGTGAAATGTACTTGCTGATTATCTTCTACTCTCATCACCACATTTTGCTTTAGCTTCTGAGGTTCTGTTGAATTCGTTACACTATCATTAGAAGAAAAACCTTCACCATTATCTGTCTCACCTCTCCATTCCTCCCTTAACTTTCTCCGTCCTTTCTCAATATTCTATGGTTCAGAGCTTCCCTCTGACAGTTCGCACATTATTCATTTCTTATTCTCCTCTCCCCTCTTCATTTAATACTTCCTTATGAATCCCAGTCACCCTCCCTTCTCATCCATCTTTTTTCCTCCTGCCAGCTGGAGTGTGGTTTTTTTTTTTCACTTGTTCTGTTATGAAACTGTTCCCGCCGTATTTCATGAAAATAACATCAGAGTCTTCCAGCAGTTTTCATCTTATTTTTCAGATTCTGGTTGAGTGGGAAGGGTAAGAGCAGAAGGAAAAAAGTCTGATTATAACCAGAAACTACTAACCATAAAATCTCTCACCCTCTTCAAAAATAGTCCTTTTAAGGACTTGTGCAAGCTTTTACCCATCATCACTGCATGCTCCCTATCATGGATAATCACACCTGTTGAAAAAAACACCTGCCAAAAAAGCAGTAACATAAGAAAGTGAAATCTGGATTTCATACACAATTGAGAATGCCAGTATAGCAGACTGATTTACAGCAGGTGCCTTAGTGACTCATGACGGCCACCTGACTCTGCCAAAAATGTATTGAGCATGGTATCCTTTGTGGAAACATCCCTCCTGCTGACAACGATACAGCTGCTGACATGCGCTGCAAAGGAGTAAATCTAGCCGACTTCAGTTTACAAATTTTTACTGTTTAAAAAAGTTCAGTAGCAGATGAGAAGCTGGTAGCTTAGAATTACAGTGAAATACCCGATTTCAAATGGATCAGAATTTTGCACTTCAACCATTCTCAGGTAGGATGAAGTTGCAACTTGCAACACCACCTCTCCCCCTTCCTACAGGGCTTCAGGAAACAACTAGATGAAGCCACACAAAACAAATTTAGAAGTTCAAGTGCCAAATGTGTTGAACTTGTGAGGATGCATACAAGGGTAAAAAGTGGAATGTGGTAAAATTCACCCTGAATGTGGTAAAAGCACAACTGGTTTTAAAAAGGAAAATCTATCTACAGCCTTCTTGAATAACTGCACAGTACCTTACATAATGGGGCTTGAATCTCAGTTGTCCCCAGGCACTACCACAAACCACTTGATTAATAATTAATTATTAACAATGTACATGTTAGACTCACTTTCTAGCTGCCTGAGTAATTCTGATTTAGTGGAGTACCACTGGAAATAGAAACACTAGAGTACACACTAGCCTAAGGATGCCAGTGAAACTTAGACCAGAGACCAAGTGTAGCAGGCTATTGTCTGAGATGACATCAAACAGACCTGTTAGCTCAGAGGCAGCAGAAAAGCAACCCTGGTATTCTGTCTTTTCAGTTATGATCAGCTATGGAGTTATTGTCAAAGCTACCTCTGAGTCCCTATTTTTGATGTGTTAATGTCACTGTTGTTTCAAAGTGAACTCTTGAATCAGGCTGATTTTAATAGTATCGATATAGTTATTGATTTGGAATTATGGCCTTGTATGCCAGACTAGTTAGGCTGGGAAATTCTAGACAGCTTCTGTATAACATCTTGAGTGTGTTTTGGATCAGCACCAAATGTGACCTCTTGGAATGTTTATTTTATTTAAATTTATAGTTGTTCTGCAATAATTCTTATTATGCAAACTGCAAATCTCTAATTCTAAAGCTGGGAATTTAAATTACTTCTGAAAAATTCGTAGACCACCTTTGTTTTTACAGGTGTTAATAGTAACTTGAATGACCAAGAACTAAATCTTCTACTTCAGGATTATCTTGCCTGCAATCAGCCAAAGTAATTGCTAGAACACAGCAAAGTTGCCTTCTTTGGTCTTCACTTTAGATCTTTTAGTCAGATTTGCTACCATAGCACTGGATTTTTAATCAAAATCGGTGGGAGGTCTGCTTGTACACAGGTGTAGAACATGTACTTTTCCTAAGCAGCTTTTGGTACTAGCAATTACTAAATGTGGATCTGCATTACAGTTCAATACCTAAGTTTGCTTTTCAAATAAAGCTCATATGAATTAATATTTATATGAAAGAATGGTATAAAATGGTCTTCAGAGAACACTAGGGGAAAAATAAGAACTAAATTCTGAAGGAGATCTTGCTTTAAATATTCTATGAGTTTTCCCTCTCATTTGCACTATTTATAAATTAGTTGTCAAATTGTTTTTGCTTTGTAAATATTGTTTACTCCTTGTCACTGTCACCCTTCAGTTCCTATCACCATGAGCTGAGTACTTAAAATTGAGCTTTGAAGCTCCTAAACAAATGTTAAAAATATTTTCCACTCTGGAAAATCCAAGGGTCCCCGCTACTAATTAGTGCTGCTAATATGTTTGTGGCTTTTTTCTTTTTCAAACAGTGCTTGAAAAACATTTCGAAGTGCCTCATATATTTCACCAAGCAAAATTATCATATGTATTATCTTTTCGTAACTTTGATCAAAAGCACCATTATACAAATAAAGCCAGCACCCACCAGGTAAATTTAATTTTGAAACCAGCTGTAGCAGACACTATAGCAACATCTAAAGTTACACTTAGTCTTCACCAGAAAAATAAAACCAAAATCTCTGAGAATAATTTGCATAGTCCCCATCTCCATTCTTATATAATTGTGCTCAAAATGGGAACTGGATAACTTACTCCTCTGACAAAAAAAAAAAAAAAAAAAAAAAAAAAAAAAAAAAAAAAAAAAAAAAAAAATCTGGACTAACAGAATTGCAAACTTCCTAAAACTGCTCTTTTCCTAATATGCTGCTTCTCCAGCACATTCATTTATCCACAGCAAGCTCCACTGGCAGGTAGGTATACATCTTGTGGCTTCAATTGTTTCTGTTTTACGGTCACAAAAAGACTACGTGCCACCTAGAAAAATGTGCATGAATTGAGTCATAAAGCAGGTATACAATGCATAAAGATGTTCTTCAGTGGACTCAATAATGCTAGTGGTTTGTGCTTGTAATTTGGGAGCAGTCCGTTGAAGATAGTGGATCCTCACAGGACTGACCTTTCAATAGCTTAATACTTTCTGAACTATTTCCACCTAGACAAAGTGAGCACAGAAAGCATGCAAACAAGAATTCTCTGTTCATTGCCAATTCATACTCACTCTCCATGTTTATGAGAAAGGGATAGGAGGAGCAGAACAGTGGAGAAACAGACCCAGTGTACTTTTCTGTTTTCTCCTGAACCATGTACCAGCAAAAACCTGATTAGAAAGAAAAATTTGTTCTGCCTAACAGGAGCTAGCAAGGAACATATGGCATGACATAGATTGTACACATTGAGACATCAGTCAACATGGCAAGAAGCTGAAGCAGCATCCACAAATTACAACCTTAATTGCTAAAAATAATTAAACAGATTGGCAGACATTTTAAAAATTATACATAGGTATCCAGTAGCCATGGAAAGTCAGTACGACTTGGTAATCTAAATAATGATGTAATTTTTAGTTTTAAATGTTTTACCTATTATTTGAAATATCTGTACTTGAGACTTTGAAAAACATTCAAGTCCTGCTATGCCCAAGGTTGACTGGGATAATCTTCACTAATGCACACAGTAATTTTAATTCATTCCTTTCTATCACTGTACCTCTACATAGTGTATTCTGATTTTAAATCAGTTGGATATGTATGTTGTTCCAAGTTTTCCAAAGCATTATATGTCATAGTTGTCTGTAACCGTGAAAAGTATTGTAATTTTTGGAGGAAAGAAAAAAAGAAGAATTCTTCTGAAAGTAAAAGTAAAAGCAAAAGTAATTTTCATTAACTGTCAGGAAATTAAAACCCCAAGTGGATCTTGTAAACTGTTTTGGTGGTGGTGTTTTTTTTGGTTTGTTTGGGTTTTTTTCTTTTCTTTTCTTTTTTTTTTTTTTTTTTTTTTTTTTTTTTTTTTTGAGGGGGGGTTGTTTTTGTTTTTGTTTGGTTTGGTTTGGTTTTGGTTTGGTTTCCCCCCCCCCCCAACTATAGCCTGATGAAAGCTGATTTTTAAGAAAAAGGGAAAAAGTTCTGATCAAAATTTTCCTTGTATCTTTCATTGGAAAAGTGAACACATTTAAAGAAGGAATTATATGCAATAACTGTCTCAGAGATTGAAAGAACTATGGGCAATTGTACATGCTTCCCTGAAAAGACAGCACAGTGTTATACATATAGCAGCTGAGTCCAGATTGAGAAATACTGATAATTAACTAAAAAAAAAAAGAAGGTAATACCTAAGATTCAGCTTTCCAGTAAACTTTATCATTGCTGAATTAAATGTGAATGTCATGGTAAATAAATAAAATAGAGCTGCAGTACAACAGCAAAACCTGAATGCCTCCCCATTTCTTTGCGAAGAAACCCCGCCAAATTAGACTTGTCCATATTCATGACCTCTTTTTCCTCCAGCTCTTCATGAATATTCAGTAAACAACTTTTCTTCAACAGAATATTCATGGTTACGAAAAATCTCTGCAAACCAGTATATGTAGGAGTATTTGCACTAGTATGCTGGCATATTGAAGCACTCTTTTATAATTTGCACAATAAACTCATTAACTGATTAAGAACATTCAGTTCAATTAAGAATAGAAGGGTCCCTCACCCACTTGGAAAGCTTGGGTCATCCAGCCAGGGGGTGCAACTGTGCCACATGGCTTAGACAGCAGTCTAAGAAATAAATAATGCAAACTAAATGATCGGGGTTAGCATACAATCTGAAACACTTCTGTGGGATCCATCTACCGAGCCACTCGGAGTAATTTGATTTAAAAAAAAAGAAAAAAAAAAAAGAAAGAAAAACAACACCACCACCACCAAAACAAAAAAACCTCAACCAGCCCGCGGATGATTCGGGCACAGAAAAGGGCTTGCTTGGCTCCTTAGGAAGCAGCCGTCACCAGATCTGCCGCAAATCGAGAGCCGCGAACGCGGACGGAACCGCAGAGCTCCCACCCCCGCAGCGCTCCCGCTCCCGCACTCAGCTCTGCCACCCCCGCAGCGCTCCCGCTCCCGCTCCCCACCGCTGCTCTGCCACCCCCGCAGCATTCCCGCTCCCGCACTCAGCTCTGCCACCCCCGCAGCATTCCCGCTCCCGCTCCCCACCGCTGCTCTGCCACCCCCGCAGCATTCCCGCTCCCCACCGCAGCTCTGCCACCCCCGCAGCGCTCCCGCTCCCGCATCTCAGCTCTGCCACCCCCGCAGCATTCCCGCTCCCGCTCCCCACCGCTGCTCTGCCACCCCCGCAGCATTCCCGCTCCCCACCGCAGCTCTGCCACCCCCGCAGCATTCCCGCTCCCGCACTCAGCTCTGCCACCCCCGCAGCATTCCCGCTCCCGCTCCCCACCGCAGCTCTGCCACCCCCGCAGCATTCCCGCTCCCCACCGCAGCTCTGCCACCCCCGCAGCATTCCCGCTCCCGCACTCAGCTCTGCCACCCCCGCAGCATTCCCGCTCCCGCACTCAGCTCTGCCACCCCCGCAGCATTCCCGCTCCCGCTCCCCACCGCAGCTCTGCCACCCCCGCAGCATTCCCGCTCCCCACCGCGGCTCTGCCACCCCCGCAGCATTCCCGCTCCCCACCGCGGCGCTCCCCCCGGTCCCGGCCACCGCTAGTCGGAGCCGGGAGACCGCGCACGGCCGCTGCCTGCCCGAAGGCACCGGCGGAGACAGACCGCCTGCCCCCTGCCCTGCCTCCCCGCCTGGGGGAAGGTGGCATCCCTCCCTCCCACTGCTTTTGGAGCACTCGGGGCTGTAACGGTTGGAGAGCAAAATCCTGTCTGCTGTTTCATAATTAGAGGGTTATGGCCTGAAAAAAAAGAGAAAAAATTAAAAAAAAAAAAAAAAATCACAACTGGATTCTTCAATGCGAGTTAAGTCATCATGTTCGAGTGATTTCTAGATGTTTCTCTTCCTGGCCTCGCTTCAGTTTTAGAGCATCCCAGTGCTCCAGTGTCACAACTTAAGACTGAGTGACAGCAGGCCTGGTAAGGATTGGTTTGGTTTCTGTGTGGAGGCTCTGGTGGTGTCCTCACTGCAGAATCTGGCCCACTGTTAATGTAACACTTTGTTAACTTTCAAAGTGTTAATAGGATGACAGCTGATGTTTATGAAGGATATTGAAAGGAAATTCAGAACTAAATGCAGTTCTTAGTATGTGCAAAAGGCTTTGTTAATTTATACTGTTCCTTGTTCCCAAAACTCTTACAAGATTTTATGGAGGTGTTGGAAAAAGCCCTTGTAGCTTAAAAGCCCATATGACCACCAGACAGAGCTGTCTGAGTACAGTTGCTCAATAACAATTTTAATACCATTTCTGAGATAAAATCTGCAATCATAAAAACAAAAGCTGGATTTCAGGTGCCCTGTTCTAATCGTGTATTTTAGAAATTGAATTTATTAACTGCAGCACTTTATCGCATGGTTGCGAGAAATATTGCCTTACACTCATATTCAATTATTTACCTCATTATTATGGTTGCCAGCAATAAAAATCTGTTTAAAAGTAATAATGAAAGATCCTTATTTCTAAGTTTCACATGCATATGGCTAGTAAGGAAGAGATTATTATTATTATTAATATTATTATTATTGTTGTTGTAGTTTTGTTGTTGTTTATTACTACTATTATTTGAGATTCTCTTAAATGTTAAAGAATGATCAGAGCTGGGGATGAACTAAGGAATAACAGCTAGAATGATGTCAGAAGACACGAATTCAGTACAAAGGACGTGTTGAAATTGAGCTGTTGGGATTAGAAAAGAAAGCTGTCACAGTCTCTGATAATTTTTTCCTGAGAGAAAATCAGACACCTGTGGTGAGAATACTTTCACTGTTTCCTTTTACTCCTGAAACACAGTACTGCTATCGCTAGTATGAGACCATAAGCTTTGTACTGAGCTTGCAAGGCCTTGGTCTTGCCCTGTCTGAGCTCTTCTTGACTTGCCTGGAGCTGGGTTTTTTCCTACCGAAATTTTTTTGGCAGGAGGAGGATAGGTCAGGAGCCGATGGCAAACAACAAGTTACTCCCTTTACATAGACACCCTGTTAAAGAAACTGGCTTTAAGAAGCGGAAGATGAGTGGAAGGATGAAAATGCCAGGAAAAGGGCTGAAACTGGCATTTATCAATTTAAACAAGACTATTACTATTTTTTTAGACTTTGTCTGTATAGAAGAATTTTTCTATTTTTTCAGTAATGGTGTTAGGAAGATACTAGCTGATTGTGTCACAAGAATGATAAGTACAAAAATTAAAGTCCAGGCAAGCAGGGTACATAGAAATATTTTGAGGAGTTTCAGTGGTGGGAAGAAAGGAGTCATACAGAATGAAAAGCAACATCACAAGTTCTCCATTTATAATAAGTCAGCAATATATTAGCAGAAACAAGAACTGTCCATAGGGATTACTTAAGAAGTTATCTTGAAAATTACTAAAATATCACAGTGAATGAAATGTTTGCACTGCTATGGTTTTAGGGTGTCTTAAACATTTCCTGTTTAACACAAATGCCTAGAGTAAATCTCCACTGAGCTGTAACTACTGCTTGCCCTGCAAAAGGACAAGGCATTCTGAAATTGTTGGTGAAAATGGATTACTCTTACTCTTGTCTTACTCTTACTCATGTCCTCAAGGGGCAAGAGTGAAATAGACTTTTTCTTATAGAGCTCCCTGTAGCTGTGGAAAATTCAGTCCACATTTCTTCCTTTGTCTGTTGATAATTGGGAATTTGCACACCATGCATAGCTAAATCTGCCATGTCGCTCACTAGGTCTGAGAAGTTTCCTCTAATAGAGGGCTGTGGTCTCACTTGTCACTTCTAGGTATCTTCTTGGATAAAATTGCATCTAAAACAACTAAGGCAAGGGACAAGTGGGATGAAAACAGTTATTCCACCACAGTAGAGTTGTTCTAGATATAAAGGTACTACCAAGATACAAATGCATTAGTTAATGCTACACCAGGATTTGCAGCTGCCAGGATTTATTGGAGGCTATATAATCGAGCAAAAAAGGCCAAAGCACAGGATCAAGTACTGTCCTGTGAACTGTTCAGGCAGTGCTTGACATGACTTTGACCAGAGTTCGATTGTGCAATCCCAGTCCCCTCCTGGGCATGGCTCTAAGAATAACATGGCTGTCAAGGGGAAACCAGGCACCAGCTGCAGAATTTTACTTCAGTTAATCAATTACTAACCAAGACAAATTGCTGATTACTTTTCTAACTACTGGGAAAGAGAGGAGCACAGACAGCTAAGCAAATACATAAACATCTATCCTCCCTCCTTCACAAACTCAGCTTGCTGAGTTTTTCCCACCAGGTACATCCACTTCTCCAGAATTTCACCGGGGAGGAGACAGACAGTGGGAAAGCTGAGCTGATATGCATGTAGTTTACTGGGCTCTAAGCGGAATATTTTACTACTGCTCTTTGGTCTGCGGCTCCCTCTCACATACACCTGAGCAGGGACACAAGCTCCCCAGTCTCAAGGGTTGCTTGATGCTTAGTGGGATTTCCTAGTGCTTTTTCCATTGGTCCAGGTTTTGAAGGAAGAGCGCTTAGCCAATGAATGAAAACTCTCGTGCCATGCTCCCTCAGGGTCAGAGCAGACCCTGGTTTTTAGAGTTTACTAATACAGACACAGTCTCAGTGACTGGCTAGTATATTCTAAATGCTTTGCACACTCTAAAACCACTTACTACTTAAATTTATGTTATCTGCAAAAGCTTATGTAATGGGTTTAAAACATGAATATTTTCCCTCTTCCAGGCACGCCCAAGGAGTTAGGTCATTGCTATAAAAATAAATATTTCTATGTACATATAAATATAGATATTACATAAGAAGAATCAAGTGTCTTAGAAACATTCTTTAAGTGTTGAGACAGCTGGGCAGTGATCAACAAAGCAACCAGGCAGATGTCTGACAATCCGCTTTTTTTTGGAGTGTGACACAAGGATCCTTCCTCCTTGCTTCTGTAACTCAATACACACATGAAATAGGCTGCTTAGGTGGTATGGACTGCTTTCTCATACACAGCTTAACCCTTATTCATAATCACTACCCCATAACTTTGAGTAAATTAAAGCTGAAATATATCTTTGTTTATATTTTAGTGCTTCCTTTATGACTCATTCAGATTTTTATTTCTGTACAAAGTGATGTGAGACCAAATAAAATAGGATATAATCAAACTGTCAAAGGTTATACCCCTAGGGTGATGTTCAGTTTCATAATGAATACTTGTATATATTTTCCCCAAGATTAAAATAAAAAAATCTATTTTTCAGCTCTAAAGAACAAAATGCCCAGATATTTCAGTGAAGAGTCAAGACTACAAATGATGAAATATTATTCTTCTCTTATCCCTGTTGCTGAAGATACTTAAGAATGCACTGCTATGTGTAATAGTACATTCACTCAGTCTCCTCCATTTTGCAGTACTAGGTCTTGACCTTCATGTTGCAGACAATTTCAGTACTTTTGCTTTGTATTCACCTAATATTTTATTTCAATTTTTACTTCTCTTGGGACTACCATCCTGTTAGGATTTTTCCAATTTTATTTTTTTAAATAAGTGGTAAATAATTGTTCTTTCTCATTATAAAAACCCTTTTGAAGTCTTCAGTTATAACTGTATCATGCTTTATGACTTTGATTCCTTTTACTTATCCTCTTAATTTTTTGTTATTAGAAAACTGATTTTATCAAACATTCATAAAAATATTCTTTCAGGTTTAATGAAATGCCAGTAATTAAGTTTATATTTTTGGTATTCTAAGAACCCACTCTGCCTTCCCAGACTTCTGGTGCATACAGAATGACTCATTTGTGTATGGTTTTTATCACCTTGTTAATTATTCAGCAGACCTGACAGTTATTGTGAGATTTCCATTTGTTATTTAATACTGTAAGTCAGAAATTTATGTATTTGTTCCTGGTGTAGAAACTGTAGTAGATATTTTTTTCCTTGAGATGTATAGACAAAGAATCTATCAACTGAAAAACAGAAGTCACATATCTACTTAGAGAAAAATAGAACACAGTTATAAAAAGCAACTGAAAAAGTCATTCTTCTGTCTATCCTGGTGACCTAAATAATTCCTGACAGGTATTTGTCTAACCTTTTCTTAAAAGCATCCAGTAACAGAAATTCTACATCACTGTAATCCATTCAAAACTTGATCAGTCTTTCTTTTAGAATGGTTTTCCCAGTGTTCCATGCTGCCCTTGAAGCCTGTTATTTGACAGTAATATCTCTTTTCTCATTATAGCATCTGCTTACTTATTCAAAGACTACTATGATATCTTCTCCCCTTTTTTTCCTAAGACTTAACAGCCTCAAATACCTTCCTAAGCAGCCATAATTTACCAGACCTATGGCCAGTTTCATTCCTTTTCTCTGGACTCTGTAATTGCTTTATGTCTTTCCCGAAGCTTGATGGAGTACTTGAGCTGAAACTTTACTTCTGCATTAAGCAGGATAGAAGGATTACTCCTACAGGTTATGTTCCTGTTGACAAATCCCAGTAGGATATTTGCCTTGTTTGCAGCAGCTTAATAACATTGAGTCACACAGAATTTGCCATCCACTCTGAATCTGAGATCTTTTCCTGCAGAACTTCTACCCACTTAGTTGATCACTTTCTTGCACTAAATAGATGATGAGTCCCACAAACATGCAGAACTTTACATTCCTCTTTGCTGAACTGTATCCACTACATCCATAAGATTTATTAACAAGACTTCTGATTCCAGTGTCTATAGACGCTCATTGGGGAGCAATAACAAAATATTATCATAAAATCTTATCATGGAAGCCCAGTTTCAATTTCATTGCTTAGGCTGATACCAATAAAGCTTTAAGCTATCAGGGAAAAAAAAAAAAAAAAAAAAAAGGAAAATTTCTTAATCTATCTGGAGGGAAACACCATTAAGGTTAGAAGACTTGGTGTTGAGATTTTTTTTTTTTCTTTTTATTTCACAAAATATTGCTGAAGTGACAGCCTTGGGCAGCTAAGTCTTCTTATTCATCTACAGAAAAATTCTGCCTGAACAGTGGGAACATACACTTCTCCACCAACAGGATTCAAATCTTGACCCTGGAGAAACAACTTCTTGTAGTACGAAGTCAATTCATTTTCCATATGCACTCAGTTTCTGGTCAGTCTGTCAGGATTGCCTACAGCAAGGATTTTGGAATATGGACAATGGTTCTGCAAGGATCATGTTCAAGGAACAAGACTATATTTTTAGGGCTGGTGTGCACAGAAACCTTGCACTATTTTAACTGTAGTGATGCCATTGAACTGTTGTGACTTTTTAGTATGGACTCACTGTATTTTTACCATCAATAGAGCCAAAATGCAAAGCAGCAGGGATACTCTCTTTATTTAATCCTACATTATTCTATTCCTTACTTGCATGGTCAAAACAGTTTAAGGGGTTTCAAATCCCCTGCCTCTGTGAATTCCCCCAGCCCTGCTCTGCAACCTTTTATACTTCCCCATGACTTTCCCCTTTTTGGGACTGCATTGCAAAGTACATCAATGCTGAAATTAAAGGAGATGATAGTGCCAGGTTTTGGAGGGCTCCACTTTTCCTATTTGCAGCCCAGCCATGCAAGAGTTTCCAAGAAAAAACTGAAAAGGGTTAACTTGGATTGCCTGGTGAGAAAGCATGGGTAAAAGAGGCAGGTAGTGAAAACCTTCTAAAATACATTCCCTGCTGCAGAACTTTTAATATCATGCTGCTGACTGTCTCTCTAATCCACCTGTTAAACTGCACAGCTGGGGGAATGGAAATCAGCATCAAAGTTTTACTTCAATGAATAGTTAATTGTGCAAGAAGAAACAGCAATAAAAATGACAGGGACTGAAAAAAAGATGACCCCCACAGACCTGAATAGTTCAGCTGCCTGGTGGCTGCAAACCTGTTTGAAATCACACCAGTGAACCATTTGAAAACTGCCATCTTTTACCACTGGGTACAACAGGTAGGAACTATCTATTTCTCAGGAAAGACATGATCTGGCTTTCATGCATAATCCAAAAGCCCTGAGCAGAGTCACGTGCCTTACTCTGACCTTCAAAGGGCAGAGTTTATCCCTACTTCCTTTCATGATGTTTTCTATAAAGTGGTTCAATCAGGTCCTTACTCAGAAGCACGTTGAGTTTCATCAGGCCCATTGTCAGTATCTGCCTTTACTGCAGAGTCTGACAGTGCTGTGTGAAGATATCAAAGTCCATTTTAAATGCTTCCTACTGCAGGGAGCTCATATTCTCAAGGTACTTTAGTCTGCACAACATGCTGTACAGTGGTCTGTTTCAGTGCCCAAGCTAGGTATTTCCACACTGGAAATCTGAGGGACAAAAACATAGCATAAACATATCTTTCCCCCAGGTGCCTTTCCCCTTTGAGGCATTGAACAAGGACTGTGGGCATCTAATTCAGTTGAAATGATCTGATTCTGTAAACCGGTGGGATGCCTAAAAATGTAAAATTACACCAACTTTCTTGGACAATTAAACTTTATTTTTATGGAACACAGGGGTATTTAAGAATTTAAGTCCCATGATTTTCAGTAAGATTTAGCATTCTAGAACTGTGATACTTAAAGATAGATAGCGAATTTCTACTGAACAATCTGAACTAATGCTCTAACAGAGCTATACCTTGGAGAGCTGGGTTTTATAGATGACATTGAAATAAGGGCATAGGCATCTAAAGTGGGACATAACCAGGATTTAGGAACTGAAATACAAAACACAGATGACTGAAATAGCTAATTTGCTGCTGCCTACTCGTGTCTGAAATCTAAGAGAGCTCTAAGTTTCCCAAATCAAAGCTCTCATGGCACCTGAAGTTCTACTTTGGGATTTACTAAGGAGTGAAGCACTGGTCTTTGACTAAGACCTGTCAGGCTTCACAAAATAGTTCTCTACTATGTTTGCAGAAAGGCATCAATCTCTTAAACTCTACCAGAGCAGACCTATTGTATTTTTTCTAATGAAGCTGATATGCAGAGTGGGATTTGAAGAGTTAAAGCACTCAGTCACAATAGAGCTTACAGAAGCTTTCCTTCCCATACCTGTCAGAGGGAATTTTAACTCCTACCTTCTATAAAAGCATTTTACACAATAGCTATAAATTAACGGGTGGCCAGGGTGGGAGGTGGGGAGAGGGAAAAAAAAAGAATCATCCCATTACTGCTGAGGCTATTCCAGTTTGCATAAAGTAAGTTGTGAATCCAGAACATATGAAGTATGACCATAACTCTTAAATAGTGGCTTAAAAAACAGATCTTGCAAAACAGTAAAATATCAAAATATTTAGATGAAGAAAATTCAGCTCTCCTATATCCCAAGCTAGCCTGTAACCACTAAAATACATCAGACACAAGTGAAACCATCCATGTTCATTTTTGTTTGTAACATTTATTTTACAATTACATATTGTTTTTAATAAATAGTTCAATACTCTTAAAAAAAAAAAAAAAAAAAAAAAGAGTACTCTGGGTATGGGCTCCATAGCTTCCTATAATAAAGGAGTCTGTTATCTGCTAAGGCAAAAGGCTTAACTTTAAAGCAATCTGGACAATAATTAAAAACAGGTTAAAAATTGTGAAAAAGTTCCACCTCCTTCCCTCATTTTGCTGGTGCCTTCACCTCCAGTTGTGCTCCCATCCACAATTCCAAGTGGAGATAACAGAAGGACTGAGTGTGTTCTGCACAGAGGGTGAGGAATCAAAGATCTGGTGAGAGGGAGACTTCTTTTCTGACTTCCAGCGATAGCTGGTCGGTAGTGGGAAAATCCAGTTTTATAACAGTGCTCAACCACGTGATTACTTGTGAAAGAGGCTAGGATTGAAATATGCCTGAAAGTAACTACGTTAAGTATGTAATAGGCCATGTTGACACCTGAAATTTGATAACCAGGTAAGTAAAAAACAGTTTTAAACAGCAACTCTCCTTAGAGGTCTAATGTTTCAATTGGCAAAGTTAATTATTTTCTCACACATGATAATCTTTCATGGGGAAGGCAGAGATGCCCTATTAGAGAAGTTCATCATCATTTACATTGCTGTGCAGCCTGTTGCAGGGACCAATACAACTCTTCCATTTCCAATGCTGTCTATATCACAGCTTGCCTTGATGTCAAACACACTTGAAATAAACTATGCCTTCATATATATTAAGGAATTTTTTTTTCTTTGACATTCACTGTGGTATGAATGAAAACTAACAATTACCACCCCACTCTGCCCAATTTCCAAAGAAATCTCAGTCTGTCATTTTGAAGAGTTAAGAATAGTTTGTTTGGCTCATTACTTCCAATTATAAAACACTGCTGCCGCAAATACAATGTCAAACCCTTAAGCAATTGTGTGTTGTAAGGTGAAATTCAACTTTAATGAAGCAGACAGGTTTCTAAGAAATAGTGAGCTCTACTGGAAACACAGCTGCATGCTTCATCTTTTTTTTTACTTATCTACATTTAAATAAAAACATTAAAAAATTACAAGTTAATTACTGTGCCTGAGGGTTCCCAGAAAACAAGAAGGATCAGTGAGAAACAACAAATCAAGAAAGTGATAGCAGCAAGCCATCCAAATGCTAGCATCCAAACTGCTTAAACTCATGGATTTGAACTCTTTTTTAGCTGAGACTTTTCTTAATATCTGAAGTAATTTAATCAGCAAACATCCTAGTGATGAAAAAATTTCTGATCAACCAATTGAGTATATGGACACTTTAACCTTTGTGTATGAGCACAATATATAACTTTTTTATCTTGGAAAGAGAGATAAAAATATACTCTTTTTTATCTGATTAAATATAGATTACCTATACAAAATCAATATTTATAAATGAGCTACCCGACTTGACTAATTTTATAATCGGTGAAGAGAAATGTGCACTTTTAGGGTCTGATTCACCTTGTGATTCATTTTGTGTTGAGGAAAGCGAACCACATATCATCCATAAAATCTGCTGGAGGCCTTAAGTGTAAATCTAAATTCTAGCACATAGACAACTGACATATGTTATAGATTATTATGTTTACAGAGACATATATGTCACTGTTTTACTGAAAGCATATTAGATAGTAATAATATTTACAGTGTCACATAGCTTTTTCTACTCTGTAATTCTGTAAAAACCAAGATATGTTAAAACCATTAGCAAGGAAGGAACATTTTTTATAATCTATAAACTACTGAGTACAAAGAAAAAAGCCAACTTCATTTGTTTGGACAACTTTTTTTATTATTATTTTTTTATTTTATTTATTTATTTATTTTTAATTTCCTTTGAATCACCTGTAGTTTACAGATGACTATAAGCAATATATTTTTCAAATAAACTATAAGGGAAAAAAAAAACCCAAACCAACCAAACAAGACACCAGTTTAGTCTTACATAAATAAAATTGAATCTACTGCAGATTAATTACCATTTTATCCAAAATTAATTTTATATGCTTTGTGATTATACAGTGCTCTAAGGAACTTCAAAATAATCACTGTATGAAACTACACACTATTTTAGCATTTTAAAAGTCCCTAGGAGTTTTCTGAAACTTTGTCATGATACATGGATTACACTACAGTTTTAATTATTAAGATAATAAGTTAATAAAATTGTAATAATTTTACAGAGAAGCTTCCTGCCATTCTCTTATTTGCATGCTAAGCTGTCTGGCTCCCCAAATTAAATCCAAAAGTCCTTCAGTGATTCCTCTGACATCCACCCTCACTGACTTTGTTGCCCCAATGTGCTGTGGATGAGCAGAGCCATTAGCAGCCAAAGCTGGAAGAAGAACAGCATTACATGCTGAGTAACGCCCTGAAGCACCAGGTTGTTTACCTAGAATGTGACTTACCCTTTACCTGTATAAAAACAGTCAGATGATGCTATAAATGTAAATTTGCTGTCCTTCCTTTGTTTCTCTTTGCTACATGAAACTTTCTGCTTTCATTTTTGCCATCTTCTGAAATACAATCATCTTTAACATTGCTAAGTAGTACCAGAAATATTGCCAATATTCATAAAAAAGGAAGTGACAGTAAAATCTGGAGTAGCATTTGGTACTGAAAAATCCAGTCTGTGTACAAATGAGATTTTAAGGGCTAAACTGAAAAATACATAGAACATTTTTTGCAGATGAAAAGGCTTAATAAATGATGATTTGAATGCACATTTCCATCATAAATATTATTTCTTCAGCAGAGGCAACTACAGCAGAGAAAACTTGCCCCATGCTCACTGCTTCTGCACTATTCCCAGGACAACAGACAACAGAAAATAAACCAGTTATGGACTAGTCTGGCTGCTACATTACAGAGCTACCATGAATAAGAAGTGTCTTCATGCTAATTGGAGACCTACCACAAAATATTAGTGACAGTCTAGTGAGTATGTCCAAGGTTCTATGTAGCAACATGCAAACATTTATGGAAATACGGATTTCTTCATCAATTAATGTTGGTAATGCACTACAAATTTTAATCCTGATGAATTTCTTCACTCTTTCCCACACAGCACTGAACAGTGAGAGCAAAATACCCCACCAAGATTGTCACTTTATATTCCAGTCACACTTGGGGACATGGCTTCCCAGTCCTGGCATTTCAGCCTGTTGAGTCCAAAGAAGTAACTGTTATTATTCTGCACTTGAAGCCGACATTTTCCACTTGAGACACAATTCCAAAAAAATTAGTGTCAGATGAGAAAAGCATTAATTAGTTTTCCAAGTAAATTGGTTATCTAATTTTTGACAACTTGTATTGTTTCTATGTGCAATACTGCAGGCAAGAGAACTCTTAAAAGGGAAAAAAAATAAAAAAAAGGGGAGGAGAGATATTCTGCTATTGAAATATGCACAGAGAACATTATGGGCAGAGCTGCTTTAAAAAAAAAGTCACAATTCCTTTTTTTGGCACTGGCCACAGCAAGAGTGGATTATATGTGCATTTCAGATTTTATTAAAAAAAAAAAAAAAAAAATCAGTACCTCTCAGTTAAGAGGAAGGCTTAAGTATATTTATTTAACTCTCTTGAAAAGTAATTCCTGATAGGTATTTTTGTGACTCTTTTGTCAACCATATGACAAATTAAAGTTTTTTATCTCATAAAATATGAGATATTTTTTATCTCAAACTACAGCAAAACTTGAGAAACAATGAATACGGAGACCATATCTGAAATTGATTCTGGCTTCATCACTTCACCTAAATAATTTTATATATATGCATTTCCTTCTACATAATCTAAATATCATTTGCAAATTTTTACTGAATGTCTTTATAAAGTATTTTCAAGTTTTCCTTTGTTAATTGTTTAGAGGAAAGTCTACCATAATGACTCAAATGATTTGTCTCTCATGTGACTATTCTGAATATTGCTCAAATAAGACTATTAAAAAAAAAAATAAACAGCAAAACTGGCAATTAAGAGGTCTTCACTGCTGGTTTGCAATTCCAGCTACTTTTCAAGTACTTTATGCAGAAGGAGGAAATTTGAAACTAGTGGGTCCCTTATAAAAGTATCAACTATAAAGCCAGCATTTAGCAGTACCTTCCTGAGCTGGAAACATAAGGCTATCTGAAAAGTAAAATTATAGTGCTCCCACTAGAAAATATAGTTATGGAAAGAGAATTTACCAGGTTATTCACGTAAAAAAAGCCTCCCCCAAGTGCCTCACCCCCTGCCCCAAAAAAACTCCAATCTCAACATCACCTAAAACCATAAAACAAAGAAACAAAAAAGGTTAAGACAAAACCTTTACAGTTATTATATTTTACACTATTGAATTTCAATAAATTCAGTGAAAAAAATCAAGAAGACACAAGACCTAGTTGAAGATCTCTATCTTAAGTAGCCTGTGTAACCTAAATAAAATTTTTATACGAATGGTTTTTATCTGCATTTTCTCATTGTGTGTTATGAACAAAGCAGCTTCAGTGCTAGGATATTAAGAAAAAGAAATGTGTTGGTCCTTTTATCTGTGGTTTCATATTTAATGTTACACCTAGACACCAAAATTGTATATCACATGTGAAATGCCTGTGTGCTATGTGACATGAAGCCAAGTTATGGGAAAACAAATGTCCTTTATTACAATTCCATATGCATTTTTCACAGGAATAGAAGTGTTATTCATGACTAAACTCTAATACGGAAACATCTGCAAATCTAAATTTGTCCTGTAACTTGAATAATGCAATTTTTATTTCTCTGAAGGAATTATTAAACTGTTGGAGGTGGGCACAGGAGAATTCATGCTTACGTTTCAGAATTGGCTAATTAATCACATCCCTAAACATTCCCATAAGGTGACTATTCCAGTTTTTACATACGGAAACTTATATAAAGGAGTAATTGACTTATTTGAAGAGATCAACTATTTTAATAGCAATACAGCACTAATATAATTAAAAAATGAGCTTCCAGTTTGTGGAAATGAAAAGAAGCTGCTATAGCCCTTTACTAAAAGGACATTGCTGGAATCAAGTCCGAAGCAAAATTAATTCTGAACTGTGTGCTAGTGAGAGCCAATATTTTATCAGTTTGCAGAAAGAAGAAAACAACCTTTGTTATTCCCCAAAATGCAGGAAACTACCTCCCATTATAGCTGCAATAACTAACCTGGCCAGCTCATGGGCAGCTCATTGACACATGCTGCAAGCAAAATCTTAATTTACTCTTCTATTTAATTTCCTGTGGATCTGATAGTGTAGGAGGGCTTCATGGACAATATCTTTCATGTGAGTTGTGTTTAGATTTAGGTTTATTAGATGAGTAATACAGCTTTTTTTTTTTTTTTTTTTCTAATTTACGGTCACCGTGCATTTTACTATACACAGGCTTCCAATTTTGGAGTACCTGGTTATGAAGACATTTTGCAAGCCCCAGACTGTGGAAAGTTATTGTTTCCAGCTGATCCAACACAAGAAACTATTGATTGCAACAGAGAAATTCTGTGCATATTTCCCAGTTCTCATATCTCTATTGACTTCAGCAACCATGTTCCAACTAAATGATGGGATGAGACATCAGTACGCACCGATGCTCCTGCTCTCCTAGACTCTCTCAGGAAGGGAGAAAAAAACTTAGAAGAAAATGACAAGCATTGCCTGACCTGAATAACCAAGAGCTCAGGACTACAGGGGCTGTAAAACATGTCTTCCCAGATATGAAGATATATCCACAGATGCTATCAGGGAGATAAATATATTATTAAAAATAATTTCAATAACTTTAGTCTAGAAAGAACTGAAACTGTTTCCTTTCCAAGTGTTATGAAGCATAACAACTCTTAGTAACAAAGGTCTTGCATCTAAGAAAAGCCATATTATTTAAAAAGAATATTTAAAAAAAAAATAAATCGGTTTTTGACATGATATATACCTTTGGCAAGATTCCAAGGCAGACTGGTGTCTTCCAAAACTGAAATATATGTATAAGCTCAGTTCATGAGGTAAATGACTCTTTCAAGATCTGGTACATTCCAGAGCCTCTTCCCAAGCACAACATTCAAGTCAATTTCATAATTGATGACCAGCAGATGATGTGAATGCCTGGAGGCAACAGTGGCCTATCCATGCTCACCCAGCTGGCTCCTAATGGATTTTCAGTCTAGTAAACACCATTGTTCAGTCTCAGTTCTGCAGAACTTCACTGAAAAAATACCATCCCGTATTTGTCGTGAAGAACACAAGAAATGAGAAAATTAAGACTGAAATTACACTTGTGCATCTAATTTCTCCCTTTCTAAGTAATGCAGTTCTAGCCCTGGGCTCCTCTTTTGCTGGTAATGGACGCGTCTCATGCAGGTGCATGTTTTTCTTTTAAATCTGAAACTCTGAATTTTAGTTTATAGAGGCTTAAAATAACTGACCAAAAGCTCTTATAGTTTGATTTTAGAAGAACACAAGTAGCCTTACCAAGTAGTTTACCTGTAGTTATTGGTACACTTATCTAGGGCAGTGATGAATTAATCATACAGAAAAGATGGCCATAGTTATTCACTGCAGTGGGACTATACATTATTAATGAGGCTGATATGCAAATGAATCTGTCAGTAAAAAAATTATATTAACTCTTTGCCAAAAACTTGATGCAAATCAACATCTGGTTCAGTCATGGAGGAGAGGCAGTCCCATCTGGCTGAAAGTACACCATCAGATTTTAAAAAACTTAAAAATCAGAAAGGAGCCTTTAATTTCAATCTTTCCTATAGGGCAATCAGTCCTGAGGACCAAAAAATCCTGATGTTAAGGCTTGAACCACTCGATCTGAAAGACTGTTCTAAAAAAAAAAAAAAAAAAAAAAAAAGGCAGTATAACATTGTGCACTGCTGAAAATGTTGTTTAAATTACTGAAGTTGAAAAACTCAGCTGTGCTTCCATGGATAGGTTCATTTTGATGAGCCTCTTGATCCCTGAGTTAAAAACCTTTACAGCTGATGCAAGATACGTGGATGGGAAAAAAAGCAATTACAGAGCACCCCTGCTAGAAAAGGTTAATTTTAAAAAGCATTCAGTGTTTTCCAGTCCCTCTTTCCTTTTCTCAAGAACCAGATATTTGCCCAATCTGAACCCTGGAATAGCTGATGTTTTCACAACAGGATTCCTTTTCACTTCACTTCCAGTTAAACAGCTCACACAAACGTCTTGTCGCCTCCTGAGCTTGATTATGGTTCTGAGCAGACATTTAACTTTCATCAATAATGTTAGACAGAAATCCATAGTATTTTCTTCTCAGATTCCCCACAGGTTTCAATGATTCCCTTCTCCTTTACTGCAGTGACAAATCAGAGACCTGGGCTCTGGTGCTCTCAATATTCTCCTATTGACGGGCTAGTAAATGTCTAGACAGTTGTTGTGCATCTGTACTGCATTGCAACACGGTCAAGATATATCTTGTATATGTAGATGAAAAGTGACTCATTTAGCTGAATATTGACTCTTCTGAAGAGAAAGATGAATCACAAAGAAATTTCTCTATGTTCATATATTTAACTCTACTGCGCTTCCTATATATGAAATGGTTGCTTTTAATTTCAAAAATGCAGCACTAAGGAGAAGTCATATATTGTAATAATTTTGCCAAGACATATCTACAGCATTATTTAAAATATTTTTTACTATAAACTTCTATTCTCAGTTGCAATTTCAGAAAGGTTTTTATGTCTTCAAAGATGCGTAACCTTAATATGTTTCTATTTAAAAAATATATTTTGGAAAAAATTTGTATTACACAAAACAAAATCAAATTATGAAAATAGGAAATAATACAGAATAAGGTATTAGTGTAGAGTGATTAAATTTATTTTGAAAAATCTTTTGTCTAATAATTTCTGTCTCTAAACAATCACTGCTTTCAGATAAGTGACTAGCCAGCCTCGTGTCAAGACTGCAAATTGTGGTGCAAAGAATGGTATCAAACACGGAGTGGCTTTTCCAACAATAATACAATTCTTACCTTTAGATTTTGTGCAAGTTAAGTAAGATAAATTATCCATTTTCATGTAGCAGGGCTATAATCCTAGCCTATTTACAGAGGTAACTTTTATTTGCTAAGTCAGAATCAGTGTTCATGCTCCAGATGCTAGTACTTCAGGTATGTTCTGGTGTTACATGGATTGTTAACCTTTAGTGTTGGAGGCATACAGAAAGTAAAAATTCTCCCCCTAATAGTATCCCTTAAGCAAAACTAAATGCCTGAGATCACTAAACACTGTACAAATAGGAATGCTTTCAGATTTGCTGCAGACTTCATTATCACATTTTAAATACGGGTAGTGAAAAACAACATATCCAAGTAAGTACCTTTCAGACAAAAGAAATTAATTTATATAGTTTTCTATAGCCTGAGCTATAGAAGCTTTTAAAGACTGAAAACAAAGTCTGAGCACAAGCGGTTATATGGTTAAACAGAGAATATAACTCAAGCCTATGACTGAAAGGATAGAAAGCATTGGTACATAGCTGTACCAGACCAACTACATTGATCCCACAGTTGTTGTAGGATTTAAGTACCAAATCAGAATTATTAATTTATTTTTCTCCACTAGCCTTTTCAGAAAAATACTATCAGTAAAACTGAAATGAGAAGGCCTTGATGAGAAATAGATGACAAATGCCACTTCAAAATGGAGAGAGGCAATTTCCTGTACAGGTAAATCCAGACCCAAACACTTCAGCTCTGCCTGATATTTCAAAAGAACATCTCATGTTGATTAGCTCTAGCAATTGTTTAAGAATTGAAAACAATCAGTTAAAATTCATGTAATTTATGTATTGAATGTGTGAACTGTGCAAATCTATCTGTTTCAGTAAAAGTCTGTGAAGATTTTTTTTTTTTTTCTTCTGCTACTGGGAATGTGCATCATACTTTAGCTAAACATAAACATTTCCTATTCTATAGTAGTGTCACTATAATATTTTCAACATCATACATGAAAGGTTATTGCCATACTTTACAATAAGTTCTCATAACAGGGAGTGATTTTTATAGGGGCATATTTAACTCATTGTCTTATCTCCAAGGCATTCACATTTGCTTTGCCCTGGACATATGAATTAATAATTTCTGATTTGAAAAATTCACTTCATAAAAGGAGAAAAGAGCCAATACAAAGTGGAAAGGATTACCTTCTCAGCCTCTTAATTTGACATTCTATCACAAGTTTAAAGACTTCTCAGACTGTAGTATCTTTCCATTTTAAGGAAGGAGAGAAAATCCTCATAAAATATTAGAGGATGATGGCAAAAATGAGTTAATTGTATCATGTGGATACATTACAAACATTTATTGTTTTCAGATGGACCTCTCTTTCTGTGCATATTCCTATTCTAGGATTACACAAATACACATTCTATTGGTTATATAACTTTGGGACTTAGGAATTTACATTTTTCCTCTGGTACTGTTTTCCCCTAATCCATCTAAAGTGTACAATCCCATATTTTTCTTATTAACTACTCACCTACCTGATGTCATCACCTCTTCTCTAGTTTTGCTAATGGCTACTTATGTTTACTATATCCTTTAATATATTTAATTATCCTCAGTAGAAAGAAGTCTAATCAAAGCATCGTTTACATTATTGGAATAGTGACATGTCCTTAGGATAACTACATTTACATTCAGTAAATATTTTTAACCACTAAGTTTCACTGTCTTTTGACAATTACTTTGGAAAAAATGTGGTTTAGACACTTTCAGAACCGGATTTTAATTTGAATTGCTTACTTTACCCTATAGGTAAAGAGAACAAAAAGACAGTATGTTGTTGTAGTTCTAGATTGAGTCTATCAACTGGATACTTATTTTGTACATATGCAATATGCATGACATTAAACAAGCTATACAAATAGATATACCTTTATTAACATTGAAAGGTCTTTGTTTTCAGTCAGCTTGAACTCCCAGTCAAGGCAAATTCAGTCTTTAATCCTGTCACCATACCTCTGCTTGCACTCAAAAATGTGAGCAACCTCACTCAAGGGCCAAGTGTGCAGGGCCACAGGTCCATGTTTTTGTGTTTTCCGAGTTGAGATGCAGTTGCAGTGGAAGATTTCCTTCCTATTATTTCAAGCACACATATAATTTATTTTAAGAATACAGTGATATTACTTCTGTGAATCTAATTACTTTAAAATAAGTGAAACATTAATAAAACAAAGTTAATTATAGGACATCTCTAACTCATTGTCTTGGCTCCCAAGCATTTATATTTACTTTGCCCTGGACCCATGAATGAGTAATTTCTGATATGAAAAATTAATTTCAGAAAAGAAGAAAAGAAAAAGAAAAAAAGAAAAAAAGACAATCCAAATAAAAAGGTTTACCTTCTTAACCTCTTAAGTTGACATGTAATTACAACAAGATTAAAGACATCTTAGAGCATGAAAGCTTTCAAGCTTTCTAATGTCTATATCCTAACATGAAGGAGAATCTGGCAGTGGTGGCTGTTATGACATTATTCTCCTGGGTTTAGTCTTTCATGACACATCTGGAACAAGATATCAGCTTTTCCAATTTTCAGGTGGGAAAACTTCCAATTAATTTGGCTGAGAATTTTTCATGTGACTGCCCATATTACTGTCTGTTCTACTTCAATGGAAAGACACTTAAACTACTAGAACCAAAATTACAAACCTGAACACTTTGGAAACTGCAGGGTAGAAAGTCCAGGTATCACCCTCTGACTGTAACCAGGCTTGATCCACAAGCCTGATGGAAATAAAGGGGAAACTCCTGGCCATGTTGTGCATTAGAGAATTTCCATGGGAACCATTGTATTGGAGACTTGTTTGGCTTGTGAAACACCTTTTAAGAACAAGAATCTTTTTGTAACTGCAAAATCCCACAGAGGATTCCCAGGAAAGCAGAAGCGTGGGAATTGCATTCTAGCACTGGAAAGCAAGAATATGACAATGTTTTGTAGGTCTCAAGGAAGGAATAGGCAGAAGTCAGTCAAAAGGAGATAACTCTGTTCCTAATGAAAATAGATGGAGCAAGAAAGCCTTGTCATCCTCTGCCTCCTAAGAGCTACACAGTGAAGATTCTGTGATGAATAAAAATGCAAAAAAAAGTGGCTTTTAATATCCTCTAAAAAAAAACCCATATAAGGAAATCTCCATTTGCTGTCAGCTCTCAGATTTGTAGCAGTTCAGCATGAAGCACTTTCTTTAAAGTATTAGTCTAACCCTTTACGTATTATTACTACAAAAGGGACCTGCTGTTCTAATGTTTACCTTTCTTTAGGAGTGCCTCCACATTGGCTCTGTACTTGAACACATTGCTTACTGTGCAATTTATTTATTTTTAAATAAAAACCTCTTTCTTGAAGAGGATTTTATTTTAAAATAAATAAATATACTTCTTTCTTATTCACCCAAACTGTGTTCAAAAATTGAAAACTGGAATAAAATTAATGTCTATAAGATGACCAAATTTGATGTCATCATATGAGAGTCACCTATAGATTTGTCTATCCAGCAACAGAAGGCCTGCTTCAATTACTGTGTCTATTACCTTGCACGTACACTGTGCACTCTGTTTACATGAACCATCACTCCACAGCAAATCTAGGCCACATTTAAAAATATGTATCTTTCATAAATACACATTTATAAATCTATTTGTTCTGGTGTATACAAGGTTGCAAAGAAAGTGCGAGTCCAGATACAGCACCTAAAGTAGTGTAAAATGCAACAAAATACCCGCTTTGTCAACTGCATCCATTTCATGTCTCAACCTTGTAACCATTTTGTTATGGCTGTTGTTAAGTAACTTGGTAAAATATTTGGGTTTTTGTTAGTAATTTAGAAAACAAAGGGTTTGTAGATCTAACCTCGACTACAGTCATAGTTGTGCTAAGCTGAGTGCCAAAGACTAGAACAAGGAATTAAAGTTTTCCTGTTAGCAAACAGTCAGCAGTCAGGATGCTTATCTGTAGGGTGCTGATGTAAAGTCGTATCAATACAGCCAAACTCAGCTTCTTATAGTACTGTTTTTTACATGTTTTCTGTTTCATACTGTTCATAGTATGACTTCACTCAGTGTGTTGATGCTACATTAAACGGAGGAAAAGAGGACATTTTCCTAATGTCCTGATAACAGTGGCTGGAGATGGTCCCCATTTTAGGGAAAAGTTGTAAATGACAGTAAAAGAGAACAGAACGGAACTATAGACGTTAATTTTTTATTTGCTTCTTTTTTTTTTTTTAATTTGTGCCATTTTTCTTTAAAACACAGGGATACATTATTTTACAGAAATGTGAAAAAAAAGAATTTAATTCTCTAATTTACCTTTTTTAAAAATTGTTGTTACTGCACTCTATGAGATGTCTGTAAATTTCAGGTAAGGGTATGCTGACGGAGCTTCATCTTATTCACCACAGGAATCATAGATACTAGCTGGCATTGATACTAGGAAACATTAACACTAGCAGAGAAATCTGCTAGTTCAGTTAGGTCATATTTTGGAGGAATGTGCCACATCAGTTTACATTCTAAAACTGCGTATTATCTGTACAAACATCTTTTCATATTAATTGTGTATTAATTGAATACCATCATCCTTAAAATACAGGAAACGCAAAATGCATTTTACATAGAGAAGGCTACAGAAGTGCAAAAATGAGTACTCTGTCCAGAAATTATCTCTTACTTGTCCTTTGTGACCAGGTATTCAGATGATAATAAGATATGGCATCATCAGATTCCCAGCGTAAGGGAGTACCGCACCTAGCAGAAGCCAGCTGGTTTTCAGGGAAGATGTGCATTTGGCAGATGCTAGAACTGAGTTTGCTCAGAATGCACAATTTCCTATTCCTTAATGGTGAAAGGAGTATAATCATATTTAGGAATAAACAAACTGACCCGTCAGTGAATGGAAACTATTATGCATGGAAGGTGGAATATGGAAGAAAAAATTGAAGAAGGGAGAATATGGGATTTTTTATAATAATGGTTACAGGGGTCTGAAATCTGAACCCTTCTAAATCATTTCAGATACAGTTTGGAAGGGGATGGTAAGAGTAATTCAATTTTACTTTTAAATTATTGTAATTTCTGTCAGTAATTATGTTCATCTGGCAAACTGAACAGCAAGAAACAGGGAGAACAATAAACAGTAATTACTAGCAACATCTTTCTGAAAGAGAAGTTCTGAGAAACTGAGAAAAGAACGTATGTGGTTTCCTGGCTGTATTTACTTTCTGTGAGCTTGTGCTCCCTGAAACAGTCTGCTGATCACCAAGCTATTAAGAAGATAGTTCAGACATTTTACATTGAAAATGAATGATGATTTCATGCTACCTCTACAGTGCAAAATCCACCTAACGGGTCCATTAGACCAGCTGCTCCATGTCACTTCTTGTCACTTTGTCTGACAGAGGTGGTCCCTTATACACAATTTCAGTCCAAACCAGTCTTATCTAGCAAAAGAATTTAGAGGGATCAAATAATAAATGGAAGGAATTTTTGTGTCTTTGTACAAGAAAGGACAAGTAGTTCTGTCTTCAGACATTTAAAGTTGATAGAAATATTGGTCCCCTCTCCATCAGGTTGTACCCAGCTCCCAGACAGTCTTGAATCCAGACCAGCTCATTTTTCAAGATTAGAAAAGCTTCCCAGTTGAGGTGTCAGGGAATATGGTTGAAGCCCAAGAGCCATTTGGAGAAGTCTTAAATGTTGCAAGACTCTGGGAGCATGGCTTAATGAGATATTGGACTTGGCAGTGAAGTTTGACAAACATATTCATGTTTCTGCATTATATCCTGCCCCAATCTTCTTTTTGTGCTCCAGTGATTAAAGTTTCCTCTTCCACATTTGTACAGTTTGTTCTGGAGCCATGCCACAACCTGCATCACTAGAATGATATAGGCTACAATCAACTTATTTTGGGGAGATAATTCTCTACACTAGCTTTTGTCCAATTACTTTTTTTTTTTTTTTTTTTTTTGCCCGGCTTTTTTTTTTTTTTTTTCTTTTTTTTTCCTCTTTAGAAGTAGGCAAGAGATTGGGAAAGACATTACTGTGTCTCTGGGGTTAATTTGTATTTTATGCTGTCTGGAGAGGTCTCTGTATATTTGAGTGATGCTATATTTTACACAGGCCTGACAATTCTTTTTGTGTAATGTCATCATGTGAAATATAAAGGAAATGAGGACTGAAGTTGCAATTTACCACTGTGAAGAGTCCTGCTCATTGTGATAAAGTATTTACTATGGGAGAAGATAAAGACATATCTTTGCTTCTGCAGCCTGTTAAGACACATTGCAGGGATTTCTTAGCTGGAATTTAACAGATTCTATATTCAATTTCCAACACAAATTTTTCCCCCAAGTGAATTTTTTTCCTCACTGAAAGTCCAGGATATTCTGAAAAAGTTCTACACAAGTTAACAAATAAATTAAAAAATTATACATCTATGATGGCTATGAAATCTTTCTCCACATCTCTTTGATACCATACCAGGAGACTAGTGTGATTTAGTCAGGAAAATGTAGTGTACAGGTCAGGGAAAATTTTGTCAATTAACCTATGAATGTTATATGTATTTTTGGTATTTTCCAGCTCCTCAGAGGCAAAAATTTGTTCCTTTTAATATTATCTTACTCTCTCCAGCAAAATCACCTCTGACAACCCAATCTAGTAATTGTACCATGTTTGCTAGTGGAGTTGCAAGAACCAATATGGTCTAAGATTCTGCTCATATTTATGGCTTTGGAAATAGAGAAGTAGCAGCAAGCAGATGAAGAAGAAAGAATTTATGGCATCTTTGGCAGAAGTAAATGGTTATAACTTTGCAATACTCAGACTGTATCCATCTTTCGTAGTACAAATTACCCGTATTAAGAGGATAGCCAAAGAAAGGCAGAGAAGAATAGTTCTATTCAATTTATCAGCTGAGGTGCTCAATTACTCCTTACATGAGAAAAGAGAGGTACAGATCTGTCAGCTTTCATAACTGCCTTTTTATCTGAGTGGGCAGAATAACCTGAACACTAACTGTTGAATTTCACTTTTTTTTTTCATTTTAACACTGTCATCCAATTGGGGAAAAGTGTGACTGGACTATAAACTGGGAGCTGGCAGACTTAAAAAGAGAGACACTTGCCTAGACTTATTAAAACCAAGGGAGGGTAGAAACTCTGAAGAACTTAGTATGTACTGTTTTAGAAATCAAAACGGTCAGCTGCAGTTTGCATGTGGCACATAGTCACATACCTGAACTGCAATGCAGAGAGAATTTGTATCCTAAATCCCATTACTTTAGTTTGAGTGACCTCAGTTTACAAAACTGTACAGACAGACCTGGTCTTTACATGGAACGTTGGTGTGGATCGCTGTGGTTTTAACACCAAGTGATAAAAACTGTCACAACCCCATACAGCAACGGGGAAACAACCGTTCACTCACCTCCTCCATCCCAGTGGAATGGGGAGAAGAATCAAAAGTAAAAATTTTAGGTGGGATAAGAACAGTTAAATAATTGAAACAAAAGTAAAACTACTTATAATAGTAATGATAATGAAAAAAGAATACAGAGAAAAAAGTTATGTGCAACACAATTTCTCAACACCTGCTGACTGATGCCCTGTCCTTGCATCCCTGGCAGTCCCCCTTCTGTGTTACTGCCCCACTTTTTGTCTTGGGCATGATGTTCTATGGTGTGGAATATCTCTTTAGCCAGTTTGCGTCACCTGTCCTGGCTTTGCTACCTGATGGCTTTTTTTTTTTTTTTTTTTTTTTTTTTTTTTTTTTTTTTTTTTTTTTTCCATCTCCTCACTGGCAGAGCGTGAGACAGAAAAAAAGCCCTTGACTTAGGATAAACACTACTTAGCAGCAACCAAAACATCAGTGTGTTATCAGCATTATTCTCATACTGAATCCAAACCACAGCACCGTGCAAGCAACTGAAAAGAATTTAACTCTATCCCAGCTGTACCCAGGACAGAACTGCAGTGGTTGTAACACCAAGTGATAAAAAACCCAAACCAAACCAAAACAGCTTGAAGAGGAAGTAAATTCAAAGTTAATCCATTTGTTTATTAAATAACTTATCACACATGCTTTTCCTTTGGTATTTTGTTCTTCCAAAGGCAGTGAAGGGCAAGGTCTTTTCTTCATGTGTTGAAACTAGGCTAAATCTAGAAATGTCAAAAATAATATTTGTCAGTGAAGGCTACTAACTGATGCTGATTATGATAATGCATCTGATTCATAAAAAGATGAAGCTTTTGTTTTAAATAAAAGCATCATCTGCCACTATTCTTTCTGAAGGTCAGCATTTTAATGCTTTTAAACGCAGCTTTTTCTTCAGTGTGCTTCTTGGCACTTAGTGTAGTGTTTATTTCTTGACCTTCTGCAAAGTAATTTTTTTTCCTGAGTTTTTTGATACTTTGGACAAAGTATAATAGAACATTTGTGTTCCATTCTGATTAAAGATGTGGAGCAGTGCTACTTCCACCACAGTTTTGCCTCAGCCTTCACTTATGGTCAATCTCGTAAGGATGTTCTGTCTTTTTTTTAAATAAAATCAGTTTCATCAGCCACTAGTTACAATTGATGATACAAAAGAGATATGAAGGACTTCATGAATCCTTTTACAATAGATTATTTCTGCAGGCCCAGCCTAAAATTGTGCATGTTACTTCCCACAGAAAGCAGAGGATCACAACTGGACTTGCAGCTTTCTGCTCTAAGTGGGGAGGGAAAAAACCCCAACCCCAAACCCTCCCTTTGACATTCGGAACTTGTCTTCAGTAACATTGACACATATATATGAATATAAGCAATGTATATATTGCATATGCATATATGACACAAAACCATTTAAAAATAGCATTGAATATTTTACAGAAATACCAAGTGTCAGAATGTATTTTACACACAATAAACCATTGGAAGATGCTAGCAGTATGATGTTTCTGGCATAGGAATTTTCATATAAAGTGTAAATCAGGAAAAGAGATACTAAGTTACACTTTACGCCTTCATTTTACTGCAATTTTATTACAAGCGTAAATTGTTCAACGTAATTTTGACTGTATCTGAAAATTAAAGTGGGCTAATACTTTTCTCATAATTTTTCTTCAGCCTGTTTATACAGAAACTGCTAGCATGAGTCATACTGCCTGAGTCTAGAAGGTAGTGTGGGATGCTTTATAAAAATATAACTGATTTTTCTACATTATCCCTATTTGATATTAACACCATAATAAGGAGGAAAAAAATAATGTCTTTTTCTTATACTTTCTGCAGGAGCTCAGGACTTCTGAATGACAGAATTAATATGATTTCAGCAGAAGTTATTTATTGTTTACATTACACTACAGTTTAGATTCTAGGATTGCTACTCACGCATTTGTGCATTTCTGGACTGGTTGCTCCGCTTAGTTCACATGGCCAGCACGTGTCTCTTAGGGAATTTGACAGGCTACAGTTTAGAGCCTTCATGGCTTCCTTTATTTTATTTTTTGTTGTCTTCTTGTTTCTCAGGCTCTTCTTATTTTTAGAACAGTTTGTGTCTTGGTAACCTTGATACATTCTAAAAGAACTGATAATAATAATGAATACCTACAGGTGGTAGTTTGACTGGAGCACTTTGTATTCTAAGTTATGCAGATACATTGCTACAACTTTCTCTTTAAAAAGAAGCCTTAAAAGAGAGAAATTTAACATGACATTCTCTTTGAAAGCAGTGCTCTTCTTTTTCAATTACCTGCTTTATTCTAATAAAGATAAATATAAATAAATAATCTTAGTTCATAGGTACAAATATTATTCCTTGTTTTAAGTGTATCACAATGAAAATTTATTTCCCTATGAAAATGTTTATTTTTTTTCAGTTAAAAACAAAGTCTATCACAACTAATTTTTTTTTTTTTTTTTTTTTTTTTTTTTTTTAATACCTGAGTACCTCATTCTCACTCTCTCCATTAAAGGACCTTGAGAGATAGAATTTGACTCTCTTGGTGCACAAACCAAGATGGATATTAGTTTCTGAATAACTGTGAATTATTCCAGGGTCTGATATACATCTGGAGAGCCTTAAAACAGAAGGATCAGAGATACTGTGGAATATCAGTTCTTGAAGAATGTGGAAAGTTGACAGCATAAGGCCCTGAACAACCTGATGTAGCTTTGAAGCTGGCCTTGCTTGGAGATAGCAATTGACTTTGACAGTCTCAAGGTTCCTTCCAACCCTTTGTTCACACAGTATCATCCTCCCTTCAACAGATTAGCTACTTTCTGGTTCAGTTCTCCTTCATCCTGTATTTATGATTTGGGATTTCTGGGTGAACACACACTCTAAAAAACAGGGGTTAAAGCAATTGGCTACAGCTGTACATGAGTTCTCAACCCATCTAATGGCTTTGAGAAAGTGTACTAAGGTTCAGAAACAGCAAGGTAAGACATTACCTGCCTAGATTATACATACTGTTCCAAAACCAATTCTGTTAAGCACTGGTTTTGGTTCTCAGACATATGGACAAAGACCTAAGAAATTTTTACATCAGCAAATCCCTGTATTGAAAAAAATAAGCATATCACTGTACAAGTACTTCTCTGCAGCCCAGTAGGAATTTTGATCATCACAATACCACATACCAGCCAGACAAACAGTGCTCTGATTCCACATTTGTAATCCATACCTGAGAAGCATGCAGAAAAAGGTACTGTGATAAGTTATCACTTAGGCTGTAATACAGCTTTGTACTGTCAGACCAATGATGGATACATTCATTTCTAAGAGAACGAGGATAGCCTTTCAGATGAAATGTATTATGTCTTCTTATGGCATCCATAACATTAATTTATAATTACAGTGTTCTGAAATAGGACTTAGACAACTAATACTGTAAGGAATTGTTTTTATATAACTGCTGCACTGGTTTGGAAGGATAAAAAAGTACTTAAAAAAAAAAAAAAAAAAAGATAGTTACTTGCAGTTACCCCTGCTAAAAGCTCTGTGTGCCATAGGGTTGGCCACAATAACCCCCTGCAGTGTCACAGGCTGGGGAAGGTGTGGCTGGACAGTGCCCAGGAGAAAAGGGACCTGGGGGTGCTGGTGCCAGCAGCTGAACATGAGCCAGCAGTGTGCCCAGGTGGCCAGGAGGGCCAATGGCATCCTGGCCTGGGTCAGGAATGTTGTGGCCAGCAGGAGCAGGGAGGTCATTCTTCCCCTGTACTCTGCACTGGTGAGGCCACACCTTGAGTACTGTGTCCAGTTCTGGGCCCCTCAGTTTAGGAAGGACGTTGAGATGCTTGAGCGTGTCCAAAGGAGGCAACGAGGCTGGTGAGGGGCTTGGAGCACAAACCCTGTGAGGAATGACTGAGGGAACTGGGGTTGTTCAGCCTGGAGAAAAGGAGACTCAGAGGTGACCTTATCACTCTCTACAACTTCCTGAAGGGTGGCTGTGATCAGCTGGGGGTTGTTCTCTTTCTTCAGGCAACAACAAACAGAACAAGAGGACACAGTCTCAAGCTGCGACAAGGGAGATATAGGCTGGATATTAGGAAAAAGTTTTTCACTGAAAGAGTGATAAAGTACTGGAACAGCTTGCCTGGGGAGGTGGTGGAGTCACCATCCCTAGATGTGTTTAAAAAAAGACTGGATGTGGCACTTGGTGTCATGGTCTAGTTGAGGTATTAGAGATGGGTTGGACTCGATGATCTTGAAGGTCTCTTCCAACCTAAAAATTCTGTGATTCTGTGATAGAATCCATGTCTACACCGACAACTCAACCAGGGGTCCAACTCTGTAGTACAGCTATCCCTGCTTTTACAACTCTTGCACACTGTGTGACACAGATGTAGCTTGGGTCATCTAGAAGAATTCTTCAGTCCAGAGTTCAGAGCAAGGCTTGAAAATTACCCTGGGATAAGCTTAATTTCCAACCAGCAGTTTAGATGTGACTGCTCCATTTTCAGTGGTAAAACCAATTGTAGAAATTTAAGCTGTGCTTTATCACCCAGACAGAGAGTGGTCTCTTGCCCATTTCATTTATTGGCACACACATAGTCAAGGAAATGAAAGCACTTAAATAACCCACTATTCTTAGATCAGTTATTTTCCTCAATAAAACTAGCATCTAATAAAGAGGACAAGGACAAAATATTTTCTGTTGTCCACTTAAAATATATATCTGATTAGTTATTTTCTCCAAGTAGATCTTAAAATTTGATGGACTTTCTTGCTGGAGCAGGAAATGCAGGCTTTTTAGTTTGTTATATTTTGTTTTGTTTTGTAATTACTGAGAAAATCTCAACAGATATAAAAGTGGTGCTATTTTAAGGTACAAATTGAGCAAGCAATCAAAATGCCCTCAAAATAGGATTTTCTTTTCCTGAGTTAGAGGTAAGTTGCAATTTCATTAAGGAGTCTGAGGGTACTGCCACCATGTCAGCTCCAGGAGTACCATGAGAGAAAGGCTAAGGAAGCAGAAGAAACTCACAATTTGCTGGCAGGTCAGGCTGAGATAAATAAAGAGTTATCAGTTTCAAAATTTAGAACACCACTTAATGAATCAAGCATTTGAAATAAAGAATACTGGAGAGGTTTGGAGAAATAGTTACATCCTTGGAGAGCAGGAATTCTAGTACCAATTAGCAATGGCATTAAAAGGTTAAAAACATATTATATTAAATTTCTCAGAATTTGTCATTGACTTTGCTGAGTGGGCTTTCAATAAATCTGACCAGGTTTGTAGTATATCATGCACAATTTACCCCATCTTGTTTCAGCCTTTGCCCTTGTCTCCGTCCCTAGCCCCATGACTTTTTAAATTCCATAATCAGGTAATTCATACTTTGGCACCTAAGAAATGACAACACAGAGAACAAAGTGCTCAGAAACCTGAATGTTAAGAATTGCCTTAGACCAGATAAGAGGTCCTTGCAAATTGATAGTTTGAAGCTGACAGCAGCCATTATCAGATAAGCTTTTAGAGTAGTGTTTCCAACTTTTGTGAAGAAAAATACTTGCACTTACAGACTGCAGGCAACATCATACTTCCCTTTTCCCGTCAACCTCAGTTTTAACTTACGCATCTCCAGCAGCCACAAGCAAATGTCTGTGATTATATACTCTTCTCTAAAGCACCAACCCTTCTCTTAACACTGCAGAAAAGAATTTAAAACTCTATTAGCCCTTTTCTTGACCCCATGTTGCTTGGCTTCACTTTTAGCAGTATGACTTGAATCTTGGTTTAAAAAAAACATTTTGGAAGAAATTGTTTCATTAAAGAAAGATTGAGGATGAGTGCTACAGAGAACCTTAACAATTCAGACTGCTGTCTGCAAAGCATGGTTTTCAGCAGTACCAGGGAAAGGCAAGAGGCAATGGGAATAGAGGAAGAGGAGCCACAGAGGACCTAGTTGAAAGTGTGGAAACATTTACTGAAAATAAAGAATAATTCAAAAAGTATATGAAAGTGATAAAAATGTACAGAATAAGGACTGAAGAAGAAAGAAAAACAGCAAAGGAGTTCTGCCAGAGGTTTAAAGATTTTTTTTTTTTTTCCCCAAACTGGGGTAATTATCAGAGAGCAAAACCACATTTTTTTTAAAATTAATTGAAAAATTTGCTTGTACCTATTCCAAATATTTTGCTTTTTTTATTCTTCCATGTAACTACAGAGTGGCACATTAGTCACATTTCACTTGGATCTGATCATACTCTCCATGAATTATAGCTACTTAATTTCAGCTAACATATTGTAATCTGGCTACTGTAAGATGACAAAAAAAATGTTAAACCTCACAGCTGCTGCAGTAATAAAATAGTTTCTACATTTCTCAAAACAATTTATTGATTGAAACCTGAAGAATGATACTTAGAATTTAATTACGACTTTATTTGAAAGTTCTTGCCATAATATATATTTTTTGGTCTATTAAAATTACTAGCATATTAAAAAAGTAGGTGTTTTTACCTGTACAAGTGTATCAGCATAGACCTCAGAGGAAAGAACTGGACAAGAGAATTGAGTTCAGCACTTCGGTTATGCAACTGTGCAATAGCATTTTAAACAGGAAATAGGCCACAGAGCATCTATCCTGCAATTTGCTACTCATTGCAGGTCTCAAATCTCCTCCAAACATTTTCAAACTATTTTTAGATTTGCAGGGTAAAATAATTCCAAGTAACACTACAGCTATCTTAGAGAAGGTAAGCAAAAGAAATAACAAACTTTGGCAAGGATAAAAGATGGACGGAGTCCAGAAAAACAAAAGGGCAGAACATACAGCTTACCAGCCAAAAAAAGGTAATTAGTGGCCAAAAGCACCCCATGCCAGCACCACTAAGAGCAGTGCAAAATACAGTTACCTTCGAAATAACATTCAGCTTGATAACCTAAGTACCAAAAAAGGCCTTTCCAGTGTGAGACAACGGCTGTTCTAAATTATTACGCTCTGGTCAGAAGTGAGACCACTTGCAGAACTAGAACTGGTTAAAATTACCTCAGATAATGCAACCCCCGGAGGTGACACCACCACCACTGGGGTTCTGACACATCAACTATATACAAACATTAATAAAACATATACAAACATTAAAAAAACCCCAAAAACCTGTGTAAAGGACAGACATGTGAATGGTTGCACTCAACTCAAAAGATGTTACCTGAAGAAATCAGCCTTCCAATTAACAATTACTCTGCTAAAGTTTAGCTTTACTCCAGATGACAGAAATCACATATGATTTAGGTTGGAAAGGACCCCTGGAGGTCAATCCTGTCTAACCTCACAGACCAAACAGTTGCCCAGGACCATCTCCAGGTGGCCCACAAGGAGGGAGAATCCACAGCCTCTTTGGGCAATCTGTGTGCCAGTGTTTAGCCACCTTCCCAGAGAAAAAGTGTTTCCTGATTTTCACAGACAGCCTCCTGTGTTTCAGTTTGTACCCACTGCCTCTGGTCCTGTCACTAGGCACCACTGAAAAATCCTGGCTCTGTCTTCTTTGCACCCTCCCCTTAGGTGTATTTATAAATTGATAAGGTGCTCCCTGAGCGTTCTCATCTTCGGACTGAACAGTTCCAGATGTCTCAGTCTTCCCTCATAGGAGAAGTGCTTCGGGCCCTAAGTTATCTTTGTGGCCTCTCCCTGGACCAGGTGCTCATCTCTAGTCTAGAGCAAATGTATTCGCTGGAGGTGATGCAGTTGTCAGGTACTGCAGGTGGGCAGCACAGGTGAGGGTTCCTGGACAAGAGAAGGGCTTTTTCTGTACTTCCTCTGCTCCCACATTGTACCTTCATTTATAAAGAGAAACTTCATCTATGTGTATGCATTCTCACACAGAGATGTGTGTGGAATGTGCACAAATTTATATCTGTGCACATTTATCTCTGTCACTTTCCTAACCTCATTTATAGATCATGCAATGCAATGTCACGCAAGCAGTGATTTTGCTAAGGGAGTAATAAATGAGGATTCGATTATGGAAAGCAATTCTTCTTTTTAGGTGTTATATCTAGCATCCAAAAACTTCAGCTTTGAGGAACATACAAATATACTACATTATCTGGTTCATGCTCTTGTAGCTTATGTAGTCAGCAAACTGCACTAGTAAGTTGGATGAAGCTGTACTCAGAACTCACTGCTGAAGTCTACTATGGATAGTTCATACCCAACTCACTTCAGAATGTCTGACACCTGTGAATGGAAAATGCTGACGTCTTTCTTTTGAGGTATGCTTTGAAGTCTGTGGTGCAAGCTACACTGAAAGTTGCCAAAAGTAAGTAACTTTGCTACCTGCTATTATCATTCTGTTTGAGACAGTTTGTGTGATTTTCTAACTGGGGCGTGATCAGCTTGGAAATGGAAGTACCCTTAAGAAGAAGGGAAATATGGTTGTACATTAGAAACAGTTTCTTTAAAAGTACCAAGGATGAAGCTCTCGATAAGAGCTGAAGCCAGCATTCTAGAAACATGTTCAAAAGTTCATGAAAAAACATGAAACAACAATCACGCTTTATCTGGCCTACTCCACTTTTTCTGGGCTTCCTTTTTCTTGCTGAGAAAGTTGGATTAAAACTAGATTTAAAGGCTACATCTTCTACAGAAGGAAATGAGCCAAGCAGCCTGGGACTATGGAGATAGTAGGTTTAAATCTCAGGGGCTTTTAGAAAAAAATGGACAAAGTGTTTCTAAGCAGCCAAAATTAGCTTGAGGCAGCTGTATCTCACTGCAAAGCTGTGGAGCCTGGAAACAACTCCTCTCTTTCCTATCAAAGGAAGCAGAAACGAAGAAAACATCTGATCTGTGCACCTCTCGAACACAGAAGTGTGAACAAAAAGTCTGCTGCCAAATAGCAGAGAAACATAGAGAACATTCATGCTTAGGTATCAGAAGTGTGTTTCACATTCAAATACAAATTTTGTTTGTTTGGGAGGGAAAGCTTACATGTGAAGAATACACTTAACTCTGTACTTGAAGAACAATTTATACCAGTGAGGACCTGTGAAGATTAGGCTTTTGTGCACTGTAGTAATACAGACAAGTAATTTTTACAGGAAAGACTGTATTGAAATTACTTCAGTTAATGAACAGGTGTTAAAACACATTTTACAAAATGGAGTGTATGTAAATTCATCATAGGGCAAAGACCTTGGGATGTTCTACAGCTACTTTCTCTGTACAGCTGCAACTGAGCAACCCTAAAGTGAGAATTTATTGGTCGTCCTGGAAGACAACAAGGGCATCTGTGCACATCCCTTGAAATTCATGGGGCCTGAGAAAAACTATATCAGCTAATAAGGGACTTAAAAAACACAGTGGTGTCTTGAAGTGCCTCTTAAATATCTATCCTCTTCAGTGTGCTGTGATCCCTCCAGTTGCAGCTAAGGAGGTGAGACAACACCCATTAAGCCCTTCCCTAATCCACAGGAATGGAGATCCATCCCATTCCTTCCTTAAATGTTCTTTCTTCAACCCTTATGGAAAACTTGGCAAACAGGTAGGGCTTTGCAGCATATCCTCAAGGTCAGCAGTGAAGAGGAAAAAAAAAAAAAAGAGTAAAACTTGGCATTAAAACAGCTAAATAAAGGACTGACATCTTGCCACTATTATCTATTTCCATGAGAGGTAAATGAGGTCATGCCTAACTGCATTTATATCAAGCTAAGTAGCCCAAAAGAACAGCTCAAAAAACCCTTTAGGCTTGCCAAGGTCCTAAACGGTCATTATCTTACACAGGACAAATTAAGGGACATTTATTGAGGGACTAGGAGAATCTTTAATTAAGGTGAAGAATAAATCCTGACTTGCAATCCTTATACTTGTTTGGTTCCAAATTGGAGCATAATTAAATGGGTAGGTTAAAAGAAGAAGAAAATAATTTCTTACATAGGAACTTGCATGCCTGTGAAGCTCAAGAAGATGTAAAAACAGTGAAACCTTCCAAAATAACTACATCGATTTCTTAAACCAAACAAACAGAAAAGAAAAATGTCTTCTATTTAATGTTGTCCTAATTAATTCTGCAAGCATTATTCTTGTGCTCCTGTGGAGTTAATTACAAATCAGTTTAGTATAATTAGATATTAATATCCTCAGCAATATTTTCTAATAACTCCTAACAGTATCATTGCTTGATAGAGATGTTTTATGAGTGTAGACCAGGTCCTACAATCCTGCAATGACCATCTCATTGCTTGCTGAAGACATATGAGACAGAATTGCAGAATCCAACCTTAACATTTAAAATTTTAATATTACAACAGGATTTAACACATTATTTGGAAGCTGTCTGAAGGATCCAGGTGCATATTACTAATGTAGAATAATGCCTTTTTTTTTTTTTTTTTTCCCAAAATTGAGAGCACAGTATGAACTTTCAACTCAGCATTTACAAATACATTGGAAAAGATAAACTGTAGACTGCTGTTATCTAAAGCGAGATTACTGGCTAGTTACTAGAGTTCATTGGGATGTGTGATTGACAGGTAGATTTGTCCCAGCCATTATGGCACTCTCTGTAGGCATACAGACACTTGAAGCAGAGTATGAAGCCAAGTATAGCCATTACCAGTTCAGTTTCCTGTCAAATACAGGATGTAAGAGAGAAGTTCTAACCAGAACTCTAAAAGAATGGGATGAAGATTACGAGAAGTTAATCAACACATGAGCAACGTATCTTGCAGTGTAGCAAGTGAATACAATGCCTTTTCTGTCTTTTGGCTACCACCATTCCACAGCTCTTTGAAATTCTCAGCAGTAATTCCCATATGTTCAGTAACTATGAAGTTTCTTACTTCAAAATTGCTCCTTTCTTCTAATTCTTTATGTAAGTCACAGATACAGGGTCAATTTATCAAGTGCTGCATCAGCTCTGTATACCATAGACAGACATAACTCAAGGTTGAGAGAGCTCTGAGTATCTACTAGACAAATACCAGTCTTCAAAACATTTTTAGGAAAGCCACAGCCGGAAATACAAATAGATAACTAAACTATTTTCTTACTCTATACATTTCATTACATGCTTCAGTCCATACTTGGTCTATAAATGTTATACATACATCAAGAATCACTTTACTTTGAGAATATCAACAGTCATCTTAGCTGAAGGAGTTTAATGGGGAAAAAAAAAAAAGTTTTGATGATGAGATCTTGTTTAAGATAGAATTCCAAAATCCCCCTCATGAAAAATTTTGGATGATTTTTAAAGAATTTTCTGTCTATAGAGAAAGTTTTCAGAAAGGTTCAGGCACAGGATTGGTATTTCTGTCACCTTTTTGGCAGCAATAGCAACCAGAAAGAACACCATCAGTGGGAAGACAAACAAGCACCAAGTCCCAGCAACCCAAAAAGGGAGATGCTGGGAGCTCTGGAGGTAGATGTGGCCTGAAAACACAGTTGCTATTGGGACAACAAGTTAAGCAGTACCTTTTGACACTTCAGGACAGAAATTATAACTGCAAGCTCATGACAGGTGGATATATGGAACCTTGCAAAGGGAAGAAAATCTGCATTACTTTAGTGGAGAATACCAATAAGTTAAAGTTGGTGGGAAAGCAGCGTGTGGAAAGATAAGGCAAAGAACACAGCCTATTTAGCCCACTAAATGTGTGACTCTTGCTGAGGTTAATAGGCACCTTTCTGCAAGAGATTGATATTCTCCCTTAGTAAGATCCATCTATATATCTACATCTGTCCTGTGCTATAGAACAAGAGTAATTTGGATAATGAAGTAGCCTGCATTAAAAGATGTGGGAAATCAAGCTGAGTCCCTTGACTCCTGATTGATTGTCAATGGCTCAGATAGAAAAATTCTTTCGGCTACAGAGTCTGTGCCATTTGCTGACATTCTGTGACGAGGGCCTTCTGACCCAGAGGTGTCAAAGGGAAATTAGAATTGTTTGCTTCATCACAAAGCCAGGATCACATCTGACAGGGGCTCTCAGCACTATTTTGTGTTTGAATGGCCACTAGGGTCTGAGAAAATCTCAGGTTATTTTCAAGTGCTATTTTTCAGGGCTCTACAGTTATATCTTATGATTCTCTTACTTGAAGACAAAGTACACTGCAGAGGAGAAATCTGGACAAAAAAATAAAAAGGCTCTACCAGTGGATAATAAAAAGAACAGAAGAACAGAAAAACAAAAGAAAAACTGGAGGAAAGAAGAATAGCAAAGGACTATGTAACAAGTTTTTTTATGTCAAAAAGCAACTCCACTGTGAAATAATTTTTGGTTCCTGAAAGGACTGATCATGCAGAACTCTGCTTCAACCAAGTGGTTGATAGGATCTGTCACTGCACTTTGTGTGCTTGGCTTAAACTGTTCAGGCTGCAAGCCTGAGGAAGTAAGGAATCTTCTACATCTGTCAGAGTTAAAATATAAAATTTTGCATTTGCATGAAATCTGTGAATGTGTATGTGAACTTCCATGACAGAAAAAAAAAGCAGAATTTGTCACTGCTCTAAACTGAAAAAAATACCTGTAATGAAATATGGTAAAATATCAATATCTCAAATTTTCATACTAAATCATACAGAAAGTTGCCAGAATCCTTCATGGAGTGCAAATACTGTTATCCATGACCCAATACAATCATAAAAATATTTATCTAATTCACAAGGCATGAAAGAATTGAGTCATTCTCCAAAGCAAGCACAAATTTTAGTTATGCCAGGAAGACAGGATATCATTGATCTCAAACACAAGAAAAGGGCAAGGAATATATGGACACAGAAACTGGAGGTGTACCAGTTAGATGACTTACTGTCTGGACAAACATTCATAAGAATGTAAGCAATGAATATAATCATCATGGAAAAACACTGTACATAAATCATGCAACATATAAAACAATAAAATACTTGACAGCTCATAAGTAAGTGTAATTCCAAGAAAAGACTCAAAAAAGTGATAAGCACCAACCCCACCACTCTCCAGCTTTTTACTTTTATCTTAATATCAGATGAAATCACTCAGAATAACAGAATTGAAATGGAACTCTCCCAGAGTTGTTTAGACTTACCTTTAATACAACACATTTCTAGTTCATAAATTTTGCATAGCAGGGAAATACTCTAGTACAGAAGTAAATACTATTAAGCTCAGCCTCTTGGGGGATAGTTTTAGAAAGAAATTGTGTTATTGGTAAAGACTCCAAGTGAACTCCACTCCAAAAACATGGGATTTATTACAAATTTCTCTTCAACTAAACTCTATCATCAGACATTAGAACCCGTGCTTCATTCATGCAGCTCCATCTACTATGACCAAATTTCTGCTCTTTCTCTGTAATTTTTCACAATGGTTTTTATTTGCTATATATTACTTTTAATGGGTTCAAAGATCCTGTAGCAGCTTTCCAAAGTAAAAATAGTCATCATCAGCTTCTTTCTCACAATATAATTTAAATATTTTAAACTTCATATTGCATGTGTATTCTTGAAAAATATTTTGCTTCACCATCAGCTTATCCTTAAAGTAAGTAAAGTGGTCCTTTCGTGTGTAGGCAGCATATAAAGTATTTAGAGAAAAACAAAAGTGGAAATTTGAAATATTATCTTATTTTACATACTATATTTGAAAAACTAAATAAGAGTAAAATTTAGGCAAAATGTAACAAAAATATTTATCATATAACTTAAAAAAATTGTTTTGCTTTTTCTCTACTCTTTTAATACTGAATTATGTCTACTGCTCCTCTGATTTACATCACACAGAGAGATACAATTCACTTCAGCATTTTTATCTTTTTACAGGTTTGTACATGATTTACTCTTTTACATTTAGTATCATTAAGTATGGACTCAAAGTACTGTCTGAGATCCTACCTTGAAGGTAATTTACTACATCAATGTTTAAGCAGGAAATATGCTCAGGGCATTTTTTCTGCCATGAAGTTCAATATAAATATTAATATCCTACTAGCTTTATTTTTAGTTTTTAATTTTTAGCTTGCAGATATACACTTTTAAACTTTACTACTTTAGCCAAGTAAAATCCACTGTGCTATTTATCATAATGTATTTTATGATGTTTTTATCACAATTGCAGAAACTTGAATTTCAGAGATCTAAATACTGCATTATTTTTACTTCAATCTTTTTATGGCTTAGCCAGATATATTGGCAGAGTATTATATATGTTTATGAAATTACATTTAATCTGTTCCTACTTTAAAAAACATACTCTGACACCCAAAAGGGATTTCAATTTAAAATAAATACATAATCTTTGTAACTTTTTAATAAAAAGGTTAAAAAAAAAAAAATTCAGTGAAGGGTAGAGGTTCTTCACAGTCAATTACTTTTTTTACATTATTATTTATCAGCCTGGCTTTAATTATCTCTTTGTCCAGGAAGCAACAGAAACGTTGTTCAGTTTGTCAAATATTTTGGGTTTATACAATGGGAGGGACATCTAAACTATAAAATGTGGATTTGGGGGGTTTTACATTAGAGGGTTTTACACTACTGTTGTAGGATATAGACATGTGATTGTTTTTATTTCAGTGTGTCATTCCTGCTAGCAAAAATGTCAGAACTTCCAGAGATAGTTGCCTATGACTTTCTAAAACATAGTAAGGAGGCTGCTGACGCCAAACTCATTTTGGTGCCAGGGGGAAAATGCCAAGAAATAGTTGTATAGGAGTCTCAGGCTGGACATTAGGAGGTAACACACAGTCACATAAACACATATTTACACAGAAATATGTGGAACAAACAATCCAGAAGGGCTGTGGAACCTTTGTCTTTGGTGGTTTCCAAGACTTAGGCAGTAACTCTTCTGACCTAGTGCAGGGATGCTCCTGCCCAGAGCAGATACATCAGGTGATCTTTGGAGGTCCCTTCCAAACAGCTTTCTATGACAATGATTCTGCAGTTCCATATTGCCCTTATAATATGCTATATCATTGCCTCAGTCTTTGAAGTAAAAGGTACATGAACTAGGAAATGGACACAGAAATGAGAAAGAGTGGGACATAATCAGAGACCTTGCCAAGAAGACAGCAGGGATTAATCTGATGCTTTAGATGTTGACATACAAATGCAGAATAAATAAGGTAATGATTTAATTAAATAACAGATGTCATAAAAGAAAAAAAGTGTATATAGGATATTAATAAATAAAATTTTAATAGGAATGAGACAAAAAGCAAGGTAGCTGTATGGGTGGATATAAAGCTGACAAGATAGCAATATTCACTAAGTATCAGTGGTTCATTTATGGATGTGGAAGGATATATCATAGACTTGCTGACATGCTTTGGTGTCAATTTAGGTCAATATTTTTAAAATATTTTCATTAACAACGTTTATGATTGGAAATTGAAAGTTCTTATTAAGACTGCTGCACAGATATTTCAGATACAATGGAAGCCAGGATTAGACCTCAAGAGTATATTGAAAGTTGGAGGAATTTTTAAAAAGAGAGGAATGCATTCAAAAGAGAAATGCAAGATGATCTACATGGAAAAAATCAACTATGTCACAAGACACAGTAAAAGAAATTGCTAAGTAGGTCTTCTGCTGGATAAAAAATATCACACTTCTGTGAAGAATGCATACACCATATTGAGTTGGTTAGACAGGAATGCATCTTGCGCACCCCATGAATTCATCTTGCTGATAGTCTCAAGATGGGCAAGACTTCAAATGCAGGACAGTTTTGGGCACTGCAGTTCAAGAAAGAGAGAGGTACCAGCTAAGAATGATCAGACCAAATGTCTTATCTGCTAACCAAGTCTGAAACAACTGAATTTGCTCAGCTGCAGAAAGAGAATAGTAATGCTCAAGGATGTAAAAAATTCTTGCTAGAAATAAGGAAATATTTTTTTCTATGTCCATAGCTGATAGAAGAAGGAACAGCTAAAATAACAAGAAATTGAGTGATAGTAAGGACTCAAACAAAAACTAGCAAAACCTTGCCGATGACAAGAGTTGTGTAGCATTGGGATATATTGCCCATGAACACCTGAAAAGGGATAGTGGTGGTGATGGTGTTGTTGTAAAGGAGTCATTGCAGACTCTAGCCTACAGAAGTAGACTAGATGACTTTGTATGGTCTGTTCCAGCCCTCATATTAAGCATATATATGATGTAATTTGTTAACTGTTTTTTTGTTTGGGAGTATTTTTTTCCCTTATGTACCAAACTTCAAAAAACTTTTTTTTTTTTTTTTTTTTTTTCCCCCAAAGCTTTATTTTTAAAGTTTGCTGGTAGGCTAAAATTGTCAATTGAATTCTTCAGCTGTAACTAAAAATAACTTCCCAGATACAAGTATGAATGCAGTTTAGAATTTCAAAACTTACTTTTGTATTTATATAGAGAAAATTAAAATGTAATGTTTAATGTCATCTTTTTTTAAGAAAGAAAGAAGCTGGAATATGGCTAAGATTGTTTCCTGTTGGAAATACTGTGATACTTTTCTTCATTTGTCTCCTTCTTCCAGAAAGACTTACAGTGCTTTTACAACAGACTTTTAAACTTCTAAACAATTTAAAATCACTTTAAAATGTAATTGCCAATACACTTGGTTGATATAGGATGCAAGAAAATACATGAATATTGACAGGGAATAACGGAAGAAATGTTGTGTTACTGAAAAAACCCACGTTGAATGGCAGAAGTCTTGAAAATAATGTCTGGAAGGAAATGAAATCTCTTATGGCATGTGTTAATGATGACCCGACAAAATGCCCATATTTGAATGCTTCAGGCACACTACTATAAAAGAACTGAACTTTTCACTAAATAATTTATGCTAAAATATGTATTTTCTGACATTATTTTTCACTGCTTGGAAAAAAATTGACCCGATTTACATAATATTCTTATGCTGAGGATCTGACTTTTTAAAAGTTCTAGCTTAATAAAATGTTTTTTAACACAATTTGCCATTGCATATATCAAGTTAAGTTTCATCCTAGAGTATTCTTCATCAACCGGTAACTATGGACATTAGTATTAAATGATGTAAGCCCAGGCAAATGTCAGAATTATGACAGTCATTTGAGATAATTAATACTAATATAATAATAATAATAATAATAATAATAATAATAATAATAATAATAATAATAATAATAATAATAATAATAATAGTTTCCAAATGAATTTGTCAACATTTCAAACAAGGGAATTAGGAAAACAGCTTGGATTTTACTGCCAGACTTTCACCAACTCAGTAGCAATTATTGTTTGACTGAGATAGGAAAGACTATGGAAAAAACTCCACCCAAGCGACCAAAACCTACATTTCAGAAGTCTACATTGTAGCACTTTACTTAAAACATTATTCTTAGTAAGTGCTTGCCCCAGTCTCATTTTCATGAGGTGAAACTGCTCTTAATATCTAGCACTTCTATGGCAGATCCAATCCACAGACACTAAATTACTGTAGCAAATGTTTTCTAAAATTATTCTCATTTTTAAAAGATGGGAAACTGAAATATTCAGTGGTTCAGTTCTATATCTAAAGTACCCATGTGAATAAGAGATGAAGGCAGAACTAGAAATAGAGCTTCCTGGATATTAATCCAGTACCTATGATGACATGTACTAAACACTGTTTGGAAGCCAAATAATCCACATACTATTAAAATATATTTTTAAAGTATATAGAAAGGTTTATGTGGTAACATAAAAGCAAGGGCTTTATCTGACTCATTAATATAGGGTATGCAGGCACTGGACTGACAAGAAACAAGCTAGCAGCACATAAAGTAGATTATGCTTCTGCTTGGTATCCACTGACAAGTTGATGGATGATAGTATCTGGCTGTTCTCTGGTTCACAATTTAATTATGCCTTTGATACATTTAGAATATCTGAAAAGCTGAGAAAGAAATCCAAGGAATAAGAAACACTGATGTTTAGTCATTTCCATAGAGACCCTAAAAAGAAAATCAGATAACTTCAGATTTCGAAGTTGTACACAAACTTTGATAAACCTTTTATATTTATGCCCATTTTTGAAAAAAGAAAAAAAAAAAAAAAAAGTGTTGAGAAGAACAGCTGGAATAAAACCACAGCAGTATAAAAATCTTAGTAACCTGTCAGTATTCTCTAAAGTGCCTTTCTTTGTTGATCTTCAAGGAGAACTTCTAACATCTTCCCCTAGATGCCTGTGTATTTTGTCTGGGCTGAAAAGGTCTGATTGCCAAGGTGTCGAAGTATACAACTTTTTCAAGTATAGAAGTAAGAAATCAGTTCTGTTGAATGAAATCTTTGTCAATACAGATAAAAGGTCAGTGCAGTTTTATCTACAATATAGGCTAAGGTTGATCCATGAAGAAATGCTTTGTTGCTTTATGGCTGCAAAACATACTCTTTTGACACATTAATTCCTTTCTCAGCCTTTTATCTGAAAAGATATTGGTGGCTGTTATAAAAATAAGGCATACAGTGTTATGTACCCTTTCTCGTAGGAAAGCTCAGTACCATCATTTATATTTTTACTGACTGGTTAACTTTCAGTTGGATGTTCTCCATTTCATAATCATCACTATTTTACACATCTATATTAAAACTGTAAGTAGTAAAAAGGTAGGCCAATATTATGAAATAGGAGTTACAATTTCAAATCCTTGTAACAGTCTGTGGAATTCATTTAACAAGCGAAGTTTTCAGGCATATTTAAACACATAAATGGCCCTATGGAACACAGAAGGCTAAGGTCCATGTGCAAAGTTTTATGACAAAACCATTAATACTTTCCCCTGCATCTAAAGCAATATAGGCAATGAAGACTGAAGTCACTTATCTAAGCAAGGTTGCTGTCAAATTGCCTCCATACAAAAAATATGACTAGCTCTAGGTAGGCATATCTGAAAACACTTGCCTAAAGCGGTCTCATAAATAACAGGTGACTAAGTGAGACTGTATTAGGTCTGTAAGTACTCCTTCCTCTTCCAAATGGGATAAGTATTTTTCAAACACATAGCTGAAGGCAAGGGGATGCAGATATCATACATGTGTACCTCTCTGAGGTATACACGGCAGTTTCCAACTGCACTTCAAAGATGTTAGTCTTTGTGTCATATGAAACAGAATTCTAGATGATAAAAAAAGTTCAGAAAAATTTTAGAAGAAAACAGATTATAACAAATTAATTTGTGGTTAAGGTGAAAGAAAGGTACACAGCCACCCTCTAAATCAGAGTTTACGTTATCCATTTTTAGTCCTATAGCTATAATTTAATGCCAGTCAAGGAAAAAAAATCTAAATTACATAATCTATGGGTGAATTACTTTTAAAATTACAGGACTTAATAGGTGTAAAGGTTTTATAGGTTTGGAGAGCATTTTGTAATTAAAGAAAGAGGAGGCTACACTAAACCCATGCCTTAGCACTAAGGGGCGTACATTAACCAGAACTGTTAATGAGAAATTAGACAAACAGCTTCTATTATGGTTAATGGAATTTTCATGCTTCATTCTCTACGTGCCAAGTAAAAGATATAACCCTTAAAACATTGTTTAAAGAAGGTGCTGCCAAATTGTATACTGCAGAACAAGATAAAACTTTTGAGAGGTTACATGTTCTATAAACATCAGCAACTTATCTCATGTGTTATTACTTTAATGAACTTTAAAGTTGCATATATTTCACACGTCTTTAAACTCCTTGTGCAGCCCTTGGGTTATCTCAGCTTGTAATTTAGCATCTGGAAAATACTGGTGCATTTAAAAGGCCTTTGTGGACATTTTTTCCTAAATGATTTTTACTGTATGAATAGAGGAGAGATTCTTACTGCCAAGCTTACAGAGATACTACAGTGCTTACTTTAGGCACCTGAATCACTTATGGAAATCTCCCCTCTTCCTTTCCCAAATGTTTGTCAAAAGGCAAGATCTTAGATAATTGTCACCCTCTTAAATTCACTGAGGGACCATTTCATCTGTCCTACAGATACAACCCACAGTGTTCATCTGTCACTCCATTGTAAAGACTGAGGTTTAACTAATAGCTGCTTCAACTCCTGACTAGCTGGCATGTGCTCTTTGGGCTTCAACCTATCATCTGTATGAAATCTATGCAAAGTTCAGGCCTTCAGCAATCACATTTGCTCTGTATCCTTAAATGGATTTAACATCTGTCTGTAGTCCTGTGCTATGGCATTTAGCTGCATTGGCATTCAGAAAAAAATTACCTTGGCAATTAATCGCAGTCTTCCTATAAGATTTGGCTGTAGAAGGGGAAAAGTAGGGTTTATTTCACCTGAGAGTCATGTTTGGGGGCTTTTAACCTATGCAGCACCTTTTTTTTTTTTTTCTTTCATTTTGTCCCGAACTATCATACAGTAACACTGATTATTTTCATGCCTACACCCATATTCTGGCCATAGATCCAGCTCATCGTTGATTTTTTGGAGTATGTATTAATGATAGGCATAAGTTACAGTTACAGGGCTGTAGCTTCCCTGGTATCACAAAGTGCTAAGCATTGGAAAAAACATTGGATTTTACATGAAAATTCATTTGTCTTTGGTATTTGCACTACTGTATATTTCATTTACCCTAAACATAGAAAGCTCCTAATCTCTTTTTCTTGCATTTTGAAGTATATTGAGGCACATGTGCAATCATGCTTTTTAAAAAATATATCATTTGTTCAGCACTTAAATGTAAGTGCTGTCCAAATACAGTCAAATCTTTCAGTGAAACATTTTCACAGCTGGTAAATTAGGTGGTTTAACTCCATAGCTTCTGCGCTGCCAAACCATGCATTTAAAGAGGACAGTGCTGCTCAAAAAAAGCAGGCTTAGCACACTACAACTACCATCTCAGCAAAGAAAGGGGGTTTTGCTGACGTTATGCAGGATTTTTTCTCATACAAGCTGCTTAAGTGGGTCACTATATCTTATTAGTTTACTGGCCCAAGGGCAATTTAAAAATTTGACTGAATTTTATCAGTGTATATAGGTTTTAATCTTATTCCCACATATTTATGTTAGTCACAGAGGCAAGCTGAATAATTTCTTTGTGATTAGAAACTATTGAAATTCACAAGGAAATCAATGTACCTCTGAGAGCTCTGGCATTGAGGGTAACTTTTACAAATGGCAGATGCACTTTGTAGGAGAGCTCTCATTGCCTCATTGGGTCAGGTTTTTCCAAGTTTATTTTCCTCCTTCATTCTTTCCAATTACTCCTGATAATTTAACCACAGCCATTTAGTCAGCAGGGTCATTATAGCAGCAAGTTAACTCCTTCTCAATCAATATGAGTTTTCTGTACTTTTTCATGACAGCAGGATCAGACCACAAAAATGAATGTGACTAACAGACCCTCTGGCCAGCTAAGACACCATTATAAATATGTAACTTTATAAAAACCTCTGTTTCCTGCAACTACAGCTGCCAGGAACAATTTGCTTTTGTCTTTCTTCTACAGTGTGCAAAGGAATAAATGCAGGATATTTCCACCTCCAGATTGGGGATGTGACCAACAAATGCTCTCATGCTCAAAAATAGGAGCAGGGATCTGCATGAAGAGCACAATTCTTGTCAGGAAAAGTAAAATCTTAATCCAATGGAAGTTAGTTTTGAAAGCACTAAAGAATTTATAGATTAAAGTGCAGTGGCATACATGTAATTAAAGCTGTAGCTATTACCTGACATAAGCATATAACACCTGATGTGTGCTATAAAATTATTTTTGTGCCTTTTCTTAAAAAAATGAAGTGAGACATCACTACTATAAGAGAAGATGAAATTTCTCCTGAAACTTATATAGGTACCTGTAAACAGACTGCACTTGCTTGCATTAGCATTGAAAGGACAGTTTTCTAATCCTAGATAATATGCACATATATTTTTGTGTTTGGAGAATAGGACAGCAACAGAAAGCCATCAGACTCAGTTATTTATTGAATTGAAGAGCAATACTGCATGAGGGAGGGAGAAAGAAGAGTGGGGCCGAATTTGAGCTACAGTGTTGTCTGAGAGTCTATTTGCCCATGGATCAGTTCTCTAAACGGGTGCAGAGGAAGAGTACAACTTTGGGGTTTCAAGTATATTTTTAATAACTGAAAGAAAAGAGAGCACTTTTTTTTTTTTTTTTTTTAAATTAGGAACAAATATTTACTAAATGTAACCTTTTACACTGAGCTTCTACCATCAAAATTCCACTGCTGAGAGCTTTTAGTATTTACTTATCTTTCCCAGAAATTGTACTGATTAACACCTAAGACCAAACAAGAACTAGTCACCAAGATGAAGCAATGTAGAGCTTCAAACTCAAATATTTCTACTAAAAATAAAAATTGAAAACTATACTATTCAAAACAAGAGGATTGGCAGATGAAGAGAAAGATGAAAAGCACAAAAGTTTTGCATAGCAACATATAGTGTTTGAACTGAGTGAAGAAAAGGAAACAATGAGAGAAAGATACAGTGTTCAGTGAAGATGATAGTGAGGTAATGAAATACATTAGAGATGATCACATCACAATCTACATTATTACTACATTAAGGTAAGTATTTTATTTTGTGCTTGGATATTTTTAAATTTCAAGATCACCCAGTAGAGCAAGCTAGGCCCTTGTTATAGCCTCCATTCAATCTCCAAAAACTGATACTGGGATTTAGTTGTGAATTGCAACCTGTCTAAGAATTATTGAGCAAAATGTCCAAATACATTACATGGTAGGAATACCCTTTAGACAGAACATTAAATGTGAGTTCTATCTTCTTTCACCCTTCAGGAGCTAAATGATAATGTGCAAACTTAAAGATGTCAGCTACAACTTCAAGAAATTTGTATGTGCTACCTGTTATCCTTTTTCACTATGCTTCAATGTGGAACTGGCATTAAATAACATATAATCCCAAGCAAGTGTCAAGGGCTTGCATTAGAAGTAACATAAATCAATTTCAAAATCTAGCACCAAACACTCAGCAAAGGAACTACATTTATATTAAAATTGAACAGAATTTCTGACTGAAAGCCTAAGGTTCCTACCTCTTCTATTCACTCTGAAAAAACCCCATAGGTTTATGTAATAGCACTGGGATGGAATTCATCAGGCTAAATTTAGATATCTCTAGTGGTTTATGATTGAGAATATGTCCAGGAGATTCAAAGACAGCAGTATTATGAAGTTCCTCTTACTGATTGAAAAGTCCAATCATTGTGAATAGAATCCCTAATTGCTGAGATACAGAAATGTTGCACACTCCTAGGAAATATATTAGAAATTGGCAGCTTATGGAGGTGCTCTTGATTCTAATCAATCTGTCCAAGAAACTGTTTCAAAATAAATACTTCTAGAAGTCCTGAAACGGGCCAGTTAGGTTGCATAATTGAAGCTTGATGCAGATGCTATTCCATGCATGTGATATATGCCTAATTTAAGATTTTGTAGACAAAATTCCTGCAATCAGAAAACCAACTTGTTTCATATACCACTGAATATTTCAATCAGTTCAAAATTCAAGAACCTAATGGGTACAGTCTTCCAATTTTACAGGAACTTACGAGCTTGATTTCCAGCCCTCTGTCTAGATTTAGGCAATTTGTATGTCCCTGTTTTCACATTTTTAAAACCTTGTATGAAGCAAGAGCTATTGTGCTGCTCTTGAAGAAGAAAACATTACTCATTTCTTATATTCTGCTAGTTTTGAAACAAATTGAAAATAATTTTATCTATAGGTTCTAGTAATAGAAAACATCTGTATTTCAGGAAGGAAAAAGGATGAATGAAACTATAAAATCAGTGATTTCCCACGTATTTGACATGAATAAAACAGTTCAGAAACTCAAGTTGCCTGATTCCTAGTAATTTAGCAGTTTGCATCACCATTTTGATCTAGATCTAAAGGGAATTTTGACTTCTGGAAAATGAAAATTCAGTATAACTCATAAATATGCTGTTAAAATATAGAAAACGTGTACGTATATGCACTACAATCTTCTGCTTTCAATCTTCTCCTAATCCTTTTTGCTTTTGTATTCTTTTATAACCACGTGTTATGGTTTAACTCCAGCTAGCAACTAAGTCTCATGCAGCTGCTTGCTCACCCCCTGCCCCCCCCAGTGGGATGGGGATAAAAATTGGAAAAAACCCCCAGACACATAGTTTGACATAAGAACAGTTTAATAATTGAAATAAGCTAGAATAATAATAATGTATAGTAATAATGAAAAGGGGGACAACAAAGAGAAAGAAAGAAATAAAACCCAGGAAGGACAAGTGATGCAATAACAACTGGTCATTGCCCTTTGACTGATGCCCAGCCTGTTCCCAAGCAGTGGCCAGTGCCTCCTGGCCCGCTCTCCCCAGTTTATACTGAGCTATGCAATATCCCTTTAGCTGGTTTGGTCCCTGCCCAATCACCCTCCAGCCTCTGAAGCACTGCCTCACAGGCAGAGCACAGGGGATGGAAAAGTCCTTGACTTAGAGCAAGCACGACGTAGCAACAACTGAAGCATCAGTGTGTTACCAACATTCTTGTCAGTGAATCCAAACCATGGCGCTGTACCAACTACTAGGCAGAGTATTAACGCTGTCCCAGCCGAAATCGAGACATCAAGGGGGAAAACTGCGATTTATACAGCCGTATATTACACATTTATTTCTATTTTGTCATATTTTAAAAGAAGCAATGGGTAAAAAACAAGGATTGATGGCAGGATAGAAAAAAGGGAGGAAAGCACCCAAGGATGCCATCTTCAAACAGAAATAATCAAGCATTTTAGAGGTCTGTGAATCTGCTTGTGAAGACACTTAAATTTTGTCATGTAGAATGTTTCCTATATTTGACAGATGTCTTATCTGCAACATTTTCATGCTAAAAGGCAGCGTATTTTTTCTTCATGTTCACCTGTACACACTATATTTGCCTTATATCTTTAGAAGAAAAACCTTACCTTTGCCTGCTATGGCTTTGAATGAAAAGATCTACAGTGCGTCTTCGTTTTCCTTCTGTGATATCTTTCGTATTGTGGAAAAAGGAGGAAGAAATACAAAATTTCCAAGGCAATAGACAAGCAGACAAAACACTTTTATGAAGCAGCTGTTTTCCCTCTGATATTGCACTCCTGACATTTTAGCTTTCCCCGTTTTTGCAAGGGGTGTGGTTTACTGTTTTACCTCTGGTTTCTTCCCTTTCTTCTGAGTTGTAACACAGAACTGAAGCTTGGGAAAAACCGGTTTTTGAAGTGACCTCCCTCATTATAAGATGTATACTTGATAACTGCGGGTGCCATTTTTGTTTGTTTGTTTGTTTTTGGCTTTTGTTCCATTTTATTTTGCTGAGGAATTGTCTCAGTAGTCATTCACACAGATTTCTGACTTACGAGACTTGATATCTTTTTTTTGTTGTTGTGCAACTCAGAAATAATTATTAAAAAATCAAAGGTTCTAAGTCACTTTCTATATTTTACTTAATCAGAAGTTACAGCTTGTTGTATCAGCTGGTGGCTGGTGAGAGAGACAGCAACTGGATATAGCATAGTGAGTTAATTTTCAAGAAAAGAAAAATATATTGGTAGGCAAATAAAGGTACCAGCTCTTTCTTAGAACCACCATGTTAATTTAAAAAAGAGAGATGAAGTAACAGAAAGAAATAACAAATGCAATCTAATTGCCTAACAACACAGGATTCTGATCATGTCTTCCAATCCCTTCCCTCCTCATCTAAAGTTGTGTGATCCTTGTGGGAGGGTTTACAGCTACATGTGGTAATTTTTTCACATGTTCAATCTATTCTTTAGAAAAACTTGAATTATAGCTTTAGAAACATGTAAGCAATTGTGGAAACAAGTCAAAACAGTGCAACGTTATTGTCAAAATTAATGGCACTGAGTCACTAAATTCAAGAACAGTTTTTATTTCACATATTTTTGTCATGCCTCATTGTGTTTGTAGGTATATCAATATGATGAAAAATTAAATACAAATAGAGAGTATAATAGATAAGTAATAACTTTGTCAGGATATCTTATTTGACTATTTATACTCCAACACGGAGTGCAAAAGACTGTAGTAATGCTAAGCATTTAAAACTTTTTCCTAAAAAATACACATATACTAGAAATCAAAGTTCAATTTTGACAGAAATAATAAACAGAAAAAATAACAAACCAATATTTTTCTATCATGCAGCCTTTCAATACTTAAAGGATGTCTATAAGACAGATGGGGATAAACGTTTTAGCAGGACTTGTGGCAATAGGACAAGGGGGAATGGTTTTAAATTAGAAGACAGTGGATTCAGATTAGATGTCTGAAGAAATGTTTCACAATAAGGATAATGAAACATGGGAACAGGTTGCCCAGAGAGGTGGTTTATTCCCCATCCCCAGAAATATTCAAGGTCAGGCTGGACAAGGCCCTGAGCAATCTGACTGAATTGATGACATCCCTGCTTGTGGCAGGGGGGTTGGACTAGTTACTTTTAAAGGCCCTTTCCATCCCAAACTATTCTGTGATTCTACAGGATGTTGCTTTCCTTATTTACTTTTCAGTTTAATATTTTTTGTGTTGCTAAGAAGAAACAGCCTTATCTCTGTGGAGTGATTTATTAATCACTTTATTCATAAATCTGAAGATGGAACAGATCCAGTGATACCTGTGGTAACACAGTGCACTTAGGCGTTTTCCCAAGAACTGTTTATATGTATATGTGCATAAAAATTACTGAGAAGGGAGAAGAAAAAGCCTGAAGCTCTCTCCCTTGTTAAAGACGAACAAATGAGTCTGCTAAAACTGAAGCTGCATTTTTCAGCTCCCTTTTGGTCCTTGTTTTATATAATGAACACCATTTGGATGATGATCCAAATTCACCATCTCCCTTTCTCCCTCTCATTCCATCTCTCAATTTTTGCACCATCCCACACGTCTGAGATTTAGCTGTCTGCAAACAAGAGTGCACAAGTCTGTCTTAACAAGAAAATCACTTTCTGAGAAAGTAGCTAACTGGCAGTGGGAACAACTCAGCTTACTCTTATGCCCTTCCCTAAGAACAATGCAAAAATTAATGGAAGGACAGAGATCTACAGTTTGTAGTGCATACAGACATTTTTTTTATTATCTGTTCATAGACATCTAATGCTTTGGCAGTCTTCCAAATATGCATATAGAATACAGGGAAACACTTTACTTGTAAAAAGGAGGCATTTGCTGGCACAAGTTTCAGACTTAGTTGAAAAAATCATCAAGTAAAGCTCAGCCCTGTCTCCATAATCACAGATAAAGTGGTCTTTGTTAAACTGGCAGAACTGAAAGGAAGAATTCAAACTTGCTTACATCAGAACTCCCTTATTAGACTTTGTTTTCATCCTTCACATGTTCTTTTCTGAATTATGAGCTTTTTCACTTCAATTATATTAGTTTGCCTAATTTTGTGTCTAAAAAAACCCCAAACAAACAAACACTAATGCTTCACTCAAATTTCCCACATTTGAGTGGACTGATGGTTTTGTGAGTAATAATCAAAAGTTATTGCTCATTAGAAGGCAGTTCAGCTGTGAACTCTGATTATGGTCTCAGGCCCCAGGAAGCAGGTTTTCACAAATCATATGCAAATCCTTTGCAAGTGGTACTTGTTAGCTTCTTTCAGTTGAGAGGATGAATGGATATGGAGATGATCAGGCTGAGGTAACACAGTCCCATGCAAAATCCATACATTTATAAATATCAGCCAGCTAGTGACCCAAAAAATGGTCTTCCAGCCTGCCATATAGCTTCCCTGATATCAAGCTAAACAAAACACAATGCCCGTAGATCAAAGAGTCACATGGATTATTAGTGATTTTTAATCAGGTTTTCTGTTGCTTTTTTGCATCAATTATTCTAAATTCAAATTACTCCCTAATCTAATATAAATAACATTGTCTATCCTTGGAGTCCTCCAAATATGATAATTGTCTTTGAGACAAGTACCTCAGGCAAAGAGTGGATCCAGGCACCAGAGGTGAAAAATGTGGAGGTCAGCTGCATAAACATATGCTCACCTCTTTAACTGCATCTAAGTCGAACTGAGGCTGCTTTTAAAACAAAACCGGCACCAAAACTAGATTGTACTATCACATTAGTTCCCCTTACTGTTACCTTGGCCGTGGTGAAGAGCAGCCTGGGACAGCACCCTGTTGCAAACAGCAGTTTCTGCCTGGACTGTTAAATCAGCCCTTCCTCACGCTGCCTGCTCTCCAGTTTGGACTTAAATTAACACACAGCCTCATCCAGAGCTAACAGAGGGAAGGCCCTGACTTACATGTTAGGCCACTGAAATATAAGCAGGTGGGATAATGAGGAAGCCTCAGCCAGGAGAGCCGGTTTATGAGCACAGGGGTTGCCTGGTAACAGCATCTGTCAGATGCCCGTTATCATTTGATGAAAGCTGATCGGGAAGACGTGCTGAAGGAGATTGGATCATTATAAAAGAACAGTAATTTGCCCTTATGCCTCAAGTTGAGGGATCTGATGCAGCAAGTGTGTACAGAGATAAGAGACAATGCTTTTTTTTTTTTTTTTTCCCCTCAGTGTAGAGGGAGAAATTATCTTTTTATCTCATCTTGCAGGGAAAAGACTGAGCTAGAGCACTCTGGAGGGCTGTGCTGATCCTCTAAGGGGCTGCCTTGGTGCCTCCTGGGCTGCTCTAGGCACTACATTGAGGCACATTCAGTTTTCTGCTGCTCTGTGTCCTCTTCTACTTCTTTCTCAAGCAAAAAATCATGATTTCAGAAGCTCTGTGCCATGCCTAAGATGCTCAAATTAATGTTAAAGCATTACTCCAAAGGCTCTGAACTTCACTGCAGTTCTAAGGACAGGGTTTAAAAGTGTGGGAGATGCTATGCTGAGCTTTATACAGCTAAAAGAGCAGGTTCTTGTACTCAGAGATCCAACTGAGTATTTCAGAATTAAAGGCGATCTTGCTCACACAGGAAACTCCCAGATGACCACTGGCTAGGTCCCCCAGCAGCTATTTAACAGATAGGCTGCAGGACCTGCTCAGTCAGTTGCTAAAATGAAATCCCATGTTCTAGGCTTGGGGATGCCTCCTAAACACTGGGAAGTGTTCTGTCATCTTCCAGTGGCCTCTGCAGAATTCACATTTTGTTACCCCTATAATTCAGGGGAGCTATAAATACAGCAAAGGGCAAGACCCAAATACTGGGTGCAGCTAAATTTAAATTTAGGCAGAATGCTTAAGAAAATTATTAAAAAAAAAAAAAAAAAAGCCTAAATTTCTTGGCATGTGACATTAGCTACTGTCTTTTACAAAAAGTTAAAACTATATTGCTCTCTGGAAGTACTACAACCTGGAAATCTACGTATTCCTTAAAACTTGTCAAGGTTGTGCAAGTAGGTGTTCCTGTGCCTGGTTAAAGAATTGACTTACTCAACTAAATCAAGGCCACAGCTGCTCTGTCCTCTTCTTTGGCTGCATTTCAAGAGAAAGATAAAACTTTCTCTTGATAAAAAAAAGAAAAAAAAGGATACAGTAACTAAGCCCTGGACAGGTTTTGACCAAAGCGAGCGGACGCAGCCCTGACAGGGAAACTCCAGCTATCAAAGACAGCATTGTGTCTCTCTGACTCACTTTGGCTGTTTCCAACACACACCAGCTTTGTCTCCCCACTCTTCCTGCTCTGCTCCTGGCCATGCTTCCAGACCGCCCCCCTCACACTAGCCTTGGTTTTCACTAAAGCCCATCATTTGCTACTTCAACTCACTGAATTCAAGGAAAATTGTCATTCTTTTCTTGCTGGTTTAATTTTCTTCCAGAATAGTGAACAAAATTAGCTCTAGAGGAGTCTGAAGAGCTACAGAGCAGATGGAAAGTGCATGTCAGGAGTGGAGAAAAGACCAGGAAAATAGAGAAGTTTCTCTTTTGCCAGAAATGCAAGGTTTCGACTCTCTTACCACATGTCAGGTAATTTCATTTGAAATACTTTGGCTAACAGATCAACTCCTCAAGCTGAGTTTATGCAACTTCTACTTTAAGTCCTCCTCAACCAGTACTGATTCCTATTCAAAAGACATATGCTAACTTCTAAGCATATCACTACTTGCACCAAAGAACCTTTATTACAGCTTAAAAAGAATACCAGGAACCCCCAATAAAAATTTCTAGAGATATTCACTTATGGAGTTCTGCACTGTAGTTCAAATTTTGAGCAAATGAATTTTAGTTAGAGAGATGTCAAAGAAATCAAATTAGACTTGGAACTTGAGTTGTTGCACTGAATGGTGATATATTTCATATAAGACAGAAAGCAACACGATGACAGGGTTACCAAAAGTCCTTGATGCAGAGGCACTTAAATGAGACAGTCAAGGCTCTGCCAACACCCTTTGCAATAAGAACCACTCACCCCCACACAATACTTTGTGTGAATGTCATGACAGAAAATTAATTTCAAAGTTTTCATCTAGCCAATAACTCTTGTGGCAGCTTAGTTTTTCCTGAGAATGTGACTTTGGGAAAGACATCTACACTAAAAACGGAAGAATTTAAGTTGTGCTTTTTATCCCTGAAAGTATATTTATTCCATCTTATGATGCTCTTCAAAGAATTTCAAAGACCCAGTGTGTCGTTCTACCTAATTTGAGGCGTATATCTTACTTAAATTTGAGAAAAGTATTGATTTGTCTGCATTCTCTGAGCCAAGGGAGAGATTAAATTTTATTTGAAATATTCTTCTCATATTATTCTCTCTCTAAAAATCTTTCATTTCAGTGACTGCAATGTGTCTAGTGGGTACTTAGTAAAGTCTGGAGCAGAAATCTTCCTAAATTTCTATTTTATTAACACAATAGCTTTACTTATTGTGGAATTGGTTTTCAAAGTTATTGAGGCATTTGAAAACGAAAATCAACCACAGTAGGGCTGAAAAATGTCCTTGAACATTCTGAATTCCTACACTGCTGTTGAGAAATGTCTGACAAATGTGTTTATTTGAATCCCTAAGCATATGATGCAGGGAAAGGAGTTGAACTCAGTGATCCTGATGGGTCCCTTCCAACAGAGTATATTTTGTGACTCGGTGACTTCTTTATATTTCTGTAAACTAGCCCTCTGTTTTGGGCTTGAAGCACATTTTAAATATATCTTGCTTCATGTGTTTCTCAGGTAGCTGGGCAGTGGTGTGTCCAGGGGATGTACCACAATACATTTGACAAGTCTGCTTATAAAAGGCACTAACAACAAAAGCAAAGGAGCTCATGTTGACCATAGCTCTTTTAGGCAGTTGTGTTCTCTTTTTGTCCAGTTTCTGTACTGTTTTCTGTAGAAATTAATGAAAATAATAAAATTAAAGTATAAGTGGTGTTTTTTTTACTTGGATATATTAAACACACACACACACACACAAAAAAAAAAAATTAAACAAACTGTTGATAAGAATTATGTGGATAAACTATTCCTTTTTAGGATAGAATAAAAATTAAAACATACTCTTTTGTGCTAAAAGCTACAAGTTTAACATCACCTGTTCCTACAAATCTTTTAATATTAAGTGGATACAGATGATGAACTGTTCAGTATGATCACCTGCTTTAACTATTGCTTCTTGAAGAAAAATATATTTGGAAGTCTTCTTTGGAAGGATGTTTTCTGTAATGAGGTCTGACTTTCTGTACCCCACAGCCAACCCTACCATATCCCGGGAAAACCAATCTAATAGGTTTCAAGAGGCTTCTTGAAGTGCTGTGTCCTTCAGCCATTCCTAAAGACAAGTCTCTATATGTGTAGCTGAGGAAAAGGGGCATATACTCTCTTTTTGTCACGAGAACTCTGTCATACACTGAAAAACTATCAGCCAAGTTCTGCAGGAGAACCTAAAGGTTTAGGCAGGTTAATGAAGCGCCTTCCTTGTCTGTAAAACTGAGATTTGCTCCTTGCCTTTGTTTGCAGTAGCTATGTATCCAAAAGATGAGCAAAACAACTATTGCCAACAAACGTTTGTGCATAGGTTTCATGTGCTTATCTGTTCGTGTACAGTGCATCACTTTGTGTGAAACTGAAGCTGAAAGAGCTAAGGCAATAAATAGAGAGACTAATGTATGCACAGTTCGTAAGCTCATATCTGGTACACTGTATGCTACTCTGAAGTCTGATCTGATGAAAAATATTGAAAGAGCAGCCAGGGTTTAGAGAAATGCCACAAAAATTACTTCAGATGAAAATATTGAGGAATACCACCTAAAAGATTACTCAATCATGCTCTATAAAAGGATAAAGTAGAGGTCTCTGTGGTCTTTGAAGGTCATGAGAGAGAAACCTTGTCTAGAAATTAAGTGAATACCTGGAACAGAGGTTGTAGTTTATCACCTCACCATGTGATAAGTAGGTTTTCATATCCTGAGGGATTATTAACTTAGTAAATGAAGATGATGTTGTATTTGTTTAGCCTTTTTGTTTGTTTGTTTGTTTGTTTTTTAATTTCCTTTGCTTTGGTTTTTTTTTTTCCCCTCCAAATCATACTCTAGTTAAGCAGCTAATTATTAGATTCTGCAGAGAAGCAACAAGTAAATAGTATTTTCTTTCCTCTATAACAGTTATGCAAAATGAGCCCACAGATCCCTTCTGAATTTCTATTAAGCACTGAGAGAACTTCAGTTCAGCATCAGGCAAGTAGCAGGGTGTGGGGCATATATTATTACTAATACAATAAATATTGTATGTTGTCATCTCTGCAATAATCAAGAGAAAAATTCTGTAATGATTTGTCAATATTCTTTTGAATTCACTGAATATTTTTTTCTATTTAGTAGCAAAAGAATTCCTGTTTCTTTAGTATTTTATAACTTTTTCATGTTACAATGGCTATAAATATGCTAATTTTAACCAATAATGGTGAGATTTTGATTTCCATACATTTAAGTCTGAAACAACTAATTTTTCTATTTTTCACAGGGCTTATTGTCAATATACTGAAATATATACAGGTAAAGTTAGGCAATGCACATAAAAGAAAGCTTTTTTAATGCTTTACTGTACGAAGAAGCTAAATGCTTTACAGTACAAAGAAAATAAATCAGAATAGGAGAAATTCCCCCAAGAAACCTCATCTCATCTGTTGCATAAGCTATCAAAAGAGCTAAACAACTTCCTCAAGGATCTTAAATGTGCAAGAATTTTCAGAGAGCTCAGATCAGTCTATAACTGAGGCTCTGGTCCAACAGGTTCAGAGAAATTCATGTATGTTCTCTGGTACAAAGGGAATACCTCCACAGGCAGCTGCAACCTAGGGTCCTCAGTTTTGAATTACCCTCCTAAGGCATGTGCTCATCTATTGGCCCAGCCATCATTTTAGGTGTTAAAAAAAAAAAAAAAAAAAAAGCCTTGAACTTTATTATTTAGGAGGTGGAATCCAAAGCGGACAAGTGAGAGATGTTCTTATCTGAGTAGACAGAGGAGAGCTGAAATAATTCTGAGCCATTGCAGCATCCTCCTCTGTCTGTTTGGCAATACTGCATCGTTAAGCTGCGTGCTGTAAAGCCAGCCCCATTTTCTACTAGGAGAGGTGGCTGCATTTCAGCAGCGCATGAAGTAATTCATCTACATAGCTTATAAAGCACTTAGAGCTCCTTTGGGATAAAAACCACTTAAAAAATGTAAGGTATTAGTATTTCTTATGTGTTTAAGTTGTCAAATCTTCTTACTCTCTTATCACTCAAATCAGCTTTAAAATTCACTTTTGCAGTGAAACGTACAAATGCTAATTCACTTCAATTAAAAGTCTATTGCTTGCACTTCATTTTTAATGGAGGCAGGTGCCTGGGAGAAATATCCCCTCAAATCTTACCCATGCAATAAGCTATAGAAGGCCAGCTTTCCCTGGCACTCCTATCCATGTGTAGGAGCAACCAATTCTTTTGACTGTCTACAATCTAAAAATCCTTTTTCTGGGGTCAAAAAAATCATTGGGATTTGTCTACTTTCCTTTTTTGGGATTTGCTGCTGGAATGGTAAGGAACATATGCAAGGGTTTGCTACACACGTAGTTTCTTTCCCCTCTTCCTCTTCCCTCTCCTCCCACTCTACAAGGTTTCACTAAGCACAGGATGCCACAAATGCCAGATTCTAATCCCTCACCCAAATGTCATTTCAGTAATTCTTACATTGCTGAAGAAAGCTTGTACAAGATTTTCTAGTTAAGTGCTTTAGTGCGATGGGACTGTGGCTGTCATTTACATCAGCACTTACTGTGATTTAAAAGGGGGCAGAAGTGCTTGGGGTGGGGGATATTAGCATATGTGCCTTTACTGCAGCTGCAGTGACGAAGTTGGAATGGGGCTGGATATGGGTAGAGGTTGGAACACCACAATGAAGATTATTTTCTACACAATATTGTATGATTTTTTTGAAATATTGTTCACTTTAAATTAATCTTTAAAGTCAGATTGAAAGAAGCTTACTATTACAACAACAACAACAACAAAAGCCAAAACAAGTTAAAAATAATTATTTTTTAAATTTAGAAGTTTGCTACATTCAAAACAAGTATTACAGCCTAATAGCTTTTTTTGACTGCTAAAACTGCAAGTCACTGCACCTTGGAAACCAGCTGTGACAGCACAATCTGAAGAAACATTTCTCAGATCTAGCCAATAATTTGCATGTAAAGCACCCGAAGAATGTGGAACCATTTGGTCAATAATCTATATTCTTTAAGATTTATTTCTCTTTTAATTAATACTGAAGATTCAGTTGTAGAAAAGGAATGTTTAATGGTGTGCTCTGAGTCTTCTTAATGGAGGGCCATCATGGGCATTACACCAGCATAAAAAAGTGAGCTGGCAACAGAGATTTAGCTTTAACTCTGAATGTCCTGGGTTTTTCAAGCTCAAACAAGACCCTTAATGTTGCCTTAATGTAGTTTTTGGTGGTATAATTCTTCTTAATTCTGTCCATTGCAGTCCTTTGATACTTTATGAATTACTTATCTCACATTAATAAGGCTTAACATGGAGTATTAACCTCCTATACATTCCTAATTAGTTTTTAATGAATTTTAGTTTCCTTGTTAGAAAAAGAGCTAGCTAGCTAACTACCACAAATTTAATCTCCATTACTGGAGCATAAGACAACCACCCCTGGGGATGCATGTCCTTGAGATTTTCACTTTAAACAAGATGCTTTATAAAAGAGTGAAAGAAGCTTAGTATGTGTCTTGGCTTACTCCTCAGCTTTGATGGTGTAACAAGTCTTGGACTATTTATAACTAGTGACACAATACACCATATAAACTTTCAGAGGTTTCTATAATATGTTAAGATACTACAAAAAATTTAACTGGCCAAATTGCTAGTCACCTGACAGCTACAGTAGGAGGGGAAGAGAAAGTGAATTAGTGTATTTTCTTTTTATTTAGTTCAATAGCAACAGTCATGATATGATATGATATGTAATGGAAAACAGAATTGCCTTTTTTTAAAAATGATAATAACTTTTTTTTTTTTTTCCCCTGAGTAGTGTTTGTTTTGTTTTGTTTTTTAATGTGGATGAATTTTACAAAATGCATGTATAAGCTGCAATGATTTTTTATATGTAGTACAAAGAAATATGTTTTAAGTAATTATTTTGCAAGGGAGGCACTGGAGTACAAGTTACAAAAGCTTTTTTTTTTTTTTTCCCTGTTTGTGCAGTGCTTTAAAAAATTTAATTGTGGATAAACTTTATTCACTAGTACACTGGAATCAGTAAAACAGAAAGAACAGCATCTTGGTATGAACTACAGCAGTACATCAGGAACGAATTAGAGAAGTTTTCACAGTGCACAGGATGTTGCTGAAGCAGCACTCAATGCTGGCATCCAGTCAGAGAAGCACAAAGCCCCTACGCCCTTTGGCCTTGTTGGGACGGTGCTGCAAGGAGGGGGTTCTTCATCCCGTTTCTTCCATTTGGAGATTTGATTTCCTTGTTGATTTACCAAAGCCCTACAATTCTGCATTCAGAATATACAGCAGGAGCCTTGTGTCGGTCTCTCGTGCATGACCTGGGGGACTGGAAGACAGTGTGGCTCTCTGGAGCTGGTGTAGGAGGTCTGCAGTGGAGAGTTCAGTTTCTCACACACTTGTCTGCTCCGAAATTGTTCTATCAAGTACACAAGCATCCTTGTATGTATGATATTTTAGAATAGGAAGGCAGCTGAAGAGCTATAATTGAGTGAACATCTATGTTAAAGTAGGCTTCATTTGCATATTTTGGACAAGTAGACATTTCCTTTCACTAACACAAATTATATTTGATTAATTTCTTTTTGTCAGCAGTCAGAAGCAACAAAAGATATGACAGTGTCCCAGACAGTAAAAACATATACATGTAAAAATGCACATTATTAAAACATTTTAAATGCAGAAATATAGTATGAAATGTAGAAATCCAGAATGAAATGCAACTGAAATTTACATTAATTTAAACAGTATTTTTCTGAATTCTGGAGTCCTTTCCATAGTGTTTTTTCCATCTTTTCAATTGGAGAAAGTTTATAAATATGTAATGCTCATCATTCACTATGGGGGATAATCACCATGCTAGGAAAAAACAGATAGCCAAGTGTTTTGACAGCTGAATTTCCAGACCACAAGCATACATGCTTGAAACTCTGTATATGCCATGGATCTTACAGGGACCGAGGCCTGGCACTGTGTTTCTGCATCACTACTGAATTTCACTCATTAATCTTTTACTTACAAATAACAGTAATAAATACATGGTTATCATGCATTCATTAATTAGACAGCGCATTGCATGTTTCACGTTGAGACCCATCACTGTGTAGCAGCTGATGGGAAACAGAACAGCTGAAAATGAAAGGCTATCCAAATCTACAAAATGCTAGAGGCAACTTAATCACTGAGCCTGACACACAAAGTACAGGCACCATATCCAGATGTGGTTTAGCTGAGTTCACAACCTTATTAACTTAATTCTAGGGGTTAGCAAGCAATAACTTGTGCAAAGCAAATCATCAATCCTCTCCATTAAAGACTGTCATCAGCCCACGACCCATCCACGACTGGCCTCAAATAGCATAAGCCTTTCTTGCTCTCACTTTGTGTGATGGTTCAGGGGAAAGGGAGTGTCTTCTTCATTACACAAACAAAAAAGCAACAGCTATTGTAAAGTGCTCCTTTTGCCTAAATCCAGCATCAGGTGATCAGAGAGCAAGAAGCAAGCCAGTGCACTAGACAGCAGCTGTTGGACAGAACTATTCATTCACTTATCTGTCTTCATCAACCTTGCAGTTTTCTGGAGAGTTAAACCAGCCATATCTATCTAATTCCCAGTTTCAGAGAAACATCACTTTTTCTTCACACAATTCTGAAGATTAATGTTGAATTTGGACTATCAGAAGGGCTTCCATGCCCTTCCTTCTGTTATGCAGAAGATTGTTACTGCTTGCTCTCTCCTCTTTTCTCCCACTTCTCTTCAGCAGAAGAAACCATTGCTGACATTTATTTATTTATTTATTTATTTAATTTTATTTATTTATTTATTTATTTATTTATTTATTTTTCACTCCAGTCAGAAATACTTCTTCCATTATTTTTTTAAATACTCAATTTCCTACCACAGAATACTCATGTTTTCTGTTAAAGACAAGATACAGTCCTGCCTAGGATAAAGGTGGAAGCCAATGAACCTTTTCAAACTCTCCTTTGCTAAGTCTTTTGCTCATCTCAGGTCTGTGCTGGTCGGGACAGACAATATTTTCAATGACAGTAACAATATATGTGGCAAAACCTTAACCTCTTCAAAGACACTATTTATTTTCTGTAAAAGAAACATATAGACCAAGGCTAGCTTTAAATACATAAAAATACAATGGACTGGGCAGCACACAGACTTTTTTTTGACAGGAAGAATGGGAACTGCAAAAATTCTTTTCTGCAGCTACACAGGTAGTGTTGCTGATCACTTCCAGGGAATTCCTCCTGGAGCTGACAAGTAGTTTGATCAGTGGATGAACATCTCAGGTGTCAGTCATTATACATACTGTATATGTATACTAACTTTTGATCTGCAAGCACATCACTCTACTGAGAGACACCAGGTTGATGCACCACTCAGTTTAATGTTACACCACTGTGTTTACTCATGGCTCTCATGTATATGCTTTATTACATTCCAAATAATTCTTGACAGGAATTTTGACTAGTCTTAAACACACTATTTCTGTAAATTGCACAAAAGCTTCTACAAAAGACTATGTTACCTTCTTGCAATGATTGCTAGAGTGAATTCTGATACTTCTGTAATACTACTTCTTTCCTTGACTATTGCAATTGTAATTGGCCAAAGGCACAATCTTTCAAGCTATATCACATGCTCAGTCTAAAAGACTAACCCAGCACTACAGTTATTCACAAATTTGGGTACAACACCACCAATGAAAATGTAAAAATAAAAAATGCTATTTTTAAAACATGGTAGCAGTAGCCTTAAGTGTTAAAATTGACACTGCAGCTTTTTGCAAGTTTTTCAGAAAATATTGATCTTTTAAAAATTTTACAAGCTTTGAAATATCTGACAAAATCTTTTGCATTTAGACCAAACTTTCTTCTGTTGAATACATTCACTAATGAACAACTTGAGAAAACTGTCTAATAACTGTTATACAAAACAATAAAAAGCAAAAGAAACATAAGTGCACACTGCCACATGCCTTTTAAACATCATAACACAATTTCCTATGAGACAGGAAGGTTCAGGGTACTGCTACAGTCACTAGATGTGGACTATCCATCAAAGATAATTTTTGAGGACAGACTTCATTAATAGTTGGAGTTTTGAAGCAGGGATGTATGTGTGTGTGTGTGTGTGTAAAACGGACAACCTTCATAGGTGATTTTCGATCAGGTGCTGTTTCTGAAAGACTTCAAAGAGGAAGATGAAAGGAATAAGGAAGAAAAGAAGAAAAAGTAGAATAAATAATGAGGTGTTGGTTTGGGGTAACAAGCTTCTCCATCAGAATGAATAGGTAGTTGGCAGGTGATAAGTATGTTCAAGGGGAAAGAATAAAAAGAAAATAGGTTGACATCAATGATTTCCAAGGTGTGTATAGCAGTTCCTTCAATGTCTGCTTCTGTTAGTGGAGTCTCAGCTTCAGCCTTGCTTCCCACCCTAAATTTCTTTCTTCTTTGATTTCTCACTGTCTTCAGGGAATTTTTCTCTCATTCAGATGATTGCTGTTGTTTGCAGATTCTTCTCTCAAAAGTTTCAGGATGACAGGAACTATACAATGTTTTGAATTTATTCAAATGCATACTTGACATGACATTTTGTCCTCAAGAGATTACTGTGGTGAAGGTTAGTGATTCAATGCTAAAATCAGGAACACAGATTCTATCTTTCATACTATCTGAAGATATGATTTTACCTTTTGACAAGTTTGTGGTTTTCCTTTTTTTTTTTTTTTCCTCTGCAGCATGTTATACCTTGACTTTCTCCATTTGGTATTTTTGTCATCTTGATCCATACAATCCTGTGCTGTGTTTAGCTGCATTATTGTGGTTATGGCCAGACTAGTGCTCCTTGGTAAATCTGAATTACTCAAAGTGCCATGCCTATTTTTGTTCTGCTCTGCCACAATCACAGACACATAATTTCTGAACCACAAGTAAGAAGGGTTGTTGATTTATCAGAAATGTTATGGCATATCCAAGATCCAAAAATACTGATGTTAATCCCAGGGGTGGAATAGATAGGTGCATACTTCCAATGGTGCTTAATATAATTCCCTGTTTGCAGTCTTCACAACACTATCACAACATTATTATTTAACAGATTGGAGACAGACTTCACACCGCTAAATATTCCAGTGATCTGTTTCCAAAACTGATGAACGGAATGGGATGGTTGGAAAGGCATATTTGCACAATCCCAGTGTGTATACTGCTCAGTTTTTGGCCAATTTTGCCAGTAGGCTCCTAAACTTTCACATCCAAAGTGTTTAAGGAAGATCTCAATTCATGTTTATTCATGTATCATTTTCAAATGGTTTTGGATAGCATAGTCCGAAACCATAGATTTAAAGCAAATCTGGACGCAGAAGTTTAGAACTTCTGGACTTTAGTTTCTATTAGTTTATTTCATATAGATAAAAAACAAGGAAACACTAGAAATGCAAAAGCAGAACATGTGCCTAAAGAAAACAGCATGAAGATCTGTCACTAAAGCTGAACAGTTCAGTGATTGAAACCTTATAAAGTGTTAACCCATGACATAAAGACACTGCTTTTGAAAAATCTTCTTACAATAAAAGAGTTCCTGCTCATTTCAGAATTAAAGTGGAGGCCAACAACATTAAAAAGGAGTAAGAGAGGAAGGAAGAGAGGGGCCAGTATGGAAAACTGAAAATTCATCCATAAAAGTCCATTAAAAAAAAAACCTACAAAACCAAAACAGAAAAATAACAGCAACAACAACAACAGCAGCAAACTGTCTGAAAAAAAAAAAAAAAAATCAGGAAAAGGCTTGCCTTTTTATTTAGCATATCCAGCTTTCTGGAAAATGATTTATACAATAATCGGCATTTTAAATACAGAAAATGGAGAAGCATCTTCATATATTGCTATAAAGATTTCCTAATTAGAGAGGCAGTTTTCCTCCTCCCCACCCTGACCAAATAAACAAATTAAACTTTAGGTAGCACACTCATTGTCCATGGAAACATCTTTTTACTGGAAAACTACTGGATAAGATATAATTGTTGCCGAAGCTTACAAACAGTTATTTGGTTACTGAAATATTTAATATTTAATATACTAATTTACATGAAATCTTGTCATATGAGATGACAATTTTTAGAGCAGAGCAATTTATTAATAAACTTATAGTCCCAGTAATAAACAGCCACTGGATTCTGACCCATATGTGGTAAATCACAGGACAGGTCTGCATGTTCCATACAGCTCTTTTTTTCCTGCAAACAAGGAGGGTAATAGATCTGTAAAATGCAATTTTTTATTTGTTTGTTTTACCCAGTAATAGCACAAAAAAAGAGGCATATTAAATTCTTATTCAAGTATACAGGTTGCTCTCTCTATATTCTAAACAATTCTCTTGAATATGTATCTCTTGCCTAGTTAAAGTTACTACCTTTAGTATCTATTCTCAGAGAGACCAGGACTCTGAGTCAGGAAAAGGAATGCCCCACATGACTCACTGCTTTGATTAATTTTTTTTTTTTTTTTTTTTTTTCAGCTAGTGGTCTCCATTTACTGAGAGACACTCAAATTAGCCTAAAAAGCTTCTTCCCCTTAGGGAAAAAGAAAAAAAAAAAAGAAAAGAAAAAAAAAAATGTTTAAATTCTTTACAAACCATTGTTATTACACCACAACTTGTACTGGTTTTCTTCCTGTTCAGCTGTATGACAGATTATATTTTAACAGGCAATCAAAGTTTGAGGACCAATCCATCCCCATATTTATGGGATTTTCAGATCTTTAGTGAAAAGCTAGTTCCACATCAAGTTGACCTATTGAGTCAAACTGTCAGTATGATTCTTCAAAGGAAGGAAAAAGGAAGAATAGCTCAAAGCAAGTGATTTCTATTCCGTGAGATCTCATTAAATCAGCTTTTTCTACCAAGGGTGTCAGGTAGTACTGTAGTGCCAACCACTGCAGCTATTAAAACTTCCTTAATTGAACTGCAGGGTAATTTAAAGGTAAAACAATATGGGCTGAATGGAATTTTAACCTAGACACTCCCTTTAAAATTATTACTTGAACAAATGCTCAGTCAGGCAAGAACTGCTTTTCTTTTTTTAATTCAGAGGAAACTGAATTGTTTATTAAATTCACATGAAACAATATATATATTTTTTTTAAATCCAAAAATTTGCCTATCTGAATATATCAATGTCAACCTTATGGACCAAGTCTTACATTTTTCTTTTTTAAACATCCCCTGCAAAAAATTAGGTGTTATCTAATTTAGCTGGCATTTCAGCTGTATCTTATATTATTTGACTTGGAGTTGCAAAACGAGTTATTCTGTTTACCTCATTCAATGATCTAAATCTAGGTAATCAGAGAACAAATCTAAAAATGTTGCAACTGTATATTTTATTCAGGTGCTATTCGCCAATCTCCACAGATAAGCCTATCCCACTGAAGTGAGGGGCAAAATTACTCAAGCATACAAATAATCAGCAGGAAGTTTTCTAGCCTTCTGAAGCCAAATCTGTCTGATCCAAACCTGACTTATGGATCTAGATGCCCTGGGGTCTGTCTGTAACTGCGGATTAAGGAAACATCTTCAATTTTTCTTAGATACCTAACATTAAACTCATGGTAAACCACAAGATGGCTGCATCTTAATCTAGCGGTGAGAGTAATCACCAAGGGAGCACACAATGTTCGTAATTACCGTTCTTGGGAGGTTTACACATTTTGCAACAATAAATAACAAAAACAGGCCTGGGAGAAGCATTTTCTCAGGGAATGGATGTATCACGGATGTATGTATCCCTACATGTATCGATACACGTAGGGATACTTACAACTCTGAAAATGGGGCAGATCGGCTGATATCTTGGATTTTGAAATTGTCAGCAGTTTTTAGGTAGACTGCAAGTCAGCTAATGTCAATACAAGCTTCAGGACAAGACTGTAATTCAAGATCATATATTCACATTAATATCAGATTTTTTATTTTTTTTTTTTTAAATACCAAAACAAATATTCTATCTTCTGTGTTACAGACAATGTAAAAAACTACATGCTGCCCAAAGGGAACCTGATGGAAGAATTGAGATAAGGACAATAGAGAGGATTAGAGGGTAATATCATGTCATTAGCTGATTAGAAAGTCAAAAGAACAGGGGGAAAGTGTTTATATTTCAGGTCATGGAGAAGGAGATTAATAAAGGCAGTAATTGTTGACCTTCATTCATAAGTAATGTCCCATTTTTGAGGACAAAAACTCCATACAGGCATCAGTACTTGTAACCATAAAAAAGGATACTAATGCTGTTATTTTCTGCACTTGATGGTCAGCATATACCAATAAAGCATGAAAGACTGAGTGAGACTATCTATTGAGGATCTAATTTAATACCTGTATGGCAGTGAATAGCTGAATTTTTGATCAATGACCCAAGTGGAATACAATTTAGAAAAGCATAACAAAGAACTTAGCCTATCACTGCAATAAGACCTAATTTTCATTATTTATAAACTGGGTTTTTTTAAGAAAAAATTAATTTAAATTTAAATCCAATGGTATAAGAAAATAATACTAAGGGCAGCTATGTAAACAAGTAATTTTGTATCTGAACTAATTAAAAACATAGCATGCAGTCAACCCACAATTACAAACCTGGTTAATGATTCATGGTAAAAGCACGATTTTTTCCATGTGATTTAAGAAAAAGATTATCTAGTTGACATGATACAGCTTACACTGACAGGAATCCATATTCATTACTTCCATTATTCAGGATAAGGCCGTGGCCAACAAAAGTAAGTCTTGAGCCTGACTGTATAATTCAGTAGGAGAAAGAAAATCTGTGCTTTGAACTTGATACTTGTTGGGTTTAATGCTGTCAATAGCAATGATTTATCTTTAACTTGCTTGGAAAGAGGCTAATCACAATTTAAAAAAAAAAAGAAAAAGAAAAAGAAAAAAAAAAAAAAAAAAAAAAAAAAAAAAAAAAAAAAAAAAAAAAAAAAAAAAAAAAAAAAAAAAAAGGTGCCACAAGCCATCAGAGTAGTGGCCACTGCTATGTAAAGAACTGGGGCTACCTGGGGATTCCTAGAGAGAATCTGTCATAATGAACTAAACCGAAATGGTTACTATCTGAAAAACCACATCTCCATGTTTATCCATATTGTCATGGTTATCCATACTGTCCTGCTGAGAGCACCAAGCGTAGTACTGTTCTGGTTCAAGTCAAAGAACAGTCCATCTTGAGTGAACAAGCATTCTCATTGCATAGTGATGATGCACCCGACATGTTCTGCAGAGGAAGAGATTTACATGAACATGGGCAGTGCCCTGCCAGTCAGCCTTGGGGTCAGAGAATGGCTCCTGCTACACCTGATGGTATAGAAACAGCCCTAGGAAGGAGCTGTCCCTCAAAGTTTGTGAAGCAAGAGCTACAACAAGTGTTACGGAGATGAACAAGGAGGCAGTGTGATGCAGGGTTAGTAGAGTGTCCTCTGCATCTACTGACCTTGGTAACTTTGGTCTTCAGCTACAGCAAAGCCCGATACACCATCTCACACATCAGTAGTTATCTTCAAGTTGCACAAAGCACCAAATTCTTATATATGCAATATAAAGGAAAAGGCATTTGCCTCCATCCATCATGCTATAAAAATAGCGCAGGAACCTCAGATAGCCACAGAAGTCTAATGAAAAACTGTAACTACTCCAGCCTGTGTTTCAGGATAATTTTGCACAGCCGTGATCTGTTCGCTGTCAGGGATCACATCACAGTTGAGCTGTGATGGAATATTTCACTGTGGTGGAATAGCAGCTTTGCTTCTTCCATTGCACACTGAGCATGCATTTAAATTGAAGCTAGTATCAAGAAGAAATTTTGAGTCCGAATATAACATTAAAATAAAAGCAATAAAGAAATCATAACAATCATCCCTTTTTACTGCTTTTTACGTCTTTAGTTTTTTCTAGTTTTCTTAAGATGCTGTAAATTGTTAAACTTTTTTTTTTAATTATAATTTACATACTTATCTTCTATTTTTACCTCTCAACTTATTTTAAATTTGGAGGGGATTTACAAAAGTACTGTTATAAACAATCCAGCATATAAAAATATTGGTTTTTTATGTGAGCTTGTCAAAGTATAAACAATCACATAGTATTTTTATGGTGGGGTATTTGCGGTTAAGCTAAAACCCTGAGTAGTTATTGCTCCAAAGTTGTTTCTGTAAATCAATCACATAACTTCATGTGAGGAAAAATCCAATGAAGCAATGGATTTTTACATCAGAGGCTCAGATGGATTGATTTCCCTACTGTTTAAGCATTTTCAAGAGTAAACATCTGAACTTATGCTCTGGACTAATTATCTTCTTTTTTAGCATCTTGATGCAATTTTAATTGACAGCAATTTGAAAACATTCCTTATTCCCTTATTTTTCATATTTTAATATATTATTTTTCTCTTTAATTGGTTTCAAAAAAAGGTTCTATGACATAGTTCAAATACTATTATCAATGTGTTTAAAACATTCTTTATTTTAACATACTTTTTTTTTACAATAAATTGACTTCATTCTTCAAACATCCTAACAGAAAGTATTATCTGTAACACTTCTATTTACACTTCTATTGGTCCAGCTGATGGAAACCATCAGTAATGTAGCTGTGACAGATCAAATTAACCAAGTCACACCTGAAGAACCCTGAATGAGATAGCAATCCACTTTATACTTATTATGATGTCACTTGGCTTGTTAGTCATGCTTTAATCATTATATTTATGTGTTCTTGAATAAGAAAAGTTATATCTTCTTCTTTTTAATATGTATTATCTAATACTAAAAATGTATTGAGCATTTTAGTAGGCTAAAAATATTCTTCCTAAATAATACATTGAGAAAAATTGGCAGACTCTCACTGAAACACATTTAGGAATCCAAAAGGAAGTACATAAAAAAGGAAGCCCCATTTCAGAAAACAGGAACATGGGAACAGGTAGAAGAAGAAGAAACTATTTTTGTAGCTAGCAAAAACAATATTCCTAGAACAATGACTCCACATAGGCACAACATAATTCGGAGTATTTCATCCACCCAAACCACTCAACATCATTTGGTCCTTACCCTGCATCACTAAGGATAGGATTTGTATTATTCCAGTTTAAATGGCCACACTGTAGATAGCTGTATCTCAACTTTCCAACCAGGACCTTCTTGGTCCCAGGACCAAGGAAGAGAATCAGGCTGTTCTAAAGTGCAATTCATCCTAATTATTGAATTAATTGCACTTTAGAATTAAAGGCTGGACCAGATGTTCTTTTGATGTCCTTTCCAACTTGGGTTGTTCCACGGATCTATAAATTTAGTTTTCTTCTGTAAGACATTGAAAATAAACAGGATTCAGAAGATCAAGTCAGATCTTTGAACTGAAGAGATGATTCTCATTCTGCATCCCTAAATTTCATATAATAGAAAAATTATTTAACTTGCTTCCTTTCATACATACTTAAAATTATCCCTTCTAAGGAATTAATAAGTCCAAACATCCATCAAAATTTTTGAAAATTGTGATGACAAGCAGTTGCTATGCTTTGGTGAAAAACACTATTTACTAAAAATCTAGTCCCTTTATCATTCAATGCTTTCTGAAGAGAGAGGCTGTGGGGTTCTGTTTGGAGCTTTTTTTAATTTTGTGGGGGTTTTATTGTGTGTGGTTTTTTAAACAACTTAGAAATCTCTTTACATCTTTAGTACATTTCTGTATTTTCTGTGTTGCCATGAAGACAGATATAACACGCAGCCTAAAATTAACCACACATCTGCTTTTTCACTCCCCCTCAACCCCACTGCTGAGGGACAGGAGAAAACCCAGAAGACCACAAGTAATAAAATTCAATGGTCAAGACAGTTTAACAGATGAAGAAACAAAAAGGAAGAAAAACTGAAAGACAACAAAGCATGTGATGCAAAGGCAACTACTCACCATCACCAACAAATAGAATGATTACCAGAGACTCTCTGAGCAATAGCAATCTTCTTAAAAAATACCCCCTCCCTTCAGTTTTTATCGATGAATGTAAGATGGAATATCCCACTGGCCAGTTCAGGTCATTTCTCCTGGCTGTGTCCCCCCCAAACTTTCTGTGCGCCCCCGGCCAACTCACTGGGGATACAGAGTGGGAAAAGAAATATCCTTTATGCTGGGTAAGCACTGCTCAGCAATAGCCAAAACACTGGTGTTCTACCAATGCTGTTTTAGTCACAAATCCAAATTGCAGCAATATGGGCCAGCTATGAGGAAAATTAACTCTGTCCCAGCCAGACCCAGTAAAGTCTAGAAAGTTATAATCACTATCAGTGAGACAATTACTCACCTACCTACCTATCCATGTCTGTAATTTATTCCCAGCAAACGTGTATTTGCATGAAATTAAGTTTAAAGGTGTCAGTAATTTAGAGGGAAAAAATATTATGTTGAAATCCCAATATCAGCCATACGAAGAAGAAGAATGATTACGCTTACTGAAATCTAATCATATCAATATACAGAAATGCACCTGAAAGACTGAAATAATTTTAATCCTGAGTCATAGTATTGTGCAGAAAATACAAGACAGTATCTGAGAAAATTTCATATTTGCATTCAGATTAAATTGCATGTATTAAAAATATTGCCTTTCATAATCCTCGTGCCTTTGTGATTGAAAGAAAAAAAATATATATTTCATTTATTTGAAAGACAACAGGACTACTGTGGATATAATTATAATAAATACTGACTTACACACTTATGAAATATTTTTCTTCTTGGCAAGTATGAGGAAAGAAAGAGAAAAAGTAATGTTTTGAGGAAAGGGACATTTTAAAGATTTTACAGTTTATACCTAGCTGACCTTCAACTGAAGGGTTATACAGAGAAAAAAACCTATGGAAATACTCAGAGCTCTTAGTGGTAGGTTACATCTTGATTTTCTTGCTAATGAGTCCCAGAGCCGACCACTTAACATGACCATGGAAAAGCAACAAAACTGCATCTGTATGATGAAACATCTTCCCCTTAGAATTCCCTAAGTTGTTTTATTTCCACTGAAAAGATTCTTAACAACAAAGATAACACAGACTTATGGAATCACAGAATAGTTTGGGATGGAAGAGATCTTCAAGGGTCAACTAGTCCAAGCCCCCCACCTCTAGAGAATGACATCTTCAACAAGATCAGGCTCCTGAGCCCCATCTAAGATAACCTTGAACATTTCCAGGGAACATGTTTGGTGAAATATAAATAATGCAGTTACAAATTTCTATGCATAAATTGTTCAATATTATGTACTCTATATTTGCACTGTCATTATTGTTGTTTATCCTCATAATCCAGATTCTTGAGAATTCAAATCAAACATGATCACTTCTAAACACTACCAAGTTAGATCTTTTCTTTTGACAGCCACAACTAGCCTTGTCACACTTATTTTTGAGGCATCCCTGATGTCTTTATTACAGCTCTTGTATTCTTGAAGCGCCATGTGCTTGTCAGCGTGGACTGACACTGCTGTCAAACTGCTACAAAATGACACAAAAAACCTAAATCAAATAAATGTAACTCTGTCTATTCAGGTGTGCCTTTCAACCAGACAAAAGCAATCTTATCCATTAAACTGCATTGATAAAACACAGTAAGACATTTTGTTTTTTCTTGTTACTTCAGATGACCGTACTTGACAATTACTTGCGCTGTGGTGAAAGACCAAGAGTGGCTCATTCAAGGCCAGAGGATTCAAGAGCCTTTCAAAATCAGATGTGCCTTTTCTGTGCCCCCAAGTCACAAAGGGGTGGAAAGCTGATCTGGCATTGACCTGGTTCTGGACCAATGTACAGCCTTTTATACAGAATTCCATTCAATTTCTATACTCTACTCTGAGATAGTACAACAATTTTTTCATGCTTAAAACTTATTCTAGCTCAAGGTTAGGGTGTCACACTTGAGCGGCAATGGATCAGGGGTAGCTGAATTGGTCTACCTTGAAAATGTCTCAAATGACAAAGAACAGATTTTGTCATAACCAGCTGACATTTCTAACCTTCATTTTAAGAAAATAAAAATGTTAATAACTAATTTTTTCATTCCTAGTTTAGGCTATTAAGACTCTAATTCCTTCTTCAAAAGTATTTCCTGCGTTCATCCATTCCATCTCTAACAAATTAAAGCTATACATAGTGAAATGAATAACTAGGTGTCTAGAAAAAGATGTTTGCTAGAAAGTTAGATAGAGAATGTTGTCAGCCTGGACAACAGGAAGATGAAATAGAATGTCTCCTATCACCCATAACAGAAGCAGCCTGTAAGTAAAATGAAAGAGAATCCCTCCATGCATCATTTGTTTAACGGAGATTAGTGTACAAACATGAGTGAAATTAGACAATTAATGACAGATCTTTACTCTGAGGCATATGTCTTCACAGTGTATTTATACTCAAACAAACAAACAAATAAACAACAAAAGATACAGTGCAGCTGTTGACAGTGAGTCAAAAGAAAAAAAAAGGCCAGTCAGTAAATGCAAGTCTTTATTTTTCCATACTGAAATGTCTGTTCAAAGTAAAGCCAGAATTTTTCTTTCTAAATAGGGAATTATGGCCACTTCGCTGTGCACATCTTAAGCTCAATTTCATTTTAGTCTCAAAAGGGGTCTTCTAGAATGTCACAGGAGGAGAAGCCCTACTTAATTCTTGATATTTCTAGCTTGGCCAGGAGTGTAATGGACCCTGCATTTAGGAAAATGCAGTTTTCATGGATTATACTGACACAAGCATTAACATTTTTCATTCCTGTTCCAGCAGCCATACATAAGGTAAAAGGCTTAGATCGATATAAAAAGGCTTTCCAGATTTCAGGACTTTGGCTTCAGGACACAGCTGACTCTGATGGTGCACGACTGAACACTAACCTCTGAATGGCACACTGCCAACTGTGAGTAAAGGCTGCACAGCGCAAGGAAAGGAAAAGTACCCCAGTGGTAAATCTGTCACCATGTGGTGGTACCAATAATCTGGTAGGTAGGCAGCCTTCAGTAGTTTTGTCATGTAAATCCTTCTGAGGTTGCAGGACTGGTTTTATACAACTACAGTTTTACTAGCAGGAGACAAAAAAACATTAAGGCATATAATTCAGCCTCTCTCATTCCTGCCTTCCTGTACTGTTATTTTACTGCTCTCTAATTGTAATTAGACAACTAAATTTCTGAGAATTAAGCAGTATTAATTATTAAATATTAAGGCAAGGAAAGCGGGATAGTGGCATCAGATATATCTAGACAGAGATGGAGTCCCTTTTCTAGAACAATTAAGAAAGCTTCTGTTTTCAAATGAAGTTTTTGACCGAGGCTAATAGTTCTAAACATATCAATACATATTCCACAAAACCATGTAGCTACAATACTCCCAGAAAAAAACCCTACTGATTTATGATATACAAAATGCTACTCTATTTCTACATATAGAGGCCTCAGAATCACAGGCCAGCCAGGGAGCTGGTATAATCTGATGCATTTAAATCATGCAAGCAGCTATGGACATCAAGATTTCAGTATTCCCATATTATGGGGTTCCAGAGCAATCTGTTGAGAGATCACAATGGCTTCAAATCACGTTAATACAAAGGTAGCAAAAATAACTGGTACTGTCACGATTTACAAATGAATAGTGAAGTACAAATAACTGGAAATAGGATGGAGAAAGGAAAGAAATCTAGGCTAGAAAGAAATCAAAGCACTGCAATGAATTTATCATTACTGACTTCAACCTCAGATTATTGTATTCTGAATGTTGTTTATTATGTCTCTGTTACCAGGGAGCTTACCCAACTTGAACCTCTGACATTCTCATCTCTGGAAACTGATGGAGAATTTTTGCATTCATTAACCTTAATATGCATTTATTGGTCTCATAACTAAAAACAAACAAAGAAAAGAGCAGCTATATCCTGAACGGTAAGAGGTTCAGCTGCAAAAACCAGTTGCTGAAACAAGAACAGAAAGTGACAGTAGATGAACTAGCTAGTGAAAGAAATCTCGAGTAGAAAGGACTGAGACTGGAATAAAGTAATCAATTACCAATGGCCGAGGGGCATTTATATGTGAAAATCAGAGATATTTTCTTTTTTAGCTGTTGGTTTTTCCCCCATATATACAGAACATACTTTCTTATATGAATGACTGTTTTCATTTTAAGGGAAAAAAATTAACTATTGCAAAACAAGCAAGAAAACAAACAAACTCCGTAAGAAAAATACTAGGGACAGCTGTTTTGTACTGGATAGCTTTCTAAAGGTAAGGAGGATTAACAGGAAATATTTCAAACTTGCAAGCAAAAATTTGGTTATTTCTTGCCTCATGGGGTATCCTGAGACATTAAATCCTGAGTAACATTTTTGCCACATTTTCTGAAGCCATGAAGCTTCATTTAGTACCCAAAGTAAAACAATTCTGTTCATTTAAAAATGACAACAGGCAAACCTTAAGATTTCCAAAAGGTTTTAAAAATATTTGAAATTAAAATTGGCATTGTGAATACACAACAGGCTTATAAAATGCTTACTGTGCCTCAGAATGCCCATCTAATGACTCAGTAAGACTCTGTTAGGTGTCTCAATACAGTGAAGTCTTTACACTTACGCAGTGGGGATTTAATGCTGCTGTCACTCATACTGCATAGATTCTTACTCGTTTGCACATTCTGATCTGGGACAATTCTTTTCTGTGGAGAAGTCTGGGTGACAGCATTCATGCCACTACATGGATACCAGCTAGAATGTCAAACTTTGTCCAAGCACCCTTCCTGTCATTGATAACTAGTACATTTCAGTCTTAATGTAACTTACTTCGAAATTTCATTTTATTGAAGCTTCTCTCTGCCAGCTGAGTAAGATAAGGATGCCAGAATTAAAAGGAGGAAAGGAAAGGAAAGGAAAGGAAAGGAAAGGAAAGGAAAGGAAAGGAAAGGAAAGGAAAGGAAAGGAAAGGAAAGGAAAGGAAAGGAAAGGAAAGGAAAGGAAAGGAAAGGAAAGGAAAGGAAAGGAAAGGAAAGGAAAGGAAAGGAAAGGAAAGGAAAGGAAAGGAAAGGAAAGGAAAGGAAAGGAAAGGAAAGGAAAGGAAAGGAAAGGTTGGTTTACAATTGAGAAGCCCTTCTGGTTACTTTCTGAGAGTATCAGGCATATGATAATAGGTGTAAACCCTATTTTATAAAGAAATAATCATTTACACTTGATTTTTCACTGAGGGAGCTCGCCTTGATTCTAATTTATGAGCTGTTTAAGACATAAATTTTGGAACGTTGCAGATGAAGCAACTGTGAGTTAAAGAAATTACATAAATAGACACACAAATTATCAAAACTTGCATGATGTGTGGCACATCAGAATAAATGCAAGATGCCTTATTGTCATAACCATTTCTCACTAAAAGACCAATTATCACACCCAGAACTCCTTTAGGAACTCAGTTCTGATCTTCATTTTCCTACTGCATGCTAGACTCAAATTATGAAAAGTATACTATAAAAAGAATGTTTCATGCCCTTTGAGCTTTTAATATTTCATTATCATTTTTGCAGTTTAGGAAAGTGTGCTTTTTATTCCTTTATATGCTTTCTACCTGGTGCTATATGTTTGGGCCACAGAAACAGCTCTAAGAAATAACTTCAGAAGATGTAATTTTTCAAATATTCTACTTTAGGCAGAATTACAATTACAAAACAATTTAAACATTCATATTTTATTTTTATTATAAATAATGTTGATAAAAATACTAAAAGCAACTGAAGTTTGATTGTTCACTGCAAGCACATTTACTTTAGTCTGTATTCAAAAACGTGTCAGGCCTCAAAGTTTGATTCCTTGAGATTTTTAAGGTCCAAGAAGCAGCAGTTCCAAACATATCTGAATCGAAAGACAACGTGCAGAGGTTTTCTACCACCCCTTTCCAATCAATGTAAGTTATTTGTATACTCCAAGTAAAGGAGTATACAAATAACTCCTTTTACCTGAAATGTCAGTACTCACACCATATCACAGGATAAAATAATGACACTTGACTTCAGAGAGCTCTTTCAGTCTGTTATGTATTTCATCATTTAAGGATTATCCAATTAAGCTCTCCAGTTAGTGAAAGAAATCTTTATGCTGACCCTGTCTCTAAAAACACAGTTAAATCTAATGAAAGGTTCCTGCATGTTTGAAATTGCAAAATCACTCAGACACTGAAACTGTGAAGTGTGTTTGAGCTTCCAGAACCACCTGCTGAGCATCTCCACAAGTGGTAAGGGAGAGCTAACAGCTTCACAAGGGCTTAGTGAAAAAAACCCACTGTGGAGAAGACTCTCCTGCACCAGCCAGTAAAAGCGCTGACTGCAGGTGTTTGATCCTGCTTGTATTCCTCCTTGTTTGTGTGCCTGACCTAGTGCTGAGGAAAGGTGTCTCTGTCTACTCAGGAGTAAATCCATTGTGCTGTTTCCACCAAGTGATTCTAAGGTTTTAGACATACAATAGCCTCCTTTTGTTCTCTCTCTCTCTCCCTTTTTTTTTTTTTTTTTTTTTCCCCCTTCTTTTTCTTTCCCTCGTTTGGGTTTTTTGTTTGTTTGTTTAGGGGTTTTGTCTTGTTGGTGTTTTTTTGGTTTTTTTTTTTTTTTTTGTTAAACCTGTAGCAACATGGTGAAAGGAATGTGAGATTTGTGGCAGTAAAAAGAGAGACAAGGAAACAAAGTCTGTAGCCTTGAACAGTATTGTGATAATCTGTTCATATATACACCACTGGTCCTAAAGAAATCGGAAAATGCTCCATAAAGTTACTACAAAGAATAAAACAAATGACATCTAAGCACAAATTCCCATGTTACTGGCACAGGTCACTGCCTGCACTTGGCTTCAATTAGAACAATTATAATTGTCTGCATGAAAACAGAAAAAAAAGTGGGATTTCCTAAACAAATACTCAAACAAACATCAAGAGCGGCAAAAGACAAAATAGTCTGTGGATATTTCCAAATATGTCCTAAATCACCAGGCACACAGTCTTGTGCTTTCTCCTGTCCTACTCCTTTCGGTCACTCAGAAAAGCAGCCCTGCTCTCCAGGGTGGGAGGAAACCACAGCAGAACAAGCTCTATGCTGCCATGATCAGACTTCTTCTGGCATGTTTTTTCAGCCCTGGAGTCCTCCAATCACTGTAAATTTTATCCTTTTGCTTCAGCCTGGTCCTCGTTAACTCTCCTTCCTCTCTTAATCTACTTGCAACACAAAACCAGTTGCAGGTGAATTTTAAGAGGGTCCCACCATTTTGGGAGGCCAAGGAGAACAGCTGTCCTCTCTGCCCATCCCCTGGAGCCTGGTGAAGCTGGGGTGGAAGGAGAATGTGTGGCTGTGCCTGGCAGTGGTGCTTTAGCAGGAGCAGAGCACTGCTGCAGACCAACTGCGGGGGACTTTTATTGCCAAGCAGAAAGCCACGTAATGACTTCTAGCACTACCCAGGTTAGGCAGCAGCTGAGCAGGGGGTGTTTGGATTGCCTAGATACAGCCTTAAACCTAGAGTAACTGGCTTCTAGTGTGAAAGCTAATTCTCTGTGATGTCTCAATGTGCCATTTATGCTGTGCCACCAGGGAACTCAGATGTGCTGCACTTGCCTACCTGATATGAATTTTCCTTTGATAGTTACCAGATTGCCTATTAGTTAAAGCAGTATAAATGTGGTTTCTATACCACCTGCATATTCACAGTTCTGCCATGAATTGAGATTCATAAAATGGGATAAAACTTTAACAAACATCGATTTTATGGCAAACTGCCTCTGGGGAAAATCACATCTTTTGTTAAGGCAACAGCCTTCTGCCAAATGGAAATCATGTTGCTGAAAATCATCTTCTGCATTGTCCATTTAATCTCTCCTTGTAATTTTTACAGGGTTTGTTTTTTGTTTTTGGGTTTTTTTTCCTACCTTATACATAAACAATAATGCTCTCGGCACCAAAAGTTAATGCTGGAAAACATCCAGCAATGGGGTAAACACAAAACAAGAAAATACAAAATACTGGGGTTTTTTTTTGTTGTTGCTGTTTTTTAATATATATTCTATGTGTCTGTTCTCTATGTGCTACAAGTTAAACAACCAGTCACAAAAGATAGTTACGATTATCTACTGCAAACCACTGCAGTGGTTAGTATTACAGCTTGTAGGATTTTCATTTACAAATACTACTTTTATGAGGATATGCGTGAAATAAGATGGCAAAATTCCCTGATAGTGTCTTTATTAATGATGATCAGTAGCATTAAAATTATAGTCAACAACTAATGTATAGAATATAACTTAGCTGTCCATAAATTGTAATTTAACTGAATGCTGTAAAAGAAAAAGGATAAAAAAGGGTAGCTGCAGTTTTTCCTAAAGATAACTTCCTCTTCTCAAGTTCAACTGCAAAATATCTTCTGCTGCTTCTTCTCCTGAAAGCAGGAGCCAAACACAGACAGAATATGGACAAAAGGAACTGACAAATGTATGGTTTATGAGCTCAATTGCTTGTAAAAAACATTAAATTATTGTTCTTCCATAGAGGCGGCCCACATTGCTGTCTCTAAGAGCTGGGGGAAGAAAAGGCAGTAAAAAATTTTTCCTCAGGTAGACATGATTAGTATACTCAGTCTTGACACAGTACAGTGGGAACAGTCTATAGTAAGTGACTTTCTCCTTGACTTTTTCTACAGTCTCAGCTACTCAAGGCAGAGGAGCATCACCATGATTACAGAAATTAAAGAAAGAGGATGAACTTTACAGCATCCTTCTTCTTTTCCCTCTTCTATGCAGAAAGGGAGTATACAACTGAAAAGCTACATAGGAAAATAAGTAATGTATTGTAAATAGTGAACAAAGTATCCAGTCATCAATAAACTCTCAGCCTGTAGCCTGCAAGAGCACTTTTAATCTATCAGCTATTACATTGCTATTGGTATGCATTATTGTAATTCAGAGTGACCAATGGAAACTGTGTTCAGTACTAAAGAGCCAGCAAAGCAGCAGGTCCAAACTATCTGCATCTCATTTCAGATTTAATTATTGCAATAACATCTCATTTGCTTCAAGGTATTATAATTATCTTCTCATTTGAAATGGAGTGGTATTTTAATATGAATGTAGTTAATGAGGCAATAGGTTTAAAATGTCCGTAACATTGGGCTTTAAAGTAGAACAAACTGTTTTAAAAATTGATCACTGAAAGTTAAGTGCATTTTCATTCTGCCAAATGCAGAGTATACACTCAAGTGATTTATAATAATTTTTACAAATTGCAGTGGGTTTTAGTTAAAAATTGCTAATAAATGCAGGCATTAATTAAGTGTTCTTTTGCTGCATTTGGCCATTTAGACTGTATCAGGCCATGATTTAAAATGTAAATGCTCATTTAATTTGAGGACAAAGAAAGAAGAAAAGTCTGTCACAGCAAGCTTTCAGTTCTCTTGTACATTAATAAAATATTCTGGTACATTTGTAATTTATCTAGATGGCAAAAAACATTTCGTCAATAATACTGTGTACAAACATTAGCATTTTATGTCTTTATTGATATCTATTGGAGTATGTAACTTCAACATATATTTTAAAAATGCTTTATAAATTATCTATAATTGATTTTGAATTATAAAGTGTTCTCTGGAAACTTGAAAATAAAATAATAGGATGATGATAATGATTTGAGATTTAAAATTCCCCCAAAGCCCAAGGAGATGTTTCAGCATAACTATGCTATAGTCCTGAAACACCCATATCCATAAGCCAGGAAAAGGTGTTTCCTAAGATTTTTTTTTTTTTTTTTTAATGCCACTGACAATATTTTTTCATTATTAAGTAACCCATGACAAGCACCTCAGCATACACTAGTTCTTTCCCTATGGACTACCTTAAGATGTTGAAAATGATCGCTACTGTTTGCTAAACCTCTTCTGCTGCCTGTAAAAGTCTGGAATGCTTGGTAGTTTGCAAGATGACAATTTCTATTTGGCCATTAGACACTTGGAATGTTTAGGTTTTTTGAAGTTTTTGTTGTTTTGGGGTTTTTTTTCAATCACATGTAAGATGATCACATGTTCAACACAGAGTTTAAGATGACTCAGGACTACAGCACAAGTGCCTTGTTCCTTGAGCTTCAGGGAACAGTCACGGGTAAATGACTCTTTTTTTCCCCTCCACAAAAGATGGCAAAGTTATAATTAAATTACTAGGTTATTTTTGTTCTTGCTGTACTTACATTGTGACTTTTGACCTTCTTCCAAATACTTTCCCTTCAGAAACCTGAGGGTTTTTTCATCTGACTTCCTTATTGGCATCCATTCCCCATATTCTATTTTCAACCCAATAAAGAAAATACCAAAGAATGCCAAAGAATGTTTATAGTGGGTTTTGTTTGTTTGTTTGTTTTAACTTGAGTTTACTTTTATGTGAATTTCTGCTGTACTATTTCTGACTGTATGCAAAGTTGCTATTTGGTAACGTATCATCCTCTTCCAAACTTGCAGGATTTACATCAAAACTAATCTATGAGGAGAGAAGCAATATGGTGATGGACTTACAGTGATTAATTTGTCTATACCTCACATGCCAGTACCACAATATCATTCTCAATTCTTTAATTCAAACTTGAGGCTTTCTCTGACTCTAAAAAAACAAATCTGGGTAGATTGCTCACAATTACTTCTGTGTTTCTATTGGTAATTGTCTAGATCTGGTGTGCAGTTTCCTAAAACATTTAGCTGTAACAGATCCCTTTGAATCTCTAATATATTTTTTCCTTTCCTGATTTTCCCTTCTCCAACTTGACTACCATAAAGCTTTCTTCTTAATTTTTCTTTTTGTAATCTGTGAAAAACTGTTGCACACATTCATCCCAACCTTCTTGAACCTATTAGCAGAAACTGCAAATCCCAATGGGACATAAATGCTTTTGCAGTAGATCCTGATTAAGATGTCCCAGAGGTACAGCTCTGTGTTCCAAAAATATAATACATTTTTTGCATATTTTGCTCTACATGACTTATACCTGCTGTGCTAATCAGTCATGTCACTCAATAGCTATTTTGAGTTCTTATTGCTTATTTTTTAAAGCCGAAATTTTGATTAAATCAGGATGATGCACAGTATCTATTTTAGCAGTTTACCATTGTCCAGAAATGTTCAGGCTGTGGAGCAACTATCATAAAGACACAGGTTATCAAGATATTCTACGGTTCTTTGATTCTAAATCTCCCAGCACAGATACAGCAACATACCATGTCAATAGTTTGGAGGCTTTGCCCATGGTTCTCACTAATGAATATTTGTAATTTGAGAGTTCAACTTTAACAGCAGGATAACCACTGCTAAGCTGCTAGTACCACTTCATCCTTAATGATTAAGCCAAAAGCTCTTTCTATATTTGGGTACAGCCACTGAAGAACTGAATCACACTAAAAAGTACACTCCCACAAACATCTGGCTATTCTTTTAACTTTCCTGCCATTAGTATTCTTTCCACCTTTTCACCTGTCCAGGAGCTCACAGCAGGAATGTAATGGGATCACCCATGTATCTCACAGTTTCAAATGCTCCATGCTGTACTACTGGGGTCTGTTATTCTATATTTTTGCCTAGATATTGATCTAGATACTCCTGCCCACAAATGAGGCCAAACTTTAGACAGGTATCATAATATCTCTATACTGTTGCTCTCTCCTTCCACTTCTGAGGGAAGCATTATTTTTATCTGGCCTAACCCACTAGAATCAGACTTTGCTTTCTTCATTCTGATAAATAGGATACTGACTCCTAGTATCTTAAGAAGAAAGGTTCTCTAATTTTAGGTCCTTGTTCTTCCGTCTTTATAAATATTACCATCCAGCGCTGTTTTCTGCCTCACTGTCACAGCTTATGACATGTACATGAAGGATGGTGGTTAAAATGTTTTCATCCCACTGAATCCCTCCTGGATGGATGTTGATATCCTGATAAAGACACCAGAATTTTTCTTTCCCTCTGTGCTTGTGCAGAGCCATCTGTAGTGACAAAATAGCATTGCAAAGACATCAGTGTACTGAACATTTCATCCAGCTCTATGTGCAAAAACTAAATGTCAGGTGCCAGATTTATGACTCCACAGGATATAAATATTCCCTCTCCGGAAAGGTCACACAAGATTATCATCAATATATGAAGCAGACACTGACAGCCATGTCCGTTTCAGTACCTTCAGTTGTTTCTAGATCTATAATTTGCTGTGCAGTTGTTTTACAACCACCATAATGACTAGTCAATATGGGGGAACATTATTTTCTGATTCTACAGTAATGATCTTTCATGGAGGTCAAATCACAGCTTTGCCAGGACAGAGCCACTTACTGTGAAAATGGCTTCTTTTTTCCGGTTGTATAGAGCTGATTTCTTGTACTTTACATATAGAAGTTCATGAGTTGTCTTCAATCTCCATTTTTTTAGGCTTTATTCCCCATTAGAGTTTTCTAGAATTTGTTAATTACTGCTTGGCTGTTACGCAGCGTAAGAAAGAGTTTACTGTTTGACTGCTTGGTTTCCCCTTTTTTAATTTAATTGATAGAGTTTTTAAAGAAAATGTACCTGGTTCTAATTCATCCTTGAGAATTCACACTGGATTGTCTTATTGATCTGATGGAGTCTTATTGCCTCTGCTTTGATTTTGATGTCATATCTAGATGTTTTCCTGTCTAGAGTATTTGATCTTTTTATGTTCTAGGCCTGAGGACATTCTCTGATCCCATATCTCTTCCACATAAAATATTGGCAAAATCCTTCATTGACTTGTTTCAATTGCACCTGATGCTGCTGTAGCTCTCTGCAATGAGGCACTTTCCATACTTCCATGCCATCTGTCTCAGTAAACATAACTTCTCACAGCATGGAATATGTCATTTGTATATAGTGGGAGGGAAGCTAATGCCTGACAAGCCTTGGTTACTCATCCTTTCAGGATTTTCATTCTTGCCTTTCTATGTATTTGTATGTTAAAACTGATTTAAGATTAGATTCCTCTTTCAGATTAGTCTTTCAAATGGTGTCCCCTATACCAGTTTCCTTAGAATGCCCACATTATGTGACAAGAACTATTCACAATATTATCTACTCCCTCATACATCCTTTGGATATTTTTAAGGATCTGTAAAAATATTTTAATATTTTTAATATTTTCCAATTAATATTTCCAATTCCCAATTCCTAACTCTGAAGCAAGGGCAAGCTTTAGGGAAATGCACACTTTCCCTTACAGTCCCCCTCTTTTTTGCAGTGAGATCTATGACTTCAGAATCCCATGTCCACTGAATTTTCATTCTGTTTCTGTGTCTGCTACAAAATTCAGACATCTCAGTACTTCAGATATGCCAGTACTTTAGTGCTGCAATGAAAAGTCCTGCAGTAAGCACAACTGTAAGAAACAGAGCTTTCATGTGCATACAGCAGTCTCAGACTCAGCTGTTTCCAGCTACATCAAAACCAACTTCAATTATGCCCTTAGTCCACACTAATATATGTCCTTCAGGAAAACTGTTCTTTTTTCAGTTCTGCTATAACCTTTATTATCTCTACTGAGAAAAAAACCCAAAAAAAAACCCAAAAAACCCCCCCTGTTCTGGCTGAGAATGCATATCAAAAACTTAAGATAAAGCACATGATAGAAAAAACTATAATTGTTTCAATATCCCCAAAAGTCAATGTGAAGGTTAAACTGTAAAGAAATTCAAGTATGTTAAGGGAGAAACACACAGCATAATCCCTATGCAATCTAAATTCTTGTACTGTAGTAACACCACAAAGAAACCATTTGGTTTCTGTTAAGATTTTCAGAGCTTGAGATTCCAAATCTTGTGAAACTGGGTTTTTTTGAACATATTGTCCTCTTTTTTCTTGCTAGTTTCACACTAGTGAAAGATAATTCACACATTTCTTTACCTTGGCATGTCTCAGAACTGAGTGAAGAATGCCAGTGTTTTAGTGAAAGTACATATTTAACCCCTCCACCACAGCTTTCCATGAGCATTTCAAAGAATTTCTTTTAAGCAATCAAAAATGCAAGATAAAGTTTATAGGCAGATGACGATGATTATGATTATTATTATCATTATGCAAACTATTTTATCCCTAAATTTAGGAGACTCAAAGGCATGTAAACTGTGTCTGGAAGCAGAAGCTGCAAGCCTAAAATTAAACTAGATGATGGGAACAAGCTACTCAAATGTAAATTTGTATCTGTCTTACAAAGAAGTTTAGTAGAAGTTGATCTATTGAACATATAGTGTCTACACTTATATGCATTTTAAAGATTACTTTGGATTTGTTTTAGTATGGTCCCAAAAATGGAAGGCCCTAAGCTCCTATGGTTCATCTTCTGGTTTTCTTTAAGTCTGCAGGAATACATGGCATGAGTTCTGAGGTCCTTCCTTGCCACAGATTAAGTACTGTAAGTAGAGATGATTTAGGGATCCTATTCAGAACTGTCCACCCAATCGACACTAAAATCATCACCTAAGTGCATGCTAACTTGCCTCATTGATTGATGTAATTAGGTTGAGCTTATAGGAACACTTCCAATCTTCACTTACACGGCTCTGCATGCCTGAAAGCTCATCTCCATCTTTCCCCTACTCTTTGTTCCCTCAGCTTGTATAGTAAGACATAACCTTTTCCTACAAATCATCCCACATATATGTACTTAGACCCTCACGGCTCCAGCACTGCTATTTGCTAAATGCGTGCTTGTTTATTCAACCATGCAGCTAAGGAAGATGGGAACCATCTACCTCTCTCCAGTTAATTTACTGGTTCCTACTAAGAAAAATATGGCCAGAAATTAAAAGTGTTCTTATGTGAATGCATAACTGGCACTCTTAAAACAATCAGCCCATACGTTTGGAAGTGCATGGCCATTTTGTTGCAGAAACTGTTGATTGTTCCTAGCTATATGAGCAATTTTTAATTTTTTTTTTCCTAAAAGCCTCAAATTAGAGGGCAAAAATAGATTGCATAATTTACTTCCTACATATCAAGCTTTTTTCTTTTGCCTTATTTTTCCTTCTGAAAGGGTAGAAACATTGTATTTTGCCTTGTGGAGTTTGGGAAGTTTTCCCTCACAAAGGAAACTCAATGAAACAGCAAAGCAAACCCCTGCAGGAGTCATTTAGTACCTTAGGCAACATGGGAATAACTAAAAAGCACTATTAGGTGAGCGTCACAAATGTACTAATGCATGAGTAGAGTATCCTCAGAGCAGGAATGTATGGATGTTTACAAACTGGGAAAAAGGTACTGTCCATTGTTTCAATTTGATTTTGTATGCTACTTAATATTTAACATTAAACAATTCGGTTATATTTGCTTCTTCTATCATATTGCACTAAGATACTCTTCCTTTGCATCACCATTCCCCCTCCCAGCTATAGCTGTCCCATCTCTCCCAATGGAAGGAGCAGAATGGGTGCAGCAGACTGAGTGTGGGAAGCACATATTTGACAGAGTTCTCTTCCGGACTGCTCCAGCACTCCCCCTCACTGCACTGCTCTGGCTTTGTGGCTTGTTTTTTTTTTTCTTTTTCTGCCTTTCATGGTAAGCCAAATACTCTGTGGAGAAAGGCTGTGGGTGTATTGTGCTTGATCCGGCAGCATGAGTGTAGAATAAAAACAATCTAAAGGGTTTTTGTACTTTTATAGGAAAGACCCATTAGATTTTGTGAACCAGTGATGATGCAAGCATGGGTTGCTAAATTTACAAGGCATGATGAAGTAGCAGAACAAATTATATACTTGTCTACAAAGCAGGTACATCTTATCCACTCTATAAGAAAGCCTCAAAATTTAACAGATAAAATTTATGGCCTAAAAGTACTAAATTGTAATTTAAACAAAAAAGTGATGTTAAATTTATTTTAAAGACTGTCTATATTAGCTTGTGCTTAAAACTACATTAGTGAAGAACAAGTATCATTGCTGGCCTTTGTTAGCCTAACATGGCCTACGCAGCCAGAGCAATTGTCTCTCCATGTTGCACTAGTGGATTATGTAGTGTCACCCTTCTCTAAAAACTGAAACCAAAGAGATTAATATGAAGGGTGCGCACACCACACTGCATATGATTCTCTGAAGCTGAAGCTGTGAATTTAAACAGTCAAGTAATTTCTTTTTTTAAAATAAAGAAGAGAGTGTCTTCTGCATTATTTGTACAGACTAGCAGTAAAGCAGTAGTCACCAGCTATTCAGAATTAGTTTGTTGCATTTGTAGGACCAGAGACCTGGATGAATACTGGCTCCACTCAGTCAACTAAACATACTCACCAAGACAGGAAGATTAATAAAACAAAAAAACCCCTCCAAAACAAAACAACTTTTTCAATTTGCAGTATTTTTGGCATCAATCAACAATAGCAAATGTAAACTACAGCAGATTTAAGTACTGTCTGAAAGAATTTCAAATTTAGTTTATGACATCATTTGACCAAAAAAGCCTACACCAATTACAAAATTTAAGTTCTTAGTAGCTGAATATTATTCCCAAGATTGGATTAATTTAGTATCAGCACGTTGAGCTGAAATTGGATTCTATAAAGGGTAAAAGCTTCCATCCTGTCAGAAATCCTGGCAATTCGTTTAATCTAAAACATTTTTCTATTTTTTTTTAATGACAGTATGAGTATTACAAAGTATCCCACTTTGATATTTTTGAATGAATTTTTTTTCCCAATTCAAAATATTTCATTTTAGCTAGTGTAGACTCAAAACTCTTAAACCCCTTAGATCTCTTTCATGTCATTAATGGTCTTCAGACATCCTCCAACAAACAGTAAGAACCTGGAAGTTACTAACAATGATGCAGAAGCAGTCTGAAAACCATTTATGCCTCTGATCTCAGCACATTTGGAAATAAAGTGCAATTGTTGTGATACATCATAGACATAGCCTGCCACTGGTGCATAGATGTGATTCAACCAGCTCAAAAACTATGGTGGATTTTGACAGATAAAGTCCTGGGACGGAAGGCACCACAGTTATAGTTTTCATGAGATATGTGTTCAGAAAAAATTAAATAATGGGCCAACTGATCTAAATGAAAACATTTCAGGTATATCAGGTCAAAAGATTTGACTTGTGTTCCACTGTGACTTGAAGAAATTTTTAAATGACTTTTATAAATTTCAGAAAATTAAATCAGTGTTATTGTCTGAGAAACTGAGTTTTGCCTAATCAATACTTTGTGCTTTTAATAACTACATATAAATTTTTCAACTTATTTAGAGCTGGACAAAGCCTGAGGTTGAAAAGAAGACAGGAGCACAGCCAAAAAACCAAGAATATTCTTTCTTCTAGGCTCATTATTAGATACAGTTTGTATTACAAGCAGACAGAAATCAAGTTAATTTTTGGCAAAATGTGAGGTTAGGAGGCTACTTGAAACCTTGAGTTTCAAGAGGGGAAGCAGGCAGCGAACCAGTCACATGTTTCCAGGCTTCAAGGGCTGGCTGCTTTCTTGGCAAAGGCAAAAGTGCTTGTTTCCAAAACACTGACAAAAACCCCCAGAATCTATGCTCAGATTGTAAAGTTATGCTGGCATTATCTTGACTATGTTTATAAGTAGTGATCTCTTTATGTAAAGATATGTCAAAAATCCCTGGAAATTACTTGGGCAAAGTACCACAGCAACAGCTTATAATATTTCAGAAATGTCTTTGCATCAGTTACCAGAAGCTCACTGCAGGAAAAGAACTCTGAAGGAAACAGGGCTTCAAGTAATGCTTTTATCATGGTCTCAAATGAGAAACTGAAGGGGACTCCATCTTATGATGCTCTGAGATACTAAGTCTGGATGGATGAGCTACGGTGTAAGATGTCCAGCCAGAAAATATTTAATCCTCTTCTCTCACAAGAGACTGAAGGTTGTCTAACCTTCAACTCCATCCAAAGAGTTTGTTATCTTAACTGTTTGTAACTTGTTTTGACCATTGTTTGGTATGTTCATTCATATTGTTTAGTTTTCCAGCTTTTCAAGAAATGGAAAAAGCAATGATGACGAAGAGTGATTTTTGCTTTGAAGTCCTTATAGCTGTATGATTCAGCCAAAAATGAAGGCACATTCACCTCTGAAAAAGCACAGAATGCCCTTAAGTTTACCATGCCCTCTCTGAAAGGTAGGATTGGTTTAACGCATTAACAAGCAGCCCCCAAACTTCCATGAAATGACACAAAAGGCTGAGCTCGGCTGCCTGAGAGCTCTGTTGTGAAATGCAACTCCTATTCTGCTTTTTTGCCACGTGTGAAGTTATACAGGGACATGATGAAATGAATACAAAAACTGATAAAAGAGTAAAGAGTATATATCAAGTAGATAGCCGCACCACTCAGAGCTATATTGTTGTTTCTTTGTCCTCACTCTTGTTTTTTTTTTTTTTTTTGCCATAACATTGAGCTATCTCCTTTGAATTCATCAGCACCCTGAGCAATTACAAAGAGATAAGCCCCTGAGCACTGCTCACCCCAAAAAGCCACATCTGTTTCAGTCACTATGTAGCTGCAAATGAGCAACAACACAATTATAACATAGCTCATAACGAGAGAAATTCAAAAATGCTGCTTACATTGCTGCTTGCAGTGATAACAAAATTATGAGAGCAACAACAAACACTGAAACTGCTCAAGCAAAACAAGTTGAATACATGTTAGGTTTTTGTGGCAGCCACATCCTAGTGCTTTCTCCAGGCTTTCTTCTTCCCTTGATGTAATTTTTCCCTTTGACCACATCTCACTTTACATCAAAAAAAAAGTCATTCTTTCTTGTAAAATGTGCAAATTGGATGTATGGTATAAGATGAAGAAGGGTAGAGGTAACAAGAATCCTACACTGACAAATAAAAGAACTGGAAAGGAAAGTTAACCTGAATAATCTACTCACACATATTCAGAAATCTTTGAAGAGCTATGTGCATATTGCAAGTTGCAGCAGGCCTGCAGGCAGCTTTAATTTGCATGAATGGCTGTAGCACAGAAGTGAAGGGCTGGATGGCTAGATGACCTTGGCAGCATTTTGAGGGTCACTGAAATGCAGTTTCTTCAGTCAGGGTCAGAGGGGTTTCTTTGATGGGCTATATACCAGTGTTTTCTTCGAACAGATTATTCTTTTCTTTGATAAACATAATTGCAAATGTAGTAAGGGTAAAAGTAAATAAAAAATTTTAATATTTCTCTCCCTGAACATTATTTCCCTGTATTCTATTAACAGACTGTATATTGAGATTTTTTAACAGTATTTTGGGATACTTCGCAGGACATTGCTACTCATCATTACGTTAGTCAACATAAGATGTGCTTCATACTAGATTTTGATTAATTATCTTAAAACCAGCATGCCCTTTTTCCTCCCACTTCTGAGATACAGCAGCAGAAAATGCGCAGGTAGTGTGCTTTAGGCAGCAAAAGTGGCAGCATCAACAGTTAGATACCTATTTTCTAATTAATTCAAACAGTTGATGCTCACTACCCCCTGATTAAGTCAATTGCAATTTGGCTGAATACCATTAAACTGAACATAGTTCTCACCGTGCTTTTACTGTAGGTAAAGAAATCAAGCCATACATGAAAATATCCTCCTAATTAAAAAACCCAAAGGTTTTAAAATACTGAGAGGTCAATGCATGTCCCCAAAATTTACACATAAACTCATTAAGTTTCTATGAAGAAAACACCTGCATTCCTAAATTAAAAATATGGAGCTACCTATTTTCTTAGTGACAGTTCAAGTTTGCATTTAGATCAGTGTATCTCATGGCTAGGAGGATGGGTTGGATTATTGCAGGAGTCAATAAAGGTGGTGAAATAACACAAGCTAAAATGCAAAACATATGCAGAGCTATTCCACAGTTACGACATATTTCATCTTTTTAACATACCTGAGCATAGCAAAGGTGGGACGATAAGATGACATGATGCAGAGAAAAAGGCCCTTGTTATACTGAATTTCACCTAATTTTCCTGACCCAGCAATAATATTTCACAGGCTGAAACACTCATTCTTTGTAGGTTACTGCACCTCATACTCAGAAATGGAGACAAGCTTCTTAAAAAGATTCCATTTAGTACAAAACAGTAGAGTTTAACTGCACTACATTGTGCTTGGCAAAATAGATTGTCACAGACATGCCACTTTTGCACTCTCTTTGTACTAGTTCCTTCTGAATTCAGAGTCCAGTTCAGGGTATGTGTCCTGCCATTCATAGCCCTAGGAAATAATTCTTTTGTGTAAGGGGCCATTCTGTTTGAGCAATTTTAGACAGCTGAAAACCGCACACACTTGACTAAAAATTAACAAAAAGTAACAGGAATGCATATTCATTGCTAAAAAATCTCAAAAAATTGGAATGGGAAAAAAATCCCTTCCTCATATCCATCAGAAGGCATTTCTTTCCTTTAGAAGTGACTGCAAAATATGCCTGATCTAAGTCTACCAAAAAGGAGAACAGCAAGGCTACCTCCCACAGTGAAACAGTGAATGTATTGTAATATTTAAAAAAGAAAAAAAGGAGTTAGAATTTCTCAGAGCTTTGTGTAGGACTCATCTTCAAATTCGAATATGTAAATGTAAGTGTCTAGTTTTGACTAATGCATCTAAACTCTGATTATAGCCCTTGGGAAGCTGGTACAGCCAGTAGAACCTGGAGAGAGAGTCCAATGCTATCCTGTTGATCAGCATTTTGAAAAATCCACATGAGTAATTCTGTAACATATTCTCTTTAGCTCAGAAAATCCCCTAACAAATATAAAAGCGCTATTAATTTTGATAGATCTTCCCATCACAAATTAGAATGAGGCTATTCATTAATTCTGCTATTTCTCAAAGTCTTTGAGTTTTACAGGATATTTTACATAATATTTTCTCCTTAAAACTCCAGGTTTGGTATTTTCTTAAAGCCATCAATGTTTTATAACTCTCTTTGAAAAAAAACCACCCTAACTTAGGTATGAAAAACAACATGAAATCATGAACAATGAACAAAATAGAAGTGATAGAAAACACAGCCGTTATGCAAAGACATGTCATCAGCTTTGGTAAACATTTCAAATATCAATATTTGCAACTACCAGTGCTGGTCCTCCTTGATCCCACAAATTCCAGTTATTCAACGTGTTATGACCACAAAAGCCCCCTGTATTTTGGAGATACTTTAGTTTACCACCCAAGCCCACTTGACACAGATATCTCCTCAGTATTCTCTGGTTTGAGAGCACAGCTGATCAATAATATTTTTTATAATTACATGTAGAAATTCTGATGACAGACCATTTCCTGGGTGATGTGGGAGAAACTGCAATATTTGTTCTGAACATAAGTTACAGATTGTATAAAGCTGAGGTTTCATGTTTGGCAAAACCTGGCAGCTTCTTTTCACCTACTCCTTTAAGAATGATATTCTACATTTGATTAGGAAGCACTTCAGCATACGCAAGCCTTGCCATCCTTTAGAATTATTACTTCTTAAACTTTTTTATCATCTCATGCACTCCACTATATTTTTTGGTTTATATTAATTATGCTTTCCATTGTGGGTAGATAAAGAAGCAACTTTTTTTTTTTTTTTTTTTAATATCTTTATAATATTTTCTTTACCTGTGTTTGCTTCATAAGGCAGTCTGGATTACCCTTGTTAATAAGTAGTTCTCTTCACAATAACCATGATTTGCAATGTCACTGCAATGTTTTCCAGAGAGAGACAAACGAAAAATTCTGAAATATTTTTTTTGAAGCATTTTTTTAAACCAAACTTTTCAATTTTATTTTAATTACCTCCTGCCCAGATTTTTAACTAAGGTCAAAGTACTACTGAATGTTTAAAGTTGTCAAAAGATATTTTCAGTATTTTTCTCAAAGAAGATGTGTCTCTTCTAATTCCAAACAAGCTTTAAAGTTAAGAAACTTGGAATCATAGAATCATAGAATATTAAGTGTTGCAGTGGGACCTCAAAAATCATCTAGTCCCAACTCCCCCTGCAATGGGCAGGGACAGCTCTCACTACACCAGGTTTCTCAAGGCCTTATACAACCCGGCCTTGAACTTCATGGTATCTAAACTGTATACCTTGAAAAGCTCTGCTTTGATGTCTGTCCAAAATCTTGCTTGGCTCATATACCTTTTGTAAGAGGATCTGTCATGGAAAAAAATCTCTGTGTAAGTAAAAATCTCCCTACTCTTACATGCTACTCAAATGACCCCTTGTTAAAATTGAAAACTAAACAACATAGTTTTGTTTGCTATTGTATTTGGTGGCAGTTATACCATCATGAGTGAACCACCTAATTATATAAACAGCCATAATATTTCTTGGTCAGTTGGCAATTGCATTTGGAGGCACAGGAGTCCCAAGGAGTATCTGAAAGCCATAACTGGCAAAGCTACAGCTGCAGTATTTCTCTATTTATCTTAAGGGGAAATGATTCAGTCATTCAACATTTGTCCACCAAAGGCCAAGTCATTACTTTAAGCCTCTGGACTTAATATGCAGATGTGATTTTGTTCCTTCACAAACTAAGCAGCATTTTTTTCAGACTATTCTCAGCATTTATTAAACAACAGAAAGGCTTTTTTAGAAAATAAAATCAGAAATTCACAAATACATTAAAAAACCTTGCCCTTTTAAAATATGAGACTTGAAAAAGTAAGAGTAAGTACTTAGTGCAATGAGGAAAAGGTTTTAATGTATATCTACTACCAAGCTGGACAGCTAAAATTCATCCCTGTTTTCTCACAGACATTTCTAGTTCCTTCTTCAGAATTATTTCTCATTTTCCAGTGTTTAAATGAAAAGAGAATCAGAGCCTTTTTTTTTTTTTTTTTTTTTAAATTTTAGCTCAATGTTCTTGATTCATAAGAATAGACTAACAGAGATAGACTAACAATTCACCTTTTTTTTTTTTTGAGAGGGGGACTGCTGTCTACAGTGTTACAGTATGGGAAGGGCCAGCTTTCACTCCATTGTGAACAGTCCAGGATATCTGTCAACAAAAACAGCTAAGGAGATTCTGTGATCTGCTCAATCTCAAGCTGGCCTCTGTCATGCTGCTCTTTCTGCAGCTACATTCTACTGCTACAGCCTAATCCTGTCCTCGATTTCTTACTGTTAAGTAACACTGACAGGAATTTATGGCATTATTAGATATGAAAACCATAAGGATGGAAGATGAAAAATTTTATGCAATTTTTCACTTGCAGCACAGTTTATTCCACTGTTCTTATTAGGTACTAATGGCACAAACATGAAAAATCCATTAATTTGGATACAAATAATACAGCATTTACTCATCAATCTCACTTAAAGTTTGTTTGCTTAAGGATTAAATTTAGTCCTTAAAATCAAACAAATAGAAAACACCCTCCCTGCTTTCTGCCCATCACTAAAAGCTTTCAGTTGTAGCACTTGGAGTAAGATGCACATAAAGCCTATAGATGAGTCAGACCAAACTGCCACTTTAATCAAACTTGTAGCACTTGGCTGTAAAGCACTTTGAAAAAAGTAAGAAAAAACTGAAATGCCCTTAAGGATAATTGCACAAGCCAGGACTGCCATCATACAGAGAATAAATATTGGAAAAACAACAATCCAGAAAGGCTGATGCCGAGAGAATTAAATTAAATACCCACGGAAGTTAATTACTGGGAAATAAAAAAAGTGTATTGGAAGGAGCAAAAGAGGAGATAGACAAATAAACCTGCTACCTACTAAACTTGATTTTCCAACTATTACTTCTTCTATTCCCCACACAGAGTGTAAATTATGTGGGTACTCTAACAGAAGCAGATTACTGCAAGTACTGCAAGAAGAATAAAAATTTAGGCTACACTTTGTCTACTTTATTGAATTTCATCTGTGTCTGTTTATTGGAATTCTTGGTAAGCACCCCAGTGTTGCAGATTAGAAAATGACAGAACTTTTCCAATTAATTTTTTTCCCATTTCAACACATTGCTTTGGAGAAGCCATCCAGTGCACTGACAATCCTCTCTATAGGCAGTAAAGTGACAAAAGCAGCTGGGGCATTCATTTGGTGTTCATTCCTTCTCCATACAGGCAAAAACCACCCAGTTCTGCATTATGGGTATTTATTTAGCTTTTTGCATAAAGACAAGACAAATCTAAGATGACATGAGGGCATTATGTCAGGAGAAGGTCGAAGAGTATAAATTGTCTGTACTTCAGGTGCAATTGATGTTTCTTCTGCTTTTGGAAGAAGGACACCTCTTTCACAGCAGTAGCTGGAAGCAGCCCGAAGAACATGTAATAGAGTATGGGAGATAAAGTGAGGCTACCCAGAAGACTATCATACACTGAGGAGTTAGTGATCCGTGTTACAGGCTGTGTTCTCCAGTACTACACTGCATGGACAGCACGACCTCGGGCCTGTGCTGTGTTACTTTTCCTGCTGCAGGATAAACTTAGAGGACTGATCGTAACAGAGGAGGCTGCAGGCAGCTCACACTTGGTACTGGTGAATATATCACTTATGTGACCTTGTCTTTGCCTCAAAGCGAACCTGCAAGTTCTTATGCAAAAGTCCATTTCCCACATGGCAGAAGCTGTGAGGAGAAGAGTTTTCCTCTCAGAAAGGGCCAGAACAATAAAAACGACAATGCTGGTAAACTTCTGTGTGTTGTGCCCTGACCAACAATGCATGCGATGACACTGCACCATGGAGTTCTCACACGGGAAGGACCACGAGGCTATCTATTGTCTTTTTCCGTACTCTGTTAGGCCAATAAGTGAGATTCTCAGAAATACATTATAACTTACTATTATTATTATTATTCTCATAGTACCTCATGATTAACGCTGACACTAATGGGGTCTAACACAAAAGCCATATGGACTTGGAGTTAAACTGCTTTGAACACTAAAACTCTTGCTACAGTTCTGGTAATATGATAGATCTCAGTGCAGTAGAAATATATTTTGTTTTCCTTTAAGAAGTCAGTAAAAAATTGATACACATCTCACAAATTTACAAATTTTCATTTTAATTCTAATGCTCACTTGTTCTCAGAAGCATCTGAATTAAATATCAAAAAGATTATTTCTTTGAGGTCCCATTTTAAAAGAATTGAATATAAAAAATTTGTTTTGGAGAGCTGAAATGAGCTATAAAAATTTACACAGAAAAACTTTAATTGCCTTTCACTAAAGTATTTCAGTGTTGCCCTATGCCTTCAAAACTACTGCAAGAAATACAATATTCTATAATGTTACTGAACACAGACTATCATGTGATCCACGATACATGGATGGGAGTAGAGTGCATGTCCCATGACTTGATATCAACAAGGCACCCTTTGGCACTCTCTCCGACAATATCGCTACAGCGATATTACTCAAATGTGCACTACATAAGGAGGTAAAAAGGAACTGGCTGGAACGTTCAACTCATAGGGTTGCAATTATAAAGCACCAAGTTCAGCTGGATTCATCTCTGGGATTGACAGTAGGGCAAACACCCATTTGGGTGGGTCAGAGCTCACTCTTGAAGTGTTTATGTGCAACACCAAAGACAGCCTTGCAACCCAGAATCATAGACTTTTAGAATGGTTTGGTTTGGCAGGGAGCTTCAAACATCATCTGCTTCAAATCCCCTAACATGGTCAAAGACATGTTTCACTAGAAAGATCCTATCCAACCTGGCCTTGAACACTTCCATGGATAGGGCATCCACAACTTCCCTAAGCAAAGCATCTCTCCACTCTCATAATCAAAAATTTTTCATTTTATCCAATCTAAATCTATCTTCTTTCAGTTTAAAACCATTCTTCTTTGCCCTGTCTCTACAGGCCTTGGTAACAAGATTTTCTCTACCTTTCTTACAAGACCCTTTTATATATTGAAAGGCTACAATAAGGTCTCCCCTGAGTTTTCTCCAAGCTGAACAACTTTTGACTCTCTCCAGTCTACTTCATAGGAAACAGATGATTCCAACTTTATGTACAAATTCACCACGAATGTGGGCGAGCACTGTATCCAGATGTCTTGCAGAGATATACCTCTGGAGATAGTAAAAACTCAGACGTAAAAGTCCCTGAGCGACTTGATATAATCTGTCTCCCTGAGTGGAAAAACAATGAGTATGTAACAGGTCTAAACCCTGAATTTTCTACATATTACAGTGCAACTGGAAAATTAATCCTCTTGTCATCCTGTGAATGGTTCAAATATCTCAAATGTATTTCATGTCTTCTAACAGAATGTAAAAGAGAAAACATTTAAAATTTTAAGAAAACATTTTTTTTAATTTGGTCTAGGTCATTTGGTTATGACCTTTAAAAAAATTGTTTCACTAGGATTAGCTTATTTTTCAAAATGTCATTTGTTGGTGAAAAAAAGTGAGGTCTTTCATTTTGAAAAGGTCAAAAAGCTTTGACCTTTTCAAAACTCTTATAGGAAAAAAAAACTGTCAAAAAAGTTTGTTTTGTGAATAGCTAAAAGTAGTTGTTACAACAAAACAAGTACACATCCACTGCTTATGTAAAAAACTTTGTAGCCTGGTTTTCAGTAAAGACACATGGTCTGACTAAAAAATGTTGACTTTCACCTTTCTTCTGCCTGCTTAAAGCAAAATCTGATTTACCTTCATGAATAGCAGTAATCTACCAGGACACTACAACTACATCTCAGCAGTTAATAAAGTTTTACTTCCAACCATAATCAGAAACAACAATTAATAATAAAAATGTATATAATTGTAAATATTTTAATACTTTCAACATTGTGCATTAGATATTAAGAAAAGAAACTAAAAAGTTTCTTGCTCTACAACAGTGAGCATTGCTGTCTGACTTAAAATGATTTTCTCAGCCTGGCAGAACTGCAGCACCTCTGGGCATGACATTTCTCTCAGAAGAATATCTCCTCCACAGTTTGTTAGACATTGCATACTGAGGCATTGTTTCCCCAAAGGTGACATCATTACAAGAGGTGTTATCTTTTTCATGTTGTCAGAAACATTGTCCAGCTTTTATTTTAAACAAATTTCTTCTCTTATCTTTCATTTCATTTCCCCCCTTCATTTCACAGGGTTTTAATTTTAGAATATTTTGGACATTTATTTGCCCCTTCTGCTACTTATATAAAATTTCATATAACTTCTGAAACCACATTCTGAAACCACAGGAACAAATTCTCCACATAATAAACCTTTTTTTTTTATTATTTTTTTATTTTTTAAGGTAATTTTGCTGTTTCCCTAAAAATAGGCTACAGCAACTTACTAGTTCATGTGTCACACAAGTAAGTAAGTTTGATTGTGGTAGACTCCAAACTACTGAAATGCTCTGAACACCCATATTCTGTCCCAGGATGCTAATTCCATTTCTGAGTTACAAGATCATAAGGAAATAAAAGGAATCAATTTTTAAGTAATTTCATTGCAGTTTGCAAACCGTATCTATCTATATGAAGATGAACCTTTATTCATTTGTACACTTTCCAATTCATTCTTAAGTCACTGAACTATTCACAAGCCCATAACACTGTCTTGGATTGCAATACCAAGATCGAAAATTGTAAAGGATTGTCATAGAAGAAATGAATTCTTGAGAACTTATTTGAAAAAACTGCTAAGGTTTCAGCAACGTTACCTCAAAAACTATCAAACAGCACAAATTGCTCATAAGAGGACAGAAAGGGGCATTTGTCTGGCTCACTGCAGACTGTATTAAGAGAAATTAAGAATTTGAATTTCTTGCACCCTCATATAGCAAGAAAGAAGAACCTGTAGGACAGCAATTCAAAATACCTAAAGAGCATTTGATGTTAATACCTTTTATTTGCTTAGCAAGCAAAGGCAATACAACGGACCAGAAGAAGAAGCCATAACAGACAAGTACAGTCTAATTTGTCCTGAATAAAAGGATCAGATACAATGGATCAGATATATCCATAGCTGACAAATACAAGCTTAAATTGTCCAGAATAGTAGAATCAGAATGGGGTAAATCTAGCAAAAAATACCCAATGTCAAAACTTCAAAAGGTTGTCACACTCATTTCTCTACCTTGCTGCCAATATCCCATGGTTTTGATTTACAGCTGTCCAGCAGTATCCCTCACCTGAGCAAAAGCTGTCAATTCTATCACACTACTATATATAATTATAGTGGCATAGTGACTGTGTGACAAACAACAGACCTTTGTGTCTGCAGGCTGTGACAGGGAAACGTAAGAAGAGCTATAGGTGGATGCAGGGCTGGAACGTAAGGGTCTTCAGAGCTCCTCCTGGGAAAGATCTACTCCCCAAGGCACCCTAGCCTCTCCCTTCTGCAGCACTGGTGTTCCTGACCTTGTTTTCCAGAAGGACCATCACAGCAGCATAGAGAAAGGGTAGATGTTCACAAATCTAATTGTTTAATAATTTTCAGAGTATTATTCCTAGTACAGTTGTACTGTGCTACTTGGGTACTGAACACTCTTGATTACAGCTCGAAAAAAAAAATCCCCATCTGGGGTATTTCAATGTGAATGTTCTCTTTCCAGTTAGGCTAACAATAAATTCTTGTCTCCACATACACGAGATGTATTTCCTTCTGACTAAGAAAACATTTTGAGCTGATAAACATTAATTGATGCAAAATTTTCAATTTTTTTTTTTTTTTTTTTTTTTTTTTTTTTTTTTTTTGTCTAAGCACACACTGGTTCTGAATGGTGTAGCTATGCAGCACCCAAAGCACCAAATCACCTCCCTAATAGTTTTCTGAGAAAAACAGGCAAAAACAAACATGCAAAACCATCTAATGTACTGAGTGGGAATTCTGCAGATGTATTACAGCCTTCTTAAAGTCTCTTCATTTGTATGAGATTTTTAACAATATTAGCTGTAATATTAACTGCCATGGAAACTGCGACTGTTGCTGCAGTGACATCAGCAGTGGTCAAAATGGTGCTCCAGGCAGAGAAATGCAAACACAAGCAGTATTCTGCCGGGGTTTTGTTCTGTTTTGTTTTTCTTGCAGAAATACACCACATGGCTCTGAGATGTTTCAGACTGGCAGAAATCACCAGTCACCAGCCACCAGCTGTCAGGGACTTGGCACGCTGTTATCATGGTGACTGCTAAAACTGCCTGCAGACCAATCAGTGGGGGAACGGCAGTGGCGGGCACAGACCAAAACAGCACGGCACCTCCTTCTTTATTATAACACCTCAGAGTGTCCTGAGATCCACCTGGAGTGCTGGATCAAGGTCCTCAGCACAAGAAAGATGTGGATCTGCTGGAGCAGGGCCAAAGGAGGGTTGTGAAGAATATTCAAAGAGTGGAGCAACTATCCTACAAAGACAGGCTGAGAAAGCTGAGGTTGCTCAACCTGGAGTAGAAAAAGCTTTGGGGAGACCTTATTGTGGCTTTCCTGTACCTTATGACAGCTTATAAAAAGGAGAGAGAGCAACTTTTTATATGGGTAAATAGTGACAGAAAAAGGGGCAATGGTTCTAAACTGAAGAGGGCAGGCTTAAATTAGATACTAGGAAGAAATTGCTTACTTGAAGGGTGGTGAGACTTTGAAACAGCTCTCCCAAAGAGGCTGGGAGCCCCATCCCTGAAAGTTTTCAAATCCAGGTCGCATGGGGCTTTGAGCAACTCAATCTAGTGAGAGGCATCCCTGTCCATAGCAGGGATCTTGGAACTAGATAATCTTTAAGGTCACTTCTAACCATTCTATGATTCTAGGATTTTATGAATTTTCATTTTATTTGCACTCAGTGTTGCTTCTCTCTTCCTCCCTCCCCACATCCCAAGGAACAGCTTGGAATACTTTGTCACCCTGCTCCCACCAGGGCTGGAAAGTCAGTCCTCAGTTACAAGCTGGGCCCACCTGTTTATTGCTTCCATCCTTAAGTAACAGTGGCAAAAGGAAAAAGTTCTCTACACAGCTCATTTCAACTACACAAACAGAAACTAACATCAATAGTCTGACTGCAGCTCCTCTGTTCAAGGTAAATAATTCAGTCATTTCCTTCATCTAGAGAAGATCTGGAAACAGGAACTAAGAGTTGCAAGAGGGTAAGGAGAATTTCTACCTTTTTGTTTTTGTTTATGCGTGTGTGTTTTATGCCATAATTTCAACAGGTGTTTAGAAGTAAAAACTCTGTGGAAAGAAAAGAAAAGAAAAGAAAAGAAAAGAAAAGAAAAGAAAAGAAAAGAAAAGAAAAGAAAAGAAAAAAAGAGATACATCACAAATTTCAACCTGCTTACTGTGACTGAGACCAAGGACAACACTTGCCATTTGCCCTCTTTTTTCTTTTTAAAAAAAAAACCAACGCAAGTGCAACTTCCAGCTGGGGTTTTACCGCTATGCAGGAGGCCTGATTTGCAACAGCTGCTCTCTGCTCCCAGTCCTCACAGCAGGAATGGTCATTCTACAACCAATGAGCCATAACTCCACAAATCATACATGAAGGTTGCTCTTGCCATAGTGCTGGCAGGAGGGAGGATGCCACAGAAGCCTGGTTAACATTTCTCAGGAACATTCTTAACCTGGTATTAACCTCAGAGTCCCTGTCTGCACCAGAAGAGGAAGGAAAGACATGAGAGGCTTTCAAATCTAGTGAGTGTCTAAGCATTGAACAGAAAGCTTCATATGAGGTCTAGGATTTATTGGTGCTGGAGTTTCAGTAAAGGCAGATGTAAGTAGGAATCTCAGTGGATATTCATTTCCTCTAAGCTATGGCCTCAATGCACCCCATAGAAGCTATACAGTGGTTTCTGAAAAAACAACCAAACTGAATTATCAGTATTGTATGTCCCTCAAAAAAGGGCAGCTTAAAAAAATGTAACATCTGACTTTTTGTGGTAAGCAATGGGGAAACGATCCAATTTACAAATATATAGGAATAAAATTTACTTCTGGGACAAGCAAAATTAAATTGAAATATGTTCCAAATGTTACTTTTGTCACTAAATCCATCTGTTCTACAAATTAAATCCTGAGCTGGGAATACCATAAAAAACTGAACAGGGTGCAAACCATCAGAAGCTAATTAAAATAAGTACTTTTTAAGCACATCTTTTACAAACACTCTATATTTATGAAGTTGCTATAAACCAAAACAAATGAACATGAGATGTTCATGACATGGAATCAATCCCCAGCTAGTTTATGAATCAGTAAAACAAAAATAAATGGAAGTCATATATCAAACAAATTAATACAATCTAACATATATTGTTTTCTTTCTGTTAATTTGGTAAAATAAAATTAATTTCATTATTTTCACCTGATTTGCCAGTCTGCTCTTATATAAAGATTCAGTAGCTGGTTTAATGTAGCTGTTTTTCAAAGCACAATATATCCTAATGACTGACAGGATGACAGAAGAGGTTTGACCTGACTACCACTTTCATAATGAAGCTTCTCTACACATAGAAAAACTGTAATTGAAGAGTTGTATTGCTTCTTTTGAAAGGAGTCCTTTATACTTTGAAACAGTGACCCCAGTAGACATTTTTTTTTCCCAAGACTACACACTGACAAGGACAAAAATAAAGAAGCTATTTGAAAGAAATTATTTTCATGTTGCAAGATGGCTGTTTTTGTCAGAACACTGAAGCAGGGATGTTTCATGAAGCTAAAGAAATAGGATTAAGTTTTCAAAGTAAAATCACTCTCTATACTAAAAAGACAATAGAAAATTATTCTTAGTTTGAGAGGACTATAAACATTACCTTGTTTGTTGGCTGAACTCTGACTGTTACTGTAATATATGCTAAAACACATTTTATAAGCAACATTATATCTTTAGAAGTCAAAATGTGTTGTAATATATTAATACTGTGTTTTATTGGATTTGTAATCACGTGGTTTGTCCTTGCTCAGCTGTAACCCAACTCTGTTCCCCGCCCACTTTATCCCTGATTGGGTAGTGGTTTGCCCCTGCCTCTGGCCCTGCCCCCTGGGGAAAAAGCCCCAGCCGAGGTCTTTCTGGCACCGGCGAGCTATTGGGAAGATCTCCAGCCAAGTAGGGCAGGACCAGAAAATAAAGCAATATTTTCCCTCCCGGGCAAAGAGCAGGCTCTTTCTTTTTGCCACTGGCGGTCATCTAGTCTCGTGAAGAAATACCACAAAAATGTCTGCATGCCTTTTCAAAATTCATTATAATTTGTATCTAAATTCTTAATAGAATTATAATTAGGTGCAGTCAATGGCTGTTTCTTAAACTATGAAACTGATGAAAAACTGATACTTCCGTTGAATAGATATATCATATTTCTTAAATTATAAAAATGTATTAAAAATCAGAGCATTTTTGGAATATGCAAGTTATTAATCATTGTATGTAGCTAAAATTAAGGCAAAAATACTATTAGATACATTCTGCTTGAAATACAATGAACCAAATTGTATCAATTGCCATATTTTCCTCCAGCATTTCTTTAGTTTCCCTTACTGAGATTAGGTCTACCTAAACCAAGTATCATCTTTCTAATATCCTAAGATCTGAACTATTACATTGCTCAAATATCATGGGAGGAATAAACTATACAAACAAAAAGTATGTTATTGCATGAGTAACACATTGAGTAACAGTAGGAATATTTTCTCTTTAAAAATCACGTTCTACATATATAAGTTATATATAAGCTATATAAGGTAACATATTAAAAAAATAAAAAAGCCTTTAAATTATCAGTACAGGTAATTGCTGAAAATTATGTGTCCTCAAAAAGAAACAAGAAAGGTTTTGCAAAATGATATTTTTGAAAAAACTTGCTGTAATTTTGTTCTATGAGTAGTGATCTGAGGTCCATCAAATGATTTTGGCTTAAGGTCATCTCCTAAAAGATTTGATCACTTTCTACACAGAAAAACTTCCACTAAATTTAATGGAATTTTGCATGGGTAAGGAGTCCAAAGGTTCCTGCATTAGTGTATTATGCCCCATTTGATAAGTGAGAAAGTAATGACACAGAAAATGGTAATAATTTTGTTTGGTCTACTCACTCCTAAATGGCTGAAAATATCTCCCATTTTAAACTATATTTGTCATAAAACCTGTGTCTTTAGAATTATATTTTGACCAACATTAAAAAGGAAAATAAAGCTAAACAAGGTGAAACTTTCATTTTGGTTTTAGGCTTGTCTTTTAGGCTTGTATATGATATTTTCAATTATAATGAGAAAATCATGGGTCCTCCAGATAAACTGCCTTAGCAAAGTAATAGCTCTAAGTTCTCCTTGCTTAAAGAAGCAGTAGGAAAATACCAGCTCAACCAAAACACAAAACATCAGTTACTTTGGGACAGCCATGACCACCAGCCAGGCAGCAGAATTATGCAGCACAGCTCTCATGACAAAAAAACTATGTTGTTTACTATCAAGGTTTATTACTGAGGCAAATTGAGGCTGAACTCTTCTTCTATAATAATCTTCATAATGTTAAAGATCCATCTACAGTTTGCATTTCCAAACTCTGGAAGAAGGGCATGCATAATGGAATGTGTATTAGAAGGCATATAAGAATGAGACTTTTTTATAGAAATGATTTTTTTCTTTCTTTCTTTCTGTCTTTACAACATCTGCTTAAGTTGCCTAGACATTGTGACCTCCTGAGAAGACAGCAGTTCTTAATTGTCTAAGCATTTATTGTTGCAGCTTTTCAGCAAGCATCCAATTTAGCGGTCAGGATGAAGAAGTGAAAAGAGTATTCAATATGTCTTTGCATAGGATTTCTGTGGCAGATCTATTAACTCTCATTCTATTGCCTTCAGCAGAAAACTGCTTTCCTGTGGTCATTTTGTAAACTTCTTTCTGTAAGTAAATCAAAGTGGTGCTAAGAAAATGACTGAAGAAGCTTTAATTACCTACTGCTGGTGCACAATACATTTAAAAAAGAGGATTTTCAGAACATCTGCCCACTTGGGATGCAAGAGATGAGGGGGGTTTGTTCAAAGTCTATAGTAAAAAGATTTGTATTCCACTGATTAAAATAGAGAAAAAGGAATATAAAATGGGTTTAGAAACATTATAGGATATTTCTTCTTCTCTAGGTATTATACAGATTTTATGATATAAAGAATAAAAGCAGATATTGAAAAATACTGGCATTTACAATACTACTTATACAATATAGTAATTTAATCACAAATATTTAAACCTAAAGTAATTAAATTCTGGTTCACTCAAGTGATTGAAAGGTCTTCTCAGATTGCAGATCTTCTGCAACACTACTGGAGATTTTTTCTTGAACCAACAGATCTTTAATTCCTTTATGTAAAATGCAACAGCTTCATCAGAAGGGGTACCAAACACACAGTTCAGCCCCATCCCAGACACAGGTATACCTGATCATTCAGCCATTCTCCTCAAAAATAGGAGCATGTTTTTGAATCCCTATGACACTGAAACAACCTAAACATTACACTGTTGAAGAAAAATGGGAAGTCATGAGGTTAGCTCCCAGAATGAAAGTATTAAGACCATTTATTTATGTATTTGTGTATTTAATATATTGAAGAAACACTTAGGTCAGGAAACGACTCAGGACTGAAATCCCCAGAGCATGATAATGCTTCCCAGTAGTGCTGAGTAAGGTGCTTAAATCTCAAAGAGATATCTAATTTAAGATGTATTCCTCTGTTCAGCATTTCCTACTGGCTAACTCAGTCTCCCTGCTCAGCATGATGCCTTTTCAAAACCCTTTTCTGAGACATCAAACTCTGATATATTCTACAGGATATTTTTGCATTATAGTACTGTAGATTTTGATATCAGCAGCTTACAGGTTAGGTGCTACAGTGCTACACAGCTGTGTCTCATCTCTGTGACTCCATAATCTCACAAAACTCCTAATATTTTTGTTTTTAATTTGATATAAACTTGTTCTGCTATATCAAGAGAACTATATCAATTTAGATATGATCATGCATTAAAAGTACAAGCTTGTATCAGTCATAATTAGCAATCAGTAACAATCCATATATGAAAGAGAAGTCAAAGTTTTCAGCCTGAAAACTGACATAAGAACCCTAACTTCTATTTAGACAACCTTAAATAGTGGGCAAGACGAACACCAACTTGATGATATGGCTGTTTTCTAGATTACAATTTGTATACTGGGCATAACCAAGACCTGACGAGCGATTTGTACGGCTTAACACTCAGCCCAAAGGAAAGAGGTGCTCTGTGAGAACAGCTCCGTTGGTAGTGGTCCTGTTAAGAATGACAAGTGATCTGATTGTGATACACAGTGTAAGTGCTTTGTTCTCATTAAAAATGAACATGCTGTGGGAGACTTTTACCATTTACTCTGCAGGTACCCACTGTGAAAAGCTAGGATATAATGAATATGTAATTGGATATGTGTTTTATGAAGAAATCCAAAGAATCCAAAGTAAAACTTGGCAAAAGCTCCTAGAGTTAGATATAATTTTGTCTGTTCTACCTACGGTTTTAAATGAAGTGATTTGCTGTCCCTGAGCTGCAACACCCTTCCTTCCAAACACTTATGGGATTGCCATGTCATACCGTGGTATGCAGTCTTATAATAAGATAGACAAAGTATCTGTTACATGTTAGAGCTTGAATCCTATCTCTGCCACATGAAAAGTACAAAAACTATACACACATCCTATAATGTACATGGTATTTCTGTGGAACAGTTTTCTTTTATCCTTGGCTATCTTATCTGAAGTCTGTTTGCAGGGATGATGCCTGATACTCTAATCATCTCGGCAGGTCCCACAAATAAACTGTTTTATGGAAAACAGTAGCACTGACACAAATTTACCTTTTTTTTTTTTTTTTTTTTTCTTTTTTTTCCCCCCAGCCTGGAATACTAACATTCCAATGTACAACCAAAATAAATTTAAAAAATGCCACCACACTTCAATGAAAATGCAAAAATGGACATTATTGCTTATAAAATGACAGGTTTGAAATCTTGTGATCATAGAAGATTCCAGCTTCAATATTAATTATGCAATAGTTGCAGTATTAAAAATGGTCATAAATTCTACTTTTAGTCTGTGAAATACAGTATTATTAACATTACACAACCTCACAATGGTTTTTATGTGTCTGTCTGAGATGTCTGCAGTTGTATGTTTGAAAACTAAGCCATCTGAAGCATTATAGCATAGCAAAGGACTATAGCAAGTAATTTTGTGGTTTGTTTGTTTGTTTGGGTTTTTTTGTTTTTTTTTTTTTTTTTAAACAGTACTATTTTTGTAAGTATCATACATAGAACATATAGAATGTGAGAAGTGCCAGAGTTACATATGGCTTCCTTGGTCATTAGTTCTGCAGCCACTTCCATTTAATTATGCACACCAGTCAAACCTGCTTATCTGACAAAATGCACACAGTTGCCTACAACCTTGCAACGAATCTGAAGCACAGCAGAAGGCTCGAGCATATTTAGAGCAGGAGGCAACATGCCATAATGCTATCACATTTTTCCAGGATCAACAACATTAATTTTCACTTCTCAAAAGGTCAGAAAAATAATTCTTCTTTTATTTTCAATCACTGAACAATATATTTGGACAGTGCTGAAACAGAGTCAATTAAAACATTTTCATACTCTTTGCTACACTTGAAATTAAACAATTTTAAAAGAAAGTAAAAGTTATTAAAGAAGCCAGATTGTCTCCTTCATGGAGAATAAAACAAAAGTAAAAAGCAGAGCAAATCCGAGACAGAACTAATCAGACACACTAAGAAAAAATTAGTTTTTGTTCTACATTCAGTGGATATATCTTTATTTGGAAAGTTAATAGGCTCTATCATGAACAGTTCACTGCATTTAATTGTTTTTAAACACCCCAAAAGCACCTACACTCAACAAAGCAGAAAGGTATTGGAAAACCCATGGATTCGAGCACAGGAGCCACTAAAGAAGCTCCTTTTTGGGCAAATTCCCTAATCTGTCCTCTATTGATATGTTCTGTTTCCTTATGAACCAAAACATACAGAATGCAGTTCTAAAAACTCTGCAGCAAGTTCTAACTTGGGAAAAATGGCTAACCTGTAGTGTGGAGGTGGCAGATGTCGTACCCTGCTCATTTCCTATTGTGCGGTGGTGTAGTACTTTTGGGCTGGAGTCAGGTGCTACTTTTTTCAGTAGGGACTAATAGTCCCGATTCAACTTTGCCCTCATCTTAAATGATCACTCAGCTAAAGAAAATGTGTATTCTGAATCTGAGTAAAATTACATAGCATTTATACTGTATTGCAGTAAAGATGATTTCAAGCATTATACCAGACCACAAATACATATGAAGTGTTACATGATGTCTGGTCAACTTCATTAGTTAAACAATAACCACTATTAATTTTGTGTATCTGGAACCTAGCCAACACTCAGGCAACCTCAAGGAGGAAGGGAATTAAGGAGTCTCCTCTTTTTCTAAGGCCTCTGCAAATGCAATGCAGAATTGCAGCAGTCCTAGCCAGCACGCAAGGGAGCATATGGATTGCTGCCAAGTCCTCCACTCAAGATCAAAATACAAACCAGGAAAGATAAAGAAACGTTGAACAATAGCTTGCCATGCCCTTGCACTGATAGGCACTGGCCTGCCATGCAAGGGATCACTGCTACATGTTTCCCCTTTCAAGGGAAGTTACACTGCTACCATGCAGAATGTCTTCTTGTGTTGCAATACAGCTGCTCAAGATGATTTATGGGAGTCCTTCCAAAAGAAAATAATGGTTTTACAACTGGAAAGAACTTTTAATAGCTCGTAAGTGCAAGCCTCAAAAGCGTAGTTCTCACTGAGGTGCCTCAGTGCCACTGAAGGCCATGTGAACCTAGCTAATTAGAAGTCTAGCTAGTATAGGTACCGTTAATCTATCTCCATCTATTCACATGTTAGGAACAGTAGGATTTTTCCTTCAAATTAAAAACTGATGTTAAGAAGGCTTTTAAAATTAGTTAAAAGTCCATGGATAACTAAAATCCTGTTTATTAATTACTAAGTGAAGAGAAACCCATGCTCTCATCTTTATGGTTAAAATACATACACATTACACAAACATTCAAATGCATGAAGTAAAATAGAAGCATCACCAGTTTGAATAAGGATGAGGAAATGGCAAATTTGACAGTAGTGATCCTTGCATAGGATCAACAGTGTCCCTAGGCACTATGTGAGTATAACTCAGTCAATAACTCCACTTTTTAAAAATAATTTAACCAGTTATCAAGAATTTAGGTCCAGTGTTCTTCATTAAGGAACTGTTATGAATATGTTATTTTGATATAACCATCTACAAAACTGTATTTTTTTTATAGTCACATGATTTTTTTGCATTTCATATCCTAAGATACTGGTAATATGAACTATATGAAAAATTCTATTTACCTTTGTAGACTTAATATGTTCAGCTACTTTTCATGAGACATACAGTATTAGAATTCAGAGGTCAGAAAAATTTTATTAAGATGAATAATAGAAAAAAAGGTTTGACAGGATATTATTTTATCTCAGTATATAATTTTCAAGTGTATAAGATCTTATCATCCATCTAACTGCAGTTATTTTTAATCATAAAGATCAAGGATTAATCTCTGATATTCTTTCATCACATAAGCTTTTATCATATGTTAATAATATAACTTTTTGTAATGTTAGATGTTGCAACTCATCAAGCAGTAGAAAGATTAAAGCAAGAAATAAAAACATATGTAGGCCACTCTGAAAAAAGTAGATGGAAATAATTAGAAACTAGGAAAGTAAACAGACACAAAATGCTAAGAACAAACAAATGCCATCAAAAGAAATTCAAACATAAACATGAAAATCTGTCACACACAAAATTAGAATACCCCTAGAGAGCACACATTCCTAATGACTTCATAACAAAATAATAATTTTAATTATTAGTTGAGGAGGTCCTTTACATTGGTTTGCAAATGTACAAAATTATCCTTTAAATAAAACCCCAACCTGTTGTAAGTAAGGTTTATTAAAAAGTGCAACACAACAATATGTTCCTTAGAGGAAGAGGTTTTGTAAATTCCTAAACTGATGAAGATAATGGAAGCTTTTGAATGAAGAAAAAAATGAGAATACAGTATAAATGTGATGATTAAATATCAGATGTGATGTGAAAAATGAAATGTGTTTGAAGTACCTCCTAATCATATCCTTGTCTAGAAGCTAATCAGTTGAAGGAACTTACCTAATTTTATTACATAAATAAATTCTGGTGAAACCATTTCACATGTATTTGTTATTGAAATACTAAATATAAGGACAAGAGTACATCTAATGGGAATATTGTGAATTTTATAGTACCTCAGTGAATGCTAATTGTGTGTGTCTACAAAAGAGTTTTCTGTTCCAGAAGGAGATTTCTGTCCCTGCCTGTCAGCAAGTGACAACTGTGAAACAAAGAGAGCCCTTACCTTTTTTCTTCTTTTTCTCCCCTGAAGATGGCAATCAAAAGAGAAGATGTAACCTCCTACTGTGAATTATAAGCATGCTGCCTTGTATTCCCGCAATTCCCCTGCTGTCTGGAGATTACCATGGCACTGCAACATCTCCTAATGTTTGATACCCTACTTAACCCTCAGCCACTTAAAAAAATTGAGAGGAACAAATACAGAAGGAACAAACATCCTCTCTGCAGCCTCACACCATCACAGTCTGTCACATCAGGAGCGTGAAATCATAGTTTCATAGGAAGGGGTGAGACTCTGCAAAGGACCCAAAAGAGGAACGTGGGGCTGTACAAGTTGGGAGCTTGCATGCATTTGACACATTCAGCTCCTTAAAACACATCATGCTGTTAACCTCTGGAACACTGACAAAGGGAAGATGATGATATTGTGGCAGGTAAGTTCCTTCTGGCTGCTTACTTTTGTAAATGGACAGTGGCATGCTCTGCCCTAATAAAACAGTTCTCAGAATCTGAAGAAATCAAAGGAAAAGCAGCAAAAGCATGATCATGACTTTGAAAGTAATGCCAGATGATCTGACAAAAACCAGACCACTGTGTGTCTAACAGCGTGGTGTTTCCTTGAAATAAAGTATAAGAGAGTAGGACAAAGTTTCTGGGAAATTTGTAAGCATCGCTTTAGCTCAACATTCAGAATGAAAACGTCAGAAGCTCGTAATATTCACATCTTCTCTCACTTTTTCCATAACTCTGAAACACTTTTTTTTTTTTTTTTTTTTTTTATTTTTTCTTTTTTCTTTGGTGGTGGTGGTGGTAACCCCTACTATAAGCTACAGGTTTGGTGGGGATTTTTTTCTATTCTAAGAAGATACAGATCAGAATTAGCATGCAGCAAACTAAACCAAACTTCCCAAGAATTGTAGCAGCCTACAATCATGACATCATTTGAGTTACAAAAGACCTCCAAGATTACTGCGTTTAACCATTAAGCTAGCACTGCAAAGTCCAACATTAAACCATTTCCCTAAGTGTGACACCTACATGTCTTTTAAATGCCTTCAGGGATGGTGATTGAAATACCCCACTGTGCAGCCTGTTCCAGTGCCTTACAAACTTTTCCATGAATATATTTTTTTCTAGTATCTAATTTACACCAGATACAACTTGAAACCATTTCCTATTGTCCTAACACTTGTAACCTGGGAGAAGAGACTGACCTCCATCTTGCTACGACTTCCTTCCATGTAGTTGTAGAGAGCAATAAGGTGTCACCTGAGCTCACTTTTCAAGTCTTCAGATTACTCCTCCCAAAGAGCATATTCATGTGTCTACTAACTGTCAAAGTATTTATTCAAAGTACTTATTAGCTTGGTTCTCTCTTCCTGACTAAGCCAAGTTATTGCATCACCTGTGCCTGGAATGGAACCACACGTTTGACATAATGGCTTCATTTGAATGGCTGAGAAAATTGTATTATATATGTAATACTTTGACTACCAGAGTTCAAGCCTCTGATCACAAATCATTCCTCAAGATGGTAGACAGAAATTTGTAACCAAGTCTTGTATTACAGAGAATATGTCTACATTTTGAACTAGAAGACGCACTCCTAAATTCCAAGTAATTACTGTATGTTTACTTCCCAAAGCCATTAATTCCCCATTTTCTCCTTGGTAAATTTATTAAATATATATATATATATATATATACATGGCACAGATTCATCATCACTCTCACATCAGCATGATGTCTGTCCTCTCTCAACAGAAATTATTTCAAAACTTTCCCACTGACCTTTCACTAAACTGATTCATAACCCACCTCCCAGTGTTGCTTTATCTTCCCCTGAACTCTGGCAGAAGGACAAAGTTCCTACACTCACAGGGTTTGCAGTTCATGAACAATTAGTTGCTTTGGCCATCAATACAGTCAAAGGAAATTTACAGTAACAGCATTCTAGAAGTTAAAATATCCTAAGTGGTGTTTGTTGGGATATTCTGATTTTCTCATGCCAAACACACAGGGAGTCTTTGTCACTAAATGACAATGATTGGTGTAGGTGGTCTCTCTCTCCTGCCTAGAGGTAGCTCTTAATTCATCTTTCTTACTGACAAGTTCTATAATAAATGCATCTTGTCTTTATTCTTCAGTCAGTGGTTCCACAGAGTTGAGCTGATGAGTTAAGATTTACAAGGTAAGGTAGAGACAAGAAACTTTCATTTTTGATAATGCACCTAATAAAACATATGTTTTACATTACCTGTAAGCTTCCCATGCTCACTGAGAAATACAAAGCTGACAAATACATCTGGGGAGTCTCCTGGAGATAGCCCATCACATAAGGTTACGTACAATTCATCCCTTATTTTTTCCTGATCTCTAGCAAATGGGCTGACAATCTCAAAGCATTGTACAGCCAACTGCTCACTTGTTCTTCTTTCCCTTCCTTTTCTATGTATCTATTTTTTGGATAGATTTGCCTTACATTCGTCTTTGCCACTCACCTCACAACAGGAAAGTTAAAATCCTACAGTTCTTAGGTAGCACATAAAGATAAGAAAAGTTCAGTAACAGCTAAAGGAGAACATAATTTTGTTGTTTCTTTGACTTTATTTTACAGTCCAGGTAGCATAGCTTGCAGTCACATCAACACAGCCAACCTCCACAATGCCAAGATGGTAATCATGTTTAAGCGGGCTCATTGGCTGCCTTAATGGAATCATCTTTTGTTTGCTCCTGTGTATAGAGAGATACCTCTCCTCTCAGCTCTTAGGAAAAGCCCTAAAAATTCATCTATTTTTAAAGGTTACTTATGCTAAAGATAGCAGATAATTAGGATTAGAGATTTCAATAGCGATTGCTAATATCATAATACCAAGCATTTTTTTATTATTATTTAATAATGGTATAGGTACACAATGTACTTTCAGATTAAGTTTACTGTATATCCTGATTTGCTCTAGGCACAGTAATTGCCTTGTAGATCACTCTTAACACAAATTGATTTTCTCAGTTTTCTAAGAGTGTGCTCAATCTCATTCCCAAATAAAACACTGTACTTAATCAGAAAGCAGAATTCAGAGGGAAAGCAAGTAAATGATAAATTAGCCAATGCTTATGGAGAGACAGGAGAACGTGTAACTGCCATCAAAGGTAATCGGAGTATTTCACTCCCCTTAGAATTTTGGATGCTAGTTATGAAAGCTTTTTAGTTGGTATTTCTCTCAGTGAAAAAAATTTAAATCTGATTATAAACAATGTCCTTTATAAGGAAATGGGAGGCATTGCTAGTAAACTCTTGGTGCTAAATTGCTATTTCTGGGTGGGTGTGTTTTTTGTTTGTTTGTTTGTTTGTTTGTTTTTTGTTTGTTTTGTTTTTTCTTCTCATGCTTCTGTCTATTCACTTCTTTGATAGAAGCTTCTGTTGTGATAAATTCTAAAAGTGTATACACCTAACTATGGCCTGTTCTTCTTTAGCTCTTTCAAACCTTTAGCCACACATAGGAAAAATTGCTAGGAATATCACAAAAGCCACTCAGTTTCCAGCACGGATTCAAGTCTTTTTCATACTTCCATTTACACTTCTACAAAAAATTCAGAAGACTATCTGCAACTCAACCTTTACAGAAATACTAATTAAAATACCACCTTCTGCTATTCTGTCAGTGCTAATAGGAATAAAAAGTTCCCCAATTAAACAGAGCTTTCTAATTAAGTCCACAGTATTATAAACTGCTACACTGCTTTTCCACAAGAGAAAATAGAGTATTAAAAATTATCCTGGAACAGTCTATGGGTAATCTAAAGCTGATAAAGGGAAGAAAACAACAGTATATATATATATTAAAAAAAAAAGGTTAAAACCTTTCACATAAGTGCATTTTATTCAATAAAGAGGACATTATTAAAAACCCAATGTCTACTAACAATTACTGCAGCTCAGCATCTGATGTATTACTGCTATATCTTATTTCTTTAGTAATGCAGAAAAAAAATTGCCAAATTTTTACAGATTTGAGGAATCACAGTTTAAAGCTTAGACTGTGTGAGACTGTCTTTTCAATGAATGGAAATTAGTGACATCACCTAAATTAATCTTAGACTGAATAGTCAGAAAAATACATTTGATCACACCTTATCCAATTGGGTCACATAACTAACATTCTTACCCCTCCCCAAATCTTCCATTACTTTTGCTTAGTTTTTCTATAATCTTATCTCCTGAAAGGATTTTCAAGTAAAATGTACTGACAGTGCAGTTTTTCTATTGACTCTTATGCTTTTAAAGAAAATTAAACTGCACTGAAACCTCCCAACAGCAGATGCTTAACTCTGAGTACATGGCTATTTACAAAAATTATTAGATGTAGTAGATAAAATAATTCACAGTACTCAAAAGTCTGCCTGCATTTTGTTATTTCCTCATAATTTATAGATTTATCAATGAGGTTTCTAAATGCACATTAAAGTCTGGCATTAGTTTAACTTCTGATTTCCATTTTGCACGTCTTAAAAGCTTCTTAAGAGGTAAAATGGCTCCTGTGAAAGTCACCCCATTAGTCACTATTTGTCTGATGAACAAGCAAGGCAGAAATACTCATTTGTCCTCCAAAATACCTTTCTCTAGTCCTGAATGACTGTTTTCTTTGATGACCAGGACTAAGAACTGTGTGGCAATCAGGGACAGCTTAGCTCACAGGGACCAGTGAGGTTTCACCTCACATTTTCATGGGGTCTCCACGCTGTTCAGCAGTCACATACTGAACCTCTGGTTTACAGGAGTGGCACAGCATAAAATGCTATGATGGAAGCTGTGACAGTTCATCAGCTGACTGACAGGCAGTCCAGTATCTGTGCAGTGCAGGTGGCAAAAAGAGATGGAAGCAATAATGTCAACATCCATTAAGCTGTCCCCAGCTGTCATTCAGATCCTTAAGCAACCACTCAGCTGTCTGGATCATCCTGCACAATATAGCCAGCATAAACTTGCCAATTTTAATGTTTATCCCAGGAAAACATAAAAGAACTATTAAGCAGCCCTTCATCTAAAGTGCTCCTAGTTTCTCAGAAATTAAATTCAAGAGTAGGGAGCAGGGATAATCTGCTGAAGAATCAGGGGGCCATGGTGGTGACAGAAGTGGCAGTGACACAAGGTCAAAAGCTCCACTAAGACACAGCTCTGCTCACCAAGCTATTGAAGGGTAGCTCTGCTGAATACATTAAGAGGCTTCACTTTTACACACAAGGCTGAGTGTATTTCATTATAGGGTTTTTGATACTTCTAGTAATATAAAGAATTTACTGAAAATGTCCTTTTTTAATAGATAACAAGAGAAAGAATGTGGATTTAGGTATTAGGAAGATGTTTAAGTTTGTTATTAGCCAATAAATAGACGAAACAAAACCAGATTGGAATAAGCAATGAAATCAAGTCATCTCCCTTCTTTTATTTTGTAGATCAGGTTGGAAAAGGTGGCAGTTACGTTAATACTCGTTCCCTAACTACTGAACAGATACTCACATAAGATAAATTGCACCAAAACAGTATTTTAGGGTTAAAATGGGATTTTTTTAAACTTGTAAATCAGTGCCATTAAACTTCAATGGCATTTTACCCATCAGTTGCTGTCTTGGATATCCCCATCCAGTTGTGCCATGGATATTTTTGGTGACCTGCTGACATGCTTGTCAGATCATCTGATGAGGACACAGACTCTCCTGATGAAACACAAACAACCAAAGCTGGTTTTAATTTCTTCCACAAATTTTCTAGGGGTTTCGACATAGTAATTTTCTGTGTATGAGTTCTTGAGAGTGGCAGGGTTCTAATGTTGTTGGTGGTGTTTATTTTTAATTAACATAAAAAAACTAAATTGAATTTATGAAACTTTTAACATCTGAGAGGGTTATTTCTGAATTTTTCTTGTTTAATAAATTGATTATTCACTTTCCATAAAACCTTCAACACCTTGTACAAACTACAAAATAATAACAACTTAACTATAGCATTATTTTCATCAAGTAGACCGAAAAGATTTCAGTTACTGAAAGAGGGGTATTTTCAGTCCTTTTTATAAATTTAGTAAAATGGTCTGCAAATACCACTAAAATATCATTTTTTATAATTAAAAATTAATAAAGGAAAGAGAAAATAACAGCAACTTTAATAACTAGTTATGTAAAAATCATAGGTGAGGCCTAGGAAAAAAGTACTTCTTACCTCATTTATACATGGTAGAAGATGAAAGCCATTATATTCAGGTTTTTTGTCAACTAAATTTTTTAGGGATTTTTTTTCCCTGAGATTGTGTCTTCCTCCCTGTTTGGATCAGCTTGGTCACACATCTTTAACCACGGCAAGGAGGATAAATACAGCTTGAAAATATAAAGTAGTTACTTATTGCCTAATAGTCAACAAAGATAGATCAGATTTCATATGCCAGCAAACAAAGCATTAATATGCTCCCCAGATCCAATAAAAAACTCCAGGAGTATTTATTGGCATGGTGGGCACCAGGAACAAAATCTGGTCTCAAGAAACAAATCTTCAATATTGTTACATTGCATCACCCGTGCCATCCAGTCCCCACCAATTATATTGACTGACAATTTCCTGGTTTTTTACTCACTGCCGTGGGCAGAGACATCTTCCCCCAGACCAGGTTGCTCAGGGCTTCATCCAACCTGGCCTTGAACACTCCCAGGGATGGGGCATCCATAACTTTTCTAGGAAACCTGTGCCAGTCTCACTGCCCTCATGGTTAAGAATTTCTGCCTAAAATCTAATCTAAAACGACCTTCTTTCATTTTAAATCCCTTACCCCTTGTCCTATCATTACATGCCCTTCTAAAAGTCCCTTTCCATCTCTCTTGTAGGCTCCCTTTAGGTACTGGGAAGTTACTCTAAGGTCTCCCTGAAGTCTTCTCTTCTCCAGGCTGAACAGTCCCAAATGTCCCAGCCTTTCCTCAGAGGAGAGGTACTCTGACCCTCTGATCACTGTCATGTTCCTCATCTGGAATTGTTCCAACAGGTCCATGCCCTTATGTTGGGGGCCTCAGAGCTGGAGACAGTACTTTACTCTAGAAGATAAGGGTGAAAAAAAACCTGAAGTACCTTCAAATGACTGAATTCTGTAAGTTGCTAAATATAGTAGTTCAAAACTATTTGTTCAAAACTACAGTTCTAAACTATTTGGAATTTGCAGTCATGGCTCAATGTCCAAACAGAGATAAATAGGTATTTCAGTTGTCAGCATTGTTAACTATCCTTACATGAACGAGGTACAGAGATGATCAAGACTGTAAGTTAGAGAAATTATTTTGTACTTCACAAGTAGGACCACTTAAAAATACCAATATTTTCCCCTTCTTCCACTCCTACAGCTCCTGTGTATAAAGGAATCAATCCCAAACAGCTTACTTGAATAAAAAAGCACAGTCAAACCCTTATCATAACCGTGCCCAGGAATATCAGTGGAGCAAAAATCATGTTTGATTATACTCTGAATATCTATGCAGCAAAAGATTTTCTGACAAAAATAAGAAAAAATGTATTTTTTGAGTGAAAACAGAAAAAACATCACACTGTTCTCAAGTTTCACTTTTGTTCATAGGAATCAATTAACTTTTTTGTGCTCATTGCAGTCCAGGAAATTAAAGGCTCTGCTCCCAATTAGGTACTTGATGTATGTGGTTCGTTGCCTAAGGTCTTGTCTGTATGGATGGATGCAGACACAGCTCCATTCATACTCCATGTAGTCAGGCATGAGCCTATTTTGGGCCAGAAGTAATTTAGTCACATCAGAAAAATGGCACATTCCAGCAAGAGGGCTTTACAAAAAGGCACAGAAATTCACTTATATGGGGTACACTGGTTTTGAATAAGAGCTGGCTCATATCCAGAGAGTTCAGAGTATAACTAGAGGAGTTCAGTTTCCTCCTCATCCATTCACGTGGATGTGCCTGAAATCATACTGCATTGCTTCTGCTCTCTGACACTACAACCATATTTTTTTCCCACATGAGAGCAACTGGGGTACAATAAAACTCTAGTGCAGAGGGTCAATAAACATTCTATACACAAGGAGCTTCTAAATTATGGTATAATTTACTTAACTGAAAATTGGAATTAACTTTAAAAGCTTCAGCAAAAACAAAAATTGCCGTATATCCAGGGCTGTAGAACTGTTAATAAATAATCTATTAATTATTACCTATCAGCAGGATACTATGACAAACAGATACCCATTACATGAAAACAGACAACTAATAAGGATATTGCTCCTCTTTTAAAGTTCAAATTACATTATTAAATTGCATATTGTTACTCTCAAAAAAAAAAAAAAAAAAGTATGGTGTTCTGCAAACTATTTTTGATAACATGAACTGTAAGAATGAGGAATTTAGACGTCTTTCCAAGGGTTTGACCACAATTAGGAATGGCCAAAAAAACCCCAAGCAAACATGTAGGAATGACAGGACAAGGTGCAATGGCTTTAAATGGAGAGTAGGTTTAGATTAGCTATTATGAAGAAATTCTTTACTTTGAGGGTGGTGAGACACTAGAACAGGTTACTCAGAGAATCTGTGGATGCCTCATCCCTGCAAGTGTTCAAGACTAGGTTGCATGGGGCCCTAAGCAAGACCTTCTAGTGGGAGGTGTTCCTGCCCATGGCATGGGGGTTGGAACTAGATAAGTGCCCTTCCAACCCAAACCAGTTTATGATTCCATGTACTAACAAAGTTGCAGAGTTGTCTTCAACATTTACAGTAAAAACAAAAAACAAAACAATAATAATAAAAATATAAAATTAAAACAAAAACAAAAACAAACAACAACAACAACAACAAAAAACCACAACAAAAAAAAATTCCAAAACCAAACCCAAAAAATCAGTGACTTTCATTCCAGGTAAGAAAAACCAACTTGGTATTCAAAACTATTTGGTATTTGCAGTCATGGCTCAATGTCCAAATAGAGATCAATAACAAGTAGTGTTCCCATGGTCTCTAAAGGAACCAGGTGTGGTTATCTTCATTAATGACATAGCCTGTGGACTTAATGCCCTTTCAGCAAGTTTGTGGATATCTCAGGGTGCCGTGGATTCATTAATGGGAATCTTGGGGGATCATGTGAACCTCATGAAATTTAGCAGGGACAAATGCAAGGTTCTGCACCTGGGTCAAGGCAATACTGAATGTCCATACAGACTAGGGGGTGACTGGACTGAGAGCAGCCCTGCCCAGGAGAACTTGGTGATACTGTTGGATGTAAAATTAAATGTGAAACAGCAGTGGGCAGCTGCAATCTAGGAAACTAATTATACCCTACGGTGCATAAACTAATGCATGGCCTGCAGGTTGAGGGAAGCTATTTCCCCCTCTACTCTGCTATCATAAAGCCCCACCCAGAGCTCCCAGAACATAAAAGACGTTAACAATCTGTTAATGCATATTTAGAAGAAGGCTACAGAGATGACTGGAAGGCTGGAACACCTCTCCTGTGAAGGAAAGCTGTGAGAGGTGAGGTTGTTCAGCCTGAAGAAGATAAGGCTCTGGGGAGACTTTATTGTGGCCTCTCAGTCCTTAAAGGCAGGGGTTTACAAGAAAGACTGAGGGATTTTGCAGCAGGGCCTGTAGTGACAGGCCAAGATGCAACCCTTTTAAGCGGAAAAAATGTAGATTCAGATTGTACATAAGGAAGAATTTTTTTACTACAAGGGTGGTGAGACACTGGAACAGGTCTCTCAGAGGGGCTGTGGATGTGCATCCCCGCAACTGTTCAAGGCCAAGCTTGTTGGGGCTTTGAGAAACCTGGTCTGTTCGAAGGTGTCTCTGCCCATGGATTGGAACTACATGATAGTTAACAGTTCCAACCCAAACCATTTTACGATTCTGTAATTTAGCAGAAGAAAGAAACAGTTCCAGATAAAACTAAAATGACAAAACAAACATGATAAATGCCAAACATAATGGAAAAGGTACTTAGAAGTAGTGGTATCGCTTATAGTATCACTTCCAGAGCAGAAAGATTAATTAAGCAGAATGCTGCAGTGTTCTGTCTGGGCTCTGGTTCTATTAATATTTTAATAACATGGATAACACTAAATATGACATGCAATAACTCACAGATGGTATGAAACAAAAGAAAAGCCCAAATCTCTTGGGACAAGTAAGAGCAACTATAGTGTTCTTTATTTAAGTAACACCTACAAAGACATTGGAGGAACAACTTACAAGGTAGCAGTTCTTAAGAGGAAATTTGGAGGTCTTTGGAATTTTTACTAAACCAGACCCAGCAATATGCAGTAGTTCTCAGCTTAATGTAATACTTGTCATCTGTGTCATCTGAAAGACATGAGGAGTAATCTGTTTGAATTAGCAGGTGGTTTAAGCTCTGCATCTTGCTTTGAGAATTGCTCTTGCAGAAAGTGATTTTTTTGGAGGCAATCCAGAAGAGAAAAACAGGAATTAGAAAGCTGTAGCGAGTGATCTGCATAGAAATGCTGAAGAGATTTGAGATAATTAGCCTAGAAAATGGAAGAGTTATGGATGGAAGGATTTATTTAAACACATTTTTTCAAGGTTCTATCTAGGGTGTTTACAATCTTCAGTTACATAAAAGGAACATACGAAGAAAAAATGAAGTATTTTTTTTTTTTTCTTTATATTCACAATGATTAATAGAAGAATTGGTTCATAAGAAAAATCTTTTAAAAAAACCAAAACCAAGCCAAAACTTTTATTAAGGACAGCTAGTTAAACAGGTCTGTGGTAGCTGACAAGTCTGAGTTCCTGGTAGTGTCTAAAAATGGGTTAGATGGACATCTCTCAGGAACATTTTAGTTCAGGTTCAGATTTTTTGGTGGGGAAAGAGGAAAGATACAGTGACTTCTCAAGATCCTCCCAACTTCTTTTGTACAATTCAGCTTTAATCAACTCGCTAAGGTAGTGAAAGCATGTCAGGTTATACAACACAAAGTACTAAATTTCAGACATAGAAGATACACTATCTTTTGTAAAAATACGAAAACTTCAGACACAATTCTCCTAGTACATACTCCCTTCAAAGTTAGCCTAAAGTGTATTGCTCTATAGCACAGTGAGACCTCACCCATGTATAACACTAGTACATTAGAACTGCCAATATGACCATTTAAAGGAAATTAGTACAGTTTGTTCAGATATGCCATAAACATCTATTTCCTCCAACACCTATGAAATGTAAGTATTAAGTAGGATACAGGAATAAAATATTTTACCTCAAAACATGCCAGGATATTCTCTTTGGAAACCAACCAACAAATAAAAAACCACAGGAATTCAGAACGTAAGCATTGTAATACACTTATTATTTTCTACCTCTTAAGTCTATATACAGCATCTAAGAGATCTTGGACAATCAAGATCTCTTATACTGAACGTAGATTGACCATGTCAGTTTGAATTGATTAGTTCAACTTTCTGAGAAATGTCACTTAATATAATGAAATCACAATCTGAATTCAGAGCATTATGTAGACAGGAAACAACACAAAAGTAAAACTTTTTTTTTTTTTTTTTTTTTTTTCCCCAGCTTGTACATGAGGCCAGGAGAGACTTAAACATCCACAGATTTTCCATAAAAGACAGACAATACAAAATTTGCTATGTTTGATTGTAGTACTCCCAGGTAATATAGGAGATCACATTCACATCCCTAAACTGCTAATGTTTTTTACTGTAAGTTTGTTTCACAATTATTGGACTAGAAAGTTACTGTCTTTCCCCTTCATATAAACTCTGTTTATAAAACAAAATAGTTTTAACAGCAAAAATTGAAATGAACCTACCAGAAGTCTAGAGCCTTTGAGGAACAGACAAGCATTAATCTCTGTATAGAATGACTAGAGGAGTTTTCATAGGAGCAAGAGAAGAAACAGCAGGGTTATTTTTACTGGCACTTGAAGTTTAAAGACTTGGGATACCAAAGAAAGTAAGGCATAGTGCAATTTACTTCTTCCAGTCTCAAGGGTAACCTGAAGACTTTCTTCTACTACTGGTTATTTAAAAGACAGAGTCAGAGAGATAGAATGACAGCTGTGAAAATTCGTATCTCAGGATTTTCAAAGACAAGTTGCACAAACACAAAAATGAAGATTTGGATTGTGAAATGAAAATACACTTCTACATATATACTGTGATTCACACATTCTTGCATTTGGATTTTAAATGATTTGATTGAATGATTTGATTTTTTGAAAGGTTTTTAAATTCTTTCAAGTAAGGAACAGGGGAAATTATATGTTAGTTATGTAAGCAATCATTGATGGGCAAATGGATCAAATCAAACATTAAAGAACAATGAAAATAATAATACAGTGTTTAGAAAATAATACATTTAATAAAATCCTGATTGGGTCAAAAGCTTGCCTTGAGAAGGGAGGGTGAAACTTATATATATATATATGTGTGTGTGTGTGTGTGTGTGTGTGTATGTGTATATATATGTATATATATGTGTATATATATAACTTGCTCATTAAAAACCATTCCCGGAGTTGTGCTAATAAAATATTATCCATAAGAAGTTAAATTATTTTACTGGCACATTAGTGTATCAAATTCCACTATTATTGTCTTTACAGGGAAGAAAAAGAGCAACAAGCAGTTTACATCAGGATTGGGATGTATTCAAAAATGGGTTATGTAATACTTCTGGAGGTTGCAAAACCTCTCAGAAAAAAATATATTCATAAGTTGCTGAGAATTTTACCATAAATTATTTATGAACCAATGCAATGATGGCAAAGGATACTTAACAACAGATTTGATAAAAACTATAGCGAAAAATAAAATATCCTAGCAGATTTAGAATTATGCAAGCTTATAGTTTTGGGGCAATCTGATGATCAATTTTAGTTACTATGTTTTTAACATGTTCTTCAATAAAAAGGCTACGAAGCCCTTCTATATTCTCTTGCATAAAACCTAATGTCAGATTTCAGCTCTGTTTCAAAGCCTGCTTCTCTTAAACCGAGTATCATGAAGAGTACTGTAGACTAAAAATCAGACCTTTTACAGGTTTATATTCTAGATGCTGAAATTACTGTTAAAAATTAATAACTGGTGTTTTCTCATATATATATATATGTGTATATATATATGAAATACATATACATATATATAAAACATTTAACCTTAAGCCTTGAGCCTGTTAAAGTATGAAAGTCTGTTACTCTGTTGGTTTTATGAATCTGACGGAATCTAAAGTGAAAGACAGGATTTTACTGCAGATAAATCACTGAAGAAATGTCACTGATACTTTTACCTCAAGAGCCCAAGGTAGGATTTTATCTGAGACTAAATCAACAACTCAGAAGTGGAATTCTACTTATGAACAACCACCATGATAAACAGGAAAAAACCCCCAAAACCTCTTACCTAATGATATCCAAGTCTGGAAAAGAACTACTTTATTCCTTTTTCTCAAATGTAATGCTAGATTTTTTTTTTTTTCTTTTTATATATATGCACCTATATACTGTATTAAAATCCATGGATTTTTTTTTTCCAACTTTTCCTTGTTCCCAAAGAATAAACAAAGCGCAATCAATGCAATGTAACTGGTCTCCTGGCAACCAAGAATATATACAAAATGCTGTTTAAGTATTTTGCTGCTAATCTAATGAATTATAGATGTAAATGTGGTACTCAATATAAAGTATACTTTGGAAAGGGTTTTTCAATGACATCTGCTAAAAAGATAAGATCTGCCATTTATTTGTTGCAAATACTTCAGAAATATTTATTTTCTCTTAAGAAATTTCTACATGGTTATTCTGTAGAGAACACAGCATGTTGGGGGAAAAAAAAAAAAGAAAAAAAGGAAATTTTCTTGACATTTTTCAAACTCTAACACATTCCGTCAGGCACAAAGTTTATTTTTATGTCTCCTCAGAAAACTACCATGCAAAAGACTCCAATTTTGTTTTGTTGTTTCTGTTTTGTTCCAGGGTTGGGGTTTTTTAAAGAAAACTAGTAGTTTGTTTATTTCTTGTGTATAAGAACTGAAAAATAGGCAGGTCTTTTGAATAACTTCAAGAATAGCAGAAAAGTTAAAATTTTCCACAGAAAGCAGCTGTCTGTTCTCTTAAAATATCCAAGTGTTTCCAGGACTCATACTTCCATCTTTTATATCCCTTTCATTTCAGAGGCCGTTGTGTCATTACAAATGGCATTTCATATTCCCTCGTGGGAAAAAGTAAGCGTACTTTTTAAAGCCAGACTTTTGTGAACAAATACAGGACTGTAATCTATTGTAATGCTTTTTCTAATAAAGTTTTCTTCTGTCTTCAAATACATCCTCACTATAAATCTGTTCATAGGGGCCTAGGAAATACCATGTTGTATGTATGTGCATATACCCTGAAAGGGTATACCTAATTTAGTATTCTCTGACTAGAAGTGTCTTGCCAAGTAATTAAATGTGTTAGAGATTAGAACTTTCTATGTACTAAGAAAGCAAGCCTTCAAGATTTCAATAAAACTCAATTGACATATGTCAGAATCCTAAATTTTCTTTAGCATTGAGTTTTGGAATATGTAAGAATATACCTGCTAAAGACACTTTAAATCTAAGACAAGTCTTATGATGGTTGAAGAAATCCAAAGCAGACAAGTCTTTTCCAAACATCTAAAAAGTAATTTATTCTGTGCCGTAAGAAACGAATTAAACTTCTCTCTTGTATAACCGGGGATGTTCTCTTTTATTCCTATATCTGTCTAATCCTTTTTACCAATATCTCAGTCTCAGTGAATTAATTCTTTGCTTTAGTGTGACATGCTTGGTGTATTTAGCCCTAAGACAATCTAGGGGTGACATAGGAAATCATTACAGGCTTTCCCCAGAGTATATTCTTCTCTAGTCTTCAAGGAATCAATCCTGCAATGAGAAATTGAGAAGAAAAACAAGAAAAAGTGCTGGAGGCGGGCTGGAAGACTGCCTTTACCTTAATAGCAGAGAAAAAATTCCTGCAAAACTACCCTGGATTTCTGAATATCATGTGATCCCTTAATAACCCCTCCAGGGTGATGTAAGCTGCTTTTTAAATTAGAAAACAGGGATCCCTGGAAAGGCTAGATTTGTTTTGCAGGCCCAAAATGTTTTCTGGAGATATTTAGGATTGAGTTCACCTTACAACACAGACCCTGGAAAAACATTTATGCACAAGATATGTTCTATTTCAGTCATGCTGTAAGCATTGAAATATACAGTTCCTGAGCTTTTCCTATAGAAAAAAATAGTTTTTCTATTTTGAAATAAATGACAATTTAATAATCATATAACTCAATGAACAGTGCCCCCATCCTGGGGCAATGGTGATGGCTGGTCCAATTTGCCATCCCATGAGTAATTAGGCATTCCCACCCACATTAGGGTTTGTGTCATTCATGCCCACTGCTCCTTCTGTCATTCACAGATCATCGTTATTTGTCATGAAGATGTCATTATCTGCATCCTGGGCTGCATCAAAAGAGGACTGACCAGCAGAGGTGAATCTTCCCCTCTACTCCATTCTCATGAGACCTCACTGGCAGTACTGTGTCCAGCTCTGGGGTTCTCAGCACAGGATGGACATGGAGAAAGTCCAGAGGAGGGCCACAGAGATGACCAGAAGAATGGAGCACCTCTCTGACTAAAACAGGCTGAGAAAGGTGAAGTTGTTCAGCCTTGATAAGAGAAGGCTCCATAAAGACTCCACAAACTGTGGCCTTCCAGTACTTAAAGGGAAGAGCAACTTTTTTACACCAGCAAATAGTAATAGGACAAGGGGGAATAGGAGGAGGGAGATTTAGATTTTGTTAGGAAGAAATCCTTTCCTCAGAGGGTACTCACACACTGGAACAGGCTGCCTAGAGAATTTGTGGATGCCCATCCTGGGAAGTGGTCAGGGCCAGGCTGGATGGGGCCCTAGGCAAGCTGGTCTAGTGTGAGATGCCCCTGCCTTTGGTAGGAGGGATGGAACCAGATGAGCTTTAAGGTCTCTTTCAACTCAAGCCATTCTATGATTCTATGATGAAAAATACCAAATAAATTTAGGAATTAAATTAGCCTACTGTGCCTAAAATATTTTAATTATTTCATGTTCAGAGGACAGAAATTTCCTTTAATTAAGATATTTATTTATGAGATTATATAAATTCTTTACTATCTGTTCATAAAGGTTTGAATGGAATGTATAATATAGATAATGTATATTATAGCCTCTCAGATATATAATCAGATTTATTGATTTATATATCTATATATCTCTATATATTGATTTATATCTATATATATAGTGAGATAAATTGGTAAGTTCATTTATTGAGTAAAAATGTGTAACAATAATGCCTAGGATTAGGAAAAATAGGGAAGTGTTGAATGAAACTTTATATTATTTTATTCTACGATTTTATAAAAATTAAAGACTTGTAAACATATATCCAGTTCACAAACAACAATAAACTTAGCTAGACCTTTTCACTCTTTGCTTACATAGGGACCTTTTGTTACGATTTCCAAATCACTCTTGACATCTCTTCCTCTCTGTAATTACCTCCAAGTATCATTCACTACTAGTGCTTTCAGAATTTTCTCTTCACATTTTATTTCAATTTGTTTCTAAGTATCATGGGTTGGCACAGTTTTGTTTTCTGGTTATAGAGAAATGTGAAATGTTTTTCCCTGCCAGGACCGTAGAGTGGTTGTGGGGGAGGGAGAACAAGGACCGATCAGAAAGCTAGCCAAGATATTGGCAGCTAGTTTGACCAATAAGGATGTCAATGCAACTTTGCAAAGGACATTTAAAACTAATCTGCTGCTGATCGGTCCCTCTCTCGCTTTGGAATCAGCCCGGAGGTAACATTGTGGGCGGCGGGCCGGCCCAGGTCGGGCCTTGCTGCCACTCTAGGCGGCCCAGCTGGGTCTCCGAGGGCCGCTGCCTGCACAGGGAGGGAGCAGCCTGGGCCGGCTGAGCTCATTCCCCGGCTTGCTGGCAGGGAAGAAATCAGCTGCAGTTCAGCAGTGCTGACCACGTGCTCAGACTGCAGCAGAAAGGGCCAAAACATGGCCCAGCTTAATCGCTGCTGGCAGCGGAGAAAGAAAGCCTGCAGCTCCATAACAACTCTGAGCTGAACCGCCCTGGATGAGACCGAGGGGTGGAAAAACGGGCATCTACCAGCTTCCTCGATCAGCACAGCTTTGCATTTTCTTCAGCTCCTGCAGCCCAGGGCTTGCGTGTGGCTCTTGCAGGCCTGGGCGGATTTAACCCTTTCCTAGCAATATGGAGCTTTTAAAGCACAACTCTTCCTTGTGAGAAAGAAGAAAGAAAACACAGGGTACGTGGAACAGACACCGAATGAAGTCAGTTAGATTACAAGTGAAAGAATGAATGATATTGAAATAGGATTGAAGAAGTGGACATTTTCAACTGGACTTCTCTAGGGTAAATGATGGGGAGATGGACTGTTGATTGCAGCATCTTAGTGTTGGGTAGAATGCTAGTCTAATCAAAATTGAGGACTGATGTGTTTGAGATTTAATTGAGAACTTTAAAGCCCCCGCTCCTGAGTTAAAAGGAGGTCTCAGCCTTTGAGACAAAGATGATTTTAAACTAAAAGAAGTATTTGTAAATAGTACTGCAGATACACTGAGAAGCCTTGCTGATAGAACACCACAGTCTGCAAAAACTCTGGGCAGTAGCAGACATTGGGAGCACTGGACTACTTTTGTCTTGTGGCAAACGTCTTCATAAAAATCCTTAGAGAGACTCTTCTCCTAAAGTAATGAGTGATTATGTTTAAATAGTGAAACTGACTGAAAATCTCAAATTTTGTCTTTCTACGTTGTTTAATAAGAAAGTTAATAGTTTGTAACGGGAGAAAAGGGTGTTTTAAGGTGTTATTCTGTTTTAGTTTAAGTCTTCTTTTTCTCAACATTTTTTTTTCATTCCTTTAGTGTGTGTTAATAAAACTATTTTTTTTTATTTTTAAGCTTAAGCCTGTTTTGTTGGGTTTTTTTCTCCTAATCTCTCCCTCCCACAGAAAAAGAATAAATACTAAAACCTCCACATTAATTGGTGTTTCCGCCCAGTTTCATTAAATTAAACTAAATTAAATTGCGACCATTACACTAAGATTAAAGTACTACAGTATTTTACAGTATTCTGAATTGTATTACCATATCTCCTCCCCATGTTTCTAACAGATATAAAGCCTTTTCTCACAATCCCCACTAGTATTTTCATTTCTTCCTAATATATTGTTAAACTCCAAGTTTCATGAAGTACATTATTTTCTTTGTTAAATCTTTTTCTTTGTTTGTAAGTTCAAATATGAATTTATGCATATTTCAGTACACTATTGATATGATTTTATAGTTTCCATATAGACTCCAGTCCACCTTTAAATGTGCTAAAACCTAAACAAATATGAATTAAGTTTTATAGAAATATGAGGAATATCCAAAACGTCTCATTTAATACTTCTGTTTACCCATTTTACAACTCATCCCCCAAAAAGCTGTGTATTGTTTATAGTATTAAAATTAAGTAAAACCCAGAATGCCATTATAATTAATAATATTTTGTTATTTTCACACAGTGATATCCTTTCAGGGTCTTTTAATATTTTACTAATCTAGAAATTGGATTCTTAGAAGACTAATTTAACTAATTTATTTAAATAATAGAAGGTGATTATACTATCATGTGTTCTTTACTTTAATAGTCTATAATACACATTCCCTGTAACACTGTATTCCTGCATATTCTTATTTCTCACATATGACCCTATTTCTTGTTTGTCAATTCCTCCCTACTTTTTAATTGTTCTACCATCACCCTTAATTTCTCATTTCTAAAAAGAAGCTTTTTAACTCAGATATTTAAAATAAGATTATTATCATCCCTTTCAGTCCTTTCGCTATTTGATTTTTCCCTATGATGTTGTTAGAAAATCCTTAGTATCTTATCCCCTTTGGCTAGCATTAATCCATTTCTCTTTTTATACTGCCTTATCTTTGCCCTACAAGCTTTAACTTCGAATATTTTTGTCTGGCTGCCTCTTCTCTTTCCCCTTTCCAGAACACTATTCAATAGTGATTGCTTATCTTGTCTTTCAGTGCCAGAAGCTACCAACAGCACAGTACAGCTGTGACATATCACAAGCAAAAGGGAAGGCACACAAACATGCCTCACTTTGTGAGAATGATGGAAAATACTCTAAAAAACTAATAATATTTTTGTTTTTAATGCAACATCTTGGTATCACTCCACCTAACTTTCTAAATACGACACCGTTCCAAAAATCTATACATTACGGATGACTCAGCCATAATTATTTTTGCAAAACTGTCTCTAGAATGTTTTATCAGCTGTTCTTCAGGTTTACTATTTTGGCCATTCTGTACACTGTCATTGTGCTTTAGGTAATTTTTCTAATAATTAGGATACTAAAACCTGAAGCATGATAAAGAATAACTGAAAAAAAACCGTAACAGTGACTGACAGAAATAACAAAATTTATTGCCAACATACACACTAGATTCGATTATGGGTCTGGTTATTTGCTGAATCCTAACATACGTAAAAACTATTAGGGATCAAAAAACCTCACCATGAACCAAAGAGAAGACTGAAATAAAATATACAACTCAATTAGTTTCACCCTGAGCAAGGGATTGGACTACATGACCATCAAAACCCTTCATACCTAAATTTTGCTATGTGTCTATTTCAGGTAATTTAAAAAATATTTTTCAATCTATTCACAAAATAGTCTACAAGTAAAATTTTTGCCTTAAGGTACCAACCTTAAGATCTCTTCAGTTTATCACTGCATCTGGTAATATGAAAACAGTGAACTACTCTCAAACATCTTAACATGAATTCATATATTAAAATATCTCAGCCATATGCTTGAAAACTTAAACTCTTGTTTTCTCTGAGTGCTCAATACCTGAACACTGTGCACCATATCACATCAGAGGAATGGTAAAATAGAACTAAATCATGATAATGGACTCTTAACTTAGGTGATCTTCCAGGGTTTGCCATCAGTTCTAGATGCTCACTTGCAATAAAAAATGTCCAGCTAACTGTTTTCACCCAGCTGATGCTGTAAATCTTTCAAGCTTCCAACCTGACTTATCACTGTTTTCCAGAGGTTACCCAATTCTAACTTCCATTCAGAGCAGAATCTAAAAAACACCACCACCACCAAAAGAAAAACCAAACCAACCAACCAACCAACCAACAAACAAAAAACCCAAAACCAAAAAAAAACCCCCACAACCCCCAAAGTCCTCTAAAAATCCCCCAAATCCAACCCCCCCCGAACCCCCCTAAAAAACCAACTCTGCAACCAAAAAAAAAAAAAAGGTTCCCAAAAGTAAAGTTGCTATGTTTATGAACATTTTGGTTTTCTGAATGGAGAAATAGAACAAGTACTGAGATGGCTGGTAGCCTCCAATACCATGATCCTCTTGTTCTCATAAATGTATCAGACTTATTGGTGGAGGCATAAATTGCCTTTTGATCACTGTATATCAACAATTTAGGCAAAAATATAGGAAACAATCTAATGCACATATAAAGGAGTAAGACAGACAAAAAATTCAGGGAAAAGTAAATTTAATTTAATGGCATTAGGATATCTGTTTAAACATTTTAACAGCATATTTCTCAGTGAGTTGGCATTGATTTTTTACAGGTCACCATGGATTTGTACATTAATGGAACACATAATTGTTAGAACTATACAACTGAGTTCTGTGCGGCTGTGCTTAGCATGTGTGTGCTTACCATGTGTCTAATCAGTGATGTACACAGAAATGAAATTTCTTGGGAAACAGATATGTGCACTCAAAGGTTGTAGAGGACACCTGTGTGGACAAAGACATTTATGTATGGTATCTGGCCAGAGTTCAAGATCCATTCTACTAAATATTCACCTGGGAGAACTAAGGTGACTTTATGTGTGGCAATGTGTCAGAGACAGCATGACTAAAAAAAGGGAGGGGTAATTTATAGCATCTTCTTGAATAAAAACCAAGCAGATATTCAGTAATAAAAATGAAGATTAACTGAATAAAGACAGCTCTGAGCACAAGCTGCCAGTCAAAAGCACATAGATGTAACACTGGCCTGAAAAGGTCATCAGTCCATCTGTTTCTTTGGCAGAGGTGACAACCAGTCCACATGGAATACTCTCTCCTAACGCTATTTAACATTTCATAATCCTCAAACCAAACAGAGCCAATCCCATAAAAATCCAGGGGACAATGTAAATAATTTCTATGGTATTGCCCACAATGGGCTTGAAGGATCACAGATACTATTCTATGGTAAAAAAAAGGGACTGATTTCAACAGTCTCTAATCACCTAGGTTCTCCAAATGAAATTTTAAATGATGCCTCTATGTAGACAATTATACCAATTTCTCTGAGCTCATAGTGAGTTTTACTATAAATAATTAAAACCAGAAAACCTACAACATACATTGAACTATTTGTTTTAATCGTGTCATTTGTTGTCCTTTTTTACTCACAAATGAAAGTATTTCCATGCTGTTTATAATTCATGTGATTTCAAAGACTTATGTTGCTTAGATTAAGGTATTGTCAGATTTGAGTAGACCACAGTGCATTTACCCACAACAGATTTACTAAAAATGTAGTAATTACTTGTGATAGTGAAACAACTGCAGTAAGAAAGTAAAACCTTGATTAAATAACACCTGTATTTTTGACTTCCTCTAATGACTGATTAGCTTGTAACTGTGCTTCTATATCAACACAGAAATTAATGATTGCTATAAAAAATCTAGAAATTTCACTGTGAATTTCAATTTTAAGAGAGTGTGTGGTTCTTCCCAGTAGTTCTTGTGTTTAAGCGGATAAGCACCCAAAACCAAAGAACATGAAAGACTCCATGACTAACCTTCTTTCCTTCAATTCCACTGATATCAGAAGACATTAAATACTAACACAAGCAAGGCTTGACAAGCAACATCATAAAAATCTTCAAGGCTATTGCAAATGGATTAACTCACAACATTTGTACATTGTCTAGATACCTGCTAAAAGAGGGTTGAGCAGAATTGAATGCTGCATTTCAAGCAAAGTGGTGCAGATGACCTGAAATTAGCTCCTGAAGAGACTAATGTGGGGACATTACTGTTCCCAGTGGCCCAGATAAAACATTCCAAGACTGCACACTGAACTTTTTTCCCCCCTATGAGCTGGGTCAGGGACCTAGGTGAACACATGAGTCTGCAGTGTGACAGAAGAAGGCACATGACCTGCTGTTGACCAAACCTCCACATGCTCTTGGGCAATGTTATATACCTGAGAGAATATTGAGCTGACCCCAAAGACTTTTTGCTTTCTTAGAAAAATACCAGCCACGGAAAAAGATGGAATACACCCTTCAAATATAAGCATGCTACTCAAAGTAAGTGTCTCTTCAGGAGGAGGAGTTGCATGTTTGTGGTTATACTTAGCCTGAAATTTAAGCCCTTGCTTTCACTAGTAGGCAAAGGGCTTGAGTTAAGTGTCAGTAGTTTCTGGAACTCCTGTGAAACTACAGCACTTCAAGAAATAAGAAAGTGGGATTTATGGGGTCAGCAGAAGCAACTCAAAGGAAACCACAATATGTACTGGAGGCTGAAGTGATTGCTGACCAAGGTAACACTAGGCTGTGGGACACACGCATTTAATTCACACCCCAGCTTAGCCCGCTGCGATTTGGTTGCCTGCCTACACTCTACCAGTACAGCAGTAATAGGCCTTGCAGAAATGAATGAGGCATGGGCTGGAAGGCATATCGTGTCTTTCGTGACTGAAATCTTTTTTGTGCATAAAACCAATGGAGAAAACCAGTAGAAGCAGACAGCAGAGGGTAATGGGAGAAAAGAAACAGATTTGCTGAGAATCTGTAACACAGATCATGAGAACACAGATCAGAGGAATCATGGGCATAAAGCTGAGAATACTGGACTCTTCAGTGACTTCAACTGGTTGTGTGACTGGAGCAATGAGGAAAAAAATCAGTGGATTAAATACAGGGCTTCTATGACTTTATCCAAGTCTGTGCACTTCTCTGGCTAGCTGAAATAAGAGCGTTTTTTGTTTTGTTTTCAGGGTTTATTCATTTGTAATTCCTACGAAGCTTCTGCGTTTGTTTACTTCACCTGTTTTATGCTCCAGATGTGTTAAACTGTATGCTTAGAGTACTAATAAGACTGGAGCTCTGTGAAAGTGCAAGCTTCTGGGAAATCTGAGGGTTTAGCTGAAAGAGTAATGTAAAGAGCTAACGATATAGACACAAGACAAAACACAGGGAGACCAAAGGGGGAAAAATAATTAAAAAATACATGCTTAGAGCCAGTAAAATTTCAAGGGAAACTTAAGTATGCATAAACCTCATGTTAGGAGCTGCAAACCAAGAAGCATGCTCACTATTTAGGTCCATCAGGTGATGCGTCGTGAGGCCGCGGTGATCGTCATCCAGGGAGGTTACAACCACCAGCAGGGAAACAGACAAGACAAGTCTTTGTTGTAAGCACGAGAATCCTTTTATTCCCCCCTACCCTGGGCCAGGGAGGGGATGAGAGCGAAGAGGGGTGAAGACGAAGAGCACGAGCAAGGGCAGACTTGTGGGTTTTATCGGGTATTTTAGGGGAGGAGTCTTAGGTTTTAGGTCAAAGGAGGGAGATCAGATTTCAGCCTCCTCAAAGCAGGACTTCACAATCGGGGCAACGTGACAATTTCTAATAGAGAACTACAAGTTACAAATACCAAATATGCTAAAATGGACTTTGTGGCCTGAGGATCTGTCTTATGACAGGAACAGTGTGTGATCATCCTTCAAGTAAGCATGCACATAATGTATTCCCTGATCAACACAGGACTTTGTGTCTTCGCCAGCACATCACTGCTACCATGAGCAATGTGCGTCTGCCAAAGAAACAAAGAATACCGGGAGTCTTTTTAACTCCACGCCAAAAGGATCCCTGTCCTGAAATGGCAGAATTCCTGACTACATCACAGTACTAGACACAATCTTGGTGTCATATCGCAATAGTGTCTTTTAATAGAAGAGATTTAGCCTCTCCAGTATTTTTTTGTAAAGACATCTCCTCTACCCTCTGTCTATTCACTATTGTTTCATTTATTTAATGCATTTTGAATTAATCCACATTAAAAAAACCAAACCTTCTAATTTTTCATCTTTTAAGTGAATTTGAAATCTAATTTTCTCTGTGTAAATATCTGCATAGACTTCAGAATACAAATGTGATTCTCCCTAATTTGCCAAAAAAAATCACCTTTCATTAATAGTATTTGCCTTTATAATGTACAAAGACTGTAAGCAGTCATGACGCATAAGCTCAGGACTTGTAGTGAAAACTGAGCTGTGATGAAAGACTGGTCAAGACTTCTAAATTCTTGGTTGGAATCAGACACATTACAAAGACCTATGTTAAAAGAGCTATGCAATTCACATCATTCTGTACTACTAGCAAAATAACTTGCATTTTTTGAGATCAATCTTAGCCAGAATAATAGCAGCCAGATCTTTGAAAATATCCACATTTATTTTAATGTAAAATTATTTTCTATGACTTTCTATACCCATTTGTTTGAAGTGAAATACTGAGGTTGAAGTATACATGCAATAGAAAACAAATCTTAGGTAAGTAAAAAATAATTTGAAATTATGTCACAGCATTACTGCAAGATACTCAAGATTTTTTTTTAAATGGCAGTTACTAATCTCTGAAACCTAATAATTGCTCTACAACATTTCTGTAGATCACTAAAACATCTTGCATGCTTCTTTTGAAGTTCTCACCTCATGACATCTGAGTAAGTGACAAATTCTATTGTTAGGATGATCTTCCTGTTGTATTTTTTTGATAACTTCTACTGTGCATCCTAACATCCTTTAGGGGCATATATTTTTCTGCAGTTCATATTGTAATAAATATTATCTTCCAATACTTCATAATTTAATGACCTCTTCTTATGTTGAACTCCCTGACAGTGGCTGTCATCTCAAATGACTGTCAACTTTGTGTTCAGACACATATTCTAGAGATAAACTTACACAAAAACTAGAAGAAAAAAGCATCTATTTCTACAGCAGTTGTCAGTCATAGTCAAACATCAACCAACTGTTCCTAAAGAAATTCTTATTTTTATCCAGATGTGTCTAGTGTGATACCATTTATCAAATATAAATCAATGATGTGACACTACTTCTTTTTTTTTCTTTCTTTCTTTTTTAAATGTAGCAAAAAATGATGCAAGTTTTAGAATGCTAAAATCTTGCAGCAAATTCCATTTTCTGGACATATGCAACCATCAACAAAAAGGGGGAAAAAAGTGAATGATGATAACCAGTGCCATTCTTCATTATTCTAAATGCATTTTAGTTTAGCTCTGTATCGCAATAGATACAGCACCACAATTGCCATTAAAAGGCCTCAGGACATGTCAAGTATTGTCTGAACTTGTTTTGTTCTTCCTGGAGCTTTGTTCAGTTTGTTTAATGATCAGACAGTTATTGCTCAATTTGTTTAACTTTTGCTTATCTTTGTAGAACCATATTCTTTTTACAGAATGTAGCAATAAACAGTTGTTCTGTACAGAAGGATGTACCTATTTTACCCCAGCAAAACGGTGCAGTGCAGAGGAGCACAGTGCTGGCAAACAGCATGCTTTGAGAGCAGAGGTGTCCCAGCAGGACACAGTGGGTGCAGGACAGGGGAGCACAGGTCTGGAAGGGCCAGTGAAAGGCAAAAGATGGCTTTGGGGATCCCAGAGCTAATGAATAATACACTGATGATCACCTAAAACAGTGTAAATCTGGGAACTAGACAAAACTGTGTTCCATGAAAAAAAAAGGCAAAGAATATTTATTGAACTTACATAAGGCAATCCATATATAGTAAATTAATTGTTATTATTGATATTGATTTGATTGCAATGTATTATTGTTGATGGGATTAATTTCTAATAATATTTAGAGAAATATTTTTTTAATAACAAAATAATGGTTTCCTGTTCTAATATTGATTCAGGAACCCACATCTCCAATTGAGAGCATTTACCAGCAAACCTGCTTTTAATTAAATCCCATTTACACAAATAATGATGTTGATTCAATGAGTTTATGTAGAAATGAACACAGAAGCAGGAATTTAGTAATGTCTGAAAAATATTTAGATGCTACATCCTAGCACGCTTGGATACCCTGTCATGTCCTATTTATTTTAGAAATGCAGTTATTGTAAAGTTACTGTACATATAATGTGACCAGACTAGGAGCTATTTTTTGCAACAATTCAGATTTCACATCAACAAAAATCCATTATCCAACAGCTTAAAAACATGAAGTAGTAGATAAGTGTCAGAGTCCTTCATTCTCTTCATCTATTTCATCTGCAAAGCAACCAATAAACTCCCACGTTCTCTTCCACCACCAGAAAATACTCAGGGAAAACGTGGATTTGATTTTCATCAGAACCATAAGGGGAAAAAAGACTTTCAGGTTTAACAGTAATGACATAATCTATATATGCTAAGTAACAGTGTGACACTGATTGCCAAGCAAAACTTTGACGTACATATCCTCATAATATTACCAGAATGCAGGACAGTACAATTATAACAACAGAGAAAGGAACATCAAAAATCATTTACAAAAGAAATCAAGTAAGTTTACATGACTCATCATTACTTTCAAGACCCACATTGAAAATTAGGGCCTCCAAAATGTTCATCCCAGGGCAGCCCACACCTGCTGGTGTTTAAGAACCTTGAGGCAACCTGAGCAAGGTGCACACAAGGGTCTGGGTGTTGCCTCACTGTGCGAAGTAGCAAACCCCTGAGCAGAGTTATTCCAAAAGGTGGTCTTGTATCATACCAGTTTGACCTAACTTTGCACAAGACACAACCAGAGATGGCATCCTGTTTTTATAAGGGCACCTTCCTTTTATAATCTTCTGTGTATAAACCGTCAACCCAGACCTGACTGTCCTGTAAACAATTGCAGCACTTACAGCACCTGGCTCTGCATCTCAGAAGGTTCTGTCAGGTAAAGGAATAGAAGTATTGTTGATTTTTCCCAGTTATGAAGCTGCTCCAATTTTTATGAAAATATTAAAAAATCAGTGAATACATAATTGAAAATTCATTTACAAGAGAGGAAAACACTGGTTCCAGAGCAGGCATCAATTATTTTTAGGTACATTAAACTCTCCCAGGACAATAACCATGAAACTTTTCTGAGCATAATTCTGCTTCAAGAGTTATAACCAGTATTTTTGCATTTATGAACCCAAACAGCATAATCCACTGAAGTCCTATGGCCCCATACATAACTCTCACAAACGTTATCAGTTTCTGGGATTAGCTAATATCCCAGCCTTGGCAAATTCCTCTCTTCCAAGGAGAGTGGAACTTCATGATACTCTGTATTACTAGTGAATTCCTATACATGTGATGCCGACAGACAAGCTGGACAAGGCTGTGTACTCTCATTACTCCTGCAGCGCTGAACGTATTCCTTCTTCTCCTTTGTCAGCGTGAAGCACATCTATCAACCTTCAAACACACCAGTATGGAGTATCTGTATGTTTGCCAGTTACTGCAGATATTGGCCAATGCCACAGAACAAACAAAACACTTCCAAGGATAAAAACACAACTTGTTACAGCTCAAGCTGAAGTGCTCAGCTTTGCAGACAATTGAAATTTTCTATGTGTACAGCACAGAAGGGATGAAAAGAATAGGGTAAAGGAGCAAACACTATTTAAAAAAACAAAACAAAACAAAAAAAAAAACCATTTAGGATTCAAATAAATATTTCATATGAAATATTCAGACTTAAGATCTTCCAAAAGCCTTTCAGGAAAATGTATTCTTGCACGAAGCAATACTTTTTTTCATAACCAATAAACACCACGAATTAGATTCTCTGATTTTTTAACCTGTAATTTAAACTCGTTCTAGCTGCACTACTGGAATGAGCTACGAAGGCTTTGCCGAATTATCTCCAAGCACTCTGTGCGCACTTTCATAGTGATCTGCACCACTCTTGAATCGCCAGTGGGAAGCCCTGGATAAACATGTATCTTGGACTCTGTTTTGAAGGATCTGCCAGTAATATTGTAATTAAACATGGTGCAACTGCCTAGAAACACAGTATTATGTAATTGGCTGCCAACCTGTTGAAATGAGCAGGCAAGGGTAACATATATCGACCACTTTTTGATAGACTTTTTTACCTAAGCAAATTTAAACTGAACCAGCATTGTGGCTTCTCTCCAACTTTTTTTTGTGCCACGTTTGGGTTCCAATGGAAGTTTATCTGGGTCATTATAGTACGCTTGCCCAACATCAAGATCATATATCGAAACACCTAAGGTGAACAGTTTTCTACTTTTCTACTGACGTGACTCATTAAAGGGAAAGCAATAAAGCCACAATGGGGCCTTAGATTCTCACAAGCAACTTGTTATAGCGTACCTCAGCTGGTGACAATGGTCAACAAATTCCTACTTAACATAAGGAATGTATGTGTATCCCTACATAGTAGTAGTATAGTAGTAATAATAATAATAATAGTAATAATAATAATTATTATTGTTGTTATTATTATAATTATAAGAATTATAAGAATAATTATGTAGGTGCATCCCTAGGTAACTGACAAGCTAGCAGTACATGAAGAACAAGTACCAGTCAGCTCCCAAAATGCTTCACATCTCCTGAAGAATTAAAGAGCAAATTAGTGAAAATTGCCCAAAAGTGGGTAACATGTTCACCCCATTGTCAACAATTTTCTATCAGACTACCAGTAAATGGATGCTATTCAGATTTTAATTTTTATTTTTGTTGTTTCTGCCATTTCTAGGAGATATAAATAAAATTTTGACTTAATTACTGAAAATAGCTTGCTTCCATATTTCAGCTGCACACATTTTCAACACCATCAAAGAAATACTAATTTGAGTGCATCATATGCCTTTTTTTCCTTCCAGATAAGGAAAAAGAAACTGAAATAAAGCATACAGAGACAAACTAACCAGCTAAAACTGAAAGAAAGGCAGCAAGAAATTACATAACTGAATTTTCTTGAAAGTACATCTGATTTGCTCCACCAAGTGTCAAGGATGGTTTCAAAAGTAAAGCTACCTGGGGAAAAATTATAAATAAAAATTATTAAATAATTTGCTTTTGGTAGTAAAAACACATTATTACTGTTTCACACATCTTTTGTGGGGTCTATACTAATTTGTGTTTAGACCAAATTATATCGATAGAATAGGGAATTTGTGTTGAGCAAGGACAGTAACTTGGCCTTTGCAGAGCAAATTAACACCGTGGATCTTGTACGCTGTTGTTATTGTTTTTATTAATTCTGATGGTGGCTAGTCCATCAGAAAACTGTGTCAGTAATTTGACAAAAACTTTATTTATAACTTCCCTAAAAGATTAACAAAACTGAGAATGACTTTGAAAAATTTGACTGTCTTCCTCTTGAGATTAAACTAACATCAGAAAGGACTGAAACTCTGAAATATTCATAAATCAGTGATGCATAATTTGTAAATTTTTATTTTATATCATGTACAACTTTCTCTGTCCTAAAGAGCATTTTACATTTCTTGTTAACAGTGAATGCAAACAATGCTCAGTGGAATTCTGCGGTGACCTTTGTTTTATTACAATTACTGCATATTTATAAACTAACAACTAAACTCCAGTTTGAGAGCTACAACAACTTTGAGTTGGAATCCTTTGATAAAACACAACTGAATAAACTTCATAAATTTAATTCCCTAAGAAGAGAAAAAGAAAGTCTCCTCTGAAAATTCCTCTGTGTGTACCCACACACAAAGCAGATTCTTCCACGCTTTTGCAAGCAGAAAACTAAACAAAACAGCAATATGGACAGATTTGAACAGAAGAGGATAAATTGCTTTAAAAAGAGCACAGGAGAACAGATTGATTGTAAAACATCATATAATCACTGTATCGTATAAACACATAAGATAGAAATACGTAGGTATAGACCACTTCATAATAATAAAAAATGCAGTACCTGTGTTATGTCATAATATAATTCCACGTAATGTCACTTAGACTTAACAACTGGAATCCTGCTGTGTAAGCAGAATCTACATCAACTTCTGCTAATGGCTGTTCTATACTGGAACATTTCCACATTTGTCAAAAGCACAAGAAAATCAGAGGGCAAGGTCCAAAATACAGTGAACATGTTGTGGACCTTTTCCACCCAGACAAAGGGTAATTGGAAAAATTTGAGGACAAAAGGCACAGCCTACCAGTACAAGAAAAGCCAACAAAGAAGACATGACTAGTGTGAAATACCTGATGATATAGAACTCAGTATTATCAAGCACTTGTTCACTGGAGGCAGTATCAAGACAGTTTGAATTCTGTTCCTAATTTGGATATTTGCTTTGACTTCATTCTGAACATTTGATTTGTTTCTATACCTTGCCCATTCCTGCGTTTCTTAAGAGTGGAGGTTTGTAGCAGCATTTATGCCCAGCTGAGAGCAAGTATTCCAATGTCTGAGTGCAATAATGTACACAAACAGAGGTTTAATTGAAGTAAAAGTAACAGGTTGAGTAACTAAAATCCTGGTTTGGGTTATAACATACTATTCAGCTGAAGCCATGAATGTTTTAAACAAGCAGTGAGTTGATAAAAAAACTACTGTTCAAAACCTATGCAGGACACCTGTGATCCCTCCTAAAGCAAACATTAGACTGAATCCAGCTGATTTTTCCCAAAAAACAATATGCCATCTCATTAGTGTGTGAGAAGTGCTGAACGCAATATTGACAGAAACTGATACCAAAGAAATTACCACCTGGAGAGAGAGATAGAAGTATATTTACTAATACTAATAAAGTATTTAAATAACTGGAAGCAAAGCCATTTATATAGCCTTTTTTGTATCATGAAGGAAATGGTCTGGGTATTTTCCTTTTTCAAACCATCACACAATTCACTTATAGATTGATCCAAATCCCACTGAATTCCATACACATACATGAAGTGCTGATCACTTTTGCATACAAACTTCCAAACTTTACATCAAAACAAGAATCTTCAAAGTTTACTGAAGTAAATCAGGTGGAAATAATCAATACAGCACAAACTAAAGTACAGTCATTACTGACAATCATATTATTTAAAATAAAGGTAAGGCTTATTGATTAAAGGAGGCACTGATCATTAATGCTTCTTCTACAGGGCACTGCTTCAAAAAAAAAATTGAAATCAAACCCACATGACTGTGATAAAGCACCCTATTATGAGTGGTGCAGAATGACTCAAATAGGTACTAGAAGTAAGAAGCTTTAAGGTGATCATTTTCTTCTAGCAAAGTAAGTCAAAATAGGGCATATTATGTAGCACATGGGAATCCATAATAGATTTTAAAATATTTCCTTCTATGGGGCACCAGACTCACAAACGTGACCTCTTTAACTGATTCTATTAATGTTTCTATGATGGCTTTGGCATTGAGCATTTTAGCAGGAACAGTACTTAGGGGGAAAAAAAAAATTAAAGTGAAATTCTTTTTCTTTGAAGTACAGATTTTCACAGAGATCAAACTGCTCATCACAGTATAATAACAAAACTGTTTAGAACTGCTCATAACCTGCATGGTTAGTTAACCACTTATTCCAGTATATCAGTTTAAAGTTTTTAAACAATAGTTTGGAAAACATAATGAAAAATACCCTTCACAAAAAATTCAAAAGTGTGTTTTCCCTTAGTGCTCATCCACTTTTGTCCCCTTGAACTCATGAATAAAAGGTCCACTGCAAGCAGGATATAAAAATTATTAAGCCTCTTTCAACTATGTTACTCTACTCATTCAATATTTTGGACAACTGTTTTATTATTGATTTTCTAAATATTACTTTAGCCTCAAGTAGTTGTTGCTCACTAAATATTAAACATTCCTGTCAAAGTATATGGTTGTTAGACTCCATTTTGTAATTTTTGATCTTACTAGACAAATCCTTCACTGATTTAACAGTTTTAATCCTGTGATGGAGCCATGATATGACATGGTATTACTGACTATGACTGTCTGACTAGGGATGTCCAGCCTACTCATTGAGCTAGTGACCTCTGGGTATGTGATGAATATTATGAATTCATCTCAAATGTGTGCAACAGGATGTGGGCATTCATGGAATAGCATATAGATAAATGCATACATGTCAAGAAAATTCTACAAAATCATCTGCATCTTACATGTTACTATTATTCAACAGTATTTACATAAATTACTATTTTAAAGACACATCTATTACAGTAAATCTTCTGTTAAGATTTCTGTGTTGTTTTGTTTTTGAAATCAGGAAAAAAAAAGTTGCTTAATACTGAGATGCTCTTAGAATTTCTGACAAAGTAGATCAATGCTACATTTCTAGCATAATAAAATATCACTACTAAAAATATTTTAGACCATCTGAAGACAAGATACAAGATTAAGCCTCCAAATACTGAGATTTAATAAATGTGAACATCTCTTCTTCTGTCGGATATAAATAACAGGACAAAGAATTATTTCCATTCTTTCAGGAGGAATCCTGTCAGATGTGTAAACACAATAGGAAACTCTCTACAGTTTCTGTCTAAGTAACTATTACAAAGCCCCACAATAATATCATGGCCACAATAAGAAAAAAGGGGTGTTGGATTCTCTCCTGGATTGACTACATACCAAGTCTTTGTATGTCTACTAGACTTGGAACTGAGCCCTGTCTTATTGACAGAGAAACTTCATAACATACTTCAGTCACAGCACTGAAGATCAAGAGGACAAATTCCCCACAGCTCTTAAATTTAGGACCCCGCCAAAGTATTAATTGAGATCTATTTGCCAGTGCTTTGTTCCAGGGTAAGCATCTCAAATATAAGGCCACAGAAAAGGATATAGATACAAGGAAACTGGGTCTAAGTGAAACAGTAGCCATTTTCAATATTTCTTTAATCAGTGATACCACGGATGAACTTCCTACAGAATAAAAGATGAATAAACCACATATTTCCAAACCATTTTATTAAAAAGCAATAGTTACAGCTTCTACTTTTTTTGACCTAGATCCTTTCATTGTTCAACACTTCAGCACATTTAGAAACACAATGATCCATTGTATACTTGTCATGTCTTGTAAAATGCAACACTTCTTAAAAAGGAAAAATACTGACTTTCATCCATTTTCCTAAGCCATTTATCATATTCAAAATTGTAAAAATCTTCAGAGGTTCAAAATAGAAACAGTTGGCTCTAATCTAAATGCTCTCTATTTACATAGGGGTTCTAAAATGGGACTAGAAATAGTTTTGGGAAAAGATCTTACATTTCATACAGTCAAGCTTGATGAAAGCAAATCTGATGGATGAGAAGGTTTGCATAATACTTAGAAAGCTGTCAGGTCTTTGCAATTCCTTTCCAAAAGTCACTTCTAGGCAATGTCAGTACAAAACCTCAAAATAATGCACAAGTTCATAAAACACAGCCTTACCAAATCTAGAGCACTCTCTCAATAGTAAACCCCATTTCCCTTAAAACTCAACTTATACTAGCAAAATTGTACTTTCGGTGGCCACTATGAACCCTAATAACCATTTCTAAGTTATTGGTCTACCCTATTTATGCTACCTGCACCAATCTAATTTGAACTAGATTGTCTGTGAAAAAAAATTTGTATTTCTTGCCTTAATGTTCGCTGACAGAAGTGATGAACTGCATCACGTTTGTAGCAACAATCTTCTACATTTTGATCCCTCAGTAAGGCTTTGACCTGAAGCACAAACCAGCGTTTAACATACAGATACACCTGACTGATGTGCCTAATGAATGTGACTGTATCTACAGAAAACGAAGACTCAACACAGCTCTCTTGCATATTTTTAGCCTTCTGAGGAAAGGGGAAAAATGCTTTAGACACTGAGTGGAAAACAAAAAGCTTAGTGCTAACTGAGAAGTACTGTGAGGCTTAATTTGCAAACTGATTATAACTTTGAGTAAAAATCTGATTAACAATTTCAAAGTGCATTAAAGCAATTAAATAGAATATTGAAGTAATTCTAATACTATAAAAAATTTCAATACAAAGCTGGCCCCACTAAATAGAGTGGAAAAACAAGCAAATCAAACCTTCCACCTGCCAAATGCAATTTCCACCCTCTCTAACAATACCATTTCTCAAGCTCATATGCAGGAAAACCCAAGAGTAGGGGTTTTAAAAGAAGAATTAAAACATGTCTGAAATTGGAAGCAAAACATGCTGAAAACATGTTTCGAAATTTAAGGGGAAAAAAAAAAAAAAAAATCTTGCCCTAAGCTTCCTTTCAACTAAGTACATTTCTAAAACAGATGCTTTAACCTGGATACACTCATGCCCCTTGGAATTGAGTGTATTTTGGGGAAAGATGTGAGGGCCCCGGCGGCCCGCGCACCCAGCGCGCCCCAGGAGGTTGCCGGTGCCGCCGGCCGGCAGTCGGAGGCGGGGGAAGGGTGGACGCGCCTCTCCGCGCCGCTGGCCGTGCCTCCCGCGGCGCTGGGCCCGGGGGGACGCGCCCGCCCCGCCGCCGGGGCCCGCCGCACCCGCGCACCGCGGCCGCGCCTCCTGCGCGCCTTCCGCTCCGCGGCGTTCGTGCGCTCCGCCGGGGGCCGAGGCTCCCCCGTGATTCCCCTGACTCACACGGCGGAGGCTGAAGGGGCGGCAGCGGCGCCTCGCACCCCGCGCTGCGGCCGCGGACGGGCGGTGCGAGCCCCGCGCAGCCCCCGGGGCTCCCGCCCGGCTCCGCCTGCTGCGGCCGGGGCTGCCTCCGCCTCCCTGGGCGCTAATTAGCGCTAAACGATGTTAAATACCATCCCTGCCACCGATCGAGCTTCTCTAGGAGGTTTTTGCGGCAGCCGGGCCTCCCCTGTCCGTTCTGATCCCGTGCTGCTGGGTGGCGGGAGAGCGCGGAGCCACAAGACGCTCCGAGTGTCCCACTCGCCAGCCTTCCCCTCCCCCGGCCCTGCCCTTGGCCGCTGGCACCGCGGCAGCTGGAGCAAGTTCAGCTTTTCTTCTCCCACAGCACTGGGGCTTGGCTGCCCTTAAAGAAAATCCTCTCCTAACAACGTGTCAATGTTACATTCCTCCACAAAGCAACTTCTATTAGGGGGGCTGGGAGCTTGGCACTGCCTCGCCACAGACTGAGGGCTTTGTGGCTATGCAAAAAACAAGGAGAGAGGGAACATTTCCTGCATTAAAATGCAACACCCCAGGCTCGATGATTTATCCTTCCCCTCCCCCCCATTCCCGCATGGCAGCTCTGAAGGACCCCCTCGCCAGAAGCCTGCAACCAGAGCCCCCATTTATGTTCAACCCACCCTTTCCCTGCCTCACAACCCCTCAAAGTCCTTTTAAAATTGCCCTCCCGCCCCCACCTCTCCAGAATATCAGGCTCAAACGGGAGGTATGTAGCAGAGGGCAATGGAGGGCTGCCATGCTAGCTGCTGGACCCCAGTCTTCCCACTCCTCCACAGCACCCCCTTCCCCTTCCTCCAGCAGGGACATGAAGCAGCTGCTGGGACTGGAGCAGCTGCTGGGAATGACACATCACAACCCCCTCCTCACTAATATTGCAAGGAGATCCTGAGCCTTCAACTCCAGGAGCTGAGACTGCCTGGAGAACATGTGCAGGAGCAGCCAGTGGCCCCTTCACAGAGCTCCCAGGAGTTTAAACCAGCATGTCCTGCCTGCGCACTGCCTCGCCTCTCCAGGCATCTCAGGCAGAGGCTTCACTCTAAGGAATTGCATTTGCTCTTGTGGTTTGTTTGTAGGTTGCTGACGTCTGGTCCAGGGACCAGGTGTGCTGAACATGGTAAATCTCTTGATCTTTTGGTCAGGTTGCCTGAATGCCTTTGGAAATGTTTTCCTTGCAAAGTCGAGGGATCCTATCAAGAAGGCCAAGGTTTTGCAGTTAGGTGGTTGCTGTAAAGAGGTGGTGAGGGGGAGAGTGATTTCTGGCTCACCACCTTTGGGCATTACTGTAAGTGAGGCCTTTAAACAGATGGATTCTGCTTGTGAGGAGTTTCAACGGTGCTCAGCAGAACTATATGCTGTAGGTTAGGCCAGTTTAGAAATTAAAATGCAGCATTCCCTGCCTCTAAGGGAGTGTGCATCTTCACCAGCCCTTTCACCTCATCTAGAGGAGAGACAGAGTGGAGAGCAACTGAAACGAATGTGAGTATTAAAGAGAGCTGGCAGCAGGACTTACACACTGTCATGGCATTCAGCCCCCCCTCCAAGAAGCACCTACCTTCTTTTGGTGGCCGCTTGGCTTCTCTGGTGAGATTGCAGACCTGGGTGGTTTGCAGCTCCTGGGTCAGGCAGCCTTCCGTCTGCTCGTTGAGGGGCAGCACCACGTTATTGAGCAACACCAGGGACTGGTCGTCTATTCCCCATTCTCCCAAATGCTGAGGGCAGGTGCATTTTGTATACATGATCCCACAGGACTCGGTTCTCCCATTTTCAGATTTCAAGCAGCTCTCCAACCAAGTGCATAACACATGGCACCCAAACTGGCTTGGGCTCACCTTGTTCAACACCAAAAATTCAAAGAAGGATTTTTGGTCTTCTTCTTTTTTGTGTAATCCTGGGAAGTTGATCGGATAGACACGACGTATCTGAATAAAATTCTTATCATACTGCAGAAATACAAAAGCATTCTTGGAGTTGCAGAGTTGCATTATAGAATGGTTATTTTTTAAAAGATCCTTTATTTTTTCATGAGAAAAATGATCAAACTGATAAGCCAAGAGGGAAAAGTTGGAGCAGCTGAAGTCCTTTTTGGAAAATTTCAGGTAAATACTATATTTGGTTGGATCTGGATTTTCCAGCGTCCAAGTGCAGTTTGTGAAGTTTTTGGGAAACATTTCACTTACAGAATACGATCCATAAATGACCCCCTTCACCAACGTGGAACACCAGAAGTCTTGGGCAGCATTAAATCCAAACATAACCAGTAGATAGGTGGAAAATATATAAATCAGCAAATTACGAACAGCCTTCATCCTATGTCATTTGGCCTGCAGGAGATGAAATGAAATAAAAATGCAAGTAGAATTCTTCACGCATAGAAAGCCAAACTCCCTCCAATATTCGAGACAGCTGTTTTCAAGCTTGCAGTTAGAGCCCCTTTCAGAAAGAAGGGCAGGTAATTTTTATTTTATAACGCAAGGGCCGGGGGTTGCCGCTGTGTGCACAGCGCCATCACGTGGCCATCGCCACAGACACGTCTTCCACAGACAAATTAAAACTCAACATCTATTAGATTATTAATAGGAATGTCCTCTCCTCCCTAGGATTTAGTCATCATGGCGTGGACTAGAACTGCTCAACTTAAGTAAAAACCTAGATGCCTCACCTGACAGACCAAGAGAAGAGAAATGTACTTAATTGTTTATTTATTTATTCAAAAAGTAAATAACTTATCTGCTATAGTTATGTATGTGCATATATGATATGCACATGCAGAATTTCACCAGAACAGAAAAAAAGAAAGCTGTTAGAGTTTGTTATATATGATTTTTCTCTTAAGTGTGAGAAGTAACTTAATTATTACAGCTATAATTTAAAAATGCACCAATTAGTATTTGTTACAAATGGAACATTATCTCCCATATGCCTACATGTCTTCATCCTGGCTGCCTGGTATACAGAGATCTCTGAAAAGGCAGCAAATACTGAGATTAATGTATTAATAAAATTTTGACACTACCGAAGAAAGAAACAAAGACAGATGGATATAACTACTGCTGGTCTGACACAAAAACTAAATGCCAGATTTTTAAGATAAAAATTTCAATGTGCTTCAGCCTCTAAGGATATTTAAAATGGATCACAGTATTAGTATTACAGTCAGTAGCTCTGTATAACTGACCGTGCTACAGCTCGATCTCTGCACCTATTGGACTGCACTTGCCCTCTTATTATGAATTACTTGTACTGTCTCATTAGCTCTTGTGTTTTGCAGCCATGCGCTTGAACAATGAAAGAAAATATTACATTTTCTCTGCTAGTATCTCCAGTTAAAGATGTTTTACTGCACCTGCCAGCCCTCACAGTCTCTACATGCTCTGTTCTTTCAACAGTGGCCTAGGTTCATACAGCAAACCTGAGTTATATTTACCTCTATAATGATATCCAAAAAAATTCAGGTTGAAGGTTTTCAGCATTAACCTTTGAAAAGTTGCTTATCTCTTACAAATGAGTAGGTTTTTACCTTCTGCTCTTAAATGCAAGCACAAAAAAGTGATGCCAACCTAATTTCAAAACTCTCTAGATTGCAGTCTCTTCCACTGTTGCTCTGTAAGCAGAGGCACACATACAATAGGCACCGTTACTGAGTTTTGATGTGTGTCTTTGCCTAGCTTTTCATCTCCTCACCAAACAGCAAGGCATCTTCTGTTTCCCATTGCATAACACACAGCAAGTCACCGGATTAAGCTCCCTTGAAGAGATTTTCGTACCTCCTAGATTATAATGCAAACTCGGAATCCTGAAATGGGCAAAAAGCAGTACCAACTCTAACCCTCTTTACAGCAGAGGTTTAAAAGAGAAAAAAGAAAAAAAAAAGAAAAAAAGAAAAAAAAAAAGCAGAGCTGCTGCTGGGTCTATCCACATGGTCAGATTTTCTCCTTTCTGAGCATCCGTCTCAATTAATAAGATGGATCTCCTTCTTCAAACAGGGCTGGTACAGCATTTAAGGTTTTAAAAAAGAGAAACTTATTGGGAATTCTGGAAACAATTTCCCCTTTGCTGAAGCACTTTGCAGGCAATGCAGTTCTGCGCAGTGTTATTCAGGATGGTGTAGGCGTTGAAAGCCAATGTGACAATAAGTGTCTAAATTAAGAATTCCACCCATGAAAAAGGATTAATTTTATAATCTGGAAAGTAGAAAGGGAGCTTATTTGCTTTCCTGTTTGAAAAGGAAAAAAGCCTCTGACTTTTTCCATCCTATGTAATATCTGCACCAGAAAAATAAAGACCTCTGCAGTGCTAGGCTGTTTTCTGTGAAGAAATGTAATCAAATAGTCCTCATTTTAGCTGTGCATTTGTTCATGCACGGCTACTGAAACAGAACACTGTTTATCCCTCTCTCCCTGTGTGCATTACACACACACACATGCACACACACACGAACTGAGTGTGCCGGCAGCATTCAGTTAGTTTGCAGCATTGCTAGATGCAGCGTGAACCTGCTCGCTGGAAGGATTAAGACACTCAGATTAAAAAGATCCTTCTTTTCCACGGAGGAAGGAGTTAAAGAATGGCCACAGAGGCTTAAGGTTGCCCATTTGGGAAGGGGGAGAATCCTCTTCTGCTGAAAAGAAACGGGCATTTAGTTTGGATATTCCCCGAACTGATTTTCTAGGTGACACTGTAGTTTAGCCGAACATAGACGGCGCCATCACTCCATTTATTTTTATTTTTTCCCCCAACAGAAGACCCACTGACTTCTCTTATTTTAACTTCCTATTAACCTAACAATTCCCCCCACCCCCATACAAATTACCCCAATCGTGCACAAACCTCAGGTTTTCTCGGTCTCGCTGGAAATTACTCTCGGGGAAGCAGACCTGTCGCAAGACGGACTTCTCTAACTTTTAAACTGCAGCGCTGAAGTAAATGCGGAGATCATTTCGTATGTGCTGTCTCCCTCTCTATCCTTCAGCAACAGCCTGTCCCCCTCCTCCGCCGCCTCCTCCCCGGAATCCCAAACTAAAAGCTCTCCAGTCGTAATCCCTGGAAATGGGAAATGGAAATGCCCCGGGCACCCTTACCTTCCACTCCGAAAGCTGTCAGGCTATTTCTCTAAAACACTAGCACCACAGGCACACGTCCCAACAACAGTGATGGAGAGATTCCCCTTCTGACGGAAGCACCGTTTCCCATTTTTCCCGGCTCAGGTTCAAAACCAAGATATAAAAAAGCAGCAGAAGATAAAAAAACACAGCGAGAAAATCCCCGCACGCCACACGCGCACCCCACCGAGGAAAAAAATCAGCCTTGGCTCCAGATCCACCAAATCCAACCACATGAAGGGAAAGAAAACAGAAAAAAAAAAAAAAAAAAATAGAAAAAAAAACCACCACCAAAAAGCAACCACCTCAAACCAGCGAGACTGCAGGGGAAAAAATGGAAGTGGCTGAGCGAACGAAGGTTGTTTTTTTTGTTGTTGTTTGGTTTTTTTTGATTTTTTTTTGTATCTCTCTCTCTCTCTCTCTCTATATATATATATATATTTTTTTTTTTTTACTTGAAACAAAGTCTCAGCACAGCAGCCCGATGCACGGCGATGCCAGGCAGTCGACGGTCTGAGAGAAGGACTAAGGCGCTAGTGCGGATTTGTTGGTGGGTTTTGTTGTTGTTCTTATTACTAATAGACTTATTCCTCCTTCCTCTCTCCTCCTCCCCCCTCAGGCACTAATGGCCGGACAGCGGCGGGGGGTCCTCGGCTGCCGATGTCGGGGAGCGGTGCGAACGCCGGGCGCGCGGGGAGCACGGCGGCAGCGGGAGCGCGTCTCTGCCGCTGCGTGTGGCTCAGCCTGGGCGTGCGCGCGCGCCCGTGTGCGCGCCCGCGCGCGCGGAGCCCGCCCGCCTCCGTGGGAGCCGGGCCGTGAGTGCGCGCATGTGCGCGCCCCGCGCGCGCCCACCCCCGCGCGACCCCGGCCGCCCGCTGGGGGGGGCGCCTGCGCGCGCGCGCCTGCGTCCCGCTCCGCGCGTGTCCGCGCGTGTGTCCGCGCGTGTCCGCGCGTGTGTGCGCGGCGCCCCCCGGCCCCGACAGGCGGCCCCGCGGTGCGCTCGCTGCGCGCGTCACGGCGGCTCGGCGCCCGGCGCGTCCCAGAAACGCCGCTCGCTGCGCCCGGCGCGTTCTGCGGGCCGCCGTTCCCAGCGCTGGGGCCGGCTGCGCCCCGGCGTCAGAAAAACCCGCCGGCGGGGAGCGGGGGAAACGGGGACGCCGGGGCGGGAAGCTCGCACTTGATCTCCTTCCTCTTGTTTGTTTTTTTTTTTTTTTTTCTTCCAAAGCACAACCTCCCCCTCGCCGCAGCCCCGGGAGCTGTGGGCTCGGCCCCGTGATGGAGATTAACTGATACAGGGCTCCCGGGATAAACGCTCTCAAACTGCCGCCCACCTCTGAGTAGAAACAATAGCAATTTTCTCAGCGCGGCTGCAATTAACGCCGTGTTTGTTCCCCGCCAGAGATAAGGCTGTGCCCGATCGCAGCCGCATCCATTCCCTCGGCTGCCGCCGGTCGCCCTCTTCGCACGGGGAAGGATGGAGAGCCGGCGGGGCTCCCCCGGCGCGGTGCCCGGTGCGGGAGCGACGCTGCCCCGGGCTGTGAGCGGAGTTCGCGGGGAGACAGCGGCTGAAGTGGCACCGTCAGCGCCGGGTGGGGTCAGACGGGGGAGGTTCATGAAAAAAGCTTTGCCACAAGCAAGGCACCCCCCTTTTTTTTTCCCGTTTTTATTTTAAATTTTGCTAAATCTGGGCATGGTTTGGAGTGTGTCTTTTCCCTCCCCTCCCGCTGTGTCCCTCCCGCTCCCGTGGTCGGTTTGGGTTGTCCTCTGGTTCTTCCCGCTGCCGTGAGATATCGGGGCAGTCTGCACGACAACATATATCCGGCGTGAAAATTAGGAGATGACATTTTAATAAATGCTGCTGTCAGTCAGCAGCTCTCAGCCTGGCTGCCGTGTGCTCTCACTGCTGCCATTCTGCAGAGAGCACAAGGCCCTGCTGAGTTCTTGGGGGAGTACAGCCCCTCTGCGCCTTCAAAGTTTATATGAAGCGTGGCTGTGTGATCATGGACACGACCTCCCATCCCAATGAAATGAAAGTTTAAATTTCTGGATGACATCCAAACCAATCAGTCATTAAAGCAAACGGTTTTCTCCCCTACAGTCCTGTTCTAGTCCCTGAATTCCAGTATCACAGAGCTTTTATGATTACAATTACATGCTGCACAAATTCTGGTCAGAGGTATTGCTGGTCACAAACCACTTTCAACCAAAGTAAACCAAAACACGGTTATAGCTTTTTTCTGTATTTTCCATAGGTATAAGCTGTAAACCACATCCCTGCTAGCTTTTACACCTGTAAATGCGTTATATCCCTGTTGTCAAAATAAACCAAAAAATATCTACCCAAAGCAAGGAAAATGTGAGAGATATTCTGGGTCTATGCCCAGCAAATGCAATGCAATGAAATCTGAACTGTTACTGGTTTAGAGATTATCAAATTCTGTCACCTTTGGTGACATTCCATACTATCTGTGGGTGAGCATCATGTTGCTTAAAGTGTTTAAAGGGAAGTTGTGTTCATTGTCAGGGTGACATGAGCAGAATAAATCAAAGGTGTACATACGATGCAGTATTTAAACAACTTTTTCATCTCCTTTACATTAAATGAAGAACTGTAAGGTAATTCACTAAAGAAAACAACTTGAATGAACTCTTTTACCTGTTTTTTATGACATTGTCAAGTTGTAGCTCCTTTCATTGTGTGTGGAAAACAATAATGAATACACAATGTGTGGTAAGCAATTGTCTTTAGACATCTCCTAAGTATGCCAACCACAGAAGTTTTCAATTTTGAGAAGACATGGCAGTGCTGGAGAGGAATCTGGAATGGAAGACTCCTTAGCCTCTCATCCACAAAGTGAAGGGAAGGGTGGAAGTTGCACAAGTTATGCTTAGGTTAACTATGACAGCTGAGGAGCAGAGGGGTGGGAAGCAATGGGACAGGGTGGGATGGGATGGCAGCACAGAGCACTCTGAAGATTTCTTTTCAAGATTTGTGCAATTAGACTTGAACAATTCAGGTTTTAATGACTGGAACTAAGTCATCAAATAAGCTATACCATTTTTCTGAGTACACAAAAATCTATGTTCCACTTGCAGGTGTTTTTCTACTGGAATTGAGGACAATTTGAGAAAAAAATTGTTTGCCAGGTGTTACGCAGCATTTAAGATAGTAAAAGAAATATGTTATTTTCATAGTCTAGATGCGAGAGTTGGGGATATGTTTAAGTCTACAAAATATAAATAGGTAGAAATGTGACAATATGTTTGTTTAATTTGGGCATGCAGATAATTTGTGTTTGGAATGGTCCCGTTTTGTGTGTACATTTATTCATAAGCTACAGCCTGAAGGGCAGATGCAAAGTGAACCTCTGTGCATAAATTGTGAATATTGAGTAGATCAATCTTGTTTGAGTACCTCTGTTAAAACCTAGGAATAATGTATTAATGCAATCCCACAGTTTCATGGGAGGGCTGTCAGCCCTGCATGGTACACGTGGTGCCATCTGTACTACAAAGAAAGTATCAAGGCACTGAAAGAAGTGTTATGTCGCTCAGTAGTAGTGTTGTAGGGATAGGCACAACATAGTGAATGCTAAATTTATAATGCTGCTTTCTAGACTTAATGCAATTGTTTTGGCAAGGTTGGGCTTGATCCAAACTAGGAAAGAGGGAGGGAAGTAATGTTTTTAAGTAATTTCTGTATTAATGAGAAAAATGAGGCTTACCCAATTTAATATGTTGGATGGAATAAATCAAAAGGCTTGTTTAATTTGGTGCAGAAGCACTTTGAGATCTTTGGTATCTTGGTGACAGCAGCTAGATTATTTCAGTCCAGATTTTAGTGAACACAGCACAAGATTCAACACAATTGGAACTGGAACTATCACTGACAGTTTTGGTGCAAAGGAAGGCCATAGTTTAAAGCAAGTGGCTTTGGAGAATGGACTGTTCTCTTACTCAATCACCAGTCACCCTTAGGGGGACTCTTTTCAAGTAAAGATCACTGTTGCAGCCTGCACTCTCATTCCTTTAAGCAAATAAGACAGTCTGTCTCTAATACCGAAGGAACACATTTTAAAAAAAAAAAAATCTTAACATTGTTTTCAACAAAGACTTTATTCATTATTATTATCATCATTGTGTTTAACTGACTCCAGAGTTACACTCAGATATGTCTTTCTATGTATACAAGAAAGGAAATTGTTGTTATAGACTTAATTTACAGGTGAGAGTTGAGGGATAGTTACACTGAACCTCTTGGCTTATGCAGAAGTGCCACTGATCTGTTTCCCACATCCCACTTTTTGCAGATCTGCAAGGCCCTTCAAAATCCCCTTTGGCAACAGTAGACCTTCTACTCTGCATTACATATTCTTCTGCAGAGCACCAAGCTGTATTTCCCAGCTCCAAGTCAGGAAAAATGTTAAGTCCAAAGCTGGTGTGACCACTTCAAGAGAAATGTTATGTAATTTAGTGTGAAAAAAAGAAATAAAATTGAAGATACTGGCCATATTGCAGGTATTATAAAATTCACTAAATACCTAAATAAGAAAAGAAGAAAAATGCTTTGTTGTTCCAACAGATTGAGAATAAATGAAAACTGGAAAAAAAAATCATGGACTTGTAAATGTTTTCTGGTCCAGGATGTTACAAACTATTGACAATCAGCACATTTCTCTATTAATTTCAGATTCTAAATGGATTTTACCAGTATTAGTTTTCGCTCTGTTATTAAGAGGAAAGATTAATTTAATAAATATTAGGCTATATTCTACCTTCTCAATTTTAAATATACTTGGAAAGATAATATGATTCTTATTTATTTTATTAGGGAAGTAATTCATATATTCATTAATAGCTAATTAATAATGCAGTACCAGTAGATGGTGCTCAAGAATGTATGGCATTACTGGAGGCATGGGTGAATAAAAATGTTCTACTTTGAAATTGAAAAGTGTTGGCAAAAAAACTAATTTACTTTTGGGAAGTTGATTTTTCATCAATAATGTCACCTTCCAAATTCAATCAAACCTTTGGTTGGTTGACAATTTTCAAGTTGAAAAAGTCTGTGATTTACTTGCTTGTTTGTTTTCATTCTTTGTATGGCTTCTTCAGCAAAGGTTTTCACAAGTAATTCTAAATTTTGCTACTAGCTTTAATTATTTTGATGTTGTCATTCAATCCAGTAAATTCAATAACTGGGCTAGAAGCAGTGAAATTCATGCAACAGGTGACACTAAGAGTGTGAGCAGAAGGGGTCTGAATCACATGTTAAGGCCTGTACAGCATCCTACCACAGATGGAAGCTCTTGAAGGCTCCTGAGGAAGGCGCAGAAAACCCAGAACACAACTGGGTTTTTTGACAATCTGGCTTCAAAAATATCTCACCTAGTCTCCAGTATGCAGAGCTGTCTTTAAATTTCCAAATAGGTTTAAGTTCCCCTGCATTACTCTTAGCTAATTTAACTCCATATATTCTTGTTCTCCACAAAAGCACCTAATTGTTTTCATTCTTTTTTTTTTTCATCTCAACATTATCAAATGATGAGTCCCACAGCATAAATACTTAGTGAAAAGTGGTGTTCTGTTAGATTTGTTAGCTTTTTATTTAATTCATATGTCACCATGTTCTGGTATTAGTGCAGGGAGAAGTGAGATTCTAGCTTACTTCTAGCAGTTATGTCACATTTTTGCCATGCCTCTATTTAATAACCTTTTAAGGTATTCCACTCTATTTCCACAAAACCCTTTTGTCACTTTTCTCTTAAACACTCCCTAGTTTTCTGATATCTTTCTAAGAGGTAGAAATCAGCACTGCACACAGCAGTTCAAATCAGGCTGCAGCTCTGATTTTTATAACATTGCTTTTCTTTATCATCTCTTCCTGATTAATTTTAATATCTTGCCTCTTCTGAGAGCTGCTACACTGAACAGAGGTCTTCAGTTTGCTGTCCATGACTATTCTTTTTATCAGTCTCTCGTGAGAAACTTTGTCAAGGAAGTTTAAATAAATGATGTCTGTTGGTTCTCCTTTGACCACTTCAATAGTTTACTCATGTGTTGAAAACATTCTAGCAGATAATTGAGGTATCATCTTCCTTTGCACAGCTCTATCATCTCATGGTTTTGTGAGTGTTTTATTTTGTACAGATGTAAGATGTATGAATCTTTGATTCTCTGAATCATTCTAAACTCCTTTTATGATGTATGGGAAACATTCGCTATTCTCCAGCCTTCCAGTAAAAGGGGTTGTTTTTCAATTAGAGATTGCATAGCTCAACTATTTGTTCAGGACTTTCAGTCTTGGTGGCTTCCTCCTTTTCAAATGATTGATTTGTTCCAGCACCTCTTCATCTGATAGTACCTAATTTTTATTACCCAAGAGTAGCTATCTCCCTAACATCCCCTATTGTGAAGACTGATGCAAATAAATCTTCTGTGCTCCTAGCAATGTCCTTCTCCTCCTTAATTGCTGGTTTTATTCTCTGAAGTTACCAGAAGACATAGTTACTCTTAAAAGTTTCTTACTTTTGGTATATTTAAGAAGGCTCTTTTAATTTGTTTTTATATTTTCAACTTTATGCTTTTTATGAGTTATCTTTGCCATTTTTTTTTTCCCTTTTTACCTCTTTGCTATTACAGTGATAATTTCCCTCATTTCCTGCAAGCTGCCTTTTCAGATTATGACAATTCCCTGCTTAGCTCAAGTAGCATCTCAAATCCCTTAATTTCACTCCACTGATTTGCAACTTACCTTCCTTGTTTATCTCCTCCCCTCCCCCATATTTGCACTTATCAATGGAAATATTCTTGGTTTTGGGAGGAGCATAAATGCCACATTTTGACTAGCATGCATTCTATTGAAGGCCTCTGTCCAAAAGTTAGTGTTGTGACATTTTTTATATATCTTATCTCTTGTTAGATGCATTTAACCTCATTATTTTAAGACCACTTTACGTATTGGCTTGGATATCCTTAATCCTTGACTTCTTTCTGCTTATTGCAATTGAAGTCTAAAAACATGTCTAAACTCTGTTTTAATAAAGGTGTCCAGTTTATCAAGCTGAGCGCATTGATTTAAGGCTGTTTTACGTCTTTCAAGGTGACACTCATTTCTCAAAATATAGTTTTCTTTCAATTATGTTCTATTTCAAGAACTAATTTCCTATAATTCTGAGAAACTATATTTTTAATCTTTGCCATCTATGTATCTGATTTGTTTTTAATTGGGTTGTATAAAATTTATTATTATCCTGTTTTGTTACACATTCCTGCTTTTTTTTCTTTTTCTGTGCTGCACCCTTAGTGTCTTAGTTTTGACTTGCATTTTTTGACATGTATCTTTCTCTGCCCTGGGCTTCCATTCTTAAGTACAGCCCTCTTCACTTAGAGAGTTTTTCCACACTGGAACTTATAGAATATTTTATGTACAATGCAAAATTCCTCACAGAACTGGTTAATTCTGTTATTCTGGGGCAGTTTACAAGGCATTATAGGTTTAAAAAAAAAAAAAAAATTATCCAGTAATTTTCTTATGTTACTACACTTCCACTCTGACAATAGGACAAAGCCTTCTTCTGTTGGAAAGCCTTCTGTTTCACTTAATTTGCTTTTAATTTTTCATTTTGCATAAATATTTGAAGTTCTTTATTTATACTGGGTGTCATTCTATGACACATTTCCTGGATTTGTTCTTCTTTGGTTGCATTTTAAATGGATACTCAGAAGTATTTATATTACCAGTAACATTTGTAGATGACTCGGTGTTCTTTGCCTCTGTTTATTAGGTGTTTGGAAAAATAATTTCTAGCCTTTCAATCTATGAAACCAATATTTTCAATACTTTATGTCTTGCACATATAATTGCTGTGATTTGATAACAAACTTGCCGCTATTTCATGTATGCACATAGTCTGGTGGTGAGATTCTAACTGGCTGAACTGGGATACGACTGTAAAGTTACAAGAAACTCATTGCAGTCCCAACACGTGGGCTGTATAATAAACTTTACAAAATTAATTGGAGAATATTTATGCAAAGATCAAAATAAAAATAAGGCTGCAGTTTTCATGTTAATTATCTAAATGCACTGAAATCCTCTTTATACTGGGAGGAATACAAGTATTTTAAAAATGCGCTTTCATCTCTGATGTTATTAATGTACTCTAAAATATTGCCTAGTCATTAATCAAATTGAACTGTGATAAATACAGAAAAACCCACAAACCCTGTGTCATTTTGGCTTGTTCTACTAAAAGGAATGAAATTCAGAGTTAGTACTGAATCTGTCTTTAATGCTCTCCATTTTGCTTATGTAGGCTAGAGAAGAGTAATTTTATGTACTTTGTGTGTCATTAACATCACTAATCACAAAGGGCAGTGTTAAAAGATGATGTCTTGTGTTGAGTTTTTCCTTGCATTAATGAAAATGAAGGACTGATAAATCTGCCTAGAGTTTAACTTTCTGCTGCATAAGAGTTAAGTGTGTAAAATGGTGGTGGTTTAACCTCACCTGGCAGCTAAGTCCCACATAACCACTCGCTCACTCCGGCTTCAGTCATGTTGGGGAAAGAATCGGAAGAGTGAAAGTGAGAAAGCTTGTGGGTTGAGATAACAATAGATAAAGGAAAGTCTGCTCACACAAAGGAAAGCAAACCCAGATATTCACTACTTGCCATGGGCCAGCAGGTGTTCAGCTGTCTCCAGCAAAGCTGGGCTCCATTAGCTGTCACGGTTGCTTGGAAAGATTAATGCCATCACTTCCTATGTTTCCCCCTTTCTTCTACTTCCCCCGATTTAATTTACTGAGCATGACCCCATATGGTATGGAATGTCCCTTTGGTGAGTTGGGCTCAGCAGTGTCCCCTCAGCTCCTTGAGCACCCCCAGCCTCCTCTCTGATGGAGGAGCAGAAAAGGCCTTGGCTGTGTACAAGCGCCGCCCATCAATAATGAAATCACCCCTGTATTATCAACACTGTTTAAAACACAAATCCAAAACACATACTACTATGAATAAAATTATCTCTACACCAACCAGAACTATCACAGAAATGCACAAATTATACTGCTTGTCCCCTACCAAGTTCAATTGTGATCTGTTTCAAGATCTGATCAAGATACCTGTACAGAATCTTGTTTAAATAAGTTCTTAGTGGTAGATTTGGGTTCAAATTTATTTTTTGCAGGTTTGAAACCTGAAGTTTTTTCTTTTTATAACTTTCTAAGACAGCAAAAGGGACAGCAGCATTTGTTTAAGGTTAACAACAGCTTTTGTTATTCCTCTTAGGCCTCATTCAAGGACACCCAGTCCACAATGTCTATTCAGCATGAAACACAGAAAGAATTTTCTAAACTAGGATCAGAATTCAAGTGACTCAAGAGAATAAAGATATTCTCTCATGTCTTTGGTTCTAGTGAGGGGAAGTACAAACAGTATGGTGGCACTGTTACTGCTTCGCTACTGCTGCTGATAAAGTATGGCCTACCTGTCTCTTTGAAATAAAGTTTCTGTGAGCTTGATTTGAGGAGAGGATTCAGAATTGTGTATCCTGAGCATCCAGAAGCAATAGTTTGAAATGAATTTCTGTGACGTGTCAAGCATATCCTTTTGTAACCCCAGTTATCTGGAGCTTTAAGTTGCCCCTCACAAAGAATGATGTCTTTCTGAGGCATACAGCTCTTCCCAAAAAACTGTGTGTAACAAAAAGCTGCATCCTAGCTCAGGCTTCCAAATTCCATGCTAAAGAACAGGAACTGAAGTCTCAGCACAGTCCTCTCTGGCATGTTTGTTTGATCCAAATGCATATACATTTTTAGAAAAATAAATTAATATGATGAGTTTTTACAGATGGTATTTTCTCAAATACCCAGTATTTCCATGGAAAGGCCATTCAAGGATTAGCAGAGTTCATCAGGAAACTTCACTCTGGGAAGGATAAAGGGACATGTTATGAGACTATGGTACTACAGAGTCAAGATTGGCAAGGAAAAACAGGCTGGGGATTGATAATTTACTGTCTAGCAAAAGAGCAGCAGGCATGATAAAAGTCTGGAAGGAGTCATGCTCAAAACAGAAGAGTTGCTCATACAGCAAGTAACTGACCTTTGAAACTCCTTGCCAAAGGATGTTGTAGATAATAAAAAATAAATAAAAAACAAATTTTTGTGGACTCAGGGGCAAACTGAACAAGCATATGAAAGAGATATCCAGTTATATTAGGGGTTGTCAGTAAGTGTGCAAGCCATATCCACTTCAGGAATTCCCCTGTGCTATATTATTAATTAGAGGTTGGGAATGTATTAGGGGAGAATCTTGAGCCTCCTTCAGCATTTATAGTCACTTCTGAAACTGAATGTGGGGCTGAATAAAACTTTAGGGTAGTACAACCGTTTTGATCTTCACTCTTTTTGGATATTTTAATAGTGACAGAGATGGATTTTTAGAGGTGAAAATCTGAGATTTTTTTTTCCAGAGATCCTGGAATCAGTTGAAATTTGGAAGCAAGCACTGAACCTTATTGTTCGGAATGTCAGGACATCTATTTCAGTTTTAAAATGTCGGCGGAGTGCCCATAATTGCCTTAAGTGAGGGCTCACATTTAAAAATTTGAGGATATTGTCCAGATTCAGATCAAACAAAGACCCAGAGAGGAAATTCTCAAGGTCTTTTTTCTGTATCTAAACACCATTAGTTTTGCAAACATGTTATCTGCAATTCCCCACATCTTAAGGGAGGAAGAAGCTATGTCCTGTTCTAAAAATGTCCAGTATCTAAAATTTGATTGAATGGGCAAGGCTTATCTTAAGATAAACAAATGTTTTAGAATTGGGAATAAAAGACATGCTTTATAGTTTTGGAAGAGAGTACTTGGGAGAAGAAAAAAATACGCTCTCTTAACCAAATCATTTCCTTGGCTGCATGGTGGGCATCCAGAGTAAATTGTTTAATTGAAGCAGTCTGTTCAAAAGTTTATATTTATGTAAGACACACTTTTGAGATCATATTTGTAAAAATTATTAAAATATCTGAAAAAGAGGAAGCATCAGACAGTAGCAGCCAAAGGTATGAATGACAAATGCTGCTTACTGACATGATGAGGACTTCTCATATGACTGTCAATAAATAAGGGATTCATGGTCCACAGTTCTGCAAGGAGGTGCTGTGAAGCTCAGCTGCTTGAGGGAAACAGATGTAAATGTATCATTCAAATTTTAAGAAATACAGCTTTTTGGATGTGTTTAAATATGAGTTTCAGGTCATTGTATCAGTCTTCTGGCATGGAATTTTAGAGGAATAGCTAAGTTTACTTAATATTCTAAAGAAATGTAAAACCTGAGTTAGAGGATTGTATGTTGGCAGTAGCTCAGCTCACATCAGTGGCCTTGTATTAGTGTAAAACATATGTGAGAATGGAGTCATGCTCCTGATACGTACTCTGGGCTCAGACTGAAGAGTGAGAGGAGAGAAACACATTTATATCACCAAAGGGCAAAATATTCTGTGAAAATGTAGAGTATTACTGTTAGGAGCTGCAGGTGGCTGTCATCATTCTGAAGAGACACATTTTGACAACACTATACAAAATATGAGAAATTGCAAGAAAAGTAGTTCCAAAATTGTCAGGCACAAGAAAAGAGTATTTGGAGGGTGGGTTTTTATTGTTGTTGTTAAAGATGAATAACTATGGGTGGGTGAGTGAAAAGAAATTACAGAGATGTACTAATTTATATAGCTATCTACCGCTGAATCCAAAAAGGCCAATAAATAAAGGGAATTAACTCAAACAGAGTATAGGGTGTCTACACCAAATGTATTGGACCTACTGCTAGGAGCAATAGGTTTTTGTCTTTCATAAATTCTGGTAATATTCTTGGTCCTCTCCTGCCAACAGTGTCTGATTGCAGTGAAGTATTTTTCCCCTCTATTTCTCCCTTTCTTTCTCTCTTTTGCCTTTCTCCCTTCCTGTATGCACTCTTGAATCTGTTATTTCACTGTTGTTAACCAGTGGATCCTAGACTTTTTATTGAAGTGATATAAATAAAAATTTCTGGTGAATGATTTATTCTTCTGTTCTTGCTGAACATTGCTGTTATCACAGTAAATGTAAGTAGTGTCACTGAAGTCAGCAGATCTATGCTGAATTAATCAGTATGGATTCTGGTCCTGAGAGTCATAATTGATAAAGTCGTTTGTGTGCTTGAAACAAATCATGAATGGATGTCTCAGTAGAGGTTTCTTAAAACTGGCCTAACTGTACTTTTAATTAATTTTAGAGGGTGTCATCTTCACACAGCAACTCAGCTTCAAAAAATGTTTGGTCTTGGTAAAGGTATTTATAATGTGATTATTAATAAACTTTTTTTTTTTTGTTTATTAATATTAGGTTTTTGTCTGTGCTTTATATTTTGTGTGTTAAATACCAGGCTTTTAAAAATAAGTAGGTTATCATACAGAAGGGAAGGCAACAAATGGTTGTTGTTTCAAACACTACATTGTGCTGTATATTCACAAGTGACTCAGGGTTAAAAAACCAATTTTTTTTCTGTAAGATGCTTAGATATGAACATATTTCTATTTTATACCCATTCTAAAATGTGTGAGAGAGAGACTGAGAAATATTTAATGATGAAACTACTAACACATGATATTCAAATATACTGACAAGAAGCTGTTCTAATCTCTTTTCTTCCTGTCTTTTATATGCCTACTCCAGCTTCTTCTCTCTTTGTATATTTAATACAATACTTTTATCCCATTTACACAGCCTTGTCTAATCTTTTTTCTTATATAGCTCTTGCGCTCATTTTCCTCTCTCAACCATGTATTTCCATGTCTTTCTTCTCTTCTATGTATTCAGTATTTCTACTCATGCTTCTCTTATTCCTGTGCTACTGGCTTCCTGTAAGCAGCTATATTGTTAGACTATTTTCCATATTCTGATTTTTCGACCTATTATTGCTCTTTGAATTTGATTCACAAAGTACTGTTTCAGCAATTGAAAATACAGGCAAAACTTCAAGGATATTGTTTATATAAACAGCAACTTTCTGAAGTTACCAAGAATATTTGACAGTGAAGATTCCTTCCTTGATTGTTCCTACAAGATGGAAGTATTTCTCAGTCTCCTTCTCCCCACCATTCCTCAGAAAACTGTCCCATTAATGGGATATACATTGGAATCCATATACCAAATTTTGGATGGACCGCTAAAATGTAGACAGATGGATGACCTCTTAAAATGCAGATGTGTATATCTGGGTTGCTTATTTCCCTGGTATGGTCAACAAATAGAAACAGGTGATTCTAATAATGTCTTTCATTTACTCTTGCTGTGGATCTTAGAAGTAATTAGCTGATTCACATGCTGATTTTTTCCTTGTGATGTAAATTTCTGAGGTTGTGTGAGATAAACCTTATTTCTGCTATGTCTTATAGTGGGCTGGTAAAGTTAATTCTTTGGGTATACCCTTCCCTAAATCTGTTTTTGTGTCTAATTTGAAAGGAAGTCATACCTTAATAAAATCTCTGCTAGATACTTGCTCTTTGTCACAAGACATATTTAAGTTGTGCCTTTCTTGTGCCATCAAGGAAGGCCTCTGATGCAAGATCCAGCCCTTTCATTCTGGGGGTGAAGACCTATCCTCCCAAGTCCTAGTAAGCAATCATAAGAATGTACACATCTATCTCCATGTATTTTCTTTCTAGCAGCATAGTTTTTCTGATCCTGTTTCCATCTTCACTTTCCACCCTGTATCTCTTGGTGTTTCCAGTGGCCCCACACCAAGCTGGACTAGGACATCACTGCAGCAGTGGGATCACACTCTCATGCTCTCGTGCAAGATGCTGTCTGCACATCTGAGGGCAGGCTGTGTTCTGACTCCTCAAGCCCCCAGGAAGCAGACAGATGCAGGCAGGGGGCTGCATGCCAGCTTTGTGCCTGGCAGAAGCCCGGAGGAATGCTGAGACTCAGGCAGGATCTCTGTGTTGCTGCAGTGTTTGCAGCCCCCCTCCTCCAGCATGGCAATGGTACGTGGCTGAAAACCACCACCCCGTTCCTGTACCTAGCTGCTGTCAGCCACAGGCTTGGAACCATGTAGGCAAGTCCAGTCTGTGCTCTGGGATCCTCCATGCCTGGAAACAATCTGCCACTTACAGCCCTGCTTGTAAATTACCACAAATCAAAAGTATGGATTACTGACCATTGATCACGTGCTTGGGAGGAGGAATTCTTATGATTTAAGGTCTTCATGAACATTGCTGAATTCAGGAGGCATGTGGCACACTTAAAGTTAGGAATTTACATACAAGTTCATATGAAGGATACCTACCCTACCAACTGTTGCTGTAGAAGGACTTACAAACATCAATGTCTTTTTTTTTTTAACTGCTGGTCAGTTAAAAACAGGGATGATATTCTGGGTTCTCCTTCTCTCTACTTGTCTTTGTTGCTGCAGTGCTCTTTTGCCTTTGTCTCCTGTTATAAATAGGCAGGAGTCGATGTTATCTCCTTTTAATGCCTTTATTAGTGATTTCAGCAGAGGGACGGCTCGGGGTAGGGATGCCCTTGCCCACGCTGCACCAGCCGGACACCGCCGAGGAGGAGGTCCTGTCGGATCTGCGTCGCTGTCGTCGCAGAGCCGGAAGCCACGCCTCACGGGAGTTCCTAGGCTCGCTGATGGCTCGAATGTCTAGGGGGGGTGACTCTTAGCAGGGACTTCAGAGGTTATGGCGACCCCTCTTCGGTGTTTATAGATGATACTGGCAGCTACCTTGGCTCTTTCCCCACTCAGTGCTGCATTCCGTCTCTCCGGGTCTTGATCGGGCTCGCTGTTCTGAGCGGTTCTTTGGTTCTAAACTCACTTCCGGCTATACTCGATTTGCATAAAGGCGGTGACAGGCCCAGAGCAGGCGAGGAGTGGGCGAGGCCCCCAAGTTGATGGGCAGGCTGGTATGTGGGCGGTGTCTCGGAGAGCAGCAGGGCTTACAGACTAAGGTAGGGGTGCAGGGAAAGTACGGGACGGGATGAATGTAACATTCGAACCACAGAATCAGTGCATTTACGATTGGGTTTTAGGGTACAACAGTACATTAAACAGATAACTAACAGATAACATTGATACATAGAACAGAGGATACCCACAACTAACTACTAACTGCTAATAACTAATGGCCTGGACCCTTTGTTAAAATCTTTATCTTTCTCAATCCCCCCTCTTTTTCTTTGATCGAGTTTAACTCGCATCAATTCTTTTGAGTTCTTGGTATTGATTGTAAATTTCTTCTGCTGTACTTAGTTCCTTTATTTCTGATGTTAAACTCAACATATGTGGGAGCTTTTGTGTATTACCTTGGGATACTTGGAGGCTTGCTTGCACTGCTGATGTAATAATTCGGATTAGGCAGGGTAGTAAGCATGGGATGAGTATGAGGCTTACTAATGCACTCAGAGCTATAAAACTTACTTTCTTCCACCACGCCCCCTTGGATGACCAAAATCTGTCCCACCAGTCAATGTTTAGTAATGGGGTCCACTCCTGGTTTCCCACGTGGGCGACTCTCCTGATTTCTTTCGAGATGTTTCTAATGACCTCACTCTTATCGTCAATCTCAAGGCAGCACTCAGAGGTATTAAACTTCCCGCATATGCCACCCTCATCGGCTAACAGGTAATCCACCGCTAGTCTTATTTGATATACCACTGTCCTAGTTTGGGATAACTGCTGGCTGATATGGTCTAATGCTAGGGCAGTGTTATTTGATATTACTTCTAAGACTGCCTGCAGCCTAATAATTCGGTTTAACATATAAACGGGAGTTCGATACCCCCACGACCCGTCTTGCGCCCAGGTTGCTGGTCCATATGTTTGTATAATTTTTTCAGGAGTCCAAACTTCTCCTTTCCAATCTTGGGAGCTGCCCATATTGATTACGGTTCGTTTTTGCCTCTTTAGGTTGTCATATAATGGTACTCCCAGGGTGTTTCCAGATTGGCGTGGCAACAGAAAGAAAGCTGGCTTTATAATTCCTATAGTGCAGCTCCCTGCCCAATCCCTGGGAAGATGTGTATACGCTTTGTCCCCACAAATCCAAAAGAGATGTTCGGGGGCGTTCCAGAACGTATTTTGGGTAATAAATGGAGATTCCCAGTATTTCGAGATTTCTTTAATTCCCCAAAAGGGGTTAATTCCCCGGTCAGTGCATTGGTACAAGTCATACACCTCATTATAGATACATCCTGTTTCCGTTTTCCTAGTTGCCCAGTAGGTGTACGGTTCTCTGGGAATCCACTTTTGGATGAAGTCCCTGATAATGAGGGTTCTTTTACAGGCCATTCTCCCCACTGGGGTCTTGTATCGTTTGCCTGTTCTTTTAATGCATTCTTCTCCGACTACTTTAGTTTTCAAATCCCATTGCTCTATTTCTCTTTCCCCTATGTATGGTGGTTCTGGATTCATCATTTTCCATTTTAGTATGTCTAATGGTGATAAACTGATCCCTTCCCAAGGCCATACGTCTGCTACTTGAGTACTCCCACATATCCAGCAGTTAGTTAAGTTCAATTCGTGGCTAATCCTCTCAATTAGATCAATGAATAAATTTTCGTTGGGGAGTTCACTTAATTCATCTTTTCTGATGGTTAAGGGTTTTTCTTTCACTAGGTCTGAGGCCCCTTCCTGATTGTCTATCTTTTCTAAGCAGAACCATTCTCTCATAGGGCATTCTCCAGTCAGACGCTGCCTATAATTGGCTATATTTTTAGCAACCCAATATTTCTTACCTTCCTCTTGGCAGGAGGTAAGTTGTCCAGCCTCAAAACAAGTGGGGTTTACATTCGTATGAACCCTTATCAACTGCTGTACATCCTCCCCATCATAGATGGGTGAATAGCACTTTGTGCAAGCGGCCCCTTCCGTATGTTTATTCATCGCTAGGACTAGTATCAGTCCTATCAGCTTCCCCAAGAGTCCAGTATGAACCATGATTGTTTTGGTCTCACCTGGGCTTGCCTCTTGGGACTTAGGGGCTCTCCGCGTTCTGTCCTTAGGGTTCTGTAGTTATCTTTCCTTCCACTCGGAGGTTAATTTGGTTACTTCGCCCTTCTAAAGATTGCTCTAGGAGAGAAATTTGAATATATGTTCTAATTTACTTATCTATTTGCTTAACTGCTTTTAACATTAACTGAACTTTATTACAACAATGTTAACAATTTTCAAACTTAATACAACAGCAAGTGATTTATAATAACTTTCTTTCGCTTGAATTAATTTCTTAATCACAGTTCTTTAACAGTCTCTGGGGCTCAACTGAGTTGCTCCAGTCTTCTACTGAGTTTTTGTTTTCCTTTTAAACGTCAGTTTTAGTGGGTCCAGTTGCGGGGTTACCGTCCAATCGGAAGAGTCAGCTGGTTGGTTTAGGTCTGGGGGTTCACTTGGGGGTGACACAGGTCCTTTTACTCTAGTGATGTGGGTCCAGCCTCTTTCTTTAGTGCGTACCGCGGTATGAGTGGTTAGGAGTACCTGGAAAGGACCTTCAAATTTTGGGGTCAATGGGGTAGTGCTCCAAGATTTAATTAAAACCCAATCCCCAGGAGTTATTTGATGTATGTTAGCGTCGAGAGGGGAAGTTTGAGGAATATACCCTTTTATTCTGAGGTTTTCTAGTGTTTTACTGATGGTCTGCAGATACTTTCGGGCGGCTGTATCACCTTCTATATATTCCCCGGTGCTGTATGTTGTTAAAAGAAAGGGGAGCCCGAACATCATCTCATAGGGGGAAGCCCCTATATCCGATCTTGGCCTAGTTCTGATTCTCAGGAGAGCTAGGGGTAAACACTTTAACCAATTTAACTGTGTTTCTTCGATTAATTTTGTTAATACGTTTTTAAGGGTCTGGTTCATTCTTTCCACCCTCCCTGAGCTCTGGGGGTGCCAGGGGGTGTGCAATCTCCAATTTATGCCTAATTCTTTAACAATTTGGCGCAGAATTTTAGCAGTAAAATGAGTTCCCCTGTCCGAATCAATGTTATTTACTAACCCGTACCGAGGGATTATGTGCTCTAGGAGTATTTTTACCACTACTTCCGCTGTTTCCTTTTTGGTCGGGAACGCCTCTATCCAATGAGTAAGGTGGTCGACCATGACCAATAGATGTTTGTACCCTTGGATTTGAGGCATCTCAGTGAAGTCAATCTGAATACTCTGGAATGGTCTCAGAGCTAGTTCCCTCCCTCCAGATATGGCTTTCCTCGCTATCCGTTGGTTGACTTTTTGGCAGATCGTACACCCTTGCGTTATGGCTTTTGCTATGCTGTATATTCCTATGCAAAAGTTTTCTTTTAAGAAATGATCACATAATCCCTGGGTTCCCCAGTGGGTTAGTTCGTGAATTTCGGTTAAAATCCTTCTGGCTAGGGGTTTATTCAAAAACTTCCTGCCATCCGGAGTTAACCATTCCCCATGCTCTCCCTTCCTCATTCCTAGGTCCTTGATCGCTTTTAATTCTGTTCTATCATACTTCGGTTTCTCTTCCCCTCCCTCTTCCTCTGATGTTTCATTTAAGGCTAATATTCTAATTGATCCTTTGGGGTCTTGAGCTGCTCTTTTTGCTTCTTTGTCTGCTAGTTGGTTCCCTTTCCCTTCAAATGTGGTTTCTTTTTGATGTCCTTTTACATGTACCACAGCAATCTCAATGGGTTTTAACAAGGACGTTAAAACTGATCTTATCATTTCCTTATGCACTAGGTCTTTCCCTTTTGAATTGAGATATCCCCGTTCCTCCCAGATCTTTCCGAAGGTATGGACTATCCCAAAAGCGTACTTCGAATCGGTGTAAATAGTTCCCCGGTCTCCTCCTAATAGGTCTAGTCCCCTTTTTACAGCATAAATTTCGCAGAGTTGGGCAGACCAACTCGAGGGTAACTTTCCCGTTTCTCGAACTTGAATGTCTTCTATGGTGGATCCTTCTACCACTGCATACCCTGAAACCCTTTTCCCCTCTAGAACTCGTGATGATCCATCAGTGAATAACCTTTTTCCATAAGGTAAGGGAGTACTTTCCAAATCTTCCCTTACCTTCGTCTGGAGACTCATAAGTTCCAGACAATCATGCTCCAAGTCTGGAGGTGGTTCCCCAGAGAGGAACTGTGCAGGGTTCAGGTTTTTGGAAACTGTTAACCTCAAGTTCTCCGAGTTTATTAAAGTGATCTCATATTTCAGGATCCGGGAATCGGTTACCCACCCCGGGGCTTTTTGGCTCAAAACTGTTTTGATATCATGAGGTGTATGAATTTGAATTTTTCCATTTAATGTGAGCTTTTGGGACTCCTCAACCAACACTGCGGTGGCGGCTACAGCTTGCAGACAGGCTGGCCACCCTCGGGCTACAGGATCTAATATTTTGGAAAGGAAAGCAATTGGCTTTTTGCACCCTCCCCACTCCTGAGCTAACACACCATAGGCCACTCCTCCTTCGGTGTTCACAAATAGATCGAATTCTTTCTTCAGATCGGGCAGGCTCAGGACAGGTGCGGTGGACAATTTGTTTTTTAGTTTTTCCAATTGTTTTTCATCCTCTTGTGTCCACTCTATGGGCTCTGGACTTACCAATTTATCATAAAGGAATCTCACATTTTGGGTGTACTCATCAATCCAATGTCTACAATACCCGAAAAGGCCTAATAATTTTCTTATGTCTCTTTTGGTTTTTGGAGCAGGTATTGCTATTATTCCAGCAATCCTTTCAGGGCTTAATTTCTTGTATCCTTTGCCAATCAAATGCCCCAAATAGGTCACTTCTGGTTTCACGAATTGTAATTTCCTTTTTGATACTTTCAGCCCTTTTTCCCCCAGAAAATTCAGGAGTTTAATGCTGGTGGTTCTCACTTCGAGTTGGTTTTCTCCTGAAATCAGTAAATCATCTACATACTGGAGGATTTGCACCTGTCCTTCTGGGGTGAATTGTTCTAGCAGCCTTTCCAAAGCTTGCCCAAATAAATTTGGTGACTCAGTGAACCCTTGGGGTAGGCGTGTCCATCTTAGCTGCTGTCTCCTCTTTGTTTCAGGATGGTCCCATTCGAACGCAAACCAGTCTCTGCTTCCCTCTGCTAGTGGACATGCCCAAAATGCATCTTTCAAATCTATGATGGTGAACCAGGCATGCTCTTGGGGAATCTGGCTCAGGAGATTGTATGGATTAGGGACTACAGGGTGTTTGGTCATAGTCCTCTTATTAATCTCCCGTAAATCCTGAACCAATCGATATTTCCCTTCCGCTTTCTTCACAGCTAAGATGGGTGTGTTATGTGGGGACATGCATGGTTCCAGGATGCCTTCTTTTAACAGTTGTTCAATAATGGGGATCAACCCTTTCTTCCCTTCCAAAGACATTGGATACTGTTTTATCCTGATGGGAGGAGTTCCTGGTTGCATTTTAACTTCTATAGGTGGTATATTCAGGAGGCCGCTCTTCCCTCCTTCTGCCCATACCTCTGGGTTTATTTCCTCTAAGTCTTCGGCGGTTAATTTCATAATCTTTACTCTCATTTTGCCGCCTTCGGGGATAACTCCTATTCCTAATAGTACTTGCAAATCGCGTCCCAATAGGTTGCTCTCTAGTTCTGGTAAATAAATAAAATCCGCTCTTATTTGTTTAGAATTCCCTTTGACCTCTATTCCTTCTATAATTGAGGCTGTAAATGGTTTCCCCTCCGCCCCTACGACTTCACATGTTCTAGTTCCGACCTTAACTCCCACTGGAAGCCTCCTAATACTGGATCGGTCTGCTCCAGTGTCTACTAAAAATTCATATTCCTCGTGTTGGGGACCCACTTCAAAATTTACTATGGGCTCACCTCGGTGGTACATCGGGTCCCCTAGTGCATAGAGCCCATGACACCCCTAATCCTCGTTGTTTTCGCCCTTTAATAGCTTCTCTAAGGCATCCTGTTCTTTTGTGATGGCTTCATCAAAGGATAATTTCTGACACTCTCTTCTTATGTGCCCAACCTCCCCACAATAGAAGCATTTTCTGTCCTCTCCTGGCCTCCCAGGAGTTTTCCAAGGTGGTAAGGCCCTTCCTCCCCCTGACTTGGTATTTCTCCGATTGGGAGGGTTTTGATCTTGTATCGCTTCTCTTGCTACAGCCACCATTATCTTTGCTTTCGTCTTGGTTTTCTCCTCATCCCTCCTTAGATAGACCCTTAAAGCCTCTCTTAACAACTCATTTACGTCTTTTTCTTGCCAGTCTTCTATTTTTTCTAATTTCCTCCTAATATCGGGCCAGGACTTGGTGACGAACTGTGTCTTTAACAACACCTGACCCTCGGGACTATCGGGGTCTATATTTGAATAAAGTTGAAAATTCCTCTTTAACCTGTTTAACCAGGTTGCGGGAGTCTCGTCTTTCCCCTGCATATTATCAAATGCTAATCTGGTATTATTGCTTCGGGGTACTGATTCCTTTATACCTTTAACTATTAGACTCCGATAGTCGTCCATACTTCTCCGGTCTTCCTCCCTGTTCGGATCCCACCTCGGATCTACGACTGGTAATTTGTAATCCCCTGGCGGACCCGTTCTGTTTTCTTTCTCCCAAATTTTCATCCCGGCGGTCCTAATCATTCTAATCTCTTCTGGGCTAAATAAAATCTTCAGAATCGAATTCATCTCTCCCCACGTGTAAGTATTGGGGCCCAGAAATTGATCAACTTGATTCGATATGCCTACAGGGTCCTCTACCAGGTTTCCCAGTTCTTTCTTGAAATTCCTCACCTCTGAAGCTGTTAGTGGAGCATTTACAAAACCGACCCCTCCTGCAACTCCACCCATCGGGACTTCCCTTAAGGGGAAAAGTTTAGTTCTAGACCGGGTGTTATAGTTATGTCCCTCTGGGACTTTAGTTACCCCTATGAGGTTAGTACTGTGAGAGGGGTCCGTATTCGGGGTGTTAAGGTCTAGCTCCCAACTACGAGGTGGAACAGGAAGTTTAGATGGCGATGGAGAATGTATGGAGTTTGGAGAGACTGGCTGCGAGACTGAAGGAGGAGTAGGAGAAGCTACAAAGCTATAAAAGGGGTTTTTACTAGAGCTATGAGATGTTACTGTTAGGGGTGTATTCCCAGAAAAATTCACAGCACCTACCAGAGGTGCATTCATAGAAAAATTAGTCCCCATCGGGGACGTATCTACCGAGAAATTAGGGGAAGGGGAATTAGGTACAGGGGAGGAAACTGGTGAGGAAGGGGTCTGAGGACTGACTTGGGGTAGATCAGGGTAAATAGGAGGAGGGGGTAAGTGCTCAAGGGGGTCCCATACAGGACTCTCCTCTTCTTTCTTATCTTTATTCTTCCCTCCCTTTTCCTGCATCTTGCAAATTTTTACTGTCTCGGTACCTGATCTTACATGCATCCAGCAGGCAGCATACCTTAGCTGCTCTGTGTCTACTTCCTCTTGGGCTCTCAAATATTGGTTTAACTGTGAGCTCATCCAAGAGTCGGTGGTACCGTACCATGGCCATTCCCCGGGTAGATTAAGGGTTGGCCATACTTCCACGCAATAGTGAATCATTTTCACTTTGTTTAAATTCTTAGTTTTCTCATTGTTCTCCCACTGGTCTAACATTCTCCCTAGTGGGCTATCAAAAGGGATGTTAGCTACCTTCCCTTTTCCCGCTTTTCTCTCCTTCCTGATCTTACTTCCACACACACCCATTCTTACTTAGTCAAATGAAAATACTCTACTGTACGACAGGACAACGCAAACTAGAAAAGCGACCTTTCTTGAACTAAAATCTTATAAGGTGCCCCTACTCAAACGGAAATTTTAAAGACGGGCAACTAAAATCTAAAATTTCATTCACTCTGGATAGCTTACTGGCACGCCCTTAGGTCCTGGCCACTATCCCTCTTTCACTCTCTCAGACAGCCTGTTGGCCCGCCCTCAGGGCCCAGCCACTGTCCCTCTCTTACTCACGACGCCACACTAAACTAATCCCCGCAGACGGCCGATAGACCGGGGCCCAAGGTGTCAGGCACCGCCTGCAGCCAGGATTAGTGCGTCGCGGTGCGACACTCACTCTGTCCCTAGCTTTGAACTACTCGCACCTCAGTAATTCCCTAACCACACACACTCCCACCCGGGACAGCGTCCTGTCCGCCCGCCGGTGGGCTGCCCCCGGATAGCATAGACGCCTCCGCCCAACGGTCCCAACGTGTCCGGTAGCGTACCCTAGTGATACCCCCGCCCAACACTCCCGTCCGGTTTGCACGTCTACCCCCGCCAGGGCAGGTCCCTTACACCCGGTAGCATAACTCCCCTTTGAGCTACCCCCGCCCAGTGTAAGGCTCGCACTCTTGGTCCCACTACACTACGCCGGATTAGCAGCGCACCCCCTCGTTGCCGGCCCGTAGGTCCGCCCTTAGGACCCCAGCCGCCGCGCTACGGGCTTCCTACCGCCCTTGCTCGCTGGGTAGCCTGCCGACCCGCCCTCAGGGCCTCAGCCACTACCCCGGGTAGCCTGTTGACCCGCCCTCAGGGCCCAGCCACTACCCTTGTGGGGGGGGATCCCTAGTGGGGCCTCCTACCAGTTGCCTATCAACCTCACACGGGCCACTCACACCCTAGGTTTCCTCCGCCCGTTCGGAGGGGGGCCCACTATGCCCCTAGAGGCGCCTCACTCGCTCAGGCTCCACTCGCTTCCCCCTGTTCCCGGCCGTCCCCCTCGCGGGAGTCCCGGAACCGCGGTACTAAGGGGTCCACACTCGCTTCGGAGGTCCGAGCTGCCGGCCCCCGTCTCATTCACACCACACTCGCTCGCCTCCACTCCCGCCACCGGCTATACTTACCAGCCGGCGCTCCTCGGCGCTGTCTTCCTCGATGCTGCGTCCCTCGTTGCTGGGGTCCGATGTTCGCCAGCTGTCCCAGGAGTTCGAAGATGGGCGGCGCCTTCCCTTCTTCGTCCTCTTCTGGGCGTGGCGATCCCGGACGAGCCCCCAAAATTGTTATAAATAGGCAGGAGTCGATGTTATCTCCTTTTAATGCCTTTATTAGTGATTTCAGCAGAGGGACGGCTCGGGGTAGGGATGCCCTTGCCCACGCTGCACCAGCCGGACACCGCCGAGGAGGAGGTCCTGTCGGATCTGCGTCGCTGTCGTCGCAGAGCCGGAAGCCACGCCTCACGGGAGTTCCTAGGCTCGCTGATGGCTCGAATGTCTAGGGGGGGTGACTCTTAGCAGGGACTTCAGAGGTTATGGCGACCCCTCTTCGGTGTTTATAGATGATACTGGCAGCTACCTTGGCTCTTTCCCCACTCAGTGCTGCATTCCGTCTCTCCGGGTCTTGATCGGGCTCGCTGTTCTGAGCGGTTCTTTGGTTCTAAACTCACTTCCGGCTATACTCGATTTGCATAAAGGCGGTGACAGGCCCAGAGCAGGCGAGGAGTGGGCGAGGCCCCCAAGTTGATGGGCAGGCTGGTATGTGGGCGGTGTCTCGGAGAGCAGCAGGGCTTACAGACTAAGGTAGGGGTGCAGGGAAAGTACGGGACGGGATGAATGTAACATTCGAACCACAGAATCAGTGCATTTACGATTGGGTTTTAGGGTACAACAGTACATTAAACAGATAACTAACAGATAACATTGATACATAGAACAGAGGATACCCACAACTAACTACTAACTGCTAATAACTAATGGCCTGGACCCTTTGTTAAAATCTTTATCTTTCTCATCTCCTTTCTTGAGTTATTGTCTTCCAACATGTCTTAACAAGTTTCTTTATGGCTATGAACCCTTTGGGGTCAGGGACATGTCTTGTTAAAACTTAAGAAGTGGTATAGAAGCAATTTTTACCATGCTAGAATAAAATTTAGATATAGATATGAGGTATAATAAAACTCTGCACTCACATACATGGCCACAGTTGGAAATGTCCACTTGAGAACAGAACAAGGGGCACAGTCTGCAAAGGTCAGTGTTGCTAAATATATATTCAATAATTAGTAATAATCTTTGCACTTTAAGTGCAACTGATAGAACTTCACCATAAATTCTTTTTTGTTGTTGTTGTTTAAAAGGTTTGGTTTGTGATATAATAATGAGTACTTGACTAAATTTCTTATTGATTAACTCTTTAGGAATCTGAATATGCACATTTTCTTCAATCTGTTCTCTGTTATGCAAAACACCATTGAGCAATTAACTTTAATATAGTAACTGCTACTGAGCACTTAGAAATAAGGATTTAGGTGGCATGTCTTGCGAGTTACCAACTGGCCTTAATTATGATGTTGAACTTTTTCACTAAAGTCCTACTACTTCTGTGATTTTAATATAGAAACCATGTCTCTTATGAAAACTTTTTTTTTTTTTTTTTTTTTTTTTTTTTTTTTTTTTTTTTTTTTTTTATGTTCATGTGGATTTTTCTTCCTGTTGTATTTTTGGACACAGGATGTTAATAAGAAAACTTTAAAATTTAAATTTTAGTTGGTGCAAAGAAATAGGAATAGAGGCAAGTTTAATATATAAGAAATCTGAACTGTTTCTGTTGGCTCAAAATGAAAATAATTGTAAAGCTCAGTTATTAATCATATGTGTTTATAAACAATAAAATTGCTAATTCTTCTACTATTAGGAGAACCTTCCACCAGACCATGTTACTCAAAGCCCCATTAAGCCCGGCCTTGAACTCTTCCAGGAATGAGGAGTCCACAACTTCTCTAGTAAACCAGTTCCAGTGCCTCACCACCCTCTGAGTAAAGGATTTCTGTGGCAGTGCTAGAACTGTTTTATTAGGTTTTTATAAGAAGTTTATGTTATGGTTCATTTCACTGTATCCCCAATTCTGTATCCCTTTTGTGTTGTCTGTATAATAAGGTGTTTTGTGTCAGTCCTCCCACTCCTCACCTGACTTGTAACATCCCCTCTGCCCCAACCCCCCTCTCTGGGGCAGCTTGTCTATCACTTTGAGGAGCCCTCCCAGGTTGTGAAATCTCAGGGAGAGGGCTTCAGGTGATAGGCCCCCTGGGGGGAATTCCTTTAGCTCTGGATTTTAGTGGTCCGAGGCTTGGGGGTGGGCACACCTTGTTACCCCCTGAATCCCCTGATTTGTTGTCTGGTTGTAACCTCCCTGGAACCCCTCCCCTGCTAATGAGGTGGAGGAGGGAGATTCAAATCCTCTCAGCTCGGAGCTCTCAGCTCTGCTCTCCTCTCTCTCTTGCTGGCCCCCGTGGCCTGAGGTTTGGACCAGCTGCGGGCTTCCCGCAGCTGGGCCAGAATAAACATCTTTTAACCTGCTGAGCTGAGAGCCAATCTTTTCTTACTGCTGCTGCTGTCAAGATACTACTTGGTCCAGCTGAGAAGCCAATCCAGCAGGTAATAGCCTGCGTGCCCCTCGGACTGGGAACATCTGTGGCTGTGTTGACCCGAGCTAGCCAGAGGTCAGCTCCCGCCCAGTGCAGGGATGGAAACAGACACAGATTTCTTCCTAACATCTAATCTAAGCCTGCCCTCTTTCAGTTTAGAACCATTGTCCCTTTTAATGTCACTCTCTGCCATATAAAAGTCACTCCCCCTCCTTTTCAAGCATCCTCAAGGTACTGGGAAGCTGTAGTGAGGTCTCCCCAAAGCCTTTTCTTCTCCATGCTGAACAGCTCTAACTCTCTCTGCCTTTCCCTATAGGAATGGTGTTCCAGTCCTGTCATCAACTTAGTGTCTCTCCTATGGAGTCATTCCAACAGGTCAATGACTTTCTTTTTACGGAAAGCATTTCCCCCATTTTTATCTTACTGTGTTTTACGTTTAAAACACTTGCTCACTTGCTTTTTATTCCAGCTGGTTGGTGATAAGGTGAACATAAATGTAAAATCTGAGAGTTTGGAGTAACCGGATGACTGTGAAACATACACAGTTTTTATGTTTCCTTACAAATCAGATGGAGAAATGATTCGCATGATTGCCTGAAATAAGAAGGGAAATGAAGTAGTTCAGAAATATTTCACCTAAGTAAGTGTGTCAGATTTTTTTTTTTTTTTTTACAACAGCATTTTGCCATTGAGAACATTGCACATTCAGCCCATGACATAAAATTCTAATTATCCTTCACTGTTTAACTTGACAGTTTCTACTTGACTAAACCTATAGCTAATAGCCAATGAACAATTTTTGACCACTGGATTAAGAGAGTTCCTGTAGCTAAACAGCACAGCTGTCTTTAGTTAGAAATAAAAGTAAAGGAAATTGTCTTAGTGTATTTTACAGTAAGTTTGTAATGCACCGATGAACACACAAACATTTTTAAAGAATTTGATATACTTACATACAATTAAATTATCAGGAAAGCACTAGATTAGCAGCCTTGGCAACTACTAAATATTTACCCTACTCTGATCACATCAGTGCTTGACTCCTTAAGTATTCCTTGCAGCTGCAGATGCCTGTCTTATTACAATGTTCCTCTCTTTAGCATTTTCAAATGCAGTGCCAAAGATACCTGTGCAGGGCCTATGTACAGGAAAAAGAGGACCTTCTAGAAAACTCTGCAGAACCAGGATTTTGGCTATTGGCCCCTCTTTCCCTTCCCAATCAACAAACCAACCAGGCCATCCTCCAGGACAATGGCCAGGTTCTTGTTCCAGACTTTTCCACCCTGAATGTTTCCATTGTTTAGGTTTCTGTAGCATGGAGGAAAAAAAATAAAAATGAAATATTCTTGACTTTGCCTCAGCTTTATCTGTCTTCCATGTAAGATGACTCTAAGGAATGGGAATTGACAAGAGTGGTCTTTGGACTGAAGAGTATCACAATTAGTCTGCAACAGCCTGTATTGATTAGTCAGTAGGTGGATGTGTATTGCATTCTGCCTCAGGTACACATCCTCGATATGCACTTTTACAGACTTGTCTTGGACCAATGTCAAAGTGAACTTTTGAGAATCCCAGCCCTGTAATGGGTGAGGAGCTAAGCTACAGGATACTCTGTAAGGTAAAAACCACAAATGAAGGAAAAGAACTTTAAGCACAGGGGAAGGACTTTTATTGTTTGCTTGTGTTTTTTTTCCTTAAAGAAAGTAGGCAGTCCTGTGAAGTTGTATTTTTGTAAAAACCTGAATGGACAAATACTATCTTGGCTTGCAGCATTACCTTGAGGAGCAGATTAGTTATGACATCTTTTGGTTGATTTTCTATAAATTTAGGGCCATATACCAGTTCCAGATTAATTCACAGGATTTCTAGCTAGAAAACTCTCTTGATTATGTTGACTTTCTTCCAGTCTTCATCTTCCCCACTGACTTAGCAGTCAGTGCTCACTCCACAGCTGAAGCTGGATGAGTTGGTGAAGTCCCCTGCATGATGCCTTGAACAGCTGCTGTGAACAACCACAGGGCACGGAGAGGCTGAACACTAGATCCCAGTAGCCATTTGTCAGTTTTTTGGCCTTGAGCTCCATGAGTCACAGTGAATGTATTTCACTGTACTATATTTAAAATCCCTTGAAAAACAATAATAATAAAAAAAAGTACACAGTACTGTCTCCTAAACTGACACCATGACGGAATGCCTTCAGTTAAATCTTTTGCTTCCTACATATCTAGAACCATATATGGACACACACCTCATTCACATGACCAGTCCAGAAAAGGACTTTCTGCCTCATCATTCTTTCTTCTGCATGACCTGTGATGTGTATCTAGATGTCTGTAAATAGAGCAGCCTGCTAGTCTTTATTCAAAAGAGTCAGTGATGAAGGTAACCACTGTACTTTTTGGTGTGTCTTAGGTGACACACCTAAGTGACACACCTAATGAAAGGTGGGAGTGGAGGCTGAGCTACAGTGTTCAAGAGCTCAGGTGTTACGAATCTACAATCTGTAGATAAAGCATATCTTCAGTTTCAGAAATCACCACCAACAGGCCTTTGGAAGACAGTGGGAAGGGAGAGGCAAAACTCACCAGCCCAGGTTTCTTCCTCTGTTTCCAAATGGTGTTGAAGATTCTGGTACAAAATTAAAGAGTATGTCCCATGCAACGATACAGGGTGGATCTCTCAGATCTGCCTGGACCAGGTTTTTACAGGTGTCCTGTAAGAGCTTATGGGAGAGGTATAATGTCTGAAGACTCCTTGTTTTCTGAGCTCTGGATATACTTGGGATATGCTGGTATCATCATGGAGGCCTGAATAGAACACAACTTATGGGGTTGATTTTTTGAAGTGGTTAAAGCATACTATCATATAGTCACAGACAAGCCAGATAATGTACTGTTCTGTCAAAAACCCTCTAATCAGTGATTATACAGGGGTGGAGATATAACACAATGGATGAGGTTGGTAGAGTAATGAATGTATGCAATCTCTTTCTCTGAGAGCACTCCATTGAGTTTGAATTAAGGGTTATTTTCCATATTTTTTAAGTATTTGGCACATCTCTACCACTGCCAATGTACATGTCACTTGTTCTCTGTTTTATTTTGTGTTATGATCATCTCTTTCACAGGAATGAGGGATGGGTAGTAAAAGCAATTCACTGAAGTTCAATTTCATGAGGGAGAAAATATCCAGACACTGTGAATGAAGCAAAATTAAGCAAACATGCATTATTTTATCCACCACCACCACCACCCCCTTTTCATTGGAACTGTTTAATTTTAAATAGTTTTTCCTTTTTTCCATTTTACTCTTCTCTCTTGTAGTGTATTTCTGATATAACATTGAAAAAGCATACCTTTTTCAACTATAAATTTGGAGTGTTTCAAAAGATGTCCCAGTAACTACATTCCATAGACACAAAGATATTAAATTACTTTGCCAAGTTAACTAAGGAGAGAACAGTAATAAAAATTAGAACAGAGAATCTTTTCTTACTCTGTTCTTCAATGACAGCCTGTGGTGCTTTTAGTGCAAAACCATGACAATGGATGCAGAAAAGCTGGGATGTGTTCATAGATGGCATTCAAGAAAATTAAAATTGTCTGTAATAGAAAGGGAATGACTACCCCAACCTCTTTATACCTTTATGCACATTAAATTTTATTCTTGAGAGTAATTTCTCACAACTCAATAAAGTTATTCATTTGGTACATAAAGTTAAGCATAGATTTAAGTGCCTACAGGATGAAAGCATTGTGAATAATATCAACATTATCAGAGTTGTTTTCTGTTTCCTTTCTGAGTCCATACTCTTGACTTTTGATTGTGATTTTTTGCTTTGTTTTGTTTCTGGTTTTTTTGTTTGTTTGTTTGTTTGTTTTTGTTTTGTTTTGGTTTGGTTTGGTTTGGTTTTGTTTTGTTTTGTTACTGGCTGACCTTCATAAGGAACTGTTAAAAGGGAACTAGTCCTTGTCTTCTGTACTAGGTGATTGCAATTTGATCTGAAACGGATGAAAACAGTGAATGAAATGAAAAATAAGATGCACTATGAAAAACCATGAATATGGGAAGCATACAGTTAAAACAAGGTATCAAAGCCTCTGCTGCCTTCTACATAAAGGATAAGTTTTAGTTTAATTACAGAAGCACTCAGCTTTTTTACAGAGCCCTCACTCATGGTTTTTTGCTTATTTGTCTATTTGTACTACATTAATATATTTTGCAATCCATTTTTCAAGGTAAAATTCGATGTAACTAAATTTATCTTTGAAAATATTAAATATAAGTGGTTTAAATGGTTAGTTTTAAGGGAACACCATCTGGTACATGGTTATTAAAAAAGGCCATGAAAATATTGCATGGCAAAATTAATACACAGCTAAATTAACATAAAAACCTAAATTAACAAGCCAGTTCAAAATACTTATTATGATTAATTTTGTATATAACTTTGCATAATTTTGAATCTGTTATGACCCCTGGTGAGATGTAGAAGGGATTTCTGTAGGACACACACTATAGCAGTATTTGAGGGGATTACTAGTACTTGAAGGGATAAGAATGAGTAGAAGTCACTCAGCATTTTTTCTATCAGGTTACACTATTAATAAACATCTATAATAATGAAAGAATTGCAAAATTGGATTTTTTGAGGAGGTTAAGTGGGATTTTTATAAGCTCACTTTTTATGAGAGGCTTACAAGTATACTGAAAGTTATGACAGATATGAAGTTATTATGCATTAATGTTTAATCTAAAATACTGATCAAAATTTCTTGGACATTGCATTTTTGTTGACATTTCATATTATTCTTGCCTTGGTCACTGAAATTCCATTGCTCTGTATCTGTGGTGAATTTTGAACAGTCCCTGTAGTATTAGGCTGATTAACTTAATAGGAAGCTATGTGCAAAATAAGCAAAAATAAATAAATAAGTAAACAAAGTGCACAATCCACCCCTGTCAGCATTCCCAAGACATTAAGTGAAGGACAGTATTGCAATTTCTTAGTGTCAGCCGTTCTGGTTTTGACAAGGTGCAAACTTGGTTTGACAGAGATAGTCTTCAAAGCGATACAGCCGTTAGCAAATACCCTTATATGTTTTGATTTCTAGGAAATTGAAGGTCAGTTGTTACAAACTGCTTAGGGAGACAAGCTGACAGGAAGATAAAGGGAGAACACTTGGGGAGCCGAAAGATGGAGGCCTTCATCCATTCTGAGAGCAGCACATTCTGGTAGAAAGGCTAAAGATGTGTGCAGAGAGACAGGGAGCTGCTAAGGCAGTGTTCATGAAACTAATACACTTTTTTCTTCTTGCATGCCAGCTTAACCCACTGTTGTAGCACAGGCATTGTTCAGTGGTTCAGCATTTAGGAATGTCCTGCAAAAGCATTGATGTGATGCTGCGTAGGTAAAACCCTGATAAATGGCTGATAATAGTTTGCAAGGCAAATTTTAATAAACTGGTAAATATTCAATGTGTTCAGAAATCATGACAATGAAACCTAGATAATAAATGATGCTAGCAATATAGAGGGTGGGAAACACTTTGGAGGGCTCAAGGCAAAATTGGATGTCTGGTGTCACCTCTTTTCATTGTGTCTCCCTTTACGTATAAGTCCTAGCACAGGATGTCTCCCTTCCTTGCCTCCTCTTTTTTTTGGCCATTCACTATAGGGGCTGTCTATCATGGACTACTATGGATCTATGTTTTAGATGGCTGAAATGAGATAAAGTAAACCATGTCTAAAGTTCATCAATTCTCTTTCCTCAGTCTTCTCTCCACTCTGTTTTTCTATCTATTTGTATATAATTTCTATGTGGACCTAAAACATAGACTTCACAGCTCTGTGTGTGTGTGTTTATGAACATATGTACAAACACATTTGTCAGATTTTTTAGGATATGATTAATCCTTTAAAAAACAACTCTTATGAGATGATGCTCATGTCATATATAGATGCTATATGTCATCTGCGTATATATGAATTTGAAAAGTAAAAAATCACCTCTGTCCTTTCTACAAAATTTAAAAATTCTGTCAGCAAATGTTTTAACAGTTTGCTAAGCAGAAACCTTCTCTCTTTTGGATCAATGGTTAACTGCTCCTCAACTGCTGTAATACAAATCTGTAGCCTCTCCCCAATCTGTTGCAAGTGTGATCAACACACTAAGAGTTTGCTACATATCTAATTAGTTGGGACTGCTTTAAGTCCTATCTTTCCCCCACAGCCCAGACCACAAAAATATATTTTTTAAAATTAATCATACAGATAAATGCATGAGTAACAAAATATTTACAGCCCACTGCTCTTATTTTAATTGTTTTTGAGTGGAGACAGTACTAGGGTTGCCTAACCACTTTTGAGGATGTAAGCACTATTTTTAGTGCTTGATGGCTGTGTTGTCATTATGATTCCACAAAGGTTTAAGAGCAGGAGTGGGGCCCCCTACTTACCACCTGGATGGCATTGTATACACAGTTAAGATGAACAACAGGTTATCTAAGACTGCATAGCCCATCCTCTGTACTTCAGTCTGATAAATTAAGAAAGGAATAGTGTCATGGTATAGTTACTTTGTAAAAAAACAAACAAACAAACAAATCCCCTCTGATCCATAACTTGTTTGTAATTTTGGCCTGGTTTAATTAAATTGTGAATTCTCTTCCTGTCTTGAAGTTAAAAAAAGCAAAGCAAAACAAAACAAAACAAAACAAAAAAAGAAAACCAAAAAAGGCAGGTGTGTCTCCAAACTCAGCAGGAATTGGCTACCAATGCAGTCAGAAGGACATGAGAGCCAAGACATCTGCTTTCATGTAGGTAAAATCCTGTGTAAGAAGGAGACATGAAGTTTATAAGTGCTGAAGTAATTGGTAGCTGGAGGCAATGAATTTCTTACTCTCACAGAAATGGCATACTCATGTAAGAGGCAGAGCTTCTGGGTCCAGGCACCTGTTGAGTTCTAAACTCCACACAAACTTACAGAAGCAATGTGTTTTCAGTTCTGTAGTTTTAATTATTCTTTCCTGCTGGTAGCACCAGGATGAAAATTCCTGAACTCAATATTGTTCCAGCTGAAAGGACGAGTATGAAAAAACTCCTGTAGTATTAAAATAAGATTCATAAATAACACATTTTTGTATTTCAGGTTTCACAACTTGACCCCAAATTCACAAAACATCCTACTTTTTGAAATGCGAGATTTCTGGAGAAAGTAAGTTCCCACCCCATCACCTCCCCATTCCCATTTCTACAGTGGCTGGGATTCCTCTGTGTCTGTTTCATTAGAGCTCTGATTTAAACAGAGGCTATGACAATCTATCCTCTCAGCAGCTCATCTCTAAGGATGTTACTCATGGTCTCCTCCAGTTTCTTGGGCATGGTCACCGAGCTTGGTCTGCACAACTGATGCTACTCAGTGTCCACTGCCCAGAGAGTCAATAGTTTGACTTTTACATAGAAGTGAAGAAGTTAAAACAAACAATATAATTGTATTTTCGGTAGGCTGGAGGGTTCCTTAAAGAAACTAGTTCTCACATTTTAGTTTATCAGGAACAAGAATTTTAAGTTTTTGAGGTAATTTCAGTCTCTTGTGTTTTTAAGATAGGGTACATTGGATATAGTTCAGTGTATTACATGTTAATTTTTAACATAAATGCTTGAAAACATCTTTCTTAATGCAAACCTGATACATGGACTGTTAACTTTGACAAAATAAGCAAGTGGATCCAGTATGCTTTACAGAACTATGGCTGGTTTCTCATTTATTGCATGACATACTTTTGACCTGCTAAGACCTGGTGGATGCCTGAGGGAGGTGAAAGAGCTAATTTTTTTCAACAATTTAGTGATTCAGATAATTATTTAGCAAGGTTTGCTTATTTGCAGCATCTGAGGGCTGATCTTACATACTTTTTTGTTGTTATTTTGGTTCTAAATATTGCCTTGCCTTGCCTTGCCTTGCCTCTTATGTGTGTTAAAATCAGTGCATACAAATCCTCTCAATTAGTCTATTATAAAAGCATTCACTTTTTTTCCCCAAAAAGATGTGTACTGCTGAATTGTTTTTACCAGTTATAGTTAACAACTATAATTAACAGTTAACATATTATAATTTGTATTACATCAGTGATAAACAATTCCAAGTGTGGACTATGGGGATGAAGGAGGTCCATCAGTGTATTTTTTGCCAGGCATTTTAACACATAAAGCGTTTGTCTTTATATTTCATCTGAGATTTTGAATTGTTACAATTAGGAGATGCATAATAATTCAGCAAAATAGTTTACCAGTTCTGCCTGTTACAGTCCTATTCATATACACACAAACCATGTTATCCTACTCTGTTCTGGAAAATAAAGAGAATTGTCACCGAGACACACAAAGCAGTCACACATAGGCAAGAGATTTTCGCAGAGGTCCTTCCGATCCCAGCTCACAGCTGAGAGAGCCGAGAGAAGAAGAGGAGCCCCTTTGTTTATTTTTACTTTTTATACATTTGTGGGTCTAGCAGAAGATTGGCTTTTTGGGGTTTCCACCCCTCAGCCTCAGTGGCCAGACCAATTGTCAGTTACAATTGTTTTCAGGTTAGAAATATGCAAACAAAGGACAGAGAATGAAAAACAAAGGATTTGTTTATGTTACATCTGTGGGAAAAGGTAGAAAACTGCTCTAATATTGTACAGTAACTAAAAGATCTGACTCCATTTATGAAAATCAAAAGGCTAATAAAAAAACTCAGAAAAACCAGGGTAACAGAGAATATTAATAAATTTTAGTGAATAACTTAAAATTTTGTTAGAATTATTTATTGTTCTGGGATTTTGAAGCATTTGTATGGCAAATATCCATATTTCTTCTTTTACAGATGAACAAATTCCATTCATGGTTCAGTGTGATACATTCTTTTTTACATGGATCCCGAAGTCCTTCAGGCAGTTTGACAAATCCACATAATTTCTCTGAATGCTAGGTTGTGCATGTTTTGTATCTGATTAAGTTGAAAGATGTGTTAAAGAAACGTAGAAAAATCCTCATGTATAAAAATCCTCAGACAAGTCCCGATAGCTACATATCTCAGAAATCTCTGGAGCATTTTGATATTCAAAGCAAAATTGCCAGTAATTTACACTCAATAAATTGGTTCCAGATCTGCCTGTTTCAGATTATATCACAAGGACACGATTTTACGTAAGATTCCCTTACCTTTTGTCAAAGTGTGTTCTTTATAAGAAATTTACCATGGCAAATGCAGATGATAGAGACTCCCCTGCCTTGAAGAGCATGAAAGAATGTCATGGATCAATTGCTCATATACAAGCTACGTTCTGATCAAATAAAATCAACCTTTTCTCCCCAATTTTTTTGAAAAAGAAGGTTCTGGATTAATGGAAAAATCATGACGTATCATTCATAATGCATTGATAAAGCCTCCATTTGCTGCAAACCACACAGTCTTTGCAGAGAGGTACAGTTAATTCTTGACTTGTAACCAAAGAAAATTGAAAATTAAACCTTGTAGCAGTCAGGGCCTTGACTCTGAAGAACTAGTCCATTGTATAGTTTTAAGTTCATTGCTATTTAATAGCTTTATCATATTTTGAATTTACAAACTTGTGATTATGAATGGCAGTAATTTTAGGAGAAAGGAAGGGAAATGTGCTTTGTTCAGTTGATAGTGATACTTTGTTGGTTCTAATATTTGAAGGAAAAAATCCTTTCAGTGGAAATGCATTAGAGAAGTCCACAGACACCCATTTCTTGACTCCAGTTTAAGCTGCAGTTGCAGGATGAGGTCAACAACACCTTGTACCTGTGGTATAAGCATACTTTGTGACTTGAAATCAATGAAGTATTGGAAGCAGCAAATATCTCTCCTGTCCTTATCTCTTTCTAAAAAGGAAACCATCAGATGGCTGATAAAAGTAGTGTTTTTATTATTTCTGTCGGCTTTGTGCCACTTGAGGAAATTCTGTTTTTCCTATTGCAGTGTAAGTTTAACTGACTGTAATACCTCCACCCTTGACCTTTATTACTTGTCTTTTTTTTTTTTTTTTTTCTTTTTTTTTCAGATTTCAGGAAAGCTTGAGAAAATGCAAGATTCCACTGTGTTCCTGGATCTCAATATTTATGTACTCTATTTCCTTAATCTGAGGGAAAAATAAATGAACTTTGCACTTTTTTCCTGTTACTGGCAAAGATACATTGTAGAATCTTTTTCTCTTTTTCTATCACAACATGTCAATAAGACTTAATGCTAGACTATAATATTGCCCCTTTTTTCACTTGAAAAATATTTATTTGCATGTATTTGTCTTTTTATCCATATTACAGCACTTCAGCTCGACCTTTAATTGTTAACATGCTGCTTTATGGTGCTCCTCAGAAGTACATCAATTCTATTTAGACAGATTATTGTTTAAGACCCTTTCATCTGAAACAAAACTGACCTACTACTTCTTTATATGTTTGCATAGGCTATCCATACCTGTCTGAAGAGTAACAGTCAAAATGTAAGATATTCTCCACCCATGTTCATGCAAAATATAAGAATAATGCCCATTTACATGGTACTAGTTTAATTTTCATTTGAGATGTTTTGTGAAAATTATAAATTAACTTTTTCCTGCTCAAAAAGGCATTTATATGTCGGTGTTTATTGTTTTCCTTACATCAAATAAATAAATAAATAAATAAAAATAATACAGAATTGTCGCTGTGTCCCTCACGCCTGGCAGGAGCACAGGCTAGCTCAGTTCTGCACTGCGGCAGCGTAGATCAGTCGGGGTTACAAGCAGGGTGAGTAACCTCCTCCTGGTGGGGTTTTGGTTCCCCACACCAGCGAGTGGACCTGATGGAATTGCGACTGCGGCAACGGAAAAAGGAATCGACTCTCTTGAGCAGGGTAGAAGGTAGTTTATTAAGGGAAGTCTGACAAGGAGCTCCGCCTCAGACCACTGCTGCCCAGAGAGAGCAGAGATAAAAGCCTGGCAGCCACTTATAACCGGGGGAGGATCCAGGGGTGGTGACAATGGGTCAGCCAACCAGGGAACACAGGGGTGTAACAGGGGGTGTCAACTTCTGAATCATTAACAAATCACAGGAGGGGAGGAGGAGATTCCCCGGGCACCAGCCTATCACTCGACACCTCTCCTGGATCTTTCCAGAAACCAGGGAAGGGTCTCGGAGTGACAGTCAGGGTGACCAAGAGGAGAGAGGGGGGATTGACAGGGACAGGTGCAGGGGAGGAATGATTGGCATAAAACGTCTAGTTATATGACTAACTCATAAGGGGGGAAACTATTACAGAAGACAGGGGGGTACAGTGGACTGAACCATTACAAAAAAAACTTATAAATCTTACAAAAATAACTTAATAAAACAACTCTCGCACCACTACATAGAACCCCAAGTTCTCAAGGAACTAAAATAGCAGTGAAGCATTTGTTACCTGAAAGGACAAAGAAATCATAATATATTTGTGCCGTTGTTGTTCTGAAGTGCCAAACATTTTATATAGTCTTATAAGGAAATAAAATCAAATTCTCGAACTTTTGAATACTGAAAAAGAAACTGTTTAAAAATAGCATGCAAATATGGTCAGTTGATGAAACTTTTGGTGCACCGTCTGATTATTCTGTCATACAACTAATTTTACAATTTTTTCTGTACACAATGAAAAGAACTTCTCTTTCCTAATTTTACATATTTATATTACTCTTTCCCTATGGAAAAAGTCTAGGCTTTCTTTAAACAATGTAGTGGGTTGGCAAGACTCTGGTATTGGAGAGATACAGGAGTGGTTCCCGTGAGAAACTGCTAGAGGTTTCCTCCATGTTAAATAGAACCAATGCCAGCCAGATCCAATATGAACCCATCACTGTTCAAGGCCATCAGCAAAGGTGCAACTCTTCTGGGGTAATGTATTTAAGACAGGGAAAAAAGTTACTGCATGGGAGCAATTGCTGCCAGAGAGAGGAATGAGAATATGTGAGAGGAAAGCTCTGCAGACACCAAGGTCAGTGCAGCAGGAGGGGCAGGAGGTGCTCCAGGTGTCAGAGCTGAGATTCCCCTGCAGCCCATGGTGCAGCCCATGGTGATGCAGCTGCGCCCCTGCAGCCCATGGAGGGCCAAGCAATGCAGAGATCCACCTGCAGCCTGGGGAGGACACCCATGCCAGAACAGATTGATGCCCAGTAGAGGCTGTGACCCCATGGAAAACCCATGCTGGAGCAGGCTCCTGACAGGACCTGTGGAAAGAGGAGCCCATGCTGGAGCAGGTTTGCTGGCAGGACTTGTGACCCTACAGTGGACCCACACTGGAGCAGGTTGTGCCTTAAGGACTGTACCTGGTGGAAGGGACACAGACTGCAGCAGTTTGTGAATAACTGCAGCCCACAGAAACGCCTCATATTGAAGAAGTTCGCAGACTGTCTCCTACAGGAGAAACCTCACACTAGAGAAAGTGAAGATTGTGAGGAGTTCTTCCTCAGATGAGAAAGGAGAGGCAGAGTCAATGTGTGATGAATTGACTGCAATCCCCATTCCCTGAGAAGTCAGGAGTAAAGTTGAGCTTGGGAAGAAGGGACAGGTGGGGAGAATGTGTTTTATGGTTTGGTTTTATTCAAATTTATTCATTGCCCTGCTCGATGTGACTAGTAATAAATTAATTTCCTCAAGTAAATTCTGTTTTGCCCATGAGAGTAACTTCCTACCCTTATCTCAACCTGTGAGGCTCTTTTAATTTTTTTCTCCCTTGTTCGGCTGAGGAAGGGGAATGATAAGAGTGACTTGTGCAAGGCACATGGCATCCATCCAGGGTCTACCCACCACAGACACTCATTTAGGGGGTCTTATGGTACGGCTTTGCAGCCAGCAGCAAAGTGGCAATTTAAATATCACTGCATTTCCTTTAGTACCAGGTGATTACACCTTCTTAGTTCTTGCATCTTGAGACCTTTTAGGTAATAATGTTGATTTCTTGCTACAATGTGACAAAATTTCTCATGAGATGTTGTAGGAGGGAATCATGATTTTATTTTAAATTCATGCTCATACACACATTATCACTAGTAGACCCTGTGTTTGTCCAGATAGTCCGTCCAAGGACGCCAATAATTCAAGGATTAACAGGCATGTACTGAGGTGGCCTGGCCAGGACTCCTTGTGATGCCATGGAGGGCAGTGAGCATACTGAGTCATTACCATGGCTCTCACCTTTTTACTATATTGGCAGCCATGATAGTTTTTGGTATCTTTTTTATATCCCTTAGGACCTGACCTCAATTAGATTTTTTTATTCTGTCAATTGTTTTATTCTCTCTGAGCTGCCTCAATCTTTATGCATAATTCTGATTAGCTTTCCTTTCTCTCTGTGTCTTTGTCTACTTTTTGTTGCTCTTTGTACCTTAGCCCATCCTGTTCAGGATGTGGGCTGTTGTGCATTATTTGGGTTTATATTGCATTTCATTTTTATACTGGGTTTTGTAATTATTTCATCTGTACCACCTTGTTCCCTTAGAAAATATATCACAAGGTTTATCCCTGTTCTGCCCTGCCCATCCTCCCACACTGGAATGTAACCCAACTCTGTTCTACTCCCACCTTATCCCTGATTGGGTAGTGGCTTGTCCCTGCCTCTAGCCCTTTCCCCCTGCGTAAAAGCCATGGGACCATGTGGAAATTGCTCTCTAGCTCTTGGGACGGGGACAGGGATGGGGACTGGACTGGGCTCCAGACCCTGCAGGGGCAGGAGCAGAGACTGAATAAAGCCGTGATTCCCCCCAGACCAGGGGCAGACTCTTTCCTTTTGCCATCAATGGGGACTTGCTCTCTAAAGGCAAAGGTTTGCAGCCTCTGGGATCTTTTAAGGCCCTGAAGGAAAATTCCTTCTGGCATGGTTTCTCTCTCAAGCTAGCCGAGGCAAAAACAGAGCTGGGGCTCCGGGAGAGAGAGAGCCATGTCAGTGGGCTTTCCTTAATTTTCTTCTCCTTAATTTCCTTCTCAGTACACTGCATGTACCAGCACAGAGATCTTAATTTTCTTATCTAGGTGCCCTAAACACTGGGGGGTTTTTTGTTGTTTCAATATCTAGATTTTCAATAACCCTCGATTCTCCAGTATCATTTCTGTAACAATTCTGGCTGTGGGGACATGACAACATGAGGACCTGAGATTCAGCAAGGCTAAGTGACAAGTCCTGCACTTTGGCTACAATGATCCCATGCAACGCTACAGGTTGGGACATAAGTGACTGGAAAGAGGGCTGGTGGAAAAGGATCTGAGGGTGCTGGTTGACAGCAGCTGAACATAAGCCAGCGTGTGCCTGATGGCCAGGAAGATCGACGGCATCCTGGCCTATGTCAGCAACAGCATGCTGTGATTGTCCCTCTGTACTTGGCACTGGTGACACCACAAATCCTGTGTCCAGTTCCAGGCCCCTCACAGCGTGAAAGACATTGAGGGGTTGGAACAAGTCCAGAGAAGGTCAACAGAGCTGGTGAATTATCTAGAGGGTAAGTCCTGTGAGGAGTGACTGAGGGATCTGGGGTTGTTTACCCAGGATGAAAGGAGGTTTAGAGGGGGTCCCCTACAACTACCTAAAAGGAGGGTTGTCTTGGTTTGAAAAGACAGGTATCTGCTAGGGAGAGGCAGGCCTCTCTAGGAATGGGGAATTCCAATCCCTTCCCTCCGTGTTATTATAATTTAGAAGATTAAAAAAAAACTTTTCAGTCAGAGCTATGGGGAAAGGAATAACAATCCTTTACTAGTAAATATAACAGGACAGACAAACGACAACAGCAATTATAATAATAATAGAACAGAACCAAGAACCCTGAGGAGCTTTGTCTCACAAGTCCTGGGCAGTCTGATCTCTTGGGATCCCAAGAGCACCAAACCGAAACAGTGGAAACTCCGGTGCTGATGGCTGGAAATGGCGGGGTGTCCCCAGCAGGCAGGGGGTGTCCCGGCAGGCAAAGTGAGCAGTGCTGAAGAAGCCGTGGCAGCTGGAACTGGGCTGACCCAAAATCCAGCAGGGCAGGTGAAAAAGTCCAAATTCCTGGGTGCTCCAACAGATGATAGAATTCCCAGGACCGAACCCCTCCATTAACTGTGGAATCCACGCAGCTACCTGTTGCCTGACTGTCCTCCCCGGAAAACCAAGAGCTGAAAAGAACCACCATCCTCAGCTCCCGGGAGCCTTTCCCTCCCACTAAACTAAGTGATCCACTTCTTATGTACGGGTTAAGCACCCTTTAACTATCAGTATTTAGTCTCCTAGCAACTTATGGGGGGAAAAATTCCACAGGAAAACTTAACCCCCAAAAAGGGTGTAGTTGGGGAGGGAGTTCATCTCTTTTCCCAAACAATAAATGACAGTACATAGCCTCCAGCTGAGCCAGGGAAGGTCCAGGCTGGACAAATGTCTTCACAGAAAATGCTGTTAAACAATAGGAGTTGCCCAGGGAGGTGGTGGAGTCACCATCCCTGGAGGTGTTCAGGAAACAACTGACATGGCATTTAGTGCTATGGGCTACTTGGCAAGTTGATGATCAGTTGGATGTGATGGTCTCAGAGGTCTCTTCAGACTAAATAATTTTGTGGTTCTGTGCCATTTCAGGACCAGCTTTGAAGTTGCGCTCTATGTTTCAGCTGAAGTTTTAAAACTGCAGGCAATAGAGTCCATCACTGTCTGAAGCCAGTCTTGTTCCTTTCATTAGAGGAGGATCAGCAGAAGAAGGAGGTGACCATTTAAGCAGTTTTAGTGCAATATTGCACAAAGCAGGAAAACTATAAACAGAAAAATATCCAGGATGATTGCTGATTTTTAAAAAGAAACAGGATTTGCAGGTTCATTTGTTCCCTGAAAAGAATTTTGATGATTGGCAGTCTAGGCTAAATGGACACAAAAAGAACCCTTTTCTCTGACCCATTGATTTTTTCATGTTTTTACATGCCATGGAAATCAGGAGATCTACGAAAAGGAGCTCACATTTGTTAACCTTTTGTTACAGATATCCATTTATCATAGCATCCAGAAGATTTTACTAAGTTGTTGAAAAATATATGATGCATTATAAAAAGAGCAGAAACTGAAAAATAATTTCAGAAGTGAGTTGAACCAGTGTAATATGTGAATATGTTTAAAATTATTTCTTGTGACATACACCTTTGACCAAATACTATTAATAATGGTATACAGGATAATATGGTTTTAGTAGTAATAATTGGAAAATCACCTCTTCATTGGAAGATGAAAACAAACAAAAGAACTAAATAATAATAGTTTGCACAGTGGTGTGTAATTTTTCTACAGTTAAGTCTTTAATGAATTTAATACGTCAGTACAGTCACAGCAGCTCCATTCCCCACATTGTAAATCTACACGGAAAGAGAGCATATGTAAAGAATACAATTTAACAATCCTTTAATGCTATTTTGAACAAACTGCAAATGCAATTGTAGAACTATTCTATTTTTCAAATGACCTGGTAGGACCTGCAGTTTGTATAACTCATTTTGTGATGGTATTATGTTCATGTTGTCCTCTTTTATCATTAGTTGGCATAGTTATAATTAGAAGTTTGGCTTGATTAAGAAAAAAACATTATGTTAAACATTTACTCAAATAAGAACCAAGCCCCATAGGTTTTCTTATTAAAAAAAAAAAGCTAAATAATTTATGATTATTTTAAAGGGTAGACAAATGACATAAAAATATATTTTAAAAGCATTTTATAGAAACAATAGAGTTGTACATAGATGTTCATATCTATTCTTTCATATCTATTAAAAACTACCTATAAACATTAATAAGAGCTGTAAAAAAAAACCAAAAAAAACAAAAAAAAACCAAAAAAAACCCACAACACACCCAAAAAACCAAACCACCTGTGGTAATTTTTAGCACATTTCCACACAGATGCAGTTGGAATTATAGTAATAGGGTTGAAAATGTTATGGAGTTATTGTCATGGTTAAGTTCATTGCCATGACTAATAACATCAGTGGGAAAGAAATGCAAGACTTACTTAGATTATGCACATACACAAAACAGTAAAATGTGGAGAAAGCTGGTGAGAGTAAGTGTTAAATTGTAATGGTAAGGATGAGCAGCATCAGACTTGCCCTGGAGTTGTTGGAAAATATGTTGAAAAAGATGCATTGCTGTTTCTCATTTACCAAATTAGTTTCTAAAATGTGCATAAATTAAAATATTTTATAGAACTCTCTTTTTTATTACTCTTCATTATCCTGTAAGAATGGAAAGGAATTATAGTTAACAATTTAAAAATACTGTGCCATTCAGAATGAAACCTTCCATCTGTGTGTGAAAAGAAAGATGCTTGTGTATTATATTTCCTTTCTGGCAGTTTTTTCCTATATAGAATTAGGCAAAATATTTAGAGCTCCTCAGCCCACTTCTAACAAACTCCTTTTCAAAATTAACCATATCCTTTAATCTAAATAGCTAAGCCAGAAAAATAACCACAAACATGGAAGAACTTCTGCTCATATTGAAACCCCTACTATTTACTGAGCAAATGGCATATTTAGAATTTTAAAATTATTTTTTAAATTGACAATTAATTATGGAAAACAAAAATTCTATGCTGGACAAGTACTAGAGGTTTTCATTTATTGTAAAGTGTTTTATTGTGTGACATGAGAAACACAGGTATTGTGATTAATGGGAGATCAGAATTTTGCAGCATCTTTCAAGCAAGACACAATCTCACACCATCTCTCATGAAGATTAGGTGTTTATTACAGGTCTACTGGGGTCTTAACCAAAAGCAGGGAAAGGTCTTGTTCCCCATAGTCATTGCTGTATTGACGTAGAACTGAACCAGAATTACATAGAAAGAGTCTTTGAGAATAGTGGAACGGGTTTGAAACGTTTGAACTCCAAAACATTTTTGAATGGGCACATCTTATAGTCATTAAGCTATAATACAGGAACAAAATACTATATAATTCTGTACTAGTTGATTGTGTATTTTAATAGCTATGTATAGTAGTATAGGATATGAATAGGCCAAAGATAGTATGTTGAATTTTAAGACACTTTTTACTTTTTATATATTTCTTTATATTTGTTGGTTTGGTCAAGGAAATCCTATTGCTTTTACTTTAAATCTGAAAAATATGCAGACACTGAGCTGATAATTCCTGTGGAATGAATATGAAGAATCTTTCTTTTCTGTTTACATGGAATGTAAACAAATAAACAAACCAACACGTCTCTCCTCTTTTGTTCTCTTTTTTGCTATTATTATCTAGCCTTTGACATACTGAAGTGACTTTCCATAATATTTTATTACTTCAGAGTCAGTTCTTACCCTTCATTTCCACCTGGAAACCCTCACCAACCTAGAATTGTTGTTTAGGTGTTATTAAGGTTATATGGCTCATCTCCTTGCCCCTTCCAGATCAACTTCACAATTTCACAGAAAGTTCCTTCACAACAGGTCTTTGAAAGGAGTATTAGAGGTAGAATCCACTTGTTATTGCTTCCCTCAAGCAGTTGCTAACACTTTTGCAGTCTTTGCAGTAGTGTTAGCAACTGCTTGAGGGAAGCAATACCTGCACATTTACAATGCAGGTTAGAATGAGGACTATTTTGATGTAGAGGCCATGAATAATGTTTTTGTGCTAAACTTAGGTAGTCATGGACCTGACCTCATATAATATTACTTATTTATTACTTTTTTCATAAATTTTTTACAGTCTAGCAAGTACTTATAACAAAGTAATTTTAGATGTTCTTTTGTACAAAGAATCTTGTTGTTCCTTAACTATCATTATGTTTCCAAGAAACTAAATACAGCAGCCAGTGGTGACTATATGTTTTATATTGTCACAGAAAATGAAAAGACACCCAAAACGCTGTGTGAGAAATCTCTGAAAGGATATGTTCACGTCAGGAGTTTAGTTAAGATCTGAGAAATATTTTTGAGATCCATCTTGCAGTTAGTTCCCATTCCGTGATACCACTGGTGTCATAGAGGCACGTGTTGGTGTTGCAGAGCAGGCGCCCTGCACAGAGGTGATGAAATTAGGCTGACTGTGTTAGGTTAGGCTCCTGGCATGCCTATCTCCGGCACCCTGGCTGCTTAGAAGTATCTGATTCATGGGACCAAAGCAGTTTTATAGTAATAATTTCTGAAACGTGTATGTTATCAATATCAGGTCCACAGCCCCAGCTGTTTAGGTCTACCATCCTACTCCTACTGTGTACCATTGCTTGCTAGTTGTAAAAGCAGTCTATAGTCACCCAATGGTGGCTCTTGTCACAACAGAGAAATATGCAAGTCTGAAGAAGCTTCCAGCCATGTTTCTGTGCAAAAGGAGGAGGCAAATATTTTGTTAAGACATAACCCTGTACCCAGATTGCCCGAACCATGGGTCTGTTTCTCAGTCTTACTATAAAAGTTTAGAGATCATGTTCACTGGTTAAAGTGTAACGATTTTATAAGTGTTTGAATGAATGCTGCTGTTTGTAAAAAACCAAAACCAAAACCAAAGCCAAAACCAAAACCAAACACCCCCCCCCCCCCCCCCCAAATTCTCACTGGAATAAAGTAGATTAAATCTATATCCTTAATTTGTAAATACAGCCCTTGAACTACTGTGATAAACATTTCATAAGCACAAAAGACTAAGGAAATGAATACTTTCAGGTCTGAGAGGCTGTTACTAAATATAACAAGCAAAGTACATGTGTTTGTTACAGCCCTCTAGTTATGTACACTTATCAGATGACTGCCGTACAAATTAGAAAATCAGAACATCTATGGGGTCATTAAGGTAATGCTTTTCTCAGGGTATGATTCTTCCTACAAAGTCCTGTCAAGGTATTTATATAGTCCAGTTTAAAATAACTTAAGAAAAAGTCTTCCAGATTTCACACCAGGACATTGCTTTGTAATTGAATGCTTATCATTCTGAGATTGCTTTACAAGTGATTGGCACTCCTCAGAATATATTTATAACACAGCTCTGGTAAAACAAACAAGTGTACTCAAATTAGATCCTGAGGAAGCTAATTTTCTTTCCCAGCCACTGCAGTACATCTGTAATTCTCCTCACTATTGACACAGTGTTGTCATGCTCAGGCATATATCTCTTAAAACGTTATAATTCTCCTGCAACCTGTGTTTTATTCTTTTCTTCCTCCTAACTGCCTCCATGTAAAATCTTTATATCCAATGTGTATGTGCTTTGACTCCAGACTCAACTGCATGAGATATCGACAGAGCATTACAGCTGGTGAAGTTATGGAAAGAGGCATGGTTTTGCATTAAAGAAGACCTTTTTTTCTGTCCAGCTTATACTGAAAATGCAACATCATTTGGGTTGCTGAGATGAGCCAAGAAGCTATTAGATGTTGTCTTGCCACACAGAAGAATGCAGCAGCAGAATTTTATTTACATTTGCAAGTTCTGCAAGGAGCAAGGATCAGGAAGAGGCATTTGAAATCTTCAGGCATTAAAATATCTTGAGGAATTTTACAGAAGTTGGTATCAAATAAGTACCTCTCTAGGGTAAGTGACCACATGTGCTGGCTATGACAATGGGATCTTCTTCCTTGGTTCAGCTTTCATGTTTCAGGTGTTCCAGTTTGCATATGGGAAGTAATGACACACTCTTACTGTAAGCATGAATGAATTCTTCTTAATAATCTTGAAGCAGAAAATATTCTGTGTCTGTCAGAATTTTCCTACATCCTGCTAACATAGCTACTAAATCGTACATAGAAAGAGAGCATGTCAGTTTTGCTGCTCCTGCATCTTGGTGTGTGTGCTGGAGCCAGAGAGCAGTATGCAGAGCTCAGAATGTCACAGGTGAACAGGCTAAAAGTAGTGCTGTAGGAAGCCTTAGGAAAAACAAATATATTCTGTCAAAATATCTCACAAAGTGACTGGATCATTAAAATAACAGAATTCCAAAGCAGCTTCACCATCTTTGCTGGTGCATCTGTTGTATGTTGACCTTGATGGGCTGCACTGGGTTTGCGTGCGCAGGTTTTCAAGGTGTGGGGACAGCAGAGGTGTCTTATGCGAGAAGCTGCCAGAAGGTTCCCTTCATGCCTAGCAGAGCCGATTCCAGCCAGGTCCAGGATAGATTCTGCTCTGGCCAAGGCTGAGCCAATACAGATGACAGTAATGTCTCTGTGATAATATATTTAAGAAGAAAAAAAGTTATTGCACAGATGTAATTGTGGCCAGAAAAAAGCAGGATGAGACTATGTGAGAGGAACAGCTCTGCAAGGTCAGTGCAGAAGGAGGGGCAGGAGCTGATCCAGGTGCCAGATCTGAGATTCTCCTACATCCCATGGTGCAGTGTCACCGAGACACACAAAGCAGTCACCCGCAGACAAGAGATTTTCGCAAGGCAGAGGTCCTTCCAAACCAGCTCCCAGCTGAGAGAGCGGTGAGAAGAGCCCCTTTGTTTATTTCTTACTTTTTATACATTTGTGGGACTAGCAGAAGATTGGCTTTTTGGGGTTTCCACCCCTCAGCCTCAGTGGCCAGACCAATTGTCAGTTACAATTGTTTTCAGGTTAGAAACATGCAAACAAAGGACAGAGAATGAAAAACAAAGGATTTGTTTATGTTACATCTGTGGGAAAAGGTAGAAAACTGCTCTAATATTGTACAGTAACTAAAAAGATCTGACTCCATTTAAGAAAATCAAAAGGCTCAGAAAAAACAGGGTAACATCTCACCCTTTTAACTTTAAAAAAATAAAAACAAAAAGAAAAATGAACAAATTTACAAAGGGAATATATACAAATTCAATCACTGTCTGTGGAGGAATCATCAGAGTGACCACTCGAGGATTCATCCACTTGGTGGCTTTCAAGTTGATCACGGCTTCCACCTTGCCTGTCAGCTGAATTCTGCCTCTTGCGGTCGCAGGTCAGGATGGACACACTTTGAAGGTAGCCAGCGTGTCCCAGTGTCTGTGGACACACACGCATACCCTCGCCCCATAGTGATTAGGTCATAGGGTCCTTCCCATTGCTTGGTGACTAAATTTCGGAGCCGTACCTTCGCTCGAGGCTGTTGCTCACTGTCCGAAGCCTGCAACGAGAGATGATGGTTCAAAATGACAGGATTATTTGAGTTCTGCAGCACCGTAAGATGATTGATGGTGTACAAAGCCTTTGCCAACCGACTGTGGGGGGTTTCACCCTGCATTCCCCGTTTTTGTTTTTGAAGAACACACTTGATTGTACCGTGATTGCGTTCCACAATCGCCTGTCCCGTCGGAGAATGAGGGATGCCAAAGTTATGTGACACACCCCACGACTGTAGGAACTGCCGTACCTGCTGCGAGGCATAAGCAGGACCATTGTTGTTTTTCACAGCAGAAGGTATGCCAAGAACAGCAAAGGTCTGCCTCCAGTGGGCAATGACATCATGGGCTTTCTCTCCTGTGTGAGCAGAAGCCCACATCGCAGAGGAGAACGTGTCCACCGTGACATGCATATACTTGAGCCGGCCAAACTCGGCGACCTGGGTAACATTGGTCTGCCAAAGCTCTAAGGCTTCAAGGCCTCTGGGGTTAACCCCTGCTGGCAATGGCGCACCAAGGGCGTGACTGTCGTCACACGACTCGACAATTTCACAAGCCTCAGTGGCCGTCAGTTGGAACTGCTTCTGCAGCATATGCGCATTTTGGTGGAAAAACCCATGCGATGCCTTGGCCTGCGCGAGCACATCAGGCTGAGGGGCTACCCACGCTGGGTTAGCCAACTTGTCAGCCCTTGCGTTACCTTCCGCTACAAATCCTGGCAAGTTAGTGTGACTCCGTACATGCAGAACGTAATATGGATGAACTCTGGCCTGAATTGCACACCGCAGGGCTTTCAGTAAATCAAACAAGGCAGGGTTACTGACCTCCTTCAAAACTAAACAAACCAATCGCTGTGCGATGTCGCCAACATAGGTGGAGTCCGTGATCAAATTGAAAGGTTCCTGGGAAAATTTCTCAAATGCCATGACAGCAGCCTTTAGTTCAACCAGTTGGGCTGACCCATCCTCATGGCCTTCCAAAACGTGCCACTCAGATCCATCCTGCCAGGTAACAGGCTTTTCCTGTTTTGCCTGAACCGCCAGTGAAGACGGTGGGACCTTGCACTGGCTCTTGGCTATTTTTGGATTATAGAGAAAATTGAGTATTTTTCGCCACTTGCAATAGCTTGTGGCTGGGCAGATGGTAAGTGATCTGCCCTGAAAAACCCTCGAGAGCACTTTGCAGTGAAACATTGTTCACATAGCTCCAATCAAATTCCTCCCTCTGAACTGGGAGTATAATCTTTGAGGGATCTGCACCCATCAATTGCAAACAGCGTTGCCGGCACTTGATTAGCAAGCGCGCAATCAATTCAAACAGCGCTGTCGCCGTCTTATGCGGCTGATGAGGCAGGAAGACCCATTCCGAGACGTGCAGAGGATCAGTCCAATCATCATTCCATTGGCCGATGATACCTGTAGGATGTAAATCAGGAGTGGTAATGAACACAGTGACATCGATGGAAGGTTCAATGCGGTACACCTGGCGAGCCGAAACAGCTGGCTGAACCTCCTCCAGCACTTTTTGTGCCTCAGGGGTCAATTCACGAGGTGACTTTAAATCAGTGACCCCTTTCAACAATTCAAACAAGGGAGACAGTTGTGCTGTGGTCAGTCCCAAGTAAGGACGTAACCAAGTGATAACACCTACCAGCTTCTGAGCATCATTCAGTGTCTTCACCGATTGCACAAATTGCACCTCCTGGTGACGGATTTTCTGTTCCAGAATTTTGACTCTCAAATATTTCCAGGGAGGCTGTTGTTGTACCTTTTCTGGAGCCACCTGCAGTCCATGTGAATGCAGAGCATTCAACAACTGAGGCTGTATCCTCAGCAGCTCATCCTGGGTAGGCGTAGCCACCAAAATGTCATCCATATAATGATAGACATGAGCATCAGGAAACTGCTTGTGAACTCCAGACAAGGCACAGGCTACATACCATTGGCATAACATTGGTGAATTCCACATTCCTTGAGGCAAAACTCTCCATTGATACCGCTGTGCGGGCTCGGCATTATTTATTGTTGGTACCGTGAAGGCAAATTTTGGTCTGTCATCGGGATGCAGAGGGATCGTAAAAAAACAATCCTTCAGATCCACTATGAGGACCGGCCAGTCCGCAGGAAGCATGGTAGGCGATGGCATGCCAGCCTGCAATGTCCCCATGCCTTCCATCACGGCATTGATCTTTCGGAGGTCTTGTAGCAACCTCCATTTCCCAGACTTCTTTTTGATACAAAAGACAGGAGTGTTCCAGGGACTGGTAGATGGTTCCAAATGCCCCTGATCCAACTGCTCCTGTACAAGTTCACGAAGGGTGACTAGCTTGTCATGAGGGAGGGGCCAGTGGTTCTCCCAGATGGGTCTGTCCACCAGCCACCGTAAAGGAGGCGTGGGACACTCTGTGCCCTTCATCACAGTGGCCCCAATCAAAAATCTGTTCCCAATCACAGCCCCCACGCGGCCAAAACATCCCTACCCCAGAGGTTCTGAGGAATCTCAGTAACATGAGGCCAAATTATGGCTGTCTGTCCCTCTGGGTTCGTGATGGCCACGGGATTCTGACTCACGTAGCATTGCTTTGTTCCTCCTAAGCCCGCGATCGATGTCTTTGCCAGGGTCAAAGGCCACTGCGGGGGCCAAGCAGCCAGGGAGAGAATGCTCATGTCAGCCCCCGTATCTAGGAGGCCACAAAGGTGAATCTCCGATGGCGTGGCACCAACCATGGACATGGTACACAGCGTCTCAGGACGGTCTTTGGTCAGGACAGCAGTCCAGCGCACTTGAGGTAGCCCTGTAGAGCCGAAGCCACCGTCTCCTTGCGACCGGTCCTCGGTTCTGGAAACAGAAGACTTAAAAGGAACAAGTTGAGCAATTCATGTGCCTTTTGGGATAGTCAGAGCAGGGGTGGGTGTGGAGACCATTGCATGAATCTGTCCCGAAAAATCTGCATCAATCAGTCCCAGGTGCACTATGATACCCTGAATGGTGGCACTGGACCTCCCCATCAGGAAGGCACTCATGCCATCACCCAAGGGACCAAAGGCCTCCAGGGGAACCTTGTGTATTTTGTCCGAATCAATCACGACAGACTCGTCTGTGCAGACATCAACACCTGCTGAACCGCGGGTGCTGGCTGCAAGCCTGCTGAGCAGATCGCCATTGGTTGGGGCTAAGGCAGAGACATTTGTGTCGGCACGCGTCTCGCCTTTGTGCTCTGCGTCGTGTTTCCCGAACTGCCCAACGGCTGACCATTCACATGCACTGTTGCCTTACACACATTCGTGGCGTGATTCGGCCTTCCACATCGTGCACAATAAAACAAGACAGCCGTAGACTTCTGTGCCTTTCCACTCTGTTTCTTCCTGGTCCGAGCACCCCACTGCTGCTGTTGCACCCCCTGGGGAATGCCCCAAGCAGGCTGCACAGCAGCAGCCACAGCCAGTTGCATGGCCGCAGGCACAGCCGGCTGGACCACTGTAGTCACTGTTGGTTGAACAATCGTAGCCACATCTGGCTGCACAGCTGTAGGCACGGCAACCACCTGTTGGCTGGAAGGAGATACCTTTGCACAGGCCCCAACCATGTCCAACATGGATGGTTCCCCGGGAAGCGTCTCAATTATCCTCTTGCAAGAAGCATTACAGTTGCCCTGAGCAAGGGACTGAATCATGAGCTTCCTTGCTGCCGGATCACTCACCTGCTTCTCAACCGCAGCAGTTAACCTTCCTGCAAAGCACAGGAAGGGCTCATCAATTCCCTGGGCGATAGTTGCAAAGGGCTGCTGTGGAGTAGCCAGATGTAAGGTCTGAACCAGGGCTGCCATGCCTGTCTGCTGGCACTGCTCCTGGACCAAGGGCTCATAACCAGCCTGCCCTTTGGCCCTGGTATAATTGCCTGTTCCCATTAGCATATCAATATTAACCATACGCCTAGGATCACCCTGACCCAGTGTCCTATTCCGTTCCACCGCTCTGACTGCCAAATGAGTCCATTTATTCTCAAAGAAGTCGTATTCAACCGGTGGGAAAAGGGCTCGAGCTAAGCTCCGAATGTCAAAGGGTGTCAAAAGACTGACATTAAAATAACGGAGAACCTGCATCACCTCGGCTGAGCCCAAACCATATTTCCCGACTGCATCACACAGTTCTGTCAAGGCCTGCCAAGCTAAGGGTTGATAGGTGTTATGAGTAGCACCCTGAAGGACAGGGAAGGCCTGAAGACCCTCAGATGAAGCAGAAGCACCTGCCTTATCCTGCCCTGTGGACCCCACAGGGTCAGAGGCAGGCACTCAGCTGGGGACTGGCTGAACATCAGGCACTGCAGGTCCAGCACCAGCACTCAATCCTTCAACCTTAGCCTTTATCTCGTCCCAGAACTGCCAGCGGTCTCTCAGCCGTACGGTCACCTGACAAGGGGGTAGCGTCCAGGCTGTTGACGAAGAGCCAACAGCGCGGGAACTTTTGCTCCTGTCAAAGACCGGCCGCATTCCGGCCGTGTCCCCGTTCACGCTGAACTTAAACACCTCGCCGCCCGTAGCCGCCGCAACGCTAGCAGTGGGAAGCGGGGGGGGGGGGGCTGGACCAGCCGCAGGCACTGGGCCCGTCACATCCTCAGTGGGGCTGGAGCCCACACCGGCTGCTGGGGACCGGTCAGGTGGCTCCGCAGCAGACACACATACCGGTGCGGCTGGGGAGCTTGGGCTGCATTCAGGCAGAGACGGCGACCGCACCTCTGTCACCGGCAGGGTCGTGTCGGTCCCTGCTGGCAGCTCATTAGAACTAGCTGCATCAGAGCCTCTCCCCCCCTGCGAGCACTGCCTGCAGCCCATGGGGCTGGCGCGGGAGGCGGAGTGTCCAGAACCCCCCCCAAGAAGGGGTCCCGTGGGGGCCCAGGAGCCCGCGGCCCCCCCCCCACCCCGGAGCGGGGCGAAGCTGTCAGCCCGCGCATGGGGGCGGTGCCCACCAAGGGACTGACTGGGACCTTGCCTTCAGCAGTGTCTCTGCCCCGCGCTGCCGGCGGCACGGGGGCAGAGGCGGCCAACGCAGCCGCCTCCGGGCCCAGCCCAGGTGACAGAGCGGGAAACTCCACGTCACCCGACCCCATCGGATACGTGATGGTCGTGTGGCAGAACAGACAATGCACAGTGACTGAATCTCAGCCAAAAGAAAGCAGAGCCCACATTCCTGAGCCCCCACCCACCAACGCTGGAAAGGCATGGAGAGGAGGCGGCCCCGCCCCGCTCTGGTGGCTCTGCGGTGTGGGGACAGGCGGAACCGGCCCTGGGCTCGGCCAGGCTCTGCCCCCCCTCTGCCCGAGACCAGCGCCGGAACCCGAGGGGAGGAACGCCCCCTGCACAGGAACGGGGGAGGAAGGGCAAGAATCCACATCACAAAGGAGCTGAAGTTCAGATTCTGGGTCTGACATAAACAGCCCGCCCCCGTCCAGCTCTCCGTCCTGCTTCGGACTGGGGCTGCTAGCCAGCGAGCCAGAAGGAGTCGACTTAAACAGAGCTCTCTCAAATAACCTCCACTGCAACAACAATTCTGCAGTTTCTTCATCATATTCTATATCAAGGGTGTCTAACATACAGTCCCCCAGGAGGTACCACTCCCGTCAACTGAGCACAGACCCTGGCGTGGGAAAGAACTCACGCCACCTGCCCCATGCAGATAGACTCTGGAGTCCCTCCTGGGAGATCTGAGCGTTCTTTCTCTCCAACAGATCTCCCGAAAGTTCCAGAACTAAAAAATCCTCCATAATAAACACAAAACAGGGAAAAAGGGGAAGGAAAAACCTCACCAAACTGCTCGTACACACTCTGAGTCACCAGTTGTCACCGAGACACACAAAGCAGTCACCCGCAGACAAGAGATTTTCGCAAGGCAGAGGTCCTTCTGAACCAGCTCCCAGCTGAGAGACCGGTGAGAAGAGCCCCATTGTTTATTTCTTACTTTTTATACATTTGTGGGTCTAGCAGAAGATTGGCTTTTTGGGGTTTCCACCCCTCAGCCTCAGTGGCCAGACCAATTGTCAGTTACAATTGTTTTCAGGTTAGAAACATGCAAACAAAGGACAGAGAATGAAAAACAAAGGATTGTTTATGTTACATCTGTGGGAAAAGGTAGAAAACTGCTCTAATATTGTGCAAGATCTGATAAAAGATAAAAAGATCTGACTCCATTTAAGAAAATCAAAAGGCTCAGAAAAACCAGGGTAACAGTGCAGCCCATGGTGATGCAGCTGTGTCCCTGCAGCCCATGGAGGGCCACCTGCAACCCACTGGGGAGACTCATGCTGGAGCGATTGAATGATTGAGAGGAGGCTGTTAACCCATGGAAAATCCATGCTGGAGCAGACTGCTGGCAGAGACCTGCACACCCATGGGCAGGGACAAACCTGTGCTGGAGCAGGTTTCTTGGTAGAACTTGTAACTCTTGCGATGGACCCACTCAGGTCAGGCTGTACCTGAAGGACTTTGCCCCAGGGAAGTGACCTAAGTTACAGCAGTTCTTATAGAACTGTTGCCTGTGGGATAGACTCATGATTGAGTATTTTGTACAGGAGTGTCTCCTGTGGGAGGGACCCCACAGTGGAGCAGGGGAAGTGTTCCTCTCCCAGAACTGTGGGAGGAACAGTGTGTGACGAACTGACTGTAACCCCCTTTCCCTGTCTACCTGCACCATTGGGAGGGAGAAGACAGAGCTGGGAAGGTGAGAAGGATGGGGGAAAAGTGTTTTTAAGATTTGCTTTTACTTCTCATTGTCCTGCTCTAATTTTGTTAGTAATAAATTCAATATCCCTGAATTGAGTCTGTTTTGCCTGTGACAACAACAGATGTCTTATGGTATGGAATATCCCTTTAGTCAATTTGGGTCAGCTCTGTTACTTGTGTCCCTTCCCAGCATCTTGCATATCCCCAGCTCAGTGATGAAGGGGAGGAATGTTGGACAGTGCTGATGCTGAGGGAGCATTTCTCAGCAGTGGCCAGAATACTGGTGTGCTATCAACACCCTTCCGGCTACCAATGCAGAGCACAGCACTGTGAGGGCTGCTGTGAAGAAAAATTAACTCCTCCTCAGCCAGACCCATACAGCATCTCTGTCTTGCACTGCAGAAACATCTGGTGAGGTGTGTGTGACCACTGCCTGAGTGTAAATGCTGAGTGTAAAAGTCAATTGTTGTCACAGAGAAGGGCTGGGAAGCCCCTTCTCTCCATTAAGACCTCTGAAATCCTGGAGCAAAATCTAAGTACATTTCAGCTGGGCTTGATTGTGGAGTTGTAGAGGGTACAGGAGTCTCTGTGCTGACAGTGGGATGACTGTGAAGAGAAGCCAGGACTTCTGTGCTGGACATAGCTTGTTCCAGCGAGCTCCCACTGCTGAGCTGAGCCCAGTGGTGATGTGGGTGCGCCCATGAGCTTTCCACCTGGCCTCCTCCCCACTCTCCTGCTGAGGAGGGGAGTGATTAACAGAGAAGATGGTGGAGGTCTGCAGCCATCCAAGGTCAAACCACAACCCACCACCCAGTGTAGGTATTCACATGTGATCTTGGCAACTCTTGGCTCATGCATCTGGGAGTTCAGGTCCAAGAATATACCTGGGTGTGAGTGAGAATGAAGTGTTTCAGGAAGAATAAATTGGCTTCCTTGGAAACAATACAAGCTAAATGCTCTATGCAGTCAAGGTCACAGAGGAAGTGGAGTCTAGAGGGGGGAAAGGGCAAAGGTTTACCATAACATGATGTGTGTACATGTTATGGCACTTCAGGATTCTTTTTTAACTCATTTAAACATAAAACCTAAATCCTTTGAAGGCAAAAAATAGAAATCCTTCAGTGAATTGAAATCTCATGCTACCTGCTGTTATAGACTAATTGCTCACAATCAATGAACTCTTATCTTTTTCATTTCAAAATTATTAACTGCTTTGGTTATTAGTGTAATTTGGTGTTATCCTTTTTTTCTTTGCAAATTAAAATGCACTGTGATATGCTCTAAAATGAATAAGAAGTTTAATTATTTTTCCAAGGGAAAACATTCAATTTAAGTTTATATTCAATACTCCTGTTGAATACATCAGTATTATCATTAAAAGGCAATTTTGGTGCATGAGTAAAATATTTGAAAAGTGTGTGGGATGTGTATGGTTAAAATGCTCAGCTGACTGTAAATTGATACAAAAATTCATCAGTATCTCATAGTCTATATTCTTTCTTTCAATGAACATTCCCTGTAACTCCACATTCCTTTTGCTAAACCATTCCTTGTTTCTGTCTGATCCTTCAGACACTTACTTAGATATCTGGTCACTGAATCTTATTTAGTGAATCATTGATTGCCTTTTGTATAATAGACAAGGATCCCATACTTAATAGTTTGGTCTCTACCTACTTTTTTTTTTTTTTTTTTTTTTTTTTTTTTTTTTTTTTTTTTTCCCTTTTCTTTTCTTTTTTTAGTTTGGCTTATCACAAGAATCACAGATAACTACTAACCTATTAGCTTCCTTCAAATTCCTTCTAAACAAATAATTTTAATCTTCATAATTTTTTGGCTGAGATTAGCCAACTGCTAAACTAGTCTTTTCAAGAAATTTTATTGAATCATTTGAGATAATGCCATTCCTTATCTTCATATGAGCTTTGGGATGATCATCTGGGATATTTTGAATGGGACTACTGAATTTTGATAAAACATAAATCATATGATTTCATTGGACAAATATTCAGAATGCTTGATTTGGTTAGAATGCTCAAATTTAAAGCTAACCTTACCTGTTTGTGTATTTTTAAAAAATTACACGACTTAATTTCCAACTTTGAATTTTCATTTTATGTTGATTTTTATCATTATTAACATTATTATTTTAAAATTTAATGGTGATTTTTCAGGTTTTCTAATCTACACTACCCCACAATGCTTCCTACAGTAAAACATCTTTATTTGCTCATTTCAGTCTTGGCTGGTTTATGACAGAGAACAACCAGTCTGTATGGAAGTCAAACATCATTACACTCAATTCTAATTAGTCTGTTCTTCCATTTTCACAGGAATGTACCTCATTCATTTTCATTGTTTGACTACATCTCACTTTCCTATTTGGTCTTTCAGGATAAAGTCTTTCTGGGTATTAGATTAAAGGGCATTTCTTGACCTCTATATTACTTCCATAACAGCTTTCTGATACTTAGAACATTCTTGGTTTTGCTTATATATACATCCAGTGTGCCACCTCTGGATCCTTGTCAAAACATTGAACTTCCTATAACAGTAATTGCAACTCCCTCTATTTACCATTTTTTCAACATTTGCATTCTATAAAATCTTAGCCAGTAAAGCACTTTAGAGCCAAGGGGTAAAGTATCTTACCACCATTGTGATGCTGTACAAAATCTTAGGGTTATGCAGTTTCAATTATGTATTTGGACAGTTCACTGAATTTTCATTCAGTACTCCCTGCAGCTATAAATTGTCTCAAAGGAGCTGGAAGAGAATCAGAAAAACTTTATTCCATAGAATTAATGGTTATGTTTGTTCAAAAATCCATAAGCTGGAAACATCATGAACCTGAAGGTCTCTCTGCCTTATGGCTGGGCCAGCATCACTATTTTAATATGCATCTCATGATTCTGTTCCTTACCCTTTGAATCATTGCTCTCTGATAACAATATCAAGGTGAGACTAATGTGAAGAAAACAGGTTATTTAAATTTTCTTGTAAGCTCCAACTTCCTTTCATTGAAATATCCTTATTTATTTAACATAAATAATTTTTATAATAAGGGAACTAAACCAGGATTGTTTTTGCCAAGTGATATTTCTTTGACCTGATAACAGTTTTTTTTTTTGCAAGTGAAAGAGACAGAAGGTACTTGAGGAAATGCTGAGAAAACGAATGCATGGCTAGATATGTGTAAAGTATATATGAAGTTAAAAATGGTATTGACTCAGTCATTAACCATAATGAGTGTGTTTAGAAAACTAGAGGAGTGTACATTTTCTGCATTCCAGCTGTTTCTCAGTGAGGATGAAACAAAATTAAACTCTATCTAGGAAATTTTGTTTATTTTTCCTGTGATATGTTTAAAGCACATCTGTTACAAAGTTTAAAAGGATATTATGTTAGAATTGCCAGGAGAAAGATCTGATTGTTCTTTTAATTTTACAGTGACTGCAGGTAAAGTTAGATTCTTCAGCCTAGCTGTAAATGTGTTTTGAGAGAGAATTATGTGTTCTGTTCCATTTGTTCAGAAGTTCTTCAGAGACTTACTGTTAAAAAAGCAACCTAGAATCACAAGTACAGTGAGAGATAGGCAACATCATGACTGCTATAAAGAAGATCCATAATCAGAGATCTTGCTGTCCTAAGGTTAGTCTGAAAAATTATCCACAGGATAATACTTGCCTATGCACACTGGAGCTGGAAATAAATAAGGAAAATGGAAGTATGGTTTGGATACCAGAAAGGGATATACAATGATGCTCTGAACATGCTGAAATGGAACTGAAAGATAAAAATGCAGATAGAATTAGAAATGGAGATAGGAAGGAAAGTAACTTATAAAGGAGAATACAAAAGGCTCTTAAAGTTACATCAGAAACAAAAGGAGAACCAAAGAACAATTTTGGAATGTTGGATGGGGTGGTTTTTTCACTAATGAAGGGCACAGAAGTGTCTGAAGTCCTTGCTACCTTCTTCTATCCTCAGTCTCCAGGACATTATGAAGCAAATTCTCTCAGAAGCCAGTTCCAGACACAAAGGTCAAGAAGGTCATCTGGAACAATTAGCATTGGTCTACTAAGCGCACACTCCTGTACCAATGATTTTGCCTTCTCTGAGTAAATGGCTGGCACCAGGAAGATCATTGAATGACATTTGCTTTAGTAGTATCTAGGCTTTGACAATGTTGCCCATGGCATCACTGTATCCAAGCTGGGGAGATAAGTACTAGATGGGTAAATTATAAATAGGAAAAATGTGCTGTACCAATTAAGGTTAATGGTTTGAAGCCTAAGTGACAACCAATTGTGAATGGTGTTTCTTGGATAATACTGAAGTTGATGCTTCTTAACATCTTAATCCAGTCTGCTTAGGAGACAGAATATTTCATCATGAGGTTGATGTGAGACCTCAGAATGGGAGGACTGCTCGATACCCTGGATGGCAGGGTTTCCTTTCACGGAAACCTTGACATGCCAGAGACAGAGTCCAACAGAAACACAGTAATTCAGGAAACACAAAAAGTCCTGCTATCTGAGATGGAATAAACTTGTGGAACATTACAGCCTGCCAGCCCGGAAGATGCACTGCAGAAAAGGATTGTATGGCCCTGGTGGATAAAACACCTGCATCACTGAAAGCTTACTGCATACTGTGTTAGTAACTGTAGAGTCAATGAGTCAATTCTTCCTTTCTTTTTGACACTTTTAGGCCATATATATGATATTTTGCCCAGTATTGTTCCTTTCTATCCAAGAAGGAGATTGACAACTTCAGAAACTCCAATATTTGGTTAAGAAGATAATTAGGAAATGGAACATATGACGCAGGAGGAGAATAAAACTGAATAGGAGTTTTTCAGGTTGGAGAAGAGAAAATCAAGGAAATCTAATTGCAGTCTACTAAAAGTTAAAGGGATTTATAGAAAAGACATAACCACACTTCTGACAACCATTCACAGTTAAAGAATAAGAGGCAACCAACACAAATTGCAGCAAAAGACCTTCCAGCAGGATATGTAAAGAAAAAAAGTCAAAAATCATAGTGAGGGTGATTAAGCATTAGAGCAGTTTTCACAGAGGGGCTGTGAGAACTCCATCCTTGGAGATATTCAAAGCTTGTCTCAATAGGGCCCTGAACTACCTGACCTAACTTTGTTCATGATCCTGCTTTAAGAAGCATGTAGACAAAATGGCTTAGAGGGATCCCTTGCAACCCAAAGCATTTTATGTTTCAAAAACATTTCAGGATCATTGTCTACCATTATTTGCTGTGTAGTCAATCTGCTTGGGTTTTTTGCCTGGATTTGGATTCATTCAGCTTCCTGTCTGGCCCACACTCTGAGATACTACAAATCCTATTTCCTCCCATTTGATCCACTATTGTTGCTTGACTAATGACTTCCACATTAGTTGTTCTTGTGATAGTTGGTATGCCTGAGGTTTGGATCCTTAGACGTCAATTAAACACCTACACCCCCAGAAATAAGTAGTCTCAATGTTAGTCTTTGAGTAACTTGTATCTTCCCATAAATTTTCATACTGACAAATATGTATATACCTATGTATAGGCTTCTGTACTTACAGTCATGGTCTGGACCGAGGCTACAAACCAGGTTACTGCAGTGTATCACCCCTTCCTGCACAAATGGATTAACTGGATAAAAAATGTGGAATTCTGCTAACTTGTATAGCTCTTTGCTTTTCTTCTTGCTTTCTAGAAGGCTTTTCTTGCTCATCCCCTCTAGACCAAGTATCCCAAGGGGATACCTTCCTCTGCCTGAGGTTTTATTGTGTATGCCTTTAGAAAAATTCCTGTTTCTGAATTGGAAGAGGCAAATTGCATCCCTGCATACTGCAAAATAAGTACTGTTATTTAATTAATGCTTTTATGCATTAAGAATAATGCTATTAATTACTACACATATGTTATGGTATATACAAATGCAACCTCAGATCACCCTGAATTTTGCAACATCAGTTCAAAACTAAATAGAACTAGAAGGTATAATCACTCTGTATTTATATGAATATAAAATAATATAAAATATGTTCTTAATTATTCTGTTTATATAAATTAAAGCAGGAAGACTAAAGTTTAAAAATCAGCCAGACAATAAATTTCTGTTATTCCTGTATGGAAGAACAACTCCTTGGGTTAGTAAAATTAGTATTTCAGTGGCATCAGTCATGTGTTATATCACTTACATGTGTGTTTGTGTCAGTTAGTAACTTTTAAATTGATGATGAATTCTAGGTACAAACCTTAAACTGAGGTTCCCTTTTCACAGAATCACAGAATCATAGAATCATAAAATCATAAAATGGATTGGTTTGGAAAGAACTTCTAAAGGCCATCCAGTCCAATGATCTTGCAATGAGCAGGGACATCTTCAACTACACAATGTTGCTCAGAACCCCAACCAAACCTAACTTTGGATATTTTGGGGATGGGGCATCTACCACCCCTCTGATCAATCTATTCTGGTGTTGCACCACCCCTCATCATAAGAAAATTGTTCCTTCTATCTAGTCTGAATCTACCCTGTTTTTGTTTAGAACCACTATCTTTTGTCTTACTGCAACACTCCCTCACTAAAAGCCTGTCTCCAATGAGCCCTGCAGCATTTCAGGAGATCATAAAATATCCTGAGTTGGAAGGGATGCACAAGGATCAGCCAGCCCAACTCCTCGGTCTACACAGGACAGCCCCAAGAATCACACCATGTGAAAAAGTATTGTCTAAAAGCTTCTTGAACTCAGGCAGATTTGATGGCATGACTGTTTCTCTGGGGAGCCTGTTCCAGTAGAAGTGTAGAATGTTTTCCTGATATTTAACCTCAACCTTCCATGACACAACTTCAGGCCATTTCCTCAACTAGGACCTCTTCAGATCCCCAAGACTGTTCAAAAATCATTGAGAGAGGCCTTGCAATGGCATAAGCCAGAGTTTTGAGTCTTCTGAGATGAATCCCATTGGGCACCTGTCCTGGTTTGGGGACAAATTTGGGAGAAAACCCCTGAATAGGATCCCTCTGGGAAGCAAACTCCAGTGGCCCCTCCCTCCAACCAGTCCAGTAAAAAAACCCAAAACCTCCTTGGAGAAAAGTGGAAAAAACTATTTTACTAAACAAATGAAGTGCATACAAGTATAAAAAATGAAGAATATGTAACAATAAAACCTCTCCTTCTGAAGTGAGATGGCAAATTGAGAAAGTCCTTGCCGTGGGTGTAGCTCGGCTCTCTCTCAGTCTCTCCTCAGTCCCGGTCCCTCCGGCGCTGCTGGAAAATGCCGAGGTCCAGGCCCCGGTGGGCCGCAGGTGCAGCCCCCAGTGCTCCCCTGGGTTTTCAGTCCAGAGCAGGTTTAAACAGTTCCAAGAAAAAGGAAAAAAAACAGTCCAGGGAACTTCTCTGTCCTAGCTAGCTGAAACTAACTAAAAGCAAAAGAAATCTCTGTCCTACAGTCTCTCCAAGCCTCCGCCAAACACCACATCCGCAAAAGAATGTGGAGGAGTCAGGCAGTTTTCTCAAAACAAACTCCGCGCTTCTCCTTGCTCTTAGAACCAGTCTTAAAGGCACAGGACTCAATATACAGCACAAACAGAACAGACGATTGGGGATATAAATATCATAAAGTTACCTTAGGACATTCCACCCCTTATCCCCATATCGTCAGTTTACTAAAACTAATATATACTCTAGCTCTACACACACATACATCTATATAAAAAACAGTATGCAATATGCAGCTACATACAGTGGCAGTACCATTCAGCACATAGTGATAATTACACACGGTTCTCACCCAACAATCAAATCTCCCTGGGGTACACATCGTGTGGTTCCATCTTTCTGCATTACCCACCATGTGCAGCCTGGTCCCTGAGCAAAGACAATCCCACGGATGGGATCCTCTGTACTTGAAGCAGAATTGATCCAAACTGTCTTCCTTAACAAACCTTTTACATGTTCTACTGGGACTTTCTCTCCATCTACTGTATGTAGGGACTCAGATTGGGCAGGGCCTGCTCTGTTGGTGGAACCTCGGGTGTTAACTAACCAGGTGGCCTTTGCTAGATGCTGCTCCCAATTTTTGAATGATCCCCCACCCAGTGCTTTCAGGGTGGTTTTTAGCAGTCCATTGTATCTTACTACTTTCCCTGAAGGTGGTGCATGATAGGGGATATGGTACACCCACTCAATGCCATGTTCCCTAGCCCAGTTGTTGATGAGGCTGTTCTTGAAATGAGTTCCATTTTCTGACTCAATCCTCTCAGGGGTACCATGCCTCCAAAGAACTTGTTTTTCAAGGCCTAGAATGGTGTTACAGGCTGTAGCGTGAGGCACAGGGTAGGTCTCCAGCCATCCTGTGGTGGCCTCTACCATCGTGAGCACATAGTGCTTTCCTTGGCGGGTTTGGGGAAGGGTGATGTAGTCAATCTGCCAGGCCTCCCCATACTTATACTTGGACCATCTCCCGCCATACCATAGTGGCTTCACCCGCTTGGCCTGCTTGATGGCAGCACACGTCTCACAGTCACGGATAACCTGAGAAATACTGTCCATGGTTAGATCCACCCCTCGGTCTCGGGCCCACTTATAGGTGGCATCTCTGCCCTGGTGACCTGAAGCATCATGGGCCTATTGAGCTAGGAACAACTCTCCCTTGTGTTGCCAATCTAAGTCTATCTTTGACACCTCTATCTTTGCAGCCTGATCTACCTGCTTGTTATTTCGATGCTCCTCATTAGCCCGACTCTTGGGGACATGGGCATCTACATGACGGACTTTGACAGGTAGCTTCTCTACCCGAGTGGCAATGTCCTTCCACTCATCTGCAGCCCAGATTGGTTTTCCCCTACGCTGCCAGTTGGCCTTTTTCCACTTCTCTCGAGCCCCACATTGGGCACCAGTTAGAAGTATGTCCTGGTTTGGGGACAAATTTGGGAGAAAACCCCTGAATAGGATCCCTCTGGGAAGCAAACTCCAGTGGCCCCTCCCTCCAACCAGTCCGGAAAAAAAAACCCACCTCCTTGGAGAAAAGTGGAAAAAACTATTTTACTAAACAAATGAAGTGCATACAAGTATAGAAAATGAAGAATATGAAACAATAAGACCTCTCCTTCTGAAGTGAGATGGCAAATTGAGAAAGTCCTTGCCGTGGGTGTAGCTCGGCTCTCTCTCAGTCTCTCCTCAGTCCCGGTCCCTCCGGCGCTGCTGGAAAATGCCGAGGTCCAGGCCCTGGTGGGCCGCAGGTGCAGCCCCCAGTGCTCCCCTGGGTTTTCAGTCCAGAGCAGGTTTAAACAGTTCCAAGAAAAAGGGAGAAAAACAGTCCTGGGAACTTCTCTGTCCTAGCTAGCTGAAACTAACTAAAAGCAAAAGAAATCTCTGTCCTGCAGTCTCTCCAAGCCTCCGCCGAACACCCTGTCTGCAGAAGAATGTGGAGGAGTCAGGCAGTTTTCTCAAAACAAACTCCGCGCTTCTCCTTGCTCTTAGAACCAGTCTTAAAGGCACAGGACTCAATATACAGCACAAACAAAACAGACGATTGGGGATACAGGCATCATAAAGTTACCCTAGGACAGCACCATAAACTCATAGAGATATACCTAGATTAGTAGTTACTGAAAAAGTTCAGGACTGACTGGGATTTTATCATTCTCATGGCCATGGTTTCCCAGCTCAGGTCTCTGGGACCCCTATAGCCCGTCACTGGTGATGAAGAGTGAAGAGAAGAAAGCATTAAACACCTCTGCCTTGTCTGTGTCCCTATTTGTGAGGTGAATCCTCATCAAATAACAGGTCAACCACCTAGTCCAGCCACTCCAATTACAGCCAGGGTCAGCTAGGGCAAGATTGTTCTGTTTGTATTCAGTTGTTCTGAATATCTCTGAGGATGGCGATCCCACAACCTCACTGGAAAACCTGTTCTAGAATTCAATCATCTAAAAAAATAAAATAAAATTAAAAAAAAATAATTATATATTTCTTGTATTTCAGTTTGTGGTACCATGGAAAAGATTCTGGTTCTCTCTTTTTCACTTCTTCCCATTCAGATATTTATTTGATGAGATCCCCCTTAAGACTTCTCTTCTGAAGGCTGAACAGTCCCAGCTCCTTGAGTATCCACTCATACATCAAGTGTTCCAATCCTTGACCATCTCCATGACCCTTCACTAGATTTGCTTTATTGCATACATATCTCTGTTATACTGGGAACTCCAGAACTGGGCCCGTTACTCCAGATGTGAGTGACGTGCTGAGCAGAGGTAAAGGATTGCTGGCAATGTTCTTCCTAATGCAGCTAAGGACACTGTTGACCTTTCTTCCTTCAGAGCACATTACTGACTCATTAATTTGATTTTACACTGGGATGCTTAGTGAAGAATTTAATTTATTTAAATATGGTGTCTTACTGATTGGTGATAAAACTAATGAACAACTTATATTTTTCTTCCAAATTGAAATGAGGGCCCTGAGACATATGCATTACTGTTTATAATCAGCTGTATTTTATGTCAGGTTTTTTGTTTGTTTGTTTTGTTGTTTTTTGTTTTGTTTTGTTTTGTTTTTTTTAACTTTCAAAGGATGTCAGCATCAGGGGAATTACATAACATGCATGACCTTAATGAACCATGCATGGCCCACAGGTTTTAGCTTTAATGTTTAATATGATGATTTGACAACGTTTTTATTACTCCATCTGTCTTTTTATTGACGTGTTCCTGGATAGGTACATTTACTAGCAATAGCTATGAGGGTGGTCCCATTGGTTGTAATGGGATGCCACGTCATCCCTGATGAACGAAGGCACATTGCAGACACATTTCAGAGGAGATGTTTTGGATTGGACAGAATGATATAAATATCAAGCTGATATCTTCACTCCTGTCACATAACACATCTTTCTTACATTAAAACATTTCTTTATCCTTAGCATATCAATCACTCTTATTCCATCACTTGGGAATTCCTTACTAATCCATTCAAGACTGAAAATTGAAGTTACTCAGCTATTTATACTAGGAAAATGTATTAATAAAACAAACTAATGTGCCATTATCTTTCTTCCCTGCATATAACCAATATGAAATTTTCTGTTTAATGAAATCTATATTTATGGATCAGAGATTTATTTTATTTTGCTTTTATTTTTTCTAAACAGGATGCAAAAAACAAAACTCTGAGCCCAGCCTTGTCAGTATTTTACTGACAGCATGAAATTGTCTTGCTGTCCCAAAGGTTAATAAGAAAAAAATCTCTTATCAGACATCAAAGAAAATGCAAAATTATCACAACAGAAAGCAATATTCTTTCATTCTTTAATAATAAACAGTGCATGTTGCTACAGGAAACAAATGTACCCAACTGAATAGATAAATCCATAAATAATAGCTGACTTTTTGCTTTAGCCAAGAAACAAATTGAAAAATATTCCGCATGTGGCTGAAGCCAAACTGTGTTAGCAATTGTGAGATGTACTGGAAAACACACTGCTTTTAGTGGTCCTTTAGCCCTATCCACTAACACATTGTGGAAACATCATAGAAAGCAAATCTCTGGTTGAAGATCTCTCCATTTTAAGACAAGAGCAACACTAAACACTGGCAGACAGTATTTTCAGATTAACTTCATAACTGGAAAGAAAGCAGAAATTATTAGGATCCAATAAAAGGGTTCACGCCATTTCAGGAGGCCTTAGAGAAAATATATTGCCTAGGTCCAAAATGGTGTTGCTGAGAAACCACTCAGTTGCTGCTTAGCTTTGGAATTTTATAGACTTTGCAACCCTCTGCTTCCTGGTAGTGGGAAATGAGAGGTTTTTTCTGGGTACGTTTTGAAAGAAATGTGTGAACCCTGATAGTGCTCAAGGATCAAGGTTATAGTTCATATTTTCAGGGAAGGCTTCAGTGCATTCAATGCTGAGTACATCATGTGTCTTCATGAATTCATCTGGGTAGAGGGGCAATATGCTGGATGCACTCTGTTCTCAGCGTTTTCTTAGAGAACAGTCTGTTTCATATTGCACTCGCAGGGCAGTGAAATGCCCCTGTTAAAATTTGCCAGACTCCTGCCTGAGACTTTCAGTGCTTATGTTTGGGCAGATGTCTAAATGCCCAGGGTTGGGGAATCCCAAGCAGCTGGCAAAAGGCAACTCAAAAAGAAACAACTGAATATCTATCATCTGAACCCTGAGTCTTTGCTTTATCTTCAATCATCTGAATTCTCAATGCATATAGGTCTTAAAAAGATCCGAGCTGATTTTCTGTCATGAAAAGTCTGATAGATCTTCTTTTTGATTTAAAGATTTTTTTTAATTTTAGATTTCTCACTTTGATAAGGCACTTTTACTTTCACTTGATTTTAATTTTCTGGCATTTTGCTTCTCAGCTTCATTTAGCATTAAAGAAAACACTAAACAAGCTATCAGGAATCATTCTGAACTTTCAATAATATATGCAAAAAAAAAGTCTTGTAATGCCAGAAATAACCTAGGAATTCACTTTACTAGTGTAAATACTTTTTTACCTTTAATGCAAATAAAGCATCTGAGCTTTTTCATCTAGAATTGTCATAGTTAACATTGTTATCACCCAAGAAATAAACAATTGTTTAAGGAAACGGGTGAGAGTGGTTCTCAGTGCTACAGTGCTGAGTCAGTCATGCAGAACTAATTTCCTGGCTGTCTCTGAATGCACATAAAGCTGCTCTGTAGCTGCTGCTGACAATGAACTAGTGACTGGAAAAAGGAATCTTAAACACAGTCACATCTCTTGACTGTTAAAATCCTTTACACAAAGCATGCTGATCTAATGTACTGTAGTAAGCAGCATCTTTTTTTTTTTTTTTTTTTTTTGTTAGTAAAAGAAGTTTTAATACCTGAAGCTGTTGCTAAGTAACCAACTGCTTCCAAAATACATCTTTCATGATAATAAAACTGGTTTATTTTTCTGCTAATTAATATAGCTACGTTGGAATTTCAACATTGGTATTGTGTAATGGGACAAATACCCTAACAATAGAAGATTGTCATGCATAACTGAGGATGTCTCATTCATGTGGGGAGCATATTACAAGTCACTTAATCTGAAAACCTGTACTTGAATTCGGTGGCCCAGCAGTTTAGAAGCAAAATGCTAATAGAAGTAAGATGCTGGTGTGAAAAGGGACCTCCTCACTTCTTTAGCTACATGATACGGTATAGAAAAAAAAAGAACTGATACCTGTCCATAATATATGATATTTAGATATTTTTGCTCACAGACATTTTTTCTTCCATAAACAAATTGTTTGAATGGTGTTTCAATGCAAAGATGCTCAGAACCAAAAAAAAAATCCACCAAAAGAAAAGACTAAATGCATTCATCTATGCAGATTAACTAAGACTGCAAGAAAACAGAAGATGCCCAGAAGTAGCAATAGTACTTCTAGCTTAATGTCGATGTGGTGCTATTCTTCAAATAAACTTAAATGGCTGCAAGAAGAAGAAGGTGGGAGGAAAATGCACTCAGATCCGAGTTTGCAGTGTAACAGCCCACACAGGGATGTAAATGAAGATTTGGACACAGGATTTGCTCAGCGAAGCAGAAGGTTTTACTGCCCTCTAGTAAAATGCAGTTACAAAACTGTCTTTTAAATGTATGCATGCTGAGTAAACCATTTCAGTTATTGTTACTGAAAATGTGATTAGTCTTGGATTGTCATCTCATTGTTTCCATAGTCAAAGAATAAAACATTTATGTCCAATCTAGAATGAATTATTTTTGAATTAAAGAAAATAAAAATAACAAAGCACAAAAGCAAGGTCTCTGTGGCTGCATCTGCATGAACAAATCTCATGCCAAATTTTCAGCACAGTTATTAGGAAAAGACTAAGTGGTAGCACAGTGCAAAAATTCCTGAGTCCTAACTACAAGGGAACTGACTCTGTTGCTAGCATTGTATCAGCACTGAATTAGCAGCTCAAGAGTAAGCATGATTTGTGTCGTTTAATTTCTGCCAGCAGCAACTCTGAGAATTAAATGGCAGAACTCTGTACCTAGTGCTATAGAGAACTGGAAGGTAAGTTGCAGGGAAGCTGTAGATGTTTAACAGCATGACACAAAGGAAAAAAAGAACTGAAATCATGGAGTTGTTGCCATGCACATAGCTGTTCCATGCAGTGCTGTACCACTGGATTGTTCCTAACAAGGATGGCATGAAAGGATGCGTGAGGCTGTCATTGTAAAAAGCCTGACACTGATGGCGATTGTTGTAACTGTGTACACTGTGACTTGTTAGGCAGTGCAGGATCTGCCTCTCAAACAAGAGCAGGAGAAGTGCTTGGGAAAGGGCAAGTACTAACTGCAGCCTCACAAAGTACCTAGTGCATTTTTCACTGCATCTTGCTTTTCTTTCTTTTTCTCTTTCTCGCTTTCTGTCTTTCTTTCTCCCCTTCTTTCTTGCTCTGTTTTTCTCCTCAAATGTAAACTATAAAACTGGCAGGTTTTTTAGAAGCCACATGTGCCTTCTGGGAAAACTATATTTTCAATTTTCAACATTAGTCACTGAAAAGTGCAAATATCCTGTCAATCTTATCGCTGCGTTTGTTTAAAGGAATATTCAATCTCCATAGATTCTTGTTTATATAGCTCCATAAATATTCAAATACTTGGGGAAAATGAGGCTAGAAATGGGGACATAATTCTAAAGTAAATATAAATTAAAATAAACATTAATAAATAGAAAGAGTTTACATTCATTCATAAGAAAGCTCCAAGTAATGGGTAATGTAGCTTACTTCTCCCACCTCTTGCGTCCCTCTGCTAGGGACAGAGAATGCCAGGGGCAATATCTTGTGCAAGGACCATCACTGGGGAGAGACTTTCCAACCTGTGATGCTATCTTCGCATACTCTCTCAAGGCCAACACATAACTTGAATCTAGAAACTCAGTTCTATCTTGGACATTGGTGGTGGTCAGGGATTAGAGAACCTCAGCTGATTTCCTGATCTTTTCTCTTGAGGTCTGCTGGGATGTGGGTGAGAAATCAATCTCTCAAGTGCTCCAGTACTTTGTTCAATGCAGGAACAGATGCAGAAAAAAACATAGCATTTTTTATGACATAGAGACTCTTAAGTCATTTTCTAATCCAAATTCATGCATTCCTACAAAAAGAGGTCTGGAAGGGGCTGTGGGAGACAAATTGATGCAAGCTTCATACAGAAAGCAGAATAATTTGTACCTCAGTCATTGTTGACAAATGCTGACACTAACTACCATGTCCTTGAAAACCTCAAATAGCAGCTACTCCGGGTACTCCAAGGTCTTTTCTGTCTTCATTAGGTAAGATCCCTGATGAATCTTTACTTTTAACTGCTCTCCTGTTTGCAAGCTACTTTCCTCTTTAACTGATTGACTGAGTCCTGCTCCCTTAAAGGCCCTTTTACATTTAACTCTCCTAATGATTTATGCTCTAAAAGATTATGGGGAAAAAAATGTATTGCTTGAGCTTCCTGGAAATACTAACCTTACTTTTTAAACACCTACTTTAATTTAAGATATATTTTTGCCCTTTCACTCAAACTTTCTTAAATAAGAGAACACAGTCTATTGGTTTTCATTTTAAAATTATTTTTAGTATGTATAATTACACTGCATTGTGGATGTGACAGGTCATTTGACCTTCCATTGTACATTAGTAGCATTATTTATTAACCTTTTGTTGGTTTATTTTTCTGGTACTATGAGCATATTTGGGGGGTTGAGCTACGTGAGCACTTGATCAGATTTATTTCCTTTGAATTTTGTACAATTAGTAGGCCATGTTAGTGCTGTTTCATGTGTATGAAAGAAACTTACTCTTGTAATTAGGCACTTAGATAAAAATACCTTCCATGATTTGTGAGTGCATGTTAGACAGATCTGTAATCTTATATTTCACCTGAGTTCTGAAAGGACCAAATGTGCAATGGTGAAAAATAAAGACTTCAGAGAGCCCTCTAGATAGGTAATACAGCCACAGCTGTCACTAAATTTTCCTTTCAGATTCGTGTTAATAGCAGAAAAATATTTTCTTCATAGCTCCATTCTGAAATATGGCCCATATGTCTATTTGTAGCATGCAGTAAAGAAAGAAGCTGCATGCTTGCAGCTGAAAGAAGGATAGGTATAAGCACCTTAAGTGAAAAAGTCTTAATTTGTTTTAATTTAAAGTCAGGACCTGAATAATGTGCTGATAAAATGCACTGTTGAGGCTTGGATGTCTTTATTTAGTTGCATTATTTTTAGAAGTCACTATCACTTTTGTTTGCCGTTCCTAATCTAATTTGTATTTCTGTCCCTTTTCCGCAAAACCCAAATTCTGTAAGTAGAATAAATATTTTTTTTTTTTTCTTTTTTGTAATAATGGAGGAGAGTTCTAAGAAATTACAGAATTATTTTAAATTGCATTGTGACCACAGTGTGGCACATGTATTTCTTATCTCTGGAGATCCCAGAGTTTCTAAGTTCTCAACAAATCAAATTGTGTGACAAGGTTGTAACTAGATCTGAATGAAAAATAGGATTCTATCAACATGTTAAAATTTTCCTATCATGAATCATATGAAATTACAGGCTTTGGAATTTTTTTAGGAAAATAAAAGGAGCTTGCCTCCTGTTTTCCTGTTTGATGCATAATCCACAGTTTCCTCCTTGCCCATTCAGCACTTGATTCACAATCTTGTCCTCATAAGCCATCTCCTGTGTGAACATTTGACGAGGAAGGCCCTGGAGTGTAAATGGCAAAGTGCATACTTACATCTCTGCTATGCCTGATTTAGACCAGAACAGTGATTTTCAGCCTTTGCTGTGTAGACTCCTGTGGTTTTCAGGAAAAAAACCCCAGCAAATAAAAGCCAACTTCTCATATGCTGTAGAAGTCTACAGACATGTGACATTTCTGAAAGGATCCACATCTCCTTTGGGAAATTTATGGAGGGGTAAACAAACTGAAAGGAGCTGAAAAACTCTTGACTAGAAATTTGGGTTAGTCACTCTCAATGGTTACTTAGTTCTCATGCTGTTTGGAAGCTCATGTGTTTTTTGGATGAAATTGTTTCTCTTCATAGGAGGGATTAAGTATTCACTGAATGGGTGAGGCAAAGGGTGTCTTTAAAATCTCTGCAAAATATAGTTAAGGAATTATTTAGACAAAGTTGAACAGCTGAACAGCTTAAGCAGATGTTTAGAGCTTAGAGGTGGTTGTATTCTTTTTATTTCCTTTTTTTTTTTTTTTTTTAAAATCAATGCTCCACGATAATAATAATAATAAATCTTCTACAAGACAAGAGAATGATGAAAATTAAATCACTTCCAAGAAACTGGTGAGATTAAGCTTTCTGTATATTTATGAATCCTGAAAAAATAGTTGGATGAAATCAGCATCACCAACTCACTCTTGTTGTTCTCCCTCATACTGTGAGTCTTTCCGAATCAGTAGCAAAAATAGGAATGATTGAATCAGTGAAGCTGTGAACATTACAAGATGCACACTCCAACAAACATAAAATGCGTGAGTGCCTGGTGAGCATTAGGAAATCTGTCACTATGAACAATTGAAGATGACAAGTTTAAATAGACCGAGGAATTCCAGTGTTAACTTACTTTCAAACAAAATATTTTCAAAATTGTCATGATCACTTTTTTTTTTTTTTAAACAGAAGATTAGCTGTGTGAAAAATAAGTTTATTTAAATTCCTTTTATGTAAGTGAAAAAGAAAAAGATTATGGGAAAACCATTAAAAATGGACACAAGAGCATTTGTGCACTGATCACTTCCTCTTTTTTTTTTTTTTTTTTTTTTGATAGAACTTTCAAGAACAGCTTTCCATACTCACTGCTGGATTAGTAACCCAATATTACAGCCTCTCATGGGGTACTGATGGTGCCTTGGCTAAGAAGTCCTCAGTTTTCTGTTGTTTTCTTGAAAATAAGAGACTGCTCTATTCTTGAAAAGTCTACTGTTTTCATAAATAACTTGTGAGAGTCTTATGTGAGAATGATTCTATACTGAAAGAGTTCAAGCCCTGCAGAGACACCCCATGAGGCAGCTTCAGGAGCATCTACCATGCTGGCTTTCACAGCAAAGTGGCAAGCATGGGGAGTGATCATTAAAGGTATTAGAAGCAGTTTGCCTCCACAGTATTTCGGTTTGTGAGTTGCTTTAGCTGGTTTAATTTTACAGAGAAGAAGGTGGGAAATGATGATGAGGGCTGAGGAGAATGGGACTGTCTTTCAGTAGGCAGACTGATTATCTGAAAGGAAGAATAAAAATGGCATTTTTTGAAAGCAACTCTTAAGTTTCAGGGAACCAGGGAAATTGTCTTCTGTTCTATTTGTGGGCATAGTCTCATCTGCAATATATTTAAATATGAGTACCCCTTTAGAACATAACTTCTGCTCATTTAGCTATCTAAGTAGTTTTGTTGATTTTAGTCTTTAACCTAAATGGTAAAAGCAGAATACCAAGGAAATCTTTGTAGAAGATTGTCTGTGAATGTAATAAGGGTAAAGTGTCAGAAGGTAGGTTTCTGTCTTCCTTAACATTTAGTATATTCTAGTATAAACACTTTGTAAATTACCTGTGCACTTTCATATTTCAACTTTCTTACTTATACTGCATGTTAGATGGAAGTGCTAACTTTAAAATTAGTCATCGTAATGTGCAAAGCACTGCAAAAAGATGGATGTTTTGAACATAACAGGCTTTACATTAAACTCCAGCACAGATTAGATGAAGTGTGGAATTATGTCTAATACTCTTAAGGGGTTTTAGTGATCAAACACACAGTAGATCTATGCTGACATTAGGTCTAGCACATCTAAAAAACACATGATAGACATCCAGCATCCTACAGACCTGCAGTTCTACTGGTTTATGTTTAAACTCCTATAAAGTAAAAATATTGACTGAAAAAGCCCATTTTTTTATAGTCAACAGTAGCTCCAGTGGTGTTTCTGGGCAGTCCTGTCCCTGTGTATTTCAAAGACTGCATGCTGTATGTATTTGCTGCAATACTGTGTAGCCTTCTTACAGTGTAAGTAAACTGATACTTGCATATTATACTTATGTGCTAAAAATATTTTACCTTCACCATAGGACTTTGATGTGAAGTCTGTTATGATAATGTATGAAAGTCTATACATTTATATACAGTCTATGCAGTCTATACAGTTCTACACAGTCTATACAAGTAATATTCCATTTTTTGAGATATTTAAATTAATTTGTTTTAAGGACCACTGATTTGCCAGTTGTGTCTGGTTCTGTCCCCACACCGGGCGGGCGCTGACCTCCGGCTAGCTCGGGTCAACACAGCCACAGAAGGTCCCAGTTCGTTTCGGCTTCTCAGCAGCTGGACCAAGTAGTATCTTGACAGCAACGACGGCAGAAGAAAAGGCTGGCTCTCAGCTTAGCAGGTTAAAAGATGTTTATTAGCTGAAGGGCTGAGGAGCTGAGAGCTCTGAGCTGAGAGGGTTTGAATCTCCCTCCTCCACCTTATAAGTGGGGGAAGGGTTCAAGGGAGGATACAACAAGACAACAAATCAGGGAATTCAGGGGGTAACAAGGTGTGCCCACCCCCAAGCCTTGGACAACTAAAATCCAGAGCTAAAGGAATTCCCCCCAGGGGACCTATCCCCTGAAGCCCTCTCCCTGAGATTTCACAATCCGGGAGGGACCCTCAAAGTGATAGACAGGCTGCCCCAGAGCAAGGGGGGGTGGGAGGACTGACACAAAACACCTTGTTATACAGAAAACACAAAAAGGGTTACAACATTGGGGATACAGTGAAATGAACCATAACATAAACTTCTTATAAAAACCTAATAAAACAGTTCTGCACCACCACAGCCAGTGTTCACTTACCACTGAGGAATGCTTTTCCCTATCCACAGTATGGATTTAATCTCAGTAATTTTATTCTCCTAGACTATTTCATAAGATAAGGAGAGGTTTCTAAACCCTGGCATCTAAGACAGATAAACCCCTGCCTGAAAGCTCCTGTCTCTGTCCAGGACTAGTCAGCCTAAGTTAAGTGAGATGAATCTTCTCTACAATATGGAGGGCAGCAACAGCAGAGATCCCTAAAGATGGGAAGTGCTCCTCATGCCTGCAGAGGAATCTGAGAATTATTTTTGCTGTCAGAAGTCACAGTGAATAGTTCAGTATGGTTACATACACTGCCTAATGAAAAACTGGTAAGTTTGAGTTGCAAACAGATCAATTTTAATAATGAACTAGGTGTGAGTTTTCATAGCAAAGGATGAAATTAAATAACCATTTTTTACTAGTAGTCAGGCTGCATGAAAAAATCGCGCTGTCTGTAGCACTGTCTGGTGCTGCCATCAATGAATATGTGCATTTTAGACATTTCTAAAGGTTGGTGGTGGGGTGTTTTGTTTTTGGTTTTTTTTTTTTTTTTTTTGGTTTGTTTGTTTGTTTGTTTGTTTGTTTTTGTTTGTTTGTTTTTTTGTTTTGGTTTGGTTTTTGGTTTTTTTTTTTGTTTGTTTTTGTTTTGTTTTGTTTTTAATTCTGCAGCCTTATTATGTAAGGTGAAACAAACAGAATAAACAAATAGAATCTATGCAGCAAAGTTTCAGTGTCTGGGGGCTGTGTGAGCGGCCTTTGTGAGGAGACATCAGGAGCTGCCCTTATGTCAGAGAGAGATCCAGCTGGCTCCAAGACAGACCCACCACTAGGTAAAGCTGAGCCCATCAGAAATAGAGGGACCATCTCTGTGGTGGCATATTTAAGGAAGAGGAAAAGAGATGGTCCCATCAGAAGCTGGGATAGAGGAGTGAGCATATGTAAGGGAAAGAGTTCTGTAGGCCCCAAGGTCAGTGCAGAAAGAAGGGGAGGAGGTAGTCCAGGCATACAACCAGAGATTCTCCTGCAGCCTGCAGAGAGAGTGCAGTGACAGGTTTTTCCTTGCATCCCATGGATATCCACCTGCTGCCAGGTGGCTGACAACCCCACATCAGCGCAGGTGAATAGCCCTTAAAAGCAGCTGTGAGGCATGAAGGGCCTGTGCTTGAACTCCTGACAGGAAGTGCAGCTCATGGAGAGAGCACCCCACAGGAGCAAGTTTGCTGTCAGACCTGTGACCCTGTGAGGAAGGATTCCATAGCTGGACCAGTCAGCCTCTGGGAAGGACTTGTGCTGAAGAAGTTCATGGAGGACTCTCTCCAGTGGGTGAGCCCTTATGATGGAGCATGGGAAGAGTGTGAAGAGGAAGGAAAAGCATAGATGGAGTATTATGAACTGACAGCAACTGACCCTTTTCCCCATCCCACTGCACCACTTGAGGTGCAGGAGGTAAAAGAGTTGGGAGTGAAGTTGAGCTTGGGAAGAAAAGAAAGGTGGGGGGAATATGCTTTTTTAAAATTTGTTCTTATTTCTTATTAATTTATCCTGATTGGCAATAAATTAAATTTATTTTCCCAAGTCCAGTCTGTTTTCCCTGCGACAATTTGTAAGTGATCGCCCTTATCTCAGTCCATGGGTTCTTCATTGTCCCTCTGTCCTGTTAGGGAGGAAGAAACAGTAGCTTGGTGGGTGCCTGGCAGCTAGACATGGTGAACCCACCACAAAATATTTTTTTTTCTGAACCTGAGACTGTGGAAAATAGATGTCAGGAAGGAGACAGAAGAGTAACTTATGAGGGATGAGAACAATGTGCCCAAACCACTGAGGCTTCATCTATGCACTAGATTATTCAGTGTAATTAGATAACATGATTAGTTGTGGTTCAGTTACCAATCTGAATCCGTCCTGATGAAACAAGATTTAAACTTGCATAAAAATGTCTGTTCATGGGATAGGGTTGTTTAACTAAGATGAAAAGATAAGAGAGTTCAGTAGAACTTGATGGCACAGATGAATTTCAGACTAATGCAAAACCAGCCCCTAAACAGTAGATGATATGGAAAGCTTTTTTTTTTTTTTTTTTAAATAAATTTAATATTAAATTGTTCAAAAATGACTGTGTTTGCTTCTATATTTTTTTCTTTTTAAAACTTTTCGTATTTTATTACTTCTGTGTGACTCCTGAATCACCCAGGCTATGTGAGCCATGGTAGACATGACTGTAGTATTTGAATAAAGAAATTGAAACATCTGAATTAAACTTCCTCTTACAGAAACACTTGTCAGTTACTGAAGTGATCTGTTTCCCCTGTGAACTGATGCATAAGGGATTTTAAACATGTGCTGCTGAAGTGCATTTTAAAGGCTGTTTTTTAAAAAACCTTGTGCAACCCTGAAATGTATTTAACTTTCTTTTAACACTGCTTTGTTGGGTGCTTGCCAAAATAAATTTCTAATGCAACGCATATTATCTGGTTTACCAGTTTGGAATTTTGTCTATGTCTGCATCCTCAGTATTGATAAAACTGAGAATTTTCTAGGAAAAAGGTTAAATTCTACAGGCAATTTAATGGCTTTGATCTCTGTGCATCAATCCCAGTAACAGAAGAATAACCACAATGAGAAATGAGGGTATGCTCCAACAACAATTTCATACTTTGAAACAAAATGAGGAAAAGGATTTTGAGGAAATGAAGTAAAATATGTTGATCTCCAGAATATATAATGAATGCAATATCTTACATTACAAGTAATATATCACCTGAGCTTATTTTAGCCTGTTCCAGGAATGGCTCACTTGCAGAACACACTGATCTGTATCACCCAGTAACAGCAAGCATATGATTTCCTTTGGAGACAGGCAGGGGAGCTCTTCACACTGACATAATGGAACTAGATGCTTTAGGAATACTTCAGAAAAAATGATGAGATGGATTTTATAATTTCTCAGAAAATGTTCAGATCTTTTTTGAGGAGCTTTTCTAATATGCATGTCAGAAAAGAGAAGGGCTATTTCTGATCTCCATAAAAGAAATGTATGAGTTAAATCTGGCAGTTATAACTATTTCTAGACTGAATTTTGATCTTAGTACCATATTGCACTGGCTCTTTTGCAATTAGGTGCCATTAAAAGAGGATGTCTATCAGAATGTTAACAAGGATGGTGGTCAATCTGTGTCAGATTTATTGAAAGCAAATACATTTACAAGTTCCACCATAAATCTTGGTCAAGTAATGAGATTCTCAACTTATTTTCCATAAAGTGGTTATTGTATTATGCAGGCAAAATGTCATGGTACACAACAGTTCAATTTCATCAGCTCTTCACATGGCAATGAAATAATAAACCAGTACTGTTCCAATTTTGATTTACTTCATTGTTATATATTAACCTAGAATACATGCATGTGTGGAATATTTTGGCAGAATACAAGTTTAAAAACCCCAAGAATTCTCTTAATTCTGTTGGAATTCTAACAATAAAATGTCAAACTTTTATTTAATAACAAATTTAAGTATGAATTTTAATGCTTTATTTAAAGTGATGAAATCAGTATTTGAAATTATTGCTAGAGTTGGCACTAACACTGATATTAATACATACAAATAATGTGCAGAACCAAATGATGCAGAACTACTTTAACCTCTTAACTTTTAGTGAGCAGTCCTAAACAAGAACTTTCTTCCTCTGAATATCTCAAATAATTAACTATTTAATGTAACTTTGAGCTCAAGCTCAATTTTCAGCAGTCTGGGCTATAAGTTAATATTTATCATCTATTTCAAAAATGTTTAGGTATTTTTCAAAGACCAATTTTTACTTCAATGCCTGAGGAAGTCATATAAAGGTAAACTAGTTCTCTTGTGAGCACACTTAATGAAGAAGTAGGAACTTGTGGTTCATCTTTCTGCACTGATCAATGACTGAGCAATCAGCTGATATTTAGGGAATTCATACAACTAGTATGAGCTGTGGTTTCAGATTCCCTCAGTTGGAAAAAGAAACTGAAATTATTTGCTACTATTCAAGGTATGAACTTCTCACAGAATAAACAAAGAACATTATGTTAGAGCATTCAGCATTGGGTCCTCCAGAGTGTTAACAACTTCTTATTTCTTCCACCTAAAATTATGTGGGAAATTTGACAATAGTTTGGGGAGAAAATGGTAGGTTGTTTAAATGAACAAGCTGCAGAAGAAGAAATACTTCTCTAATACAAGACTATACTTATCAGTGTGGGTCTAGTTACATCTATATTGAATGTTAGGTTTAATCATCAATTCATGTTTAAGCCTTCAACTGCTGATCTTGGGTACAAAAACTTACCTTAGTCTAGTCCCCAGCAGCTGGCTGTACCCAAAATTCAGCATCGTGTGGAATGTCCAAATGCAACATAGTGGTGTCTATTGGCCCCTCCTGCTGTATTTGAAATTCAAATGAATTAATTATACTTATACTGAAAGTTATAGCTGCAGAAAACCCAGCAACAGTGATTCTGAAATTTCTTGGTCCATCATTTCTAGCCTTCTACAAACTTCTATTTATTTCTCCTTTGCTTGTGATTAGAGCAAGAGGGGATAGAGGAAGAAGACTCAGTCTTAAAAAGATTTCGAAAAGTAGATTGTGGATCACTCTAGGGTGGGTCCAAAGTAATGGATGCAAAGATGTAGATTTGGTGTCTTAAGTCAGGTGGAGATGACCTTCAGATTAGACGACAGGGATAGCTGTGTGCTGTATTACTCGATGGATATTGTTCCTGAAAGGTGTTACTGACTGCTTTGTTCTGCTTAGATGAGCAAAAAAGTCAGATAAGGATTGATGTTTATGCACTACACATTCATTTTTGGCATAAATTCAGTTTAATGTTTCCATTGTATATGTCTTTTTTGCTCTTTTTGCATTCTGTAAAAAGACTGCACAGAGACAATATTGTGAAATTGAGGAAGAATAGTAAATCAGTTAATTGATTTTGATAATAGTTTCTGTCCAGAAAATTTTTAGACTTGAATTAAGCATCTGAATAGATGTATATTTTCTATGTAGTTCTATGTTTAAAATGCTGGAAGGGAGCCACAATTTTCTGGATTCACAGTGAACCACTTCAGATCAATATTATCCTGTCTGAATATATGTTATATCTTGGCTGACTACAAAACACAGTTTGGAAGTTATTCTACCACTAGATTCAAGCATAGATCCCCATTTATCATGTAAGTAAATATATCATTTGTGTTTAAATTATTTTTTTTTTCTTTTCCTTGCCCAGGAAAGAGGAATTTGATGACTTGCTGAAAGTTTCAGGAAGCCCCAGAGAAATGATTGCTGCACTTCATGATCAGTTTGGACACACAGGATTTATGTACTGTGATAAACATGGTCTGGCTACCTAGAAACACTGCTGTTTGCAGTTTTAATGGCTAAAGGGCAGCAGCGACTACAGGGCTCACAAAGTATATGATGGCATATTCTCAAGCATATGGTGTCCTTTCTGGGTGGTCCTCTTGAGTTTTGCTGTGAAGAAGATTAAAGGAGAAGAAGCATATTTCCTTGGCTAAAATTCTGCTCATTCATAGAGGGAAAAGTCCAGACCTTTCCCTACTGACAGACTGTTGTAACCCTACAGTGAGAAACTTGTGCCCAACGCAGTTCTATGAAAAGTGGATTGCAAATTGATACTGGACAGCCAACACACAATCATTTGTGGCAACTCTGGATAGTAAGCATTACAAAACTAAAGAGTAATTGAAGGAAGCTAGTAGTTGTAGTTGTTCTTCCAGAATTCCATAATGGGGGAGAAAAACAGGAACTGGAGTCAGAAGGATCAGGGAAGTAATCAGGAATGAGGTGTGAGGGGAATAAAACAGTGTCCAAAAAAGAATCACATATGATGCCATGGCACACTTACCCTCTCTCTGTAGTCCCCCACTGCTGGGGTTTTAGCTGCTTGAGCAGGGGATCCAGCTTTGATAAACTCCAGCTGTGTAACCTTGACTCAGACTGCTGAGTCAGAGCTGTGAGACCGTCTGTACAGGGATAAGAAAAGTAAAAAATTACAGTGGTAGGACTGCTGATATGCGATTGCTAGGAGACCAAGGACTCAGCAGAGAAAGCATCAAAATGAAATGCTAACACCTCAAGGAAAAAAAAAAAAAAAAAGAAGGTAGCTGGAGGCTGGTCTAGTCAGGGACAGTGAGGAGCTGCCAGATTGGGGTTGATCCATCAGTGCTAACTGAGTAAGCAGCTCTGCCTCCATGGTGGCTCTTGGGGGCTGCAGCCACCAGCCCCTCATTCCTCAGCAACACCTGTCTGCCTGGTGAAGGCTTTCCAGCTGCTGTACTGGAGTGTGAGCACAACCATGCTTAACCCCACAGTTCACTAAATGCTGTCTTTTGTGTGTACTGGCCAATAAAAAATTGCTTTATACATGTGAGCTACCCATATTTTACTTGCAGAGTATTTTTGTGCCAGGCTAATGATGCCCAAACAAACTGATTATAAAAATATTTTGTAGAGGCTAAGAGGTTATTTTATTATTGTACTGGGAAGCCAACATGAATATTTGAGAAAGTAGTAGCTTAATGGGAAAGGAACATCATCTTGGAAGAAGTGATTTGCATTTCTAGAATTTTAAATAAAAAGAAAAATAGTCATCTAGCAGAAGGTACACTGTTCCTGGGATGGATGAAGAATCCTTTGCTGCAGCCATACATCTAGAAAAGCTCTGATGCTCAGAGCTATCTGACATTTAATCATGTCAAGCAGAAGCAAACAGCAATGGAAAAAAAAATCATTGATGTTTTTAATTAGGTTGTCTTGAATGCTCATCTGCATTCTAAAAGCAAAAGGCTTATTTCAGTAAAAATCATGGCCAGCTTCTGTAGCAAGGAAACTGGCTGTACTCAAACTGAATTGGGTCCTAAATTTGTTGCTTGGCAAGAGAGGGGAAATGTTTTGCTCTGCTGTCTGACTCCATTGGCAGTGGTGCTTGTTAATCACACAACCCATTACAATGCACAGTACAAGGAGGAATCTCAAAAACATCTTATTGCTGAGCTAAAGGCTATAAAGTGCAGTCTTTTCTGCTAACCAGATTTGTGCTCTGTTGTGTTTAGTGGTAGTTGTGCCAGTCTGTGATTACTCACAATTGTTGACTAGAGACTGTGGCTGAGAACCCTGAGTGTGAGTGCAAGGAGGGGAGGACCTCAGAGTTCATGCTCTGAGGCAATATTTAGGCTAGCTTAACGATGAGCAATAAAATGAAGACAATAACATGGAAAGGGAAGGCTAAAAATGTTTAATTACTTTACCCTGATCGCTGTTCTCCTTTCCAAGTTGGCAAGCAGGATCTGGAACTTGCCAAACATGTTTTATCTTTAAATCTTTTATCCATTGGCAAATATGCATGTTGAATCAGACTTCATAAAGGTGTTTTACAGTTTTGAAGTTTCCCAGCCTGTACAAACCCACGTGTTCATGCACACACACTTAGGGAACGACTACATAGAGGGGCAACTCTGACTGTGGGGTGTGTGTGGGTCCATCCCCCACTGAATTTTGTAACTAGGCAAAACCTCTCTGAGCCATGCTTCCCTCTTTTCTCAGGGCAGCAGCAGTAGCAGTAGCAAGGCGAGCACCAAGATGAGCTCTGCAGCCCACTGGAGGAAGTACTCTGCACCCATGCATTCCTTTGAGGGAAGGAATCTCCCTGCCCCAGCAGCTTCCAGCCCTCCAAACTAGAAATCTCAGGAATTATCCACATAGACAGTGTTTCTTTGTATGTATGTTGGATGTCTCCTCTAATACTGTTCTAGTATCTTGTTTAATGTATAGTAGAGCATGTGGGTATCAGCAATGCTGGAATACTGACAATAATGAGTAAATGGAGAAGGGATTTAGTCTCATAAAAAATAGATATGTGTTAGCGGAATCATAGTCCTGGCACAACACTGCCTGACTTCATCTGGGAGATGGGAATCACTGCAGCTGTGTACACTTTCATTTACATGGTTCAATTCCTGTCCTCCTTTCTAGTGCACAAACAGGCCAACTAGCAAATGACTAATACTTTTTGTGTATCAGCATTCTGGTAAGTGTGACATTTAAATTGTAGTATTTGTTAGTAAGCAATGTCTGGCATTACCTGATGGCTGTTAGCTCAACAGAGTGTAATCTTGTTCACATTGTTTAATTACTTTCAGTTAATTTTCTGTAGTGTGGCTGGTTCTGTCCCTGCACCGGGCAGGAGCTGACCTCCGGCTAGCTCTGGTCAGCACAACCACAGAAGTTCCCAGTTCGGCTCGGCTTCTCAGCAGCAGCTGGACCAAATAGTGTCATGACAGCAACGGCAGCAGAAGAAAAGATTGGCTCTCAGCTTTGCAGGTTAAAGATGTTTATTCAGGCCGGGCTGCGGGAAGTCCGCAGCTGGTCCAAACCTCAGGCCAGAGAGGCCAGAGAGAGCAGAGCTGAAGCGAGTTTGAATCTCCCTCCCCCACGTTATAAGTGGGGGAGGGGTTCCAGGGAGGTTACAACAAGACAAAAAATCAGGGGATCCGGGGGGTAACAAGGTGTGCCCACCCCCAAGCCTCTGACCAACCACCTCCAGAGGAAAAGAATTCCCCCCAGGCTACCTATCACCTGAAGCCCTCTCCCTGAGATTTTGCAACCTGGGAGGGCTCCTCAAAGTGATAGACAGGCTGCCCTAGAGCAAGGGGGGGCAGAGGGGATGGACACAGGTGGGGGGTGGGAGGACTGATATAAAACACCTTATTATACAGAAAACACAAAAGGGTTACAGAATTGGAGATACAGTGAAATGAACCATAACATAAACTTCTTATAAAAACCTAACAAAACACTTCTTGATTCGCCACACTGTAGTTTTATTCTGTGAGAAATAAACAGGGACAGTAGCTGTTTTTCTGGGAATAAGGTATTTGAATACCTTTCTGAGGTACCACAGATGAATGTCACTTAATCACTGAAGGGTTTGAACTAACTTCCTAGAAGTTAGTTGTGTGCAGTGTCTTTCACGTGTCTCTGGATGTGCTCTTCCACACAATGTAGCATGGTCTAAAGGTATCAGCAATGTCTTGTATTACTGTTGTGACTGAAATATGCTTTCATTATTATTAAACCCTGGCTGATCTGCAGAAAGTAAGAAGTGTCACAGGGTGAAAAAAGACCATAACTTATAAGTAAAAACAATGCACTTAGGGAGGTACATTTATGTAGTTTGTGTATTTTTAATTTTCACAAAAGCTAATTATTTATTACCAATGCCTGGCTCACAATCCTACAAAATTAATTGTTCCCAATCTTAAACATTTGACAATTACAAATCAAGATTATAAAATGGAAATTAGTGACAAAAAAAGACTCATTTACCTTTAAAAGGTCCCTTCCAACTCAAACTATTCTATGATTCTATGCATATAGATATGTCTCTAATTTTGACACTATTTTTATCTTAGGTTTTAATACAGTTCCTTTGCGTATTCCATCAAATGATCAATGTATATTACAATCTTGTCAGTTCCGTATCCAATTTATTTTTCAAATAGTCAGTGTGCTGAATCACAGTTATCTTAGACACCACATTTCTCTTCATTACCTATCAACTGACTGTACTCCATAGCAGCAGTGTGGTGAACCAAGTCTAGGAAGAATGCATTCCTGTGCATTCCATTGCATATTAAGAGCTTTAAGTCTATGTCTTCTTAGCTAATAATAACCCACATATTTCAGCCAGGTTCTAGGCCTCTTCCTTTTCTGGTAATTTTTTTTAGTGATGAGAAGTTTCAGATAGCAATATTTATCATTAACAAATAAAATACTGGAATGAGTGACCCAGAATGCAGAATGGAACTCTGAGATATAAATAAATCATTATTTTTTACCCTGTACAAAATAAGATTTTCTAGAAATAAAGGAAATGTAATTGATATATATAGATGTCATGGGTTGGCACAGTTTGGTTTTTAGTTATGGAGGAATGTCAAGTGTTTTTCCCTGTCAGGACCTAGTAATTGCTTTAGAAAGGACAGGGACCTATCAGAAGGCTAGTTGGGATATTGGCATCTGTTTTGATCACTGAGAATGTCAAATGTGACTTTGGGTAGTACCCATATATAAACATTGTCTTCCTGCAGGTCGGCCTCCTTCTGGTCAGCACAACAGGTTACATCGAGTTGGGCCTGCTGCTCCTCCCCCCTTCGGGTGGGAAGCTGGCCCTGAGGCCTGGCCAGATTCCATGGGCTCCTGTGCGGGGAGGAGAGGTTGCAGCTTAATATCAACTACTTTTTCAACTTCCCTGGAGCAGGGAAAAATCTTTCCGAGGCCCCTGATAACAACTCTGGGCCCGTTTAGACTGACACCCTCCTGATTGTCACTGAGGGATGGGCAGATCTCTCCCCCCCCCGCCCCCGGTGATTCCAGACAGAGAAAGAGTGGAGGGAGGAAACCCGGGCCTATGATCTGAGATGCAGGGGTGCAGAAATCACATGGCTGCTGCAGGCCTGGGCACATTTAACCCTTTCCTGGAAACATGAAGCTTCCAAGGCTGAACCCTTCCCTGAGAGAGAAAAGAAAGGGACAGAGTGAACATAGAGAAAAACAGCATGAAGTCAGTGGAGCAAGAGTGAAAGGACTATTGGGACAGGGGGTTGAGGAGTTTGCCATTCCACTTTAGGCTGGTCTTCTTACTGAGCCATGAAAATGAACTCTAGATTATCCCTTTAAATCATGGGAAAGATATACATTTGGGGAGATGATTGTTTAGATTTGTGCGTGTGGATTTGAGCAAAGGTGTTTGTGATGGACAAAGTGATATTAATCCTATAAGATGCTTGAACAGAGATGGAGATGAGAAGTCCTCTGTGCCAGTGAAGTGAGAAGATATATTTGTTCCTTGAGATGAAGAATCCTTTGCTTTGGAGTTATTCGTCTTTAAAACCTGACACCCCAGTATGCAAGAGTCTAAGACCCTTGACCCATAAGCAGCTTGGGAACCTGCTAATGGGAGGGGTCACAAAGGCAGGTTTCCCCGGGCGGCTGTTTTTGTGACAGTTAAAAAACCCACAAGAGAACTGTTCTAGGTTGTCAGTGGGATCCATGACTCTAAGAGAGACTCCTCTCCTAAAGACTGGTGAAAGACTATTTTCAAATGGTGAAACTGACTGAAAATCACAGGTTTTGTCTCCTTATGTTGTTTTGTAGGAAAGTTAACAGTTTGTAGGGGGAAGGAAGAGTGGTTTTGGAGTTTCATTCTGTTTTGTTTTAGTTTTTTTCCCCAACTTTCTTTTTCTATTCTTTTAGTATGTGTTAATAAAACTGTTTATTTTTAAGCTTGAGACTGCTTTGCTTTTCTCCTAATCCTTCTCCCACAAAAAGAGAATAAACACTATACTAAATTTGGTAACTAGAATTTGGCGAATGTGAAACTATTACATTAAATTAGCAACATATATTGCCCTTTAGGGATTTTGAAAGAGATGAATTTTCATGTAAGGAAACACAAAACTTTGTTATGATTTTTAGTGTATAACATAGGGAACACTTGTAATCTATCAAAGCTGAGATTTCAATAAATCCTTATTCTAAAATGAATAGGTCAAAAAGGGACATTTGAAACTACACATGATATCCAAGAAGAAATAATTCTTTCCCAAATCTTCAGTTCTTCCAGGCTTACAACTTACTGAAACCAAGTATACTAAATTTAATATTTTAATAATTGCAACATAGTAAACACAGTTTTAATTTCTCCTACCAATATTTATAATTTTTACATGGTAGTTTAGAGACAGCATCATCTGAGGTGGTTTAGGGTAGTTCAAAATTATGTTTAAGACTTCTTTGCAAGAGATTTCTTTTGAGCTTTTCAGCTACTGGCCTAAAATTTGACTTGGTTTTTGCAGTCTGATGCAGAGATCTTGGAGACCCTAGGGTACTGCAAGTGGCTTTAGGAGCTGTGTCTAGTCAATTGTATAGTCTTTTTTAGATAGATTTTTATAACATTTAACTTCAGCCATAAGAAGTATAGGGGAAGAATTTACCTTTGACATGGGGCATATATATAATTTGTTTGCAGATAACTCAGGCAATTTAGGAAATCTCAAATGGCACTAAGTGTTGTTTTGGCAATTGAATTTGTCAATTCTATTGCCATTATTCTTACTGAAGCCTAGTTGAAAAGATACTTAAGTGCAATTCACTTGTTTACCTTCTGGGTTTGTTCTGCCCAATCTGAATATCTGCTTTAGGCTGTTATTAAATCTTTCTGGAGTCACCAGTTTATGGAGAAATACCTATAAAATTAAGACCTTTCCAAACCTAAAAAGTATAGGATAATTTTAAGGGTTTGAAGCAGAATACTTAGGGTTTGGATAGTTTAAGACAGAAAAAATAAAAAGATAAAATATATCAAAGGTGCTAAGGCGTTCAGTCTCATCGCACATTAAAATAAGAAAAATAAAGATAAAACACTACTTTTATTCTGAGTAATTAATTCCTCATTATACTAAAGTCAACTGCTGACCTTAGCTACAAACAGAAAATTATAATTTCTGGGAGCACTGACATGTTTTGCCATTTCCCACTGCTGCAGTGTATGAGGTTATTGCCCTAGCTCTCTGTCCTAAGCAGACAGTATATCTGTTTCTTACTGCTTCAGTTAATAACCTGTTATATGAACTCAAACAATTGCTAATTGCAATTACCATCCTGATCTGAGAATTGCAATGCTACATAATAGGAATGTTGCCTACTCTGTGTGCCTGCAGTAGGGTAACAGTTGGCTGAATCATGATTTTAAAGAGTTAAGATTTTAGCTAAGGGTTAGAAGCAATTTATATTGATCAAGATGTAAGTTAAATTAGTAAATGGTAGGTTAATGATTATTAGATGCCTAAGCTAGAGCTAATTGTTATATTTTGAGTATGTTTGTAGAAGAAAGTGGAGTAAGCAAACCGTTATAAGAATAGACTGAAATCAGTAAGAACAATGGCCAGCACCTGGACTTCATACCAATCAATCACGAAGCAGAGGACCTTAGATTGTGCCAGAGGGTCACAGAGACCTGATGAAGACTCTCCTGACTTCATCCTTTGAGACCACTGACCCAATTTGAGACCACTGACCCAATTCAAGAGAAGAATTGTGCACTGGTGAAGGACTAATAGCCTCATTTTAATACAGAGCGGGGATGGGAGGTGCTGGGGTTATGCACATGTATTGTATGTAAGATCTTGGAAACCAGAGAGCAAAGAGCCTTGTTCGGGGCAGCCACGCCTTTTGGAGATGACTCCCGTGCCACCTGCCGGTGAATAAACATACCACTTTCTAAGTTTAAAGAGTTAGAGGGTCTTTGTCCATGATTATATTGGTTTTTAACTACTCATTGCTATTGTGACCTTATCATAAATTACAGCATAAAGATAACAGGTAGACATTTTACTGGCAGACATTTTACTTATGGAAAAAACCCAAAACAAACCCAAATAAAAGTGATCCAAGCCATGAAAGTCAAAGCAGTGAAGGGAATGCATGTTCTTTCATCAGAAGGATCACATAAATTAAGTTCATACTGCTGAAGAACAAAGCAGATGGTAATAAATGCCAGTGTGTCTTTAGATACCTGGTAAGAAAGGCCATTCCCTACTTCAAAATATTTAAATCTGTAGCTCATACAACTTTTTCATACATCTAAATAGCTTTATGGTTCATTAAGACAGAGGGGATACCTCATTGCTACAGCTTTCTTGTTAGGGGAAGACCAGGGGCAGGCACTGATCTCTTCTCTCTGATGACCAGTGGCAGGACCCAAGGGAATGGCCTGCAGTTGTGTCAGGGGAGGTTTAAGTTGCATATTAGGAGAAGGGTCTTTACCCAAAGGGTGGCTGGGCACTGAACAGGGCTCTCCAGGGAAATAGTCATGGCATCAAATCTATCTGAGTTCAAGTACTGTTTGGACAATGCACTCAGGCACATGGTATGACTTTTGGGCATGATGCTGTTCAGAGCCAAGTGTTGGACTTGATCCTAGTTGGTTTCTTCCAACTCAGCTTACGCTGTTATTAATAGCTTGGTAAATTCACGGGGACTGGGTTTGCTTTTTTCAAAAGAGAATGCTTTTAAAATTTTGATTTGCAGGATATTTGAAAACTTGAACCCTTCAATCCCATTCAGACTAAATGAAATTTTAAGAAGATTTGAATTTTCTGTGAAAGAGAAAATTTAATTTTAGACTCACTTGTTGAAACCTACACTTAAAATATGATTTATCATATTCTCGCTATTGTGCTAAAAAATCAAGATATCTTTCCAGTTATTACAATTGTGGAAGTCACATAAGCTCTTAAAAATAAAAGTCTGTTCCAACATATCTTCTAGTCTATCCATAGCAATCTATCTACAATAGTAGCCTTTTCAGCAATTATATCACTAAATTAAAGTTGGGCTGTCTTGCCATGTTCTTTGAGTTTTATGCAATAACATTTTATTTGTTAAAGCCAAATGGAATAGAGATTTAACTTTATGAAAGACAGAAGACATACATAGGAAGTACAGAAAGATGATGAGGACCTAATAAAAATGAAATCTCTAGCCTCTATTTAATTATAAATATTTTCTATATAAAAATAACTTCAGTTGAGCAAAAATGCAAAACTACATTACTTACCCTTCTGTTTTAGAAGTGTCTGTTATTCTGGTTATTAATTTGGGTTAGTATAATAAACATGCCTGAAAGTAGCACCTCAAATAAATGATCAGACACATGGAAAAGAGAATTGACCTGTTTAAATGTCAAGAAATTGCACATTTAATTAGTGAGCTTGTTATTTCTCACACGGAAGATTATCAGATGACAGCATTCATATTTTAATTAGGAGAGAATACCTTTGCACTCTTCCTCAGGCAGAGTACAAAATTTGTCATGCAAGCTGCTTTTCTTTGTGAACTATTCTGCTCTGACTGCAGGCCCATATTCTCAGAGGCAAAACTGCACTGAAATAGCATAGATACCTGAACAGCCTGGAGAGCCTTGGACACTTTTTTTGACATGAAAATGTTTTGAAGACTATCTAATGGCCTATTCTAGTTGAGGAGAGGTACTGTCTTAACAGAGTCACAATTTTGGCCATAAACCTAATTTGACTTCAGATTTGTATAGTTTCCATATACTCCTTTGATCTTCTATTTTGGTCATTTCAACTAACTAGCCATTCCCAATCAAAAGACTAATTCAGCCCTTGTTTATGGTAATTTTTGGTCCTTATGGTTTTAGTTGTCTTTGATTCCATCAGAATGAAATGTCTACATGCTTTCCTCACCTCAGCAGCAATATCTGTTCAGTCTTTTCTTTCAGTCTCTCTGGCTTCTGTTCTCACCTCACTTCTGAGTTATGTGTCTGTGTTCTTCTATTGAAACAGCTAACAAGCATTGTGGCTGTTTCTTGTGACATTCTTTGATGGGCTTCACTTTAAAGACTAGCTCTACTTTGTCTTTTCAGCATGAAATTGAATGTTCTATTCAATCTTTAATACATCTGGTAGGTTTGATAACATTGCTTATAGTCTGTGCTGCTCATTGGTCTAGATATCTCATTAAAAAATAAAATAATAATAATAATAATAATAATAATAATAATAATATCCTACCACATTACGCTGATGACATCAGCCATAGTATCCTAGCAACAGCTTCCTTTTAAGATGAGTTTTTCAAAGGGCTACTTTGTGTGTCCAGAATGCGCCAAATAGGCTTAATTCTCATGCAGGTTCTCTAGCTTCATAATTTATTTTTTTTATGCAAAATCTTCTTGATAAAGCTGTAGTCACCAATAAACTGTCATAAACCCTATATTTTTTAGGTTTTGTTGGTTTTGGTTTTTTTTAATCTTCATTTTTATAATAGTATCATAACAAGGAAAAATGGAAGTCCTTCTCTTAGAAAATCTGCCATAGTAAATTGATGAAGTGTTTTTTACAGAAATTATTTTCGTGATATGTGTGTTTTCTCTGCATTTGTCTTCATAAAATGGATTGATTTTGTTTTCAAAACTGTGAAAAACTTTTGCTGCTCCTCTGGGAGAGTAGACTGCCTCTGTCTCTGCTCCAGGGACCTTCCATTCTGCCCAAGGGCACAGCTTCCAACAGAACATGCATCAGATAAGTCTGGGTGCCTAATACTTGAGTTCAGAAACCATTCCAACATGGATATTATGCTGGCACCTAACTGGGAGATGACTGAATTAGAAATTAGGTCTAACCCTCTGACCAGCTAAGGAGAGAATCAGAGCATCAGGGTGCAGGAACACCACTGCCAGTGAAAAAAACAAGGAGGTGGAACAGATAGGTGGAAAGTTATCAGGAAAAAAAAAAAAAAATCTGGTTTTATTATTCCCCAGATATATGAAAAACATTATTAAAAATATATTAATGCTATATTAGGGTACTTATTTTAATTTTACATTCACTGTATCACATAGATTCTCTTCTACCTTCTGGTTCTGTAAAATGTCAAAAGTATACCTCTGTCAAGTGTTGAAATAACTGTTGTCATTATCATGAGATGGGACTTTAAGAGTTAGTTACCTAGGAGTTTATTTTAGTCTTACAGAATATCAGAAATACAATCAGTTTAGACTTTGAATCTTATTTGAATTCTTCATAGATAAAAGGAGTAATGATATAAGATATAATAGCAATGCTACAATTAAACCTTTGCCATTTTTTTTCCATGGTGTTAATTTCTGGAGATCTGTTCAGTAAGAAAATAAATTGGGTTGGAATTTTTAAATTTATTTAGTATATCTCTGTGTGTTGATTAGCACTGTTCTTCCTATAATACTGATTTTGCCAGCATTATTTGGAAATTGCTTATTTTTCTGTGGAATATGTCAGCAAACTTGTAGAGATAAATTTAGAGAACAATCAGACAAAGCCATTACATTTATCATTGAGGAAGTAAGTAGGCAGAGATCTTCCAGTGATGTCCTAATGACTTCGTGTGGCAGATTATAGAAATACAGTTTTTCAACAAAGTAAAAAATAGAAATTACGGGAATGCTAGTACAGTGGAATATTTTAAATACTTTATACTTCTTAACTCATTTTCATACTCCTTATATGGTTTCTAACATTTTTCCCTTCTTTGATCATTAGACTATGATATTCCTCCAGGAGATCATAACATTATAACATTCCCTATGCTGTGGAGATATGCTAGAAAAATGAAGAAGACAGCTGCTCTGGGAAATGTTAAGGAAGAGTTCAAAGCCTTACAGTTCTTATGGTCAAAAAAGCCTAGTGTGATTGTTTACTCTGACCACACCATAAAATAGTCCTGGAAGCTTTAAGCCTCTTTGTCATCTGGCTTAAAACCCTTATGGGAAGACACTGCGAACACTAGTCATCGGTGGCAACTAACCCTGGGTAAAGAGAATCTGACATGTCTTAGTGAGGTTTAGCAAGAAGATGTAGACATGGCTGAGAATTATCTCATCTGGCTGTTTTGCAGAAAATACACTGTATTCCACATATCTCCATTCACATTAACTCATTAAAGTGCATAAATATCTAAAGGGAGGGTGTCAATAAGGATACTTCCAAGCTCTTCTTGGTGGTGCCAAACAATAGAACCAAAGGCCATGGGCAGAAGTTGATGCATAGGGAGTTCAATCTGAATATGAGGAAGAACTTCTTTACTGTGGGAGTGTTGGAGCACTGAAACAGATTGCCCAGAGGGACTGTGGGGTTTCATTCCTCATCTGGATACAATCCTGTGCCATGTGCTCTAGGATGACCCTGCTTGAACGAGGAAGTTGGACCACATGATCCACTGAGGTCCCTTCCAACCTGACCAATTCCTTGATTTCCTTCATGTTTCAGAGATTTATGTTTCAACATTCTCCACACCCTGTAAAGAAAGGAGAAAATGCCAGAAAATTTAATCTATACAGACATACATGTTTATGCCACACTGGGCAATAATAGAAGTTTTCACTAGGATATCTTACTCAATATATTTAATGTTTTATTTCTGACTGGATACAATAGGATTTTACAGAAATAAAGGAATAAATAGCAACCTTAAACAAAACTACAGATCCTTCCTTAACTATGTTAGGCAGAGAGCTTAAAGAGACTTGAAGGTTTACCAATCTTGCAAAATTTGTGTGAATCTCTTCCAATAGTGCTTAAGGGATAATTGTTCTGGTTTCTGTGGCCCACCTCTCACAATCTCTTATCCAAAGACTTCATATGCTGACCTTGCACACTTAAGGAATATTCAGTGGCAAGCTTAAATTATGCACCACTCAGTATAAATTCCCCAGGTTCCCTTTGGTGAAATTCTTCTGTAGTTGGCAACATTAATGAAACAGAGAATGCACCTGCTGGCATACATGATTTTAACACTGACTTTATCAGGATTTGTCCCTAAACATGTCAGTGGCCATGCTACTTGTCTGAAAGGCAGAAAGATAACAACACTTCACCCACATAACTGTAGGGCAAATGAAAACGTAGCAGGTTTCTCCTGCCAAATCAGAGGTAATCCCAGATTTTTTTTTTTTTTTTTTTTTTTTTTTTTTTTTTTTTGAGTTCTACTGATGAGGAATGCAAAAGCTTTGCAGCTTGGGAGAGAGAGTTTAGCTGTGAAATGGGTGGTAAATTAAAAGTTTAAAGACCACAGTTTCCTAAATACAGGAACCAGGCTCAATGGCATGTTTTCTGTGATAAAAGTATCCTTGGGATTAAGAAAGAACAATAGTCTCCTGAGGTCATGAGTGTTAAGTCACAAATGCCTGGAAACAAAGTAGTAGATGATAGAAGGAGGGAAACAATTAAAACAAACTACTGTGGAGGTATAAAATGTGTGCTTCTGTTTTATGGTAAAAACAATGACAGAACAAACTAGTTAGCATTTACATGAAATTCTCAGTAAGAGGAAGTTAAAGAAAGTATTATTTCTGCCTAAAAATCACTTTGATTTTGCAGATGGTTACATTCTTATTCCCTGCCTTTCACCTATGTGGGAATAGAGTAAATGGAAACTAAATTAAAAGCAATATAATGAAAAACTCAAAAAACCCTTGCCTCATGTATTACTCTAATTCACAGTTTATTGTTTCATAGCCAGCAAATTTTTATGATTTTTAATGTGAAAAATAGTGACACATTTAATTTATTTCTATGCTACAGCTGTTGTGAGAAGTTAGAAACTACACAGGACAGAGCCACTCATGGTCTGATTTGAAAAACACCAAAAAAGGTGTGATTTAGTTACTTGTATGATCTCTACTGCTTTTCAGAGCAGCCAATTCCTCCTGATGTAGGTGATGTGAAACCCAGCTGTCTCTAGTGGTAAGACACTGTGGAAAATAGATCACTGCTAACTCAGACAGGCACATTGTGAACCAGTCAGTGTATTGGCTGCTTAGCAAGGGAAAAAAGGTAAATCTCAGAAAATCTTGTTCAAACTATTCCTAAGCTTCAACTCAGTAGAAAAATGGTAATAGTGTCTCTCCATCTGTTCAGGTATGTCAACAAACTTGGATTTTGCTAATGTTCTCTAATAGGTCATCTCTGGTGACTTTGATTCTAAAAACCCTTGGCTCAAGCATCAAAAATGACTGGTAAGAATAAGCCTACTATTTCATTGTTGGAAGACAAATAAAATAATTTTCAATGTCTAGGAAGAAAATAAATGCCTCCATAATAATAAGTATCTAAATATTCACAGTGATATGCTATAACTACTGAGACAAGTGTGGAATGGCTCTTCCCACAGCAAACAATAGAAGCATTAAATATGGAGGTATCTTTGTGGTGAGCAAATGGCTCTCAAAAACTAAACTATACCTGTGGCTAATTTATTTGCTTTAAAAGATTGAACACACTGTTGTTCCCATGCTTAATGGAATGTGTTTCACAACAGGACGCTACTGACACCAACTTTTATGTAACATTAATGTTCTGCAAAAGTAGCATATTTGAACATAAATGCTTTGCTAATAAACAGAAATGTAGTAAAAGTTTTGTATGCACACAGAAAGAACAAAGTTATGCATAAAGAAGAACATAAATCTACCATGAGTGTTTTCAAATTTCATCAGGTCAACAGTCTTAGTGTGTTTGAGTTTGGGTGCATCAAAATGAAAGAGTGAGTTTAGTGGCTAGAATACAGAATTGAGAATTCCCGGGTTTTATTCTCTGGTACTACCTTGTTATGTGACTTTGGGCAAATCATTTGAGTGCTTTCTGCCTAAGGTTGTTCATCTTTCAAATGAGATATTTGCATGATTTATGAGGATGTTGTAAGGCTCAACTCCCAGAATATTTGCAAGGAAAGGTACAGTCTGAGAGGTACTAGAAATGCTAGATGTAATGACAGTAATACATTGCCATGACCAGCTGCAAACATTTCTTTCTTAATGATGGAGCCAAATTGTGACTGTTGAGTATGTCTTCATTCTTCCAAAATTGAAAAACCATCTCAAGGGTTTTTATCAGTACAAAACTGGCTTACTATGTTGAAGTATAAAGCAGGAATTCTTTGTAAACTCTAGTGCCCTGTGGGACTGCACATGCTACCTTTTTGCTGTATTGTTTTCAGAACTCCTGCAGGATGAAGGAGCACCCAGCAGGAATACCAAGGAATGGAAAATAAATTAAAAATAAAACACACAAATCTGTGTTGCAAGTCATTATAGCAAAAATCAATCTGCTTTAAATAACAAAAAGAGAAAAACAAGTGACTTAATTGTTCCAATTTATAGTGAAGCTATAATTTGAGTAAATGAGAGAAGATGGAATATTTTGCTAAGAGGAAATGGCTATGCCCCCATTAAAAGCAATCTGACTTTTCTGATTGATACCTTAAAGAGCAGCTGGATGGAGAAACTCAGGTGAGTCACTAGGTCACTGTGTACTCGACAAGGATACAGATATGTCCTGTCAAGAGCATCTCTATGGGCAAAAGGTTTATCCATTGTTAGGACCTGGTGAGGTATTTGAGAAAGGAAAGTATGTGCTGCTTTAACAGATGTTCAGTGAATTAGATTTGTTTTCTGTGGAAAAAACATCTACAAATAGTTGTTTGAAAAGCCACCAGGTATTCTACCAGCTGTCATGATCCAAGATTGTGTCCAGGCTAGGATCTCTGAGGTGTGAGACAGTAGTCTTAGATAAATAAATAGGTAAAATGAGTGAGGAAGGAATTATCACAGAATTACAAATTGGTTGGGGTTGGAAGTACCTCCAGAAGTCATCTGGTCCAACCACCCAGACTGATCTAGTGGGGCCAGGGCTAGTTACCTGGAACCATGTCCAGATGTCTTTTTAATAACTCCAAGTATGGATACTCCACAGCCTCCTTGGGCAGCCTGTGCTATTTCTCAGCTACCCTCACAGTAAAAAAGTATTTCTTTGTTCATGATGTTCAGACATCAGCTCCTGTATTCCAGTTTGTACCTATTGCCTCTGGTCCTATCACTGGGCACCACTGAAAAGAGCCTGGCTCCATCCCCTTTGCTCCTTCTCATTAGTCATTCATATACATTGATAAGATCCCTCTGAACTTTCTCTCCCTAGGCTGAACAGTGCCAGCTCTCTCAGTCTTTTGTCATAGGTGAGAGGCTCCAGTACTTTAGTCATCCTTGTGGCCTGTTGGTTGGTCTCACACTGAAGAGCCTGGAACTGGTTGCAGCACTCCGAGAGAGGCCTCACCAGTAAACAGAGGGTAAGAATCACCTCCCTACACCTGCTGCCAATATTTTGCCTAATCCCGACCAGGATAACCTTCTTTGCTGCAAGGGTACAGCGCTGGCTCACATTCAAATTGGTGTCTGCTGGGTTCCCTGGATCTTTTTCTGGGTGGCAGGAAATGGCTCAAGCCTGGGGGCAGGATTTTGTGCCTTTTCTTGTCGGAATTTATGAGGTTCCTGTCAGCCCATTTCTCCAACCTGTTGAGATTCCTCTGGATGGCAGCAGAACCCTCTGGCATATCATCTAGTCCTCCCATTTTTTGTCATCTTCAGAACTACTGAGGCTACACTCTGCTCCCTGTGTCTCATACAGATAATTAAGATTTTGGAAAAAAAAAAAAAAAAAAAAAAAGAGCCAGTATTGACCCCAGATGTACACTGCTATTAACTGGACGCCAATGACACTTTCTGTCACTGATTACAACACTCTTAATTTGGCCATTCAAGCAGTTAATAACTCACTTCTCCGTCTGCTTATCCAGTCCATACAGTAATATCTTATCTATAAGAATCTTATGGGAGATTGTATCAAAGGCTTTCCTGAAGCCCAGGCAGGCAATATTCACTACTCTCCCCTTGTCTACCAGGCCAGTCATTTCATTGTAGAAGTTCAACAAGTTGATTGATGCCTCCCAAGGTATCAGATAAAGGATGATTCCCTTAGTGTACTCCTGACACTCCTGCTGATTTTCTTGTCTTTAATGGACCTGGAGATGGTTTTCAGGATTAGCTGTTCCATCACCTTCACAAGGATTGAGGTGAAATTGACTTGTGGCTGCATGTGCCTCCTTGTCCTTCTTAAAGTTAGGAGCGACATTTGCTTTCCTCCAGGTAGTACTCCCTGTTGCCACAATTGATGAAAAGCTATAAAGAATGGCCTTGCCAGTTCCCTCAGCACTTGTGGGTACATCCCATCAAGACCTGTGTGCCTAGGTATATTCATTTTACTTAAGTATTCACTGACATCTTTCTCACTCCAGCCTTTCCCTGTGGTCTCTTTTTTTCCCATCCAGACAGGCATTCTGACATTTTTGCCTGACTATTTTTTAGAATAGAATACTTGAGCTTGGACGAGGTGATCCTTGCATAGTAACCTAAATAGCTTTCTTGAGTTGCCCTTCCCTCCAGAGGCTTGTCCCACAGAACTTTGCCAAGCAGATCTCTGAAGAAGTCAAAATCTGCCCTCCTGAAGTTCATGGCTTGATCTTGCTTTGTGGGAGTTGGCCAAGCTGAAGCAACCATAAAACTAAGGCCATGGGAAACCCCTTTCTAGTTGTGGCAAAGAGTAAAGGTTCCTGGGAGTTTGTATGTAAATGAAGCTATTCTAAATAAGGTCGTGTTTTTATGATTGGTCAGTTATGTTTCACAAATATGGCTATGTTCCTAGTTCATGTTTCTGATTAGACCCTTACCCTCAGACCTACCCTATATATTGCTATGTTTTCCCCTTTCTCAGGTTTTTCAGAGTTGATCCTGTACCACATGCAGCTTCTCCCCATTTGTTATTTTGACCATTAAAATTCTTCTGCTTCGGACAACCTGACTAACCTGTCCCTCTATTTTGCCACACACATTCCCAGCTGGACCAATATCGAAGTCACATGTGTGCTGGCACGGCATTGCTTTTCACCTCCTCAGTGCCCCGAGGAACCTTATCATGGTCATTGCAGCCAAGGTTGCTTTTGATCTTCACACCCCAACAAGTTCCTCCTGGTTGGTAGTATGAGAACCAATAGACCACCTCTCCTCATTGACTCAGCTTGGAGGAGGAAGTTACCATTGCTTCATTTCAGAAACATGCTAGACTCTTTATGCCCAGCCGTGTGATCCCTGCAGCTGATAACAGGGTAGTAAAAGCTCTCCCTTGATAACCAGGTATTGTCATTCCTAAAGAGACTGAATCCCTCCATTGCATGGAGGGTGCCATCTCACTGTGTTCCCCCAATCTCAATAAGATAAAATTCCTACATCTGTGCAAAGGTCTTTAACTCATCACGTGTTCCCCATAATTGCATATGCTATTGTACAAGCACACCGGCATGCTGAGTTCTTGGACAGGAAACTACTTCTGGGATAGTCAGAAGGATAGCTTTGATACTCCATCCTGGGCCCTGGTGGGCATAAAACTGCTCTAGATTGTTGGTTTCATTGACAGTTTCACATATCTTTCCCCTGCGTCAGGAGGTCAACTGTAACAATGACTCACCATTACTTCCTGGTAGTCCTGCCTGATTTAGAGTTAGGTGAACCAGATTCTTTTATTGCAGGCACATCTGACGTCTCTTCAGCTTTGAGGAGCTATTTTGCATCTGTAAACCCACAGATGGGGCAGGAGCCTTCCTTTTAGTACCAGAAGCCACCAGATTCCATCCTTCTTCTCCAGAGGTTGCATTTACCATGATTGTGAGTGTTCTTCAAGCTGTTGAGTCTCAGACAAGATGCTATCTCCTTTTCACCTTCTTTGATGATGAACCTTGCCACAGGAATTTCAAAGGCTTCATAAGATAGTAAAAGTCCTGCCATAGCACAAATTATCTAGATGCTGCCAAATATAGTATTAATTACTGCTTTTATTTTTCCACTTTCAGCTCCCTACTTTAGCACAAAGTGACAGAAAAGAGGTTATGTAGGCTGACTTTACAAATTATCCTGAAGTTCTGAAAAGCAATCAGAACCTGGTTGCAGAGGAACCACCACAGAACACAGTGGAGATCCTGCACATACCATAGAAATTTCTCTCAAAGCATGTTTTGAAAACTTGTTTTTGATACAGGGGAACTTTCAAAATTTCAGACGGCCAAATTGTTAAGTAGCTTAAGAGAATGACTGGAAAACAAGCATGATATCAAAATACTAAGCAAGGTACATATGTATACCACTGTATAGAAAAATTACCTTAAAAAGTGAAAACAGCAGTACAGAAGGAAGATAATCCTGAGCTGTGTAGAAAATTATAATAAAAAGTCCATGTTAAAATAAAAATTTTAAAAGCTGTGGTGAAGGAATAAAAAAAGGGTGACATATTCTGATGCAACTGATGCAAAAATGAAGCCTACATGTTACACCATTTGAAGAGGAAGGAATGTGATTTGAAGATGTGTATCGGAAGCTAAAAGGGCTAAAGCAAGTACAGTGAGGCCTTAGCCTCCTGGTTTGATAAGAACTTCCTTTTGTACAGATAACTTTTCCTTCAGAATACATATGCCCGATTGCCTCTCCTTATTCTTGTCTCTAACTTTTGATTGAATGTGCCACAGTATGTTGAAAATACTGTTGATCAATGGCAATTTTGATGTAAAAGTAAAATATAAGATTTCCATGCAAGTCACAGACATAATAAGCCAGTAAATGCTGTAAAATCTTTATGGCTAAGGCCCTTCTCATTAAAATAGTTGAGAATATTTTCTGCAAAGTGAAGGTCTTTGAAATTGTGTTTAAAGTTTTAGTGATCCTGATAGAAAAACCTCCAGTAGAAATGATTACTTCCTTCCCATGTTCTACAATCATTGTACTATGAGATCCCTACATGTCAGATAAAATATTTTCATAAATAATGTATACAACTATATATTTGCCTTAGATATTGCCTTTTAAAATTCTTGTAGTTATTCACCACTTACTGGAGAAAATAATATCTTTGAGTAGATATTTGAATCTGGTAGGCAGGGGTTTTCTCTGGCTTTGGTTAAACATGTAGTCAAGATATGCTTTCATATTCATGCTTTTTTGTAGTTTTTGTATGTTACCACAGAATAATTTTAAAGCTTAAACATGAGCGACATACATTTTTTCCTCATTATTACGCATTGCATTATATTATTTTGTTGACTTGGAGAAGATAATAGAACAATCGCATACGGTTTTTTGCCATTATCTCATTCTTCTGTATTCCTGAAGGTATATAACTCTTTTAAAAAAATACTATGTACTACTCATGGAAGTAAAATAAATCCATTTCAAAGTTTAGACCCACCTTCACATACGATTCTTACTTAATAGTAGAACACACTAATTTGTCAAATTTTCAAAAGACATGTTGACTAAATATTTTTAACCTTTTAAATAAACAAAAGCTATTGTTAGGTGAAAAATGTAGATTTTTATGCTAGCTATTTATCTTAGTCCAGTAAATCTTTTATTTCATAAGATAAGACTTCCCTTTTTCTTAATTTCATTGCATGTGCCTTTATAATCTCAAGGCTTCTTTTGCTCTTACACAATGTAATGAAATACAATAGAGGCCAATAAATATGACTTATAATTTCCACTGGTTAAGATCAAGAATGTGGTCAATTGTCTCAGTTTCTAGGCAGTAGTTTGTTAAGCCTTGGAAATACAACCACATTCAGTCATGTGATCATATCCATATTTGCAAAAGATATACAGCAAAATCTACCCTGACGAAACCCTACATTTGTAGGGTTATTTAATTTACCACTTTAAAAATCATTGTTGAATCATTATTAACAGATTTTTTAAAATATGTGTAGTCCTTCTGGCATGGGGAAAATTCATTTAACCTTGCTTATTATACCTTCACCGTCACAGAGAGGGATTTGAATTTTGCTTTAATAAAACTGAGCTGTTTCTTTGCCACTTAAAACTTGCTACAGATGAATGTGCTTTCATTAAAAGTCTGTGTGATCAAATCTGCTTCAGTCTGTTTCTCTGATTCTCGTTTTGCGTGAAAGTTGATGACAGATGAGTACCTAACAGTGAAAAGCAGTCATAGTACACATTTTAATCAAGTTTGCGATTCCAAGTGAAAAATTCTTGTTACAACGTTAGTAAAGGTCCTCATGTTCGCTTACACATGTGGCATAAATTTGCTACACTGGCTGTGTAGCCCAGGGGTGCTATAGCCTATGGCTTGCAGAGTGTAAATTTTTTTTGTTAAGGGAAGAACAAAAAATGTTGAGCTCTTGAATGAAAAAGCTTTCCTGGGAACATTTCTTCTGTCTAAAGCTGTCACTGATAGCCACCTAAAAAAAAAGATGTAACTCCTAAAACATTTCCCAGCCCTGTTGTCCTTGGGGTTAACAAGAAGGACTTAAAAGCAAGTTGCTAAGTGATAGCCATATGGAAAGGTTTCTGCATTTCAGAAATCACATGGCAACAAAGTGCACCTTGGCACCAGCAGTTCCAGATGATTAAGTTGGACATATCCTACATCAATAGGTACAAATCTATTGAAGAATGACAGGTACAGTGTGTATAGACAAAATTACAACATCCTTGTAGTTTCAGACTTTATGAAAAGAGTATTTATGTAGGAAATGTACTTTTGAAATGATGCCTGCATACTGCTTCCCCCCCACAGGTATGTATGTTCCATTGAGGTGGCAGGTGCTACATGGCTGATTTTGATAGAGGCAGATCTGTATAGAGATCATCTAGAGATAGATGGCAGAGTTCTACAGTGACAATTACATTCACCAGGCAGCAGATTCAGGCACTGAACACTTGTCTGTCCATCCTGCTTAATTGTCAGCTTGCTCCCAGCTGTCATACAGATCATTACAATTAGCTTTCTGACAGACAGACAAGAAATAGAGATGTTTCTGTATTTGGTCTTTAAAAAAAAAAAAAAAAAAGTAAAAAGAGATAAAAGGGGAAAAAATAAAAAGGAAAAGCTAGCACTAGCCTGAGCTAGTTTCATTGTTCCTTCCTTCGATAGTGCTGCTCTACTACCCCTGTAACACCAGCTGGAGCACCCAGCATATGCATTTTATTATGCTATAAAAACAGCTCTGGTCACCTGCAACACACTTTTCATGCTGTTGCAAGCAATTTGAATTGAAAAAGCATAGGAACAAAAATTACCATAAGCAGAGTGCCCAAGTGACCAAGAAGGCCAGTGGCATCCTGGCCTGTATCAGCAATAATGTGGCCAGCAGGACCAGGGCAGTGATTGTACCCCTGTACTGGCACTGGTGAGATTACACCTCCTGTGCCCAGTTCTGGGCCCCTCACTGCCAGAAAGATGTTGAGGTGCTGGAACAAGTCCAGAGCAGAGTAACAAAGCTGGGAAAGGGTTCAGAGCACAAGTCTTGTGGGGTGTGGCTGAGAGAACTGGGATTTAGCCTGCAGAAAAGGAGGGTCAGGAGGGGTCCTTATTGCTCTCTACAACTGCCAGAAGGGAGGTTGTAAGCAGTTGGGGCTCTCTTCTCCCAATTAACAAGTGATAGGAGAAGAAATGGCCTCAAGTTGCATCAGGGGAGGTTTAGATTTGATTTTAGAAAAGATGTCTCCACAAATTTCTCTTGTGAAGCAGTGGAAGAGGCTGCCCAGGCAAGTACCTTAGTCTTCATCTAGTATCTAGTGTAAGCCATTTGGTCTATGGCCCAGAAACTTGTATTCAGGAGGCTGGAAATTACTATGATAACTTTATGAGACCATTCATACTGCTTCTACAAAATTTAGAGGAAAGTCATGGTGTATTTCTGCCAAAGGTGAAATTAAGATTAACTGTAATTTAATTTTTTCTTCAGAAATTTTCTGGACTTTTCTCAGACATTAAATAAAGGAGGTTTCATTTTCCCTTCCAGAAAAGAGCAGATTTCTTCTGGATTTCTCCCTTCCTTTAAGGCGTTTTTCCCCCCACCCACTGGCACTAGGACATATAAAAGTAAATCCATCACAGAGTTTTTCTGAAACTGTTTATTCTCCCTATTCTCACTCTCTGTAAAACTCTGCTTAAAGCTCTGGGTAGATGAATCAAAAGTACTGGCACTGCTTGAACCCCACTCCATCTTCTTAAAATTATGTTGTGGGTTAACTTTGGAAGGAAACCAAGCCCTACATGGCTACTTGCTCATTCCCACACAGTCTGATGGGGGAGGGAATCAGAAGAGTAAATGAGAGAAAACTCATGAATCAAGATGAAGAAAATTTCAGAAAGAAAGCAAAAACTGTGCACCTTATCACAACAAAAAAAGAAATTACATTGAGACTTCTCATTGGCAGGCACGAGTTCAGCCATTTTTCAGGAAAGCAGGATTTTATTACACATGCAGTTACTTGCCGTCACTCTGAATGTGCCCCTCTTCCTTTTCTTCCTCCAGCTTTATAAGCTGACCATAACCCCCAGCCTCCTCACTGGTGGGGTGTAGAAGAGAAGCAGAAAAGGCCTTGATGCTTTGAGAGCACTGGCCAGCAATAGATAAAACATCCCCATGTTATCAACACAGTTTCCAGCACACATCCAGAACGCAGCACCTTACAATCTGATATAAAGAAAATTATCTACATCCCAGCCAAAACCAGCACAGATCACGTTTTGGTGGTTGTTGTTGTTTTGTTTTGTTTTGTTTTTCAGAGCTGTATTTTCCATTCCTCATGTGCATTTTGTGGTTCAAAAAAACCATGCACAAACTCAAGATAATTCATATAGCTGTATGTGGTATTTCTTTATGAGACCAGACAACCGCCGATGGCAAAAGGAAGAGAGTCTGCTCTCTTTCACCATGTGGGATATAACAGCTTTATTCTCGAGTCCTGCCCTGCCTGGCTGGAGCCCTTTCCCACTGGCTCACCGGTGCCAGAGAGAGTGAGGCCCCGCCAGTGCTGGGGCTTTTTCCTCAGGGGGTAGGGTCCAGAGGCAGGGACAAACCACTACCCAATCAGGGATAAAGTGGGAGGGGAACAAAGTTACAGCTGAGCAAGGACAAACCACGTGATTATAAATCTGATGAAACACAATATAAACCAAATTAATGCATTACAACAGCTGTAGAAAGACAGCATATTGGGTAAGTTAAAGGTGGCCAGTAAAGACATTTTATTGCACAATATATGTAGAGTCACTGGGGTAGCATTATGGAAAAAAAAGTGGTTAGAATACGTGAAAAATGAAGCATTGTTCTGTATAATTTAGATAAATGCCACATGTTGCTTAGCTTATCTGTGTGAGAGCTTGTTTGAACATTTTGAATTAAGTGAAATAATACTTAATAGAAGACAGCAGAAGAAAACAAAATAAGAGAAAGAAGAGCTGTGCTACAGCATACCAAAAGCCTTTTTAGGAAACAAAGGTGAAATCACTGAAAGTATCCCAGTTGACCTGTTCTCTAACTAAAATCTGAGGTCCAAAAGAATATGATAACCTGCATGCCTGAAGGAAAAAGTTGAAGTAGATTTCACCAGAATCTGCTGCGACACAGAGACACATAACTATGGGAAAATATGCTTAGACCAGGAAGTAAAAATTCTCCCTACAAAGTGCAGAAGGTAATATGGCAAATAAGTACTTATAATTTCAAGAGTTTGGCTCCTTCAGCTGTTATGAAAAGTCTTTTCAATTGCTTATGTTCTTTTACATGCATTCCAGTCTACGGCAGACAACAGGATAAAACTCATTCTGAAAAGGTAAAATGTAAGAATATAGGAAAAGAAGAAAAACATGGAGATTGTAAAATCAGACCGAATTGCAGAAGTTCTACATTAGCTGATAATCCAAGATGAGAAATCATCATCTGAAGTGTTTAAATTGGAACAGGCAAAATACTAGAGAAAATACAGAGCCGTCTAAGAACTGACTTTATCCTTCCTGACCCCCAGATGCCACCCCGATAGAGCAGTGATCTTCCTGCAGAACTTGATTTACATCCTCTAGATCCTTTGGGAACTAAACACCTGAAGTGTCAGAGATACCTCAGTGCCTGCTAAGCACTTGTTGCTAGGTATTTACACAGCTAAGTCTCTGCCTGGGAGACATAATTTAGAGAGTAAGACTATTGCCAGTAAAATAAGCAGCTTAAAGTGACTTTCTCACTCGTGATTCATGGATCTGATGTTTCCCTTAACCTTTTATTAAAGAAGAAAGGGTGATCACCAACTGGTCTATACCCATACAAATTAAAACTCCATCCCTTACCATGTAGCAAATCTTATTTGCTTGAAGTATTTTTCTGTCTTTGTTATCATATTTTCTGTTGTCTTCCACCAATTTAGGCTTTACTGACTTCAACTATTTATGGGAGAGAGGGGGGGAGAATAATGGTTGTTTATTGATCATTCTCATTCTCAGTAATTTCTGAGGATTTAGTATCTGAAAAGTCTCGTTAAGTTGTCTAACACAAGTGTTTTGTGCCATTAAACACAGTCTAGAATATCTTACTTAGACTTTAGTTGCAAAAGGTAGCATTCATTTTTTCATTCTGGACGAATATTGAGTATCTTAGGTTGTATTTTCATGATGGTTACTAGCTCTGAAGTTTTTGGGAGGAGACAGCCAAAAAACTTTTCCAGTTTAATACATCTGAAGAAAACATCTCAACTCTATATTAACTTGAAAAAAACTTTTCTAATTACATGTCTGTTTATAGTTATGGTGGGACAAGTGGATGTTTACTTCAAAATTTTGATAGCCAAGTGAGCACTGCTTATATTATAGAAGAAATAATGCAGGTATCCTGTTTCAATGACTGGCTTATGTTTTACTTGTCTAGCAGTTTTATAGTCAAAAAAGCTTTCAAAATATGTTTAATGATAATGATGTTCTCACAGGATCATCATAGTGTTTTGTTTCCAGGTTACTGATCAACTTTCCTCACCCTTGCCTGACAACTAACTGGTAGGTAACCCCAGTGAGGGTTGTGGCTTGCAAGACAAGTAGTTGTATATTTTGCAAGTGATATTCTAAAGAAAGATAATAAAATATTGATTGTTTTCACTAAAAATGGAACTGCAGATTGCTCTCAAGAATTAAATTAGCAATTCACAAAACCCAAGAAATATTATTTCTGACCTCATTACAATAACAAAGCTATCTAATTCCTCTACAAGACTATGTGCCAGAATCTAATTTGGCTGTCTTTAATCTTCAAAGATAAAAAGGTTTAATATTTTAGTAAACAGCTTACAAATTATATCAGACAAAGAATCTGCAAGGAACTTTACAATACTCTTTGTTGATCTGTCTTCCATGCTTTCCCTTGCAGGATAAATCACTTACAGTGCTTATCACAATGTTTTTTCACTTAAGAAAATTATATTTACCTGTGTTTTCTCTGCCCTGTTTGATTTCGTTTGAGTAAGATTACCCTATCAACTCTTCCTTCCTTCCTTCCTTCCTTCCTTCCTTCCTTCCTTCCTTCCTTCCTTCCTTCCTTCCTTCCTTCCTTCCTTCCTTCCTTCCTTCCTTCCTTCCTTCCTTCCTTCCTTCCTTCCTTCCTTCCTTCCTTCCTTCCTTCCTTCCTTCCTTCCTTCCTTCCTTCCTTCCTTCCTTCCTTCCTTCCTTCCTTCCTTCCTTCCTTTCTTTCTCTCTCTCTTTCTCTCTCTCTCTCTCTCTCTCTCTCTGTTAGGTCAGAACTAAGAGATTGTCTGACTACATTAATTGGGACACAGTCTTATTTTTTGTGATCACACTGGATGGACAATCAGGAGATCTCTACCTCAGAGATAGCCCTTGAAAACTATAATTTCTTGAAATACACCAGAATATTTTTGGAATCTATTTGGAATTTTTTTTTTTAATATAGTGCTTCATATTTCTTTAATGTTTGTTTTCAATAGATGTGTTAGAAATAAAATAATATCAAGATATCTGCCTAAGTGACTACATGAACAGTATCACAAAAGGCATTTAAAAGTTTGGGGACACAGATACTTGCAAGTTACATTGCAAGAACCTCTCTTTTGAAATTGAGTTCTATTTTTTGCTTGCTCTGTAATTATTTATTATATATTTTGTGGTAAAATTTGTGTTCTTCAGTTAAGCTTTAAGTTATACATTCACTGAATAAAAATTATTTTCTGTAAAAAAAATGTTTACAACAAAATATAAAAATACAGCAACAGTGATATAATTAAAGCAGAATGGGGATCACAAGAAAGCAATTAAGTATTACTGGTTTGCTTGCTCATAATATCTAAGATGTAATTATGCACTTTAAAGACAACTATTAACTTGGGAAAAAGTATTGCAGTTATACATTGGCACATCCTGGTAATTTATGCAAACATCTGTCTACCAAGATCAGTTTTTAGTAAATCTTAAAAAAATGCATCAACAGTGCTAGAAAGCTCCTAATGTTTGAGTAGGTACCAAGAAAGGACAAACCAGATGATCAGCTCAAATACAGCTCGATATTCTAGATAATAATTTAAAACAAATAAATAAAAAAACCAACAACCCCAAATATACTGGGATTTTGGTTGTGCTAAATTGAGTGAATAGGCTTTGAAGGAAATATTTTGTTAAGTAGATTTGATGAAATTTAGGAGTTCTGTTAATGATAAACAAGACAATCATGTGTGTGGTTTTGTTCCTGTGTTTGGTAATGACGAGACTTATTTTGGAGTATTTAATATAATCCTGGTGTGCATTCCTGTTGCCTACCCAAGACAAAGTTAGTTGCAATGATCAGTATCTTTACAAGGATATAAGTAGGTGTAGATGCAGAAAGACCTTTTTTTTTTTTTTTTTCCCTTGAGAAAGACATAAAACATTTTAGGAATGCTAACTAAAAAAACCAAACAAACCAAAACCAACATGCAAACCAACAAAAAAACCCACTATTTATTTGAATATAGACTAAAAATATGGAGAACTTTTCAAAGTGGTGGGCTGTCTCTCTATCAAAATGGATTTTTCCAAGACATATACTTTATCTAAACATGAGATTTTCAAGAGAAAAGCTGGAAAAATTGAGTTAATATATAAGATATAACATGACTTAATAATAGTTTCTGGGGTATTAAACATCAGACTATGAGGAGCAATGGTCTCATCTCTATAATACAATATCTTGAAGAAATTGATTGATTTTTTAAGTTAAGCATTTCAGTTAAATCTGCAGTAGAATTCCTACTAAATGCATCCTTAAAAGTGTTGAAAAACAAACAAATTAATTAAAATATTTTAAATCATATTGAAAATTACAAAGCAAACACTCAAAAAAAGTAACTATTTTCTTTGACTAGCAACTGAATAAGGAGTGTATGGTCATTAATGCATCTAATTTTAATAAAAGCATTTTAATTTTAGGTTTTAAAATATTTTTTTCTGAAGTAACTGGTTTACAGATGAACATATCACACGTATTTTTGTTCAGACACGAAAACCCAAAGTGCAATCCAACACCCACTGAAGGCTACTAGAAACCTTCCCATAGAATAATAGACACTGTATCAAACATAGAAATTAAATAAAGTGACAAATAATAGGGTAGGAGGGAGCAGTGGAGGAGAAAATTCAGAACAGATATACAATGGATTGTGCCAGCACAACAGTACAGGACAGTTGCTATGGGGGGGAGGGAGTTTCAATGTTACACAGAAATGGCGCGTGTGAAACACCTGTTGTGAATATGACATACATTTTAAACTTCTTTTGATACATCTCTAGAATTAGTTACTAAGGTTGCTTAGTCTTTTACAAAGGAATTACATGTAACATGGCATTTCAGATGTCAGAAAGGTGTTCAAACATGCAATTCCAACAATTTTGCAATGCATAAGAAATAATTATTAGAAGTAGCTATGAAATAAATCAAAACAATTATTGAGTGAATAACATTTGGTCAATGGAAATATTTAGGATTAAGATGTGAGATGTGTCAAAATTAACAGCAAGTACATGAATACCTGACAAGAATTCATTCTTTCCATCAGGAAAACCTTGATCTCAATTGCTACAGGAATCATTAAATAGCAAATGTGGACTTATGAATTTCACTTTACGAATATAGATAGATTTACCATAATCTCTTTAACTTAATTTGAATGAAAACTCTCTTCCACTTTTCATACTTATTCCTCCTCTTTTTTTCAGTGACTAAGACATAAAGTAGAAAATAGCTGTGTAAATGGATTCTGTTCATTTCCTGCTTGGAAAGAGAAAAATAACATTTCACTGTTCCATTTTTTTTTTTTTTTTTTTTTCCCCTTCTTTTTTTCTTCTTTTTTCTTCCCTTTTATATTATTCTCTAAAACAAGCATGAGGAAAAGTAGGGCAGTCTTTTGTAAAATGCTTATGCCAAATTAAACAGGCTCTAGGCCACTTTGATGACAATTTCCGTTATTGGGCTGAATGAATGGATGAGAACAGAAAGCCAAAATCTACTAACTTTCTGGAAGTCCACTGACTTTCAGTATCTTAGTTCTGTTGCTATTTCCACTTGTAATTAGGAAGAGATCTATCAGCCTCAGCCACACACACCCTGCCCTACCTTCTCTATAATGCCTCCATTGAGCAGCTGGGTTCACAGCGGGAACTGGAAATGTTCAACAGATAAAAATGAAATCACCTTTCTTCAACCTATCCCTGCAAGGATAGAGGACACTGTGAACTCAAGTTGTAGGAAACTAAGGGTATGAGACAAACATAACAAAAAGCCTTCATTCCTTCAGAAGAATGTCTCCCGTTGTGTAGGCATTCTTGGACTGTGCTTTTCTTTCTGCCATTGTGGTATTTACAAGCCTGGATTATTGCAAGTAATAAATATGCACACCAGTAGACACATGTACACTTATGGTAGTGCTTGCAATTCCAGACCTACACTGGATGGCAGCAATAAAGTCAACATTTAGTAAGAAATCTGTGGGAAACTAATACAGATGGAGGATGACCACGTCAACAGAAGAGTAAACCTGGTTAGATTATAAAGAGCAAAATGCAAATGCCTGGTGCGGGGGAAATAACAACCCCCAATGTCCAACTAGTTACATCCAGCAGAGGTAGCAATTTCTCTAATTCATCCAGGCTAACAACCATCATTCTCTGCAACATATTCCTTTACACACTGAAGTGCTATTCAAGTGTTGCTCAGTTATAACTTATTTTCCTAGCTGATTAAAATGTTGAGTATTAAAACTGGCACTGGTTCAACCATCAGAGTTCATTAAATTACTCAGGAGATGTGGACTGCGATAGTAAGGCCCATGAGGTAAAATTAAATGTTCTATTTATCAAGTCATACCCTGCTGTGCTATTCATTTGGTAATAAAAACTTTATTTTCTCCACTTGTGTCTTCTCTCATTAATGAGATAAAAAGCATACTCATTTTACTGGTTTGTACAAATACCTGAACAATCAATCAAAAGCTAACAACCCTAGATACAGCTCCTCTGGAACAAAAAATAAGAGTTTATTTTTTGAGAGATAATTATGTTCCTTTTTGTAGTTGCATGGGCTTTTTTGACTAATCAGTCATCACATATACCAAAGTGATAAATATCCTTTATCTGTTCAGTTTCAGTTGTGCATCTCTGATACATTTGTTGTGCCCCTTTTTACATTATTTTTGTAGTGAGAAGGCAACAGGGGTGGCTCTGTGAGAAGCTTCTAGAAGCTTTCCCCATGTCCAACAGAGCCAATGCCAGCCAGCTCCAAGATGGACCTGCTGCTGGCCAAGGCCACACGCATCAGTGATGGTGACAGCATTTCTGGGATAATGCAGTCAAGAAGGTGAAAATCCCCTGCTGCAACACCAGCAGAAGTCAAAGGAAAGGAGCGACAACATGCAAAAGCAAAAACTCTGCAGATACCAAGGTCAGTGCAGGAAGGGCAGGAGGTGCTCCAGGTGCCAGAGCTGAGATTCCCCTACAGCCAGTAGTGCAGCCCGTGGTGAGGCAGCTGTGCCCCTGCAGCCCATGCAGACTGGAGGGCTGCAGGCCAGAGCAGGTGAATGTCTGAAGGAGGCTGTGACCCCATGGGAAGCCCATGCTAAAGATTTGCTGGTAGGATTTGTGACCCCACTGGAGACTCATGCTGGGGCAGCCTTCACCTGAAGTATTGCATCCCATGCTGAAGCAACCTGTGAGGAGCTGCAGCCTGTGGGAAGGAGTCATGCTGTAGAAGTTGGGGAAGACTGTCTCCTGCAGGAGGGGCCTCACACTGGAACAGGGGCGGAGTGTGACAAGTTGTCCCCCTGCAAAGGAAGGAGCAGCAGAGATTTGTGATGAACACACCACCATTCACCCATCTCCCTGCACTGCTGGAGGGCAGATGGTAAAGAGATTGTGAGTGAAGTTAAGGCACGTGCTTAGTCCTGACTTTGAGGACCTCAGGACTGAGGCTTGTGAGGCTCACTCTGAACTTGTATTGACCTGTAAATTTAAATATGTAAAATATTAATGTAAAAAATAAAATTTAAAAAAAATCTGTTTTTGCTGTAGCAGCAACTTCTCTTTTGACCAGGAGTCTATGTCTAAGGGATTTTACTTTTGCTTATCTCTGTGTGATACACCATAGTTTTTATACAGATAATAGTAACAAGCAGTTGTTCTCTATAAATTTAAAAATTTATGACTAACTTGATAATGTAGTATGGAGAAAGATATAAGAGCAGAGTCCCAGAGAACTGGAAAAACAGGGTGCAGCATAAGGGAGTATGGCATGGGATGTTAATACATGGTTTATAGGCTTGGTACTGGTCGTAACTCCATCCCAATAAACAATTGACCAGCTGTCAGTTAGAGAAGTTCAGACCTGGAAGCAGACAAAAACAGTTTGAGGAGTAGTGAGGAGAACAAATAGGGAATAATATGCAACATACCTAGCATATTTGAGTATAATGTGAACTTGCTGGCCAGTCAAGAAAGAACAAGGTGTAAAAGCAGATTAGCAGATGTTAAAATTAATTAGATCCTGGAAAGGGGTAAAAAAAAAAAAAAAAAACAAAAAAAACAAACCCTCACAAACATCATAGTAATCCTTGGTGGAGAGCAAGGAACACTGGATGACTCATTGGTCCCTACCCCAACAGATGGAAGGTGTCAATATTACCACCCCAGAGAGAAGTAAAGAGTAGTTTAAAAAAACCCAAACAACAGGAGAGGTTAATGTGTGTAAAAAAGTTAAATGTGTTGCTATTAATACTTAGAACTTTTCTGTAAGAGAGAATTTTTTTTTTTTTTTTTCTTGTGATGAGTTGACTTTGGCTGGCTGTCAGATCCCTGCCTAGCAACTCTTAGTTTCCCTCCTCAACAGGACAGAAGAAGTAAGTAAAAAAAAACTGGGATGCAGTATATTGTGACTTGAGATAAAGACAGAACATCAATTATCAAATACCAACATAGGCTAAAAGGTGCTCAGTTTGAGAAAACTGATCTAATTTATTTTTAATTAAAATAGAATTGGATGGTGAGGGACCAAAAAAAAAGAGTCTAAACCACTCTCCCCTCAGCACACCTTCTCCCTGGCTCAACTTCACTATTTCATTGATGACTCTACCACTTCCTTCCACCCCAAGCAGTGCAGAGGGAGAGGGAACAGAGGATTGTGGACAGTCTTCAAAAGGTGATCTCCAATACTGCTTTTTTTCGTGCTTTTCCCCCTCTCCAACGTGATCTCTTCATGGACCACATTTCTTTCAGCAGTTAAACACAGACAATTTCCAGCTCCAGCCCACCCACTGCAGGGCACTGCTGAGCCCAGCCACCAAGGTGGGGGTGCCTTTGGGAAAATGTATTGAAGAAAGGAGAGAAAACCACTGAGGGAGGAGGAGAGAACAAACAGAAACAGCAGAGGCTACACAGAGGGGAGGGAAGAAGGAGGGGAGGAGATGCTCCAGCTGAGGGAGAAGAGACTCCCCTGCAGCCCGTGGAGAGACCACAGTTAGCAGATATCCATTCTGCAGCCTGTGGATGACCACACACTGTATCTGCTGCAGAGACTGTGGCCTGTGGATCCTCACACTGCAGACTGGAAAAAGCATGAACAACAAAACATTGGAGAATAGTGTTAATGTATTGACCACAATCCCCCTCTGCCTGGACTCCTCATTCTTCCCTGAGTGATACTTAGGTAATGCTGAAGCAGTATTTGTTCTAGAGATTTCATACAGTTGTAGGAAATACAGAAATTACTGTTATAGGGTGTAAGGAAGAAAAACATTTTCTATAATTAGAGATAATTATAGCTATGAATAACTACTCCATTTTATGTACAAAGAATAGTGGCAGAAAAATCAGTGAACTTACTGGAAATCAGTGAACTTACTGGAAATTACACAAGTATTACAGTAAAAAACTAAATCAAGCATTTCAGACATCTAGGCCAGTAGCATAAACAGAACATATTCTGCAACTTCTAGTGTACCTGTACAGTATCTGTTATGGAAACATTGCCTCCCTGGGATTACATACTACTCACTGGTTAACGCATACAAAAAAAAAAAAAAAAAAAAAAAAAAAAAAAAAAAAAAAAAAAAAAAAAAAAAAGAATTATTCATCTTTCAGCAGGAACTAGGTTACTTAGCCTGGAGCTTTAGCTTAAGTGCTGTTGGTGTGATGCTGAATCATGTTATCTAGAATTATCCTATGTTTGGTGTACTGAGCTGTTCTAGGATCAGGTAGACTTGATTGTGAGAATGAAAACTTCCCTTTATTTTCAAGCAATCTCAGGCATTTTGTAACAGACAATATAGCTATATATATATTAAATGTAGCAAGTTGGAAATGTCAAAAATGTCAAGCAGAAGATTTCATTGCTTAAATATAGACTTCTAGGAACACTTTTTCAACATAAAATTCCCTCTAGCCTTTCCATTTTTTTCCTATAGGTCACACTTCATATGCAGAAATCCCTTGCGGATACCCCAGACTCCCTACAGGTTTATGAATGGGTCCTAGAGACTGAAGCGTGTATTTGGGTGCCTGACATATACCTCAGGTGCTTTCAGTTTCCTTTCAGTTTTCTTTCAGTTTCTTTCACCTGACCGTGTGCTGCAGTAACATGTCAGGACTATTCAGAGAGCAGGGATTAGTGTTTGCCTTGAGGTGTTTCTGGAGAGAATCTGGTAAACTCCACAAAGTAGAGATAGTGGTGTTTCTCACTGGTGGAAGTGTAGGCAGGAGATAAAAGGGAGAACCGTGGTTGTCAGTATTTTGGTATGTGAGAGAGCAGGCGATAATGGAGAAAGGCTCTCAGGTGAGGGAGGGATGAGGAGAGGTTGCTGAAGTCTTGTCTTAGCAGAGAACATTGGGAAGATATGATTTTGTGGGTTTAAGATTACAAATCTATTTTTTTTCTCTTTGTTAGGAAAACAATAGTTTTTCCCCAAAATATAATTTTTGAATCTTGGCTCCATCAACCAGTCAAACAGATCTATTTATAAGAATAAAATCCTTCCTAAATATCCATCATCACTATCAAACATCCTTGATTATTGCAGGGCTGGCACCAAAACTCAAAATAAGTATTCATGAGATATATTTGGGAGGCATTTTTGCTATGAAGATGCATTTAAAATCTTCCAAATTAATTTAAGAATGGGAGAACTACAAATTTAGCCAGAGATTAAATTAGACTACATTCATATGGATTCCTATTAATAATAGGAATAGTTAGCAAATTAAAGTGGGTCATTTCAGTAAAGCTCACTAATTTAAAGATTTTCAGGCCTATTCATCCAAATTTCAGTATTATCTAGTTCTCACATAATTTGAGATTAGATATTTCTGTTATAGAAATGGATTGATGGAATATTCTTGCAATAGATGATTAAACAACAAAATATAAAAAGGAAAAAGTCAGTGGCTGTGCTTCATGTCTAAATTAAGAACTGATAGAAGATACACAGAAAAAAAACCAACACAGGCAAGGAAGGGTTAACACTGTACTGAAGCATAAAATTGGAAGAACAAGTATCAGGAAGGATATGTAGCACACGGCTAGATGAAGGATACCTAAAATGTATATCATCTCATACTATGCAAACCATTCTGAGCGTGAAACCTTAAAAGGCAAACAATGACATACAGGCTGAAAAGCCAATAGAGAATTTTCAGTCTCAAGAATGAGAAATAAGTGTGTTTGGATTTTATGAGCAACCAGACAACAAACCTTGCAAAAGAACTATTGGCTTCTTACATTTCCTGGCTAAGTACTAAATATAAGGATGTACACATACTCAGAAATATAAATGCTCATTCTTCACAATGCATCGAGAAGATGTTTTGGTATGCGTGGTGGCACATTTGCAACTCTGCTAAAATGCATTCTATTGTCCAGTACTGAAGTTATTTGTGTTCAAATAAAGTTACTTTATGCATTTCTATGAACTGCCAAATAACAGAACCTCTTAAAATGTGATCCCAAAGGATTTATAATCCATTGAGCATAGAAATGCATTTAATTCAGATTGCCCACTTCCCACTGAAAGATATTTTCTTGACAAGAGGCTATAGGATGCTGTGTTATCTAGCAGTTCATTTTAAGAGAAGATAATAGGAAAATATGGTATATGAAAAAGGGCTATATTGAACAAATCAATGTTGCAACAGAGCTGAGAGATGTTGGAAGTCAGTAGAGTTTAAAAAACTCTGGAAGAGAAAACTTGTGGCTTCCTCAGTGAAACTTATATCAAGTCTAATATATTCTAAAAGTCATGTAGAAAGAATAAGCTTAATAGTTTTTCTCTTGAACTTGAAACTGGTTTGTGTTTTGTAGAGAAATGGGAGTAAGCTGTCTTTTGGAAAAATCACAGTGCTCTTTTTTGAGCAATAAAGCAATCAGAATTGCTTTTATTTAATATAATTGCTTGAGTTCATCTTTATCCAAGTTACAGCCTGAAGGACCTCACTTCAGTTGGCTAACTATTGCCACTTGAGATGACTAAATGATCCCAGTATCTGTGTGTGTTGGCAGATAAGAAAACATGCCAAGGTTATTGGCAAAAGATCTTACTGTCACGACACATGAATGCCAGGCAGCATAGCCCACCATATCTCTAATTACAGGAGAGACCTGCCTTTAGAGAATAATTTAAGCCCTATGTCTCAGTTGGCTGTAGTAAGAGCTGGGAGACTGTGCATGTAGATGTTAACATAACCGGGGTGTTTAGGTATATTAACCTCATATCGAACCCCAGATTAACTTCCTAAAAGAGGAAGATATGACTGGAAAGAAAAATGTAAAGATATTTCATTTTGTCGTGGAATTTAGGCAAACAAAGTAGTCTTGGACTTCAAACAATGAAGCCAGTTGTGGTTTGCTATCTGCCAGGTTCCCTTAGGCACTTTCAAAATGTTTTGATGAAATGACTGTTGACCAGTGTGACTCGATTCAATAACCCTCAGTATCTATCTTTTCACTGTGACAGATGAAGCCCTCTTGGAGTTGTCATGAGATCAGTCATACAGTACAATATTTTTTTCCTGTTTACAGAAGTAGTTCTGGCTTTCAATCACTGGGGAGTATTACTTGTTAGAAGAGTTTGTATTTAATGCCTTAACCCATATCTACGTAATGAAGATTTCTTCCCTTTGCCCAGGAAAGTGGCTGAGTCACCATCCCTGGAGTGTTCAGAAATGGTACTTGAGGACATGGTTTGGTGGTGAACATGGTGGTGGTGCCAGGTTGATGGTTGAACTTCATGATCTTAGAGGTCTTTTCCAACCTTAATGATTCTGTTATTCTATGATACTATAATTCTATGCATGTGCAAAGGCCTTCCTCAGACTTCATGAATGGAATGTGGGACTATTGCCTTCCAAAGAGACAGCTCTGGGAGATTATTTCAATTTTCACTCTAATACAGACAAGCTCTGCAACAATGCATGAATGAAGTAAATGAGAAGTGTTTAAAATAATATATTAAGCTGTTAACACTGCTTCAAATGAGTTTCAGTCTGACCTAATTTAAAGAAAAAAGATATTTGAAAAAGGCATGTTTTACAAATCTGTAAAAGAAACCATTAAATAAAATAGTCTTGATAAAAGAGTTTAGGAACAATAATATGTATGTGCAAATACTAACTATCCCTATATGGAAGAAGGCAAGGATACACAGGTAGGAGAGCAATGAGACTAAGTCTTCAGTTCTTCATTAAACTCTAACCTAAGCAGAAGTCTTATAGAAAGTAGAAACAAGTGGCAAATGTCCATTAGGTTTATAAAAAAGTAGCAAAAGCATGAAGGGATTTGGGTTGGAAATGCTAAGGCAGGATGTGATGGTGTGTTTTTGTTATTTTTAAGTTATTCTCCCAATGGTTTATCACTGTTACCCCCTGGTATGTTTGGTTTTACCCCATGTTTTCTCCTCCCTCGCCCAGCTGTCATTCACTCCCTAGATCCACCTGCTACTTCATTTACATGATGTCAATCCTTCCTAGTCCCTTCCCTTAGTTCCAGAGAGTTCCCTGTCAGTCCTAAACCCCTCCCTGGAACTTCCCTTTATCTTGATGCCCCGTTGGCCCATGTAACCCTTTCCACTCCCCTTGCCTTCCCTATAGGTTGTCAGATTGTGAGTCCCTCCTCAATCCCCTCCCTGTTATGTCCCTGATTGGCTGGAGAGTTGTATATTCACCCCATTCCTCCCCCACTTAAAAGACTGTGCAAGCACAGGCTATTCTTTTTTTCATATTCTTTTTTTTCTTTTTTTTTTTTTTTTGCCACTGCACCCCTTGGGGGAGTAAAGCCTTTGAGATGCACTCTGGAAACCCCTCCCTGTCCTTTGTTCTGATCTATGGCACATCACAACTGATTGCTGTTGAGAGCAGCCTCGCTGCTGCAGTATTTGGCAGCGCCGTTCCACTGCAACCGAAACCCAACCCAGACCCAGGAGCAGCCACTTTTGACATGGTGCTGAAGTGCGTGAGCTAGTTGGGGTTTCTCTGGCATAGCATCAAGAGAAAACAAGATGCAAATAATATGAATCATCAAAAATGGGAGTGAACCTTGTAGGGGGATTAGAGTGAAATTGTTGGGGAGGTTCACTTGGGGAGGGTGGACTGTAAAGAGATGACACCAAGGAGGATGAAATATTTAATGCATCTTTTTTTTCATCTGTCTTGCCCAAAAGGTTTGCTTGAGCTACTGACTAGAATAGTCAATGCCAGAAAAGGCAGAATAAGAGAACCAGTTCCATTACCAAAATACAGAATGTAATGGTTTTTGACGAGCTGTAGGATATCTGTGATATATTCATGAAGCTAGCAGTCATGACACAAATCCTCCTGGACAAACAACTGGAAGTTAGTCATCACACCTAGAAGTATCTTAAAAGCAATAGATAATTAGTGTTCAGCTGAGCAAAGACTACGTTTGAACTGAATTTAGGCAACAGTAAGAAATCTGTACTAGTGATGAGTTACGTAACTTAACAATTCTGAAAAATGTCTCAGGGCAATTCGTTTTCATCTCAAGAAGGATCTATGACTGCATATCAATTTGAAATTAGAACCCTTGAATTCAGATTGGTTATGTAGATGCTTAAAGGTAGGCAAGGTACTAGATTAAAATACCCTCATGAACCCACACCAAACGTCCTTTTGAAACAGGGAGCTTGAATCAGGGTAAGAATACCCTGCAACATCTCAAATAGCAACAGACATAAGCTGATCCTATATTCTCACTGTGGTCAATGGAATGCATTTTGGTTGCTCAAATTTAAGCCTCTAGTACCACTTCTGATCTTCAGGCTAGCTAATGAGGACATGGGTCTCAGACTGAAATGGTATTATATCCCCAGTGGCTGTCTTTGAGACACCACATGACCTCAAATGTTACTAGACACTTATATGTGTATTTTAATCAGACTTGGGGTCTATTTTCTCTGTATTAAGAGCTTAGACACCTTCAAAACTTGTGGAAACTTCAATGTAGATAAAGCGTTATGCTATTATAGCCTTTAAAACTTAGCAATATAAATATATTTGACATATATTCTGCCCTGAAGTACAAGGAAAGGCAGTGCAGTAGTGGTCACAGAACTTGTGAGGAAGAGGGGTGTATAGGAGAGGGATACAGATTTATACTGACAAATAAAAAAATCTCATTTAAAAAACTATGTTAAAGCTTTGAAAGATAATGGACAGATGAATTAGTCTGAGCATGAAAAAAATTAAATCTGGTCCAACTCACCTAATTTTTTTATATCACAAGATCAGAGGCCTAGGGAATTTAGGAATTTATTATGCTTTTAACTGTTACCTTTTTTTTTTTTTTTTTTTTTTTTTTTTTTAAATAATCCCGGTAAAGAAATAGATTTTTGTTGACTACTCTACAGTTACATTAAACAATGTTTGGAAAACTGTGCCCTGAGAATTATTTGTGGTTCACTGCCAGAACAAAAAGATGTACAGAGTGGAGCTTCATTCTTTTTTTTCATTAACAACAGGGATGATGGAATCAAGAGCATATGATTAAATTTTCAGACAACACATAGCTGGGAGGGACTGTAGGCATACTGGAGGATAGGATGAGAATCAAAACCGATCTTGACAAATTGAAGAAATGGTCTGGAAAAAAAACAGATGCAGTTCAACAGAGACGAGTGCAAAGAACTATATTTAGAGAGAATTAACAACATAAGTGGGAAGAAAAACAAATGGTTGTTAATAAATTAATTCCCTGCCTTTCCAGGGATTATAATGGATCATAAACTGAACTTGAATCTGTAAAATCATCCTGTCATGAAAGAAAACAAACATCATGTTCAAAGTATAATCAATAAGTGTGCAAGATGTGTTAAACCTATTTACTATATATATAGTATATTTACTATATATATAGTGTATTTATTATATATATAGTATATTTACTGTATATATATATACCTAGAACAGGTAGAATACTGTCTGGGTAGGTCACTTTCAAAATGTATGTCAGCTAAAGAGAGGAATTTTAACTTAAAGCAATCCCAGATGCAGATTGGAGATCTAGTAAGCAAAATCTAAAAGGAAGCATTGAGTAAAATACAGTGAATAGGATATCATGGAGAATGCACCAAAAATTCTCTTTTTAAGAAAGGTTATTGTTATAGAAAAATCCATCATACTGGGTCCAACAGATGAAGAGGCTGCTGAGACTGTTGCAGCTCCATGCCATAGGTGCAGCCAGCAGCAAACTGAGCTTGTGGCCCCTGCAGGCATGTACACGCAGATCTCATGTGCGTACCACAAACACACACACAGCTGTCCACACAGACCACAGACACAGAGAGCACTCCCAGAAACACAGACAGCAGAAACTGCCCCCACTTCTGGCTGAGGAGGGTGGAGGTCTGCGAGTGAAAATATATTTATGCATATGAATGTAAATATGCATCTACGTATGTATAACATGGACCTTCCCCAGAAGCTGAGCTCTGACACTCAGTTTGTTGGGTAGCTGCGCCTGGATCCCAGTCTCCCTGGTTTCTAGCATCTGTGCATACAAGCCCCTGAAAACACAGCTTCTCTCCAGTTGCTGGTGCAGACCAGCTCACTGAATACGCACATGATTACATGCAAACACCCAGAGCTGGCCGGGACTCCCCTGGTACCCTGTAGTCAAGTTCCTCAGGTTCTCACCCTTAGAGACTCACATACCAGCAGGTCTTGCCCCTAGACACTCCAGATACTAGAGTCTCTCTAGAAAATGCTGGCACTCCTTTGGTTTCCCAAAGTCTGGGAAAGTCCCATTTCCTCCTGTGGTCTCTCTTGTGGAGACACCTCTTCCTTCCAGATCCCTGAAGTAACCTGCTTGCTGGCTCATCTGACTGAAGTTTTACTAGTGGTCACACACATTCCTACACCCAGGGTATATCCAGGTGCTGCACTGTGGACACATGGGCCTCGGACTCAAGCCCCACACCAGGACTGGCCCTTGGGGGTCACTCAGTCTGGTCTCTCCAGTCCACTTGCTGGAACCCAGGCCAATGCACCCTCTGACCTGTGATCCCACACCTATTGCTGGCACTCAGACCCTATCCCACAGTCATGTACATTGAAGAGGGAATCCCTCCCACAGGAAAAAATAGATAAGAATGGTGCTGAGCAAATAAAGGGTATGGCCAGACAATTTTAAGCAGTAAGATATTTATATGCAACTAGTATTTTTTATCTCATGTTTTCCCAATCTTGTTCCTACTCAGGATTCCCTTCAACACTTTTGGTTCTTCCCTAAACATCCCATTATGAGTCTTGAGCAATCCCCAAATGGTATTCCCCTGCATCCCATGAAGTGTTCTATATATATAGGCAGTCACAGTCACCCCACCTAGGCAGTCCAAAAAGCGCTCCAGCACTGAGTCATTGTGTCGAGTGCACATGTGACACCCATCACAGTGAGTCAATGCTGGAGTCATTATGGACACATTATGGGATGCAGAAAAAGTGATAAGGAGGGTGCCTGTGGGGATTGGGTCTGACTGCCAGCGATAGATGTGGGAGCATAGGCTAGTGGGTGCATATGCCCAGGTGCCAGAGAGACCAGAGTGCCTTCTTGGATCGAGAAGTTTCTGAATGACTAGCCTGGATTTTTCTCTTCTTTGGATTCAGGACATGGTTGTATCACTCATAACAGTCTCAGGACATGTCTCCCATTCGTGAATATTTTGCCTGGAGGGTAAAGAGCAGGTGGTCCCAGGAAATCTCAGGCTGCAAGCAAAGCCTAGAATATTTGATAGAGATACGAACTAAATTAAAGAGTGAAATGCTTGGGATTCTTCCTGAATATGAACACTTGACCAGCAATGAGATGAAAGAAGAAAAAAATGCTGGTGGCACTCTTATGTGTTCAATAATTTTGTACAGCTAGAGCTGTAACAGATTTCAGCAGAATTAATCCCTAGATCTTCAAGATTCTTTCAAAAGCAAGTTACTAATGTCAGCACATAACTTTCTTAGTTTAGTAGCTTAGTGCTACTTTTCAGCTCGTTGAACAGACAGTTGTAAAATTTCTGTTTATGTAAACAATACTTACCCAGTTAACAGTCTGCTCATAGTAATAAAAATTTGCCCAAATTCTGCATTTTCCAACTCCATGGAAAGAAATCTAGTGAAATAATTCTGATTAGGTCATTCAGTCATTTGCTAGTACATGCAAAATATACATTAAGTTAACATTAAAGTAGTCAACATTAAGAGAAGACATCAGGACAACCCCTGAAAACGCTTAGGAAAAAATCATTATCCGTGGTAGCCATTCATGAAATTATGCTTTTTGTTTTTTGTGTTTTTTTTTTTTTTTTTCCTAATTAAAGTGAAAAAAATAATAGAGTCTGGTTAAGTTGTTTTGTTTTGTTTTGTTTTTGCGTTGCACTTTTACATAATTAGCATTATACATAGTTATAAGAACAGAATAATCTTTCCTGTAAACTTGTCTTTACTTTGGTTAGATGTGATACTTGTTTGGAGTGTTAATTGTTGAATAATTTTTCTGAATATGAAACAGAAATATTTATAGTGTGAGGAAGACCTAACAGTTAGAGATGGAATCCTCTGAGATAATTGATTTCATTTCTGAATTCTGCAGATGAATCACATTAGAGCATTTGCTTCAGATACCCTTCATGTGATGGAAATTTATTAATATTTACCAATGTTGGTGTGCAGCAAAATGATTTAATTTTTATGTAATACTTTGAGATAGTGTCATGGTGTGCACTGTTTAGTAAGTGTTTAATTTTTACAAGAGACAAATTACTTTTCATTATATTTGTGAAATCTGTTCCAACAGTCTGAGATTTGTACTGGTCCACTTAAAAGAACGCAAGTACTGACACAGCTGTAGATTTTATGTACATGTATTTGAAAATGATTATGACTTTCATAAAAGTTACTTCAATCAGTAACAGAGGTTTCACTTGTGCTAGTGTTCTAAACAGAGGCCTTCATTTAATGTCCTCTAGAAACAGCAGACTGAACAGAACTGATTAATAAAGTTTCAGTTTGAGTTCCTAGAAATTATCATTTAATTTTTTGTTATAATATTAATTACTACAAGTAATTTAAAAATTCAGAGTATGTAATAAAGTGACTATTCACTCTTATTTTAATCTCTTTCTCCAAGAAAATTATTCAGCATCAAGTTAAAGAAAGAATAGGATGTGAAATAAATAGTAAAACAGACTATAAAAGTTGAGGACAAATTTATCTTTTTAAGATATAATGCTTGATTAATCACTGAGTTTCGAAACACTTAAGTAATCTTAAATAAATACCATTGCTGTTCTATGAATGAAAATATTGCTTTTGTTGTTGTTGTTGTTTTGTTTGTTTGTTTTGTTTTGTTTTGTTTTGTTTTTGTACAAAGGACAGTCTAAAATCTAGCTACTGTAAAGGAATCACACAAGACCATAATGCACCTAGAGTATTTTAAAAAATATGCCAAGATGTAATGCTTTGTTTTCCACAATAAACCAATATATACAAGATGGGGAAAAAAAAAAAAAAAAAAAAAAAAAAAAAAAAAAAAAAAAAAAAAAAAAAAAAAAAGGGGAGCGAGAAGGAGATAAAGAAATTAATTAAGAATTAATTAAAGAAAAAAAATTACATTTACTGCATGAGTTCATGGTAATATTGCCTATTATTATTAAAAAAAAAAAGTATTAAATTTGAAAATAGTTCTTAACAACAGGAAAGAACATTTTACCTATATCAGGACTATTTTGTTATTTATGCAAATTAAGCATCCTGCTAAAAAAGTTCACAGGACATGAAAGAGTTGATGAAAGATACACAGTATAAATGACCTGCCATTTTTCTCAGCAACATAATAATATTAATAATTACAAAATATCATTAAGAAAAAGTTGTTTGGTCCTGGTTCTGGTTTTGATCATTCTGCCAAAAATTTGAAAGGTAATAAATTCTTTGTGTCTACCAGAAAAAAAAACAAAAACAAAAACAATCAAGACAGAAAGCCGTAAGCAAAAATGTCAGCTGAGCCTGACTTGGGGCAGAACAGTTTGACTGAATAACCCTATGAGGTTCCTCCCAGTCATATTTCACATGAAAACATAATTAGAAATTGGCAAATGTTTTGAAAAGTGTTTAGCTGAAGTAAACAGAGCAGTCACATATTTTTCACTGTGTGTCCCTGGAGCTGTATGCATTTGTGATAGTTCTGTGACACAGAACAGTCTTGCACCTGCCCAGCTTCTTTTTCTCCAACTGATGTCAAAGTGCATTATAAAGAGAGCCAAATATATTGTCCTGATTTCTCAGACTGTGTGACAGAGTCAATTAAAGGTTAATAGAGTTCTCCAAGGTCTGGCAGGAAGCTAGTGGCATAGGAATATAACCAAAATTTGATGATTCCCAATTTAAAAACAAGCATATCATACCTAGTGGTGTTCACAGTACTTTGAAAAGTTGCATGTACCTCATGTATATAGCTAGTCACTGGAAAAAATGTAACTGACATATTGGTATGGCATACTGGAATATTTTAGTTTGACCAATCACAGAATTAAGGTCTGGACTTTAAATATCACCTACTTCTAGACTCTTGCATTTTTCCAATGTTTTTGGAGCTATGCTGAATCCAAAAAAAGTCTCAAAAAGGAATAAAGATCACAACATTTTCCTCCAATATATATTTTTCCACGCTATTATTTCACAGATAGAAAGAGATGGAGAGTTTCCCATACTTAAACACAATATGCTTGTGTGTGTATGTATTGTGATTTTTTATTATTATGTTATTTCCATGCAGCATAACTAACCCCATCTTTTACTGTGATTTCTGTGGTTAAGTGGTACAATCTGTAGGGAAAACTTTCACAGCAGCTGTTACCCTCCATAAAGCAAGATTCACATCTTAAAGCTTTTCTTACATAGACTAAATAAGAAGAGCATGTGAGGCATTTCTCCTATCATTATTATATATTTATAGATGCATTTTGATGGTATGTTTATGCCACAACATATATACCTACATATTTAAAGAGCAGCCTTAAAAAAAGAAGAAGAAAAACACAATTCAGGATTTTCAGAAGTATTAACATACTGTCATGATTAGAAATTCTAGTGATTTTAGTGTCATAAAAATTATAATGTGCTTTACATCTTTGGACATTCATAATTTCAAAGCCTTTGCAACGCAAAACAAGAATACATTCAAAGTCACTTTTGGCAGGCTGCACAACCTGCTGGTGTAAGTGTAGCCTCTGTGGACCAAAACCCCTGATTACAATCTCTGCTTCACACATATCTCTAGAATTATGTCTGAGACATATTGGAGATTACTTAAATTCTAACTCCTAGTTCTTCTGATGGGAAAAAAGAAAAAAAAAAGAAAAAAAAAGAAAAAAAAAAAAGAGAGTAACTCCTAAATAATATTAAATTTACATTATTTTGGAGGCATGGATGGGTTTTAATCATTTGATAGGGGCTGACTCTATGTTTATCCAAGCAAATAAGCATTTGGGAAACCAAGAAAATTACATGACTAACAAGAGTTTCCTAAAAATTACAGTTTTTGAAATTTGAACCTCAGGATGACAGCCTAGAGTCCTTGCCAACATCCTTGCTTGGTGTGTGGTGGCAGAGTTTAATTTTATTTGAATTTATAATAAAAAAGGTTTTACAGACTGTTTTACTTTGCACAGGAAAGAGCAAATGTAAGATAATAGAAGTAGGAAAGGGATCACAAACCTTTCATTTCAGACAAGGAAAAATGCCAATAAAGTAGGTATACTCCAATCAACAACAACCACAAACAAGCTGTAAACAAGCTGTGGGATCTGACAGATGGTGCGAAACATTTTGTATGCCCTGGCTTGAAATACTTTTTTCCTTCTTAAATTAATTGTAATGCTTTTATTTCTGTGGGGGAAACCTAATCATAACACAAAATATCCGATTCCTGGAATAATAATTTTGGATAGAAAAGGTTCAAATTCATGTTCCTTGTCTACATCAAGACAAAAATTAATTTAGCTCTTCCCTTTTGTTTCCCTGTACTTCATCAGACTACTGCTGAATCCTCAGTACTTTGTCAGACTACTGACTATTTTAACCCTCCTAATTTATTTTTGTTCAGAAATTCTTCTCGCAACTCTATAACTTCCCCTAATTCCATTTCTATTCAAATCAATGCATTGTGTTTCAATACTATAATCACACTTCTGTGAAGAAATGTTTATGACCGACTTAGGTTATATACATTTATTTTAAATACTTATTTCAATATATTTCTGTCTTATTCACCTTTTTTTTTTTTAATCATACATTCTGATTTTTTGTCATAAAAAAGAATAAACAAATATTACAAGGAATACAGATGAATGAATAGCATGAAAGCAGAGTTAAGACTTGTGCTTAAAACTATCAAAAAAGAAATAGTTAATGGCTTGGAACACTCATGAAAATGTCAAAAAAAATCTTCAAAAATTTAATAGGATAATCAAGTAAATATAATAACCTGTATAAAGGAGATTCTTGACAATAGCTGTTATGATACAAAGAACATCACAAAATTACATGCCATCTGTATGTGTGCTTTTATATGTGTGCTCATGTGCATATTATGAGAAAATAATATAACTCTGGAGACAAGAGCTGCTAAATTAGGGAAATATTGAATTAAACAATGGCCTTCAATTTGTTTTTAAAGAGAAATTGTGCCAAGTGGCAAACAACTCAGTTTGAAGGTCATAACTGTAGTGATATGTCTGTGAAAAAAACATGTTGCGTTTACTTTTCCGTTCTAATAGTGTTTCTAACAGCCAATGTTGTTGCAAAGTAATATTTATGGTGTCAAACTCTGTCTCTTCTATTCCTTCATTCATTATTGCCTTTCACTATCATTACTTTCTTTTTTCCTCCAGCAGCACTAACCTTGTCTCTGTAAAAGCACAGAATACTTAGCTTGTAGACAATAATGAATAGTTTCAGTGCACCCTTGGAGTTTAGATCATTATCTAGCACATATTTCCCATTCCTCTGCTTTAATTTTTAAGGTATTTGAGTACATTTTTCTCTGACATTTTACTTCCAGTGCAATAGCATCCCCCACTATAAACCTCCTTTCTGAATGTATCAATGTAACTTTTCCTGAAAAACACTTTTTAAGAAATTTCAGCAAATCTAGGTTGCCAAGTCAAGATGATTGATCACTTAAAGCCTGAAACTTCATCAGTGCGGTTTTCTGACCATTTTTTTCAGGTTTCTTATAATTTCTAGCCCCACAAGAAAGAGAGAATTTCTTTTCAGAATTGTGATCAATTTTTCTGATCTCACATAATAAACTTTGTCTCACAACCACTTACCTTGTTTATTCACTGCTGGCATCTTACTCATTGATATCACCTTTTCCGTTCCACTGTTTTATTTCTCTGGACGTCTTCCTTTCCTGCCTCAAGACATTGAATAATTTTCAACTTTTTAAACATTATTTTCAACCTTTCCTCCTCTGAGATTTTGTTACGCTTTATCTGCAGAACTGTTTCATTAAATTTGTCTTATTTTTTGCTTTTCTCTTCTTTTCTTTTTCACTGTGACTGGAAGCATCTAACACAACTGGCTAAAACTGTGCTGTCTACTACGGCAGCAAATATTGGGCAAGTTTCTCACTTAGATATATCTGCATAGATTTTGAATGGAGACAATCTCCCTCAATTTGTTCAATAGTCTGAGACACATTCTTTTCTGTCACAACAAATTTGTGCATTTCTTCATGATAATCCTTCAAGATACCTGGATGTATTTTCCTCAGTGTCAACTATTCACTTGTCAGTATGAATATTTTTCATCAGGTGTGTACATTTCACTTTGAAAAGCATGTCAAATTTTGTGAAATTTATTTTTAGATTACAAGCTTTGTCTTCTGCTGTGGCTATAGTTTATTTAGTGATGCCAACAGAAAATCAAACAAATAAAATGAGAAAAATATTCAGTCATGTTCAAATTACTGCAAGTGATAATTAGTTCTCACCATGTTAATTTTTCCTTTGAATTTCATTTCTGTGGATGGTTACAGCTAAGAATTATGACTTAAATTTCATATGTTGGATATTCAACAGTACAAAACAGATTACACTTATAAATTTTTCAAATTTAAGATAATGAATAAATACTGACAGAAAAACCCTGTCAGTCTTGAGTCATTTAAAGGCTAATAGTAGCCTGGAGCCAGTGCTACAGCTAGATGTCAAATCAGAACAGTTGCTGTATAATGTCACCCTCTTTTCTGGATAGCCACCACTACATGTACAAACATAAAATATTATGCTAATTGAAGATTGCTTGTGTTTGTTTCCTTCTCAGGGTTATGCTTATCAGAGGTAAACCAATTAACCTCTTACTGTATGCAGAGATCAGCCCTTACTTGCAACGCTCTTTACTTCAATTTTTATTTTTACTAAAAATCTATGCCTTTCTTTATGAAAACTGACTCAATATAACTACTACTTATAAAGTCTGCTTGTGTGATTTTTATTTTTTCTCTCCCACTAGCAACTCTTTTTTCTTTTTTTTTAAGAAAAAAATCAGCCTTTAAAAAATCTTTGGTATCTTCATGTACCCTGAAATTTTCCTCAGTGCTATCCAATTTAAAAGTAGATACTTTAATTCTGAGTTTATGATGTGCATACTGAGACAAAAATAATCCTACTATAGTTCTATAAATAAACATTTAGCCAATTTTGTCTACTTATCTTTTGCAGTCTGTGAGAAAGATAGTGAAAAAGCCTAAATGACAGGTCTATGAAGAAAATCATCATAAAAAATTAGTCTTCTCAAAGATTTATCCAATTGCTTTGTTTGCAGGGTGCTGTACTCAACTGAAACCTCACACAGATGAGGTGAGCAAAGCACCAGTGTTTTCAGCTGTGAAACAAAGCCCCAGAGCATTGCTTAGTTAGGATCCATTAAAGTGGTCCTAGCAGAGATTGATTCAGTGTGGCTGAAAATATATCTGGAGGCTGACACTTTGCAGAATTTTTCCTGTACACTAGTTTGCATTATGATTATCTTAGAAATCTTAAAGTTCTAAGTTTTGTGAAGCACATTGTACCCCTGTTCAGAGCACTCAATTTCTTAGCCAGACAGATGTGTTTTCCTTTGTGCATCTTTGAGCAATTTCTCTATGATCCAGACGGGACAAGCAAGGGACACAAACATTGTTGTAGATTGTTCTGTAGCTTGCAGTATGAAAGACTCCTCAAAAATTGGAGCAGTTAATAGTATTTAACAATGTGTTTGTAGCATTTAAATTCCACCATTCATCTATTAAAAGGAATCCCATATAACCTTCAGTGCTTTTGCCTGTGTGCAAGAAGTGTGCTATGAGTTATATGCTCATTTCAGGTGCACATTTTGCTTTATTTCATTATAGCGCAGCATGTAAGAGTTTTTAATCACAGTTATAAACAGTTTTCTTCTTCCAAATCCCATCTTTCAGATGCATAAGAGAGAAAAACATATTCCACTTCCATAAGGGACAGGGAAGAATATGTTTTCTCCACCTATTCCAAGCCTAACAGTTCAAATGTCTTTCCAGCAGGATTCAGGTATTGGACGTAATTTTTTTCTAGTGGTCTGTAGTGTCACCTCCTATTTGTTTTAAGTTTCTCTAGTACTGCATATAAGGAATTTCATATTTGAGGTTTTAAGGTGTAGTGAGCCTGCTCTGGCACAGGCCTACCATGAGGTCACAGCCTCCTCTCAGGCATCCACCTGCTCTGGCATGGGTCTCCTCTGTGGGCTGCAGGTGGATCTCTGCATCCCCTGGCCCTCCATGGGCTGCAGGGGCACAGCTGCCTCACCATGGACTGCACCATGGGCTGCAGGGGAATCTCAGCTCCGACACCTGGAGTGCCTCCTGCCCCTCCTTCTGCTCTGACCTTGGCATCTGCAGAGCTGTTCCTCTCATATTTTCACCCCATGCTTCTTTGGCTGCAGTTAAAGCTGTATAATACCTTTTTCCCTTCTAAAGGATGTTATTACAGAGGTATTAATACAATTTCTAGTTGACCCAGCCTTGGCCAGCAGCACATCTGTCCTGGAGCTGGCTCGCATTGGATCTGCTGGACATGGAGGAAGCTTCTGGCAGCTTTTTACAAAAATCACCCTGTAGTTCTCCCTGCTACCAAAGCCATGTAAGCCCAATACACAAGCCGATTTTCCCATTTATCAATGCCCACTAATAATTTTTTTTTTTTTTAGAAAGTAATCTCTATGTGATTTTTTTTCCTTTGTGTTCACTGAGGTTTCTATATTCTTTTTGATTCTCTTCTTTCTCTTCCGCACTTAGTACTTTCATGTTACTTTTTCTTAATATTAAATGGGATCTTATTTCAGGAAAGCTTGTGTATACTTATCTCTCTTTTCTGTGTAAGGAAAGCATTAATTAGAAAGTGGAAAAATAAAGCTGCTCAGTGAATAATTATGTGTATACTATGAAGTGGATGTGCTCTATGCTCCACAAGTGTGATGCTTTTATTGTCCACCCTTTGGGACCTACCAGAGTGAACAGAAGCCTCTGTATTCTTTCCTTAGGATTATTTCAAGGAAAAGCAAAGGTGCATCACAAGGACTGATACAGCCCAATGTGAAGTATGGCTAGCTTATATATGCGATTTTGAGACAATAATAGAAGGTACAGATGTGGAATGCTGTGCCATGCACAAAGGAATTTCAGAAAAAGGAAGAGAATAGAATTTTCTGGTGCTCGCTCAAATCACATCATCTGCTATCCAGTTCCTCTTGCCAGCTTTCACCAGTGGAAGCTGTTCCTCTATTAGGCAATGTTTGATGGGTTTTATACTGATAAATTATTATGTTGTTTGTTAACTGTTTCAACAGCCTCCTTAAAGAGTCTGTGTAATGCTTTCCAGGCATAGTTCAGCTTCTCATGTTATCACTGTAATGACTCATCCATTTTTCTAATATAAAACCAATTCTGGCTGGCAACAGATCTCTACTAGATGAGGGGGAATCTAGGAGCTTGCAACTAAATGAAAATACTATTTCAAAGTTAGAAATTTATGCTGCCTGACCTTGTACCTCTTAATGATTGGTAAAACAAATACATTATTATTCTATGTGTCCTGCTCCCAAACTATATTGCATCAAGACAACATAAGAGGTGCTTTTTAATTGACTTTTCTGGTATTTACCCTGTAGAAGAGATCAGTTCAGTCTGTGGCTGTTTTTTATATTTTTTACTGCTGCTGCAGTTAGATAGCAAAGTACCACACAGCTGCTTCATCTCTTCCCCTCAGTGCAGTACAGGAAGGAGGGAAAACTAGTACAAACACTCAAAAAAAAAAAAGTTTCACACTTGAAGGCAGACATTTCCCTCTATTCTTTCTCACTTTCATCCTGAGATCTTAATGATTCCCATTCTTTATTGAATACATTTTTAAATTAAATGAGCTCTCACCTTCTTTCATAATTCCCTAAGACAGCTCAAGACAAGACTTTTTTGTGAATGTTCTTAGAGAAATCAATAATAAACATTTTCTTAATTTTTTTTAAAAAAATAATTTTCAGAAAAATTCAGTTGAATTTTTCAAAGGCTAGTTGCACCAGTCAATTCAAAACTTTTAGCATGTGATGAATCAAAGAGAAGAACACCTGTTACTGTAACTGAAGCAAACTGGAGAAAGGTTAAGGTACCTAAAATTTGTGAATAATTTTGTAATCACGGGCAAAAAATAATTTTCTCTTCTCACATAATTTCTTTTACAAGTTCTTTTCTTCTCTTCCTCAGGTCCTCTCCAGATACAATAAAGCTTAAGGATCCTAAGCCCTTAATGGGCTGTTTGTGTTGTATTCAGTATAACACGTGTCTTTGAGGGATTAAGGATTTCCACTAAGCCTTAAGTCTGGGGCTCCTGCCCTCTAGACTTTATTTTCACTTAAAAATTGACAGAAAAGGCCAGAGGCCAGATTAACTGCAACTTTATTCAGAGCAGATGGAAGCAGATGAAACTATAAACAGCAAAGTAGCTGAGCATAGAACTTAGCTAAAATACTAAGTGAAGCTGTTAAATCTGACACAGGGACTAAAGACACACTTCAGAAAACGTCGTTGCTGAATTAAGCACTGACTGAAAGCAGAAGCAGATTTCATATGACAATGAAATCCAAAAAAGTTTTGTTTTCTTTTTCTTTGAAGTTAAAGAAAGATATTAAGAAATAATCAGTGTTAATTTAGAAAATCATCAGATTAGTTGGTCTAATGAGCCTTAGAAAGTGCCAGTATAATGTGTTCTTGATTCCCATCATAAAAGAAAATTTGTAAATTTTGCCCTTGGTGAGTAAACTACTTATGTACATTAAGAAATTGTTTCCTTTTAGGGCCCATAAACCTGCCTCTAATTTTATCTGCATAAAACTATAAATCATAAAAAGACCAGCTATGAGGGGAGATATTTTTGGAAGTATTTTTAATAATCACAGAATTATAGAATCATAGGATAGCTTGAGTTGGAAACAACTTGCAGGATTATCTTGTGCCATGGACAGGGACACCTTCCACTTGACCGGGTTACTCAAAGCCCCATCCTATTACCCTGGCTTTTCTGAGTTTTTATAGCCTTTTTGATTTTCATAAATGGAGTCAGATCTTTTAGTTATTGTACAATATTAAGAGCAGTTTTCTACCTTTTCCCACAGATGTAACATAAACAAATCCTTTGTTTTTCATTCTCTGTCCTTTGTTTGCATATTTCTAACCTGAAAACAATTGTAACTGACAGTTGGTTTAGCCACTTGGCTGAGGGGTGAAAAACCCCAGAAGCCAATCTTCTGCTAGACCCACAAATGTATAAAAAGTAAGAAATAAAACAAAGAGGCTCTCTCTCCTCCCTGTCAGCTTTGAGCTGGATCGGAGAAGGACCTCTGCCCTGCAAAACCGCTTGTCTGCGTGTGGCTGCTTTGTGTGTCTCGGTGACACCATCCAAACTGGCTTTAAATGCTTCTGGGGTAGGACAGTCACAGCTTCTCTGGGCAACCTGTGCCAGTGTCTCACCATGCTCAGATTAAAACATTTTTTCCTAATATCTAATCTAAATTGACTCTCTTTCAATTCAAAACCATTCCCCCTTGTCCTGTTACCACATGCCTTCATGAAAAGCCCCTCTTCTTTCCTGCAGTCATCCTTTAGCTATTGGAAGGCTGTAATAAGATCTTCCTGGAGCCCACTCTTTTCCAGGCTGAACAATCTTGTCTCTCTCTAATGGTGCTCCAGCCCTCTAATCATATTTGTGTCCATCCTCCAGAATCAGAATCACCTCCCTAACCCTTTTGGTCATGCTGCTTTTGACAATGTTTTGCTTTCTGAGCTGCAAGTGCACGTTACCAGCTCTTGTTGAGCTTCATCAGCCAATACACCTAAATCCTTCTCCTCAGAGCTGCTCTAAATCCATTCTCTGCTCAGTCTGTACTTGTGTTTGCAATTGCCCCAACCCATCTGGAAGACCTTGCACTTGACTTTGTTGAACTTGGTGACGTTTTCATGGAAGCACACCTCAAGGCTGTTCCCCTGGAAGGCATCCCATTCCGACAGCATGACTGCACCACACAGCTTGGTGGCACCAGCAAACTTGATGAGGGTACACTTGATCGCACAGTACATGCCATCAACAAAGATATTAAACAGCACGAATAGTAATGCTGATCCCCTGTGGAATATCACTCATCACTACTCTCCACTTGGAGATTGAATCATTCACCACAACTCCTTGCATACAACCATCCAACCAATTCCTTATCCCCTGAGCATGCCATCCAGGTCTCTCCAGTTTAGAGACAATGATCTCATGTGGGACAGTGTCAAACACTGTGCACAAGTCCAGGTAGATGGTGTCTCTCTTCCTTTATCTATCAAACATGTAACTCCATTGTGGAAGGCCACCAAATCTGTCAGATATGATTTGCCTTTATTGAAACCATCTTGTCTGTCACCCACCACGTCCTATTTTTAGACATACTTTTGCATCACTTCCAGAAGGATCTGCTCCATGATCTTTCTAAACACCAAGGTCAGACTGACTTTTCATTCCCAGGGTTGTCCTTTTTAGCCCCTTTTTAAAAATGGGGTTTATATTTCCCAGTTTTCAATCACTATGAACTTCACCAGACATCCATGACCTCTCAAATACAATGGATTGTGGCTGAGTCACTTATCCATCAGTTCCACTGCACCCACAGATGGATCTCATCAAGTCCCATGGACTTTCAGGTTTTCAGATGTTCTTGAAACTGATCTCCTCCTACAGCAGGCAGTTTTTGTTCACCGAATCCCTGCCTTTATCTTCTGTGACCTGGGTGGTGTGGTTGGAGCACATGCCAGTGAAGACTGAAGCTAAAAATTTATTGACTACATCAGACTTCTTCATATCCCTTCTAACGAGGTCTTCTGCTTCCCCCTAGAGAGGGCCTGTATTTCCCTAGTCTTTATTCTACCACCAATTTAGTTATAAAGGCTATAAAAGCATTTCTTTTTCCCCTTGAATTCCCCATCCAGATTTAATGATATGAATACTTTCCTTTCCTAACATATTCTCCGGTGCTTGGACAACCACTTTGTGTTCTTCCCAGGTTAGCTGTCCTTGTTTCTACCCTCTTTGAGCTTCATTTTATGTTTCAGATTGCCCAGGAGCTTCATTGTTCATCCACACAGGCCTCCAGGCCTTTTTCCCTGTTTTCATCTTTGTTGGCATGCATTGCTCCTGAGCTTGAAGGAGGTGATCCTTGACTATTAACCACCTTTCCCAGATTTCTCTTCCCTTCAGGGCTTTACCTAATGATGGTCTACTACACGGATCCCTACCTAAAGCTCAGGGTAGCAAGTTTGCTGTGCACTCTCTTGACTAATCTCTTTCAAACTCTTTCCCTTTGACCAGTAGAATTGATGAAAAAAAACTCTCTGTGCTCCAGAGATCCTTATTGCCTGTCCAAAGACTCTCAAATCCTTCTTGGTCCTCTTCAGGGTGCTCCTGTCTATCACTGGTGCCCACATGGAGCAACAGTGGTGGGGAACAGTGGACTGTATAAGGGTTGGTGTTCTCTCAGTGACATCCCTGATACGAGCCCACAGCAGGCAGCACAACCCTCAAGAGAGTGTGTCAGGCCCACAGACACATGTCCTCATGCCTTTCAGAAGGGAGCTGTCTGGTGCTACTGCTCATCATCTGTTGTGTGAGCTACCAGCTTCTGTGAGGTCTCTGCTCTCTCCTGGGGCTTTCTAATTTCAGGACCCACCCTGGTATGCTGAATCCCCCCCACTTCACTCTGGAATGCTCCTGAAGACAAGATTTTCACCTTAATAAGTGAATTCATCACTAAGACACCTTCTCTTTTAAGAAATGTACATACTTAGTAGTTGCCATGGTAGTCACATCAAGCAACAGTCTCTGCCTTAAGTGCAATATTGTGGTTGGTGCTCAGCACTGTGGTGGTGCAGAACTGTTTTATTAGATTTTTGTAAGAAGTTTATGTTATGGTTTGTTTCACTGTATCCCCAATTCTGTATCCCTTTTGTGTTGTCTGTATAATAAGGTGTTTTGTGTCAATCATCCCATACCTCACATGACATGTAACATCCCCTCTGCCCCAACCCCCCTCTCTGGGGCAGTTTGCCTATCACTCCCGGGGTCCCTCCCGGATTGTGAAATCTCCGGGAGAGGGCTTCAGGTGATAGGTAGCCTGGGGGAAATTCCTTTGGCTCTGGATTTTAGTGGTCTGAAGCTTGGGGGTGGGCACACCTTGTTACCCCCTGAATCCCCTGATTTGTTGTCTTCTTGTATCCTCCCTGGGACCCTCCCCCGCTTATAGGGGGTGGGAGGGAGGAGCAAACTCTCTCAGCCACTGGGTTCTCAGCCTGGAAGCTCTCAGCCGCTGGGTTCTCAGCCTGGAAGCTCTCAGCCGCTCGCCTCGGAGCTTGGAGATCTCTGCTAATAAACATCCTTTAACCTGCTAAGCTGAGAGCCAGCCTTTTCTCTTCTGCTGCTGTTGACTGTCACCTTTGGGTCCAGCTGCTAAGCCGAGAAGCCAAAACGAACTGGAAACTTTGTGTCTGTGTTGACCCGAGCTAGCTGGGGGTCAGCTCCCACCCGGAGCGGGGATGCAACCGGACACACAGCACCAATTGGCAGCGGACTCAAATTGACTGACACCATCAGTTTATTATCCTACAACAAAACTTTCGTACCTTTTCCCTGTGAATTCTCATGGGCAGCTCCACAAAGCTCTGACTCCTTCCTCAACCAGCCAACTCTTTCCTACCCTTTACATGACCACCTAACACTTCCTGTCCCTCACACAACTGCCTAGCCCTTCCTCCTCACAGCACAGACAGCACATCCTAACTCCTCTCAACCACCCAACCCACTCTTTTATAACACCCATCCTTGCTGGACATATCTGTGACCTATTAAGGGCAAGGCTGTTTCCACTCTGGTAATTGGTACAGCTGCAACTCATCAGGGGTGAGATTGCCTTCAGCACTATCTCTATTCTCTTACAATCCGTTCTCCTACACGTTATAGCACAAAACATGGTCCAGGTGCAGTTTGTTTTGCTCCTGGCATGCTAACTAAAATAGTGCAAGTCTTGCTGCTTATTTACACATCTATCCCCTTGCCTCTCTCTATTTCTGATAGCCAGGTTGATTTCCTGCCTGAATCAAGACTGGAGTAAGTGAAAGTTTCTATAATCTGTCATTGACCTATGGATGCCTTGAATTAGTAATGATGTCTTTATCAGCAGTAAGACAATGGTGTCCAATTTATTTCAATTATTTCCCATTTCAAGCATAGTATGAAGAAAAAAAAGTCATCTCAATTGTATATATTTTAGTATTTTTTATGTTAGTATTTTTTATGATTTTTAAAGTGATGGGACCTGTATTTCTGACATAATTAATACTTGATTGTAATCTGTTTACAGCTGAATGAATATAATTCCTTAAAGTGATCATATGTATTGGGTTTACCTGGGTAGTGAGGGGCTATAGGTGTGGTTACTGTTAGAAGCTGCTAGAAGCTTCCTCTGTGTGACAGAGCCAATGCCAGTTGGCTCCAAGATGGACTCACTGCTGGCCAATATTAAGTTCATCAATGATGGTGATAGCACTTCTGGGATACCACAGTCAAGAAGGAGAAAAATGCAGTTGGGCAGCTGCAGGCAAAGACAGAAGTGAGAATACAAGAGAAAACAGATCTGCAGACCCCAAGGTCAGTGAAGGAAGAGCAGGAGGTGTTTCAGGTGCAGGAGAAGAGATTCCCCCACAGGCCATGGTGATGGCCATGGTGGGGCAGGTGTGCCCCTGCAGCCCATGGCAGGCCGTGCTGGAGCAATCTCTCTACAGCCCCTGGAGGATTGCACACCAGAGCATTGATCCCTGAAGGACACTTTGACCCCATGTAGCAGTACTCCTGGCAGAACCTGTCATGAGAGAGCAGCCTATGCTGGTTAGGAGTTTGGGCCCAGTGAGGGTCACAGGCCGGAGCGCTCTGTTCCTGAAGGAATGTACCCCACAGGATGCATCCATGCTGGAGCATCTAACAAAGAACTGTAGCTTGTGGAAAGACTCATGTTGGGGAATTTTATGCAGGACTGCCTCCTGTGTGAGGAGTCCTCCTCCTGCAGAGGAAAGAGCCACAGACACCATGTATGATGAATTGACCAGAACCCCCATTCCCTGTACCGCTGTGCTGCTGACAGAAGACGAATCAGGAGTGAGGTTGAGCCTGGGAAGAAGGGAGTAGGGGAAGATTTTTTTAAGATTTGGTTTTTATTTTTCATTACCCCACTCTGAGTGGATTAGCAATAAATTAAACTGATTTCCCCAAGCTGAGTCTGTGTTGTCTGTAATGGTAGCTGGTGAGTGGTCTCTTCCTGTCCTTGTCTTGAATCACCAGCGTTCTTTTGTATCTTTCTCTCCCCCATCCAGCTGAGGAGAATGCCCACTTTGGTGGGCACCTGGCATCCACCCAGGTTCAATCCAACACATCATATAATTTTGATTAAAAAAAAAAAAAAGAAGAAAAAAAAAAGGATAAATTGGTGTAAATTTTATGAGGAAAAGAAGGGCATTCTAAATTTCAATCATTCTTTTTTAAATACTCTAAATATATTTATACAAAGATGAGGTCATTTAGAAATAAAGCTTCTTGGCTTTGGAATAGGCATACAAAAGGGGAAGTTAATTTGATATGTCCCTGCAGTTTCTGTTATGAAAAAAGGAGTGTGATGAGGTGACAGTAATTAGCATCATCATGTGAAGAAATGATACCATCCATGTTCTCTTTTAGGGATATGAAATTGATTGTTGACTGTAAAGCTAAAAGGCAGACCAGAGTATGGAGGGAATGGCACTTCTGGTAGAGAAATTTTAAATCCCAGAGATCTCAAAAATAAAAGCCAGCAGAAGAGAAACTGCAGATTGTTTAGTCACAGGAACATATGGCATCATGCAAAATACTGAAACGGAATGATTAAACAGACAGACTGAACATTTATATGCACAGTACAGAGCTTGTAGTCTATTTAAAGTCAAAGATAAGTACTAATTCTAAAAGCTAATGAAATCAGAAGATCATTTCTGGAAGCAATAGGCACAATTTTATGATGTTGAGTACCTTGATTACCTCAATTAGTTGCATAACATGGATTTAACAGAATTTGCTTGCAAAAGTAATTTTTGGCTAGCAGAATGTGCTAAGTTAGTTGAGTTTGTGTGTCTATGCACATGTGTCCTTTACATTATGCCCCACAGTATACATTTAAATATATATATAAGAAAAAATAAATTCATTTTGTTTATTCTTGAACACTGGTGTCTGCAATGCTGGTGTTACAACACAAAAAGTGCCTGATTCCAGCTACTTTCTAGATAGATATCAGAATTTACTTATCTCCACAGTATCTGAATAAATCATGCAAGGACCAATATTTTCTGCAATAAATAAATAACTGAAATACACTGCATGGGACAAGAGATGCTCTATTATTTAGCACAGTCTTGTCAGAAAATTATGAATGCTTTCTAGTCTTTAACATTGTCATAACCTGTGCTGGGATTATTTTTTCCTTTGTTTCCTCTAAGTTTTTTCTGTCACTAGGCATGTGAAATCAAGAAAAAAAGAGTCTGTCTGCATCAGTATGTGTGAAATGTGTGAAATTATTATTAATAAAAATAGATCTAATTTATTTTCTCCTGGATGAAGATCTGACTCTCCTGAAGCCAAAGAAAATTGATTTTATCCTCTCCAAGTTTTGTTCAGGTGTTATGTTTACTTAAGAATTTTTAAAGAATATTGTTACTTGTACTTCCTTTTGGCTAGTTATAAGCTATAGGTGTATAGACTTAGATATAGGCTGTTCGTTGCAGTGACTGCTTGCATATATACCATGTGGTTTTTTATGACACACAGTCCTATAATTTTATGGGGTCTTACGTTTTCTTCTTAATTTGCCATTCTATTCATGTTTTCTTTTTCATTTTCTATTCTTTATTTAGTTTGATTACACTTACAGTTTGTATAGTCATGACTGTTACAGAATAGTTTTGCATCAGCACAAGCAAAATAACTACTTGGGAGGCTGCTAGATAAGTGCCAAGAATAATATAAAATGGATTTAAATATTTATTTGCTACAGTCAGTATTTTGATGACTCATGTTCACTTTTTAGCATTAACTGTAGGATGAGCTCCTACTGAGCTATTTATCCAGATGTAATTTTTATCTAACTGTGCTTTTCAATTTCTATAGCCTAAATTCTCATAAATTTTTCAATTAAAGCATACACAGAAGATTATTTATGGTGCATGAAGTGGCAGGTACACATTAACCTCTCATTAATTTAATACTTTTTGCACTGTCTGTTAATATTTTTAATTGTTGTTTTCAAAGAGTAGTTACCTTAGATGCAGATGTTCCAGTAAATATTTTGCGTAAACCTTTGAGGAAATCTTATCAATGAACATAGTTTTCAAGAAAGAGTTGAAAATATTAAGGAGAAAACAAAGACCATTAGTTAACAAGACAAATCCTATCTATACATGTAAAAGTGCTGAAAAATAACAGCAGTAGGAAAAAATGCCGTTTGCATTTCTTTATTCCAGTGTCACTCATATTTCCTTAAGGGTGGGTGTGATGAAGATAGTGTTCCTCTAACAGTTGTACAAGATGGATCTAATAGATGTAACACTTTAAGGGAAGCTTCTTTCTCCACTAGCTGGAAATCTGTTTGAACTTCACACTTTAGAGCTGGGAAGATGAGAATGAATATAGCAATGGGTTGGTTTAGTGCTGAGCACCTGTTCTGTGTCTTCTACTGATCTCCTTGTTCCCAACCTCTCTACTGTAATTGTGCTGAAATACTTGTGCTGTAAACTGAGGCTTATGCAAGTGTTAATTAAGCAGCTGAAAAAGATGATATGTTAAGCTTCTTTGATTCTGATCATTGTTTTCCTTGAGTACTGGTCCAAGTGGAATGTATACAAATAATCATTAATGGACCCATAATGTATCTATCCAGTAGACCACAATGATCAGATAATAACAAATTTTTAGCCTACAGTGGTGGTTACTTTTTGAGAAAGTTAATCTTCCTTGTCAGAATCACAGTGTACTGACCAGAACAACATCTCTCATTTGCCTCCTGCAATGTTGGGTCAAAATGTTAGAAGGAAAGCTGTAATAATTTCCCTACTATTGATTCTTGCCCTCAAGTCAGAACCATTCTGGTCCAGATTCAAATACCAAATAAAAACATAGTATAAAAAATCTCAACCTCTGGTCAAATACTTCTATAACTCTATATTGTAATCACTATTTTTTGTGAAAAGTAACACTTTCCTGGTGCCACTCTCTCTGCCAGCTTTTAGTGATGGCAACACTAGAAATGCAATTCATATGGCTAATAATTGTAAATACTTTTACTGTTCCTATACAGTTATCCAAACACCTTTTCTGTCAGCAACTAAACTATTCTATAAAATATGAATGACAAAAGAGAAATTAATATTCTTTGTTCAAAATGTATGATTCAATCTTCTAAGTAGCTATGCAGAGCCATGTGACATTCAGCAGGGAATTGTTACTTCAAGTGATGAATTATATCCCACAATGGATTTTTTCCTGCTATTTATTTTTCTGCTATTTGAATGTGTAGCAATCTGCTTGAAACGCTGGGAAATTTATGCCTATTTTCCATCCCAATTTACTACCTAGTGAAGTTAATAAAAAAAAATTGCCACTGAATCCAGTGGTAACTGGATGGAGTACATGATACCTGGGGCTACAACTATAGTAAGAAGAACGGGGAATTTATAAGTAAACAGTTATTATCCATGTTCTTACTTGTTTATTCAACTCTCAATCCTTATGGATAAATTTATGCCAACTACCAGTTAAATTAAACAGCAATTAGTTTTTCCCAATAATTTATAGAGAAGGTAAGTTCATCCAAGAGGCATATCACTGGTTATCTTAGCAGGGGTGAGTTACTCTTTAGAGAGTAACATCTCTTGGAGATGTTGGTCTTTGCTTAGAGTTGAAGCTCTTTAAGACATGGATATAAAAAGGTAAGACACAAGCTTGAAACCAAAAGAATTTTGGAAGGAGATTAAAATTATTCAAGTTACAAATAATCAAAGTTATTAAAAGTTTGTATCACTTTCAGTAAGACAAAAGTGTATCCAGGGGCAGAGATAAGATGGCTAATGGCAGTGTCAAAATAGAAATGGAAATTACGACATCTGAGGAGAAAACAGAACTCAGAGTTTGATGTGCTCTGATCAAGAGATTTATTGATTGTCACTGCAGAATAATGAAAAACTGGCACACCTATAAATTTTGACAAGTAACTGATTTATCAAATTTGGAGTGTAAGTATACCTGTAAAATAATAAATATTGTATTTAATTAATAAAAAGAAAAACATAACACTGAGAAAGAGGAACCTATGTTTTAAATTCAAGAGCATAGAAACCTTTGTAATAAATTAGATAGTATTAATTCTAGAAATAAAAATTAATGAAAAATCAAAACCATCTTTTAAAAGATAATACCAAGATAACTTGGTATCTTTATTTGATAGAATAATTGATTCCCTGGATATGAGTGAATTAGAAAATATAACTTTTTATGAAGTGCTGGAAGTGTTTAACTACAGAAAACATTAAAGTGTTGAAGATATGGAATTAATTAAATTGATGTTGATAAAAAGCTAAAAAAGGAATGTCTTAAGTCTGCTATCATTTATATGTTACATATTATTTTTATATTTTGTGTCTATGCAAAATACTTTGCTTGCAAAAATAAACCCATTTCTGACTCGAAAGTCTTCAGTATAAATTGTTTCAGGATAGTATTAGGAGATTCAGGAAGAACTGCTTAGGTATGGTCAGTTAGAAATGATAATCATAAAACTTCAGACAAAATGCATTAGAAAATGCAGTGCAAAAGTCAAGCATTTTAATTCTGTCAAACCATTTATGTTACAGACATATCTTTGCTCCTTACCAAATCCTTGGCCCAGGCATAGTCCTATAATCATCAGGCCCTATTCATAACCATGGTAAACAGGCATAGCTGCCCTGAAATCAGTGAACATGCACAGGTTTACAGTAGCTAAAGCCTATCAATAATGATTCTGTTCCCTCATGGATTGATATGGCTCATATGCACAATACCCTTCAAATATTAACAAGTTCCTGGTCTCTTAGAAGGGACTCATTTAGAAATACTCTGAAATGATGACAGTCTTGCTCTGCAGAAGAATGGCACAACTGATTTCATGACTGATCCAAGTGTTATTGAAATCAAAGGTAGCCATAAGAATTACAATAATTTTTCATTCATATACACCAAACTAGAGTTTTTCTTAGGGCTTGCTCACATGTAGGGACTTTTCTTCATTACCATGGATCAGTTTTCCTTAATTTCCCTGTCAATGCATCTTACTTTTAGGGATGGAACCATTTGTTGTATATGATTATGTGTACACATATATACATACGTGTGCACTAAAAAAGATTAAGAGTTAGGAATCAGATTTCACTGTAATGGGCGTGTTAAAAAACATTATAAATAATTCCTCTAATGGTAAAATAAAGCTTTTCTAGACTGGTACTAATTAGCAACACATTTCATGCAAATCTTTTGTTCTCATTATTAACCATTTTCATTACATACTCAAAACCATCACTACCCAGCAAGCACACTCAACATTAGCTGTGAGTACTCAGCTGCTGAGAGTTAACCTGTTTGATTAGCAGTGATAGCAACAATGCTTCATGCTCTCAGTCACCACAGTGCAGATGACCAGGCCAAGAGCTTTGTAATAAAAAGGGATGAAGTAAACATCTCCTCACTCTTAGCCACCTCCAAATTCAAGATCTTGTTCTTTTACAAGCTGGTTGATTTTTTCACTGGTTGATTTTCAATTCAATTCCCAGTCCTTGGGTCCCTGAGCTACACACTGCCTGAACATGGGAAAAAATTATTTTCCAGTCTGCAGCACATGCCCCTTCCTGTTGCTTGGCTGCTGCTCCCTTGCCTAAAGGAGAGGCAGTCTTCACAGGTGCTTTTTTTCTAGGATGAGTAATGGCCCATCAATGCATTGCTAATAAAGCTGTTGGGTGCACCAAAACTTCTACAAATATGCTGACATGCTATTTAATACAGGTTTGTGCCTTTTTTGTTGTTGTTGTTGTTTTGTTGTTTTTTTTTTTCCCCCTTTCTTTCAGTACTTGACTTGTCTGTCAGAATAACAAGCAAAACTATAAAGTTTTTTAAAAGAGCAGTTTTAAAACACCATGAGGCTGAAAGCTTTTTATTACATAAAATGATATGAAATCTTGATTTTTTATTTTTATCAGAACCTATATAACGTAGGTTTTATTTTTATCACTACTATATAAAGTAATGATTTTGCAACTTTCAAAATGACCATGCTATAGCACTCAATGGTGCAGTGGGGATGGAATTTGTTTTATCCAGTTCTAAATCAAATATGGTAAAATTGTTTCCTGGAACCGGGAACTGACTCTGAATCTGCCTTTACACAAAATATTTTTCTTTTCCATTTTCATTATCATGGGCCATGTTTTATGAATGCTGCTTTGTGACACAAATACATGAAGGAACAGGTTCCCCAATATATTGAAAGCAAGCTTCTGTAAAATGTATATTTCTAAGTTTTGGCCTATGGATAAAATAAAAGCTGTCAAATAATTAGACTCTTTTCCCTCAGTCCACAAAGCAATTGACTAGTGATTAAGTATTTGTCTTCTTTCATTTTATTCATAGCTTCTAGTTATGTAGCTATTTCTCTCAACCCTGATAGACTTCAAATGCTCTACTGCTGATTTAGCCATACACATATCTAATTGTATGAAAAGGTTGTGATGCCCTAGTTGTTTTAAGTCTATCACTGAAATGTGTGACTATAATATTGTGGGGAAATGTCTATTTTTCATTAGTTAATACATTTTATGGATGAGTAACAGATAGTCATGATTGTTTCACTTAAAATATTTAACTGCTGAGGTGGATTGTTTTTGTACACCATTACTCAAAGCAAAGAATATACTTTTTAGAAAGGTTTTTAAATGAAGCAATTAAATGATATTGAAGTATAGCCACTGCCTTATAGCCTGCTGACCATATTTTAAGGTTATTCCATTTTTTTTAATGAATATTCATAGAAACTCGTGTAACATGAATGTTTACCTTGTTTCAAGGTACATCAGGTAAAGGAAAGACTATCAGGTTCTGAAGGATGTTATTTTAATATTTTTGTATTATTATGATGGGTAAATAATAATATTATTGATTAAAGTATATAATATGTTAATTTTATGTAAAGGGTAAGATTGCCTCATCAAAAGCTCATATAAAAACTGAATATTTTTTATTAGATACTAGGTACATTAATAGATACTATCCATTACAGGAAGCTTTTGCAAATTAAAAATTATATTTTATTTAGCTTTTGTCTGCCTTGAATCTGTTCCTCAGAGGCAAAGCAGTGAGGCATTCTGTTGCACCATCTCCTTGGGACTGAAGAAAAATAAAACAGAGAGAGGAGCACTGGTGTCAAAATTAGCAATAATGGTAGTGATTTTTACTGAGAATCAAGTCTTGAAATATAAGTACAGAGAAATCCATGGCCAAAGCCAACTGTAGGAGAGAAGCTGATGGGCTGGTGATGATGGAGTTAGACCATTGAAACTTTTTCTTCTCCATATTTTTCCTTCTTTCCCCCCCCCCCCCCCCCCCCCATTTTTCTGAACATCATATATTTAGAAATGTTTCAGTTTGTTTAGATTAAAATAGTTTTATGTACTTAGGGACTTAGTAGTTGAATGGAAACCTTAGATAATAAAATATTGCCATAAACAGCATTATAATTATATAGGTGAAAGCTTTTATATTCAGTATGAGTAACATGCATTTTGAAATGTAAAATTTTCACCTGAAGCAAATACTTCAGTGTCTAATGAATGGATTGCTGTCTCCTGATCCATAGCACCTTAGCTAAAGAGACAGACTCCCTGTCCAATCACTAGAGAAAATGGGTGCCTCTGAAAAGCAATTTTAGAGTCTCAGTGATAGGTACATCCATAGAATGATATCATACTTTAATAGGCCTCACAGGGAATTGTCTAGACCCAGCAAACAACAAAGTACTAGATATTGTGTTAGAATTAGCATATGTGACTATGGAGTAAACTATTCCTCCATTAGAATTTACTGATGACCTTGCTTTGCAGAAAAGATGCCTCATAGTTTGCAAAGAGTTTCAATGGGTCATTTTATCAGCATAGAAAATCCAGAGCCTTGACTATATATCTTTTACTCGCATGTCAAGGAAGGATGGAGGAGAGTTAGTGCTACTGCTTCATTAATGAATACATACAACACAAGGACAGAACGAAACAACTTTTACTCTAGTGGCAGAACTATATGACTTTTGCTAGGAAATTGGGCAACATTCTTGAAGAAACCTGATGAAAACATTTTTTTGACAAAATAATAAGAACTAGCATTTGACTTAATAATATCTTTCTTTTGATCCTCTGCTGTCATCTGTAGCAACTGCAACAAGTCCAATATATTTCCATGCCTTCTGAAAATTGGCCTAAGTAAATAACTCCAAACTGTGCTAAAACTTTTCTGCAGTGGTGTTTCAGAAGGCAGATACTATGTACTGAGTTACCAAAACCTTCATGGGATGATCAATGGTTTGCTTGGGTTCTTTGATAGAGAAGGAAAGAGAGGAAGAAGGAAAACAGAGAAAGAAACCCTCCCAGTGTATTCTGACTGTCTCTTTGACTCTCATTGCAGAGGAGCAGGAAGCTAGAGCAGAACCGTTATGCTGATTTGTCTTGGCTAGAAAATCCTCTAGGGAGGGTGCAGATCAGACAGGTGCAAAAGCTGCAAAATCAGGATGTGAACCACATTTAACACTGGCAGCACACAGTGACAAGATGCTAAAAAAGTGTTTTTATCTATGGTGTATCCAGATTCTTAACAATGAAATAATATTCAGAGGTCATTCAGTGTCACTATTTCGTGCAGCGATAATGCTCAGCTTTCTGATTGTGCACCTTTAAATTTATTTTGAAGCCACTGATTCTACCTATTTATTTACCTACTTTTAGGCATTTCTCAGCAATTTGCTCCGTAGCATCTGCCCTGTAGAAGGGCATCGTGATTTATCTACAGCTCTGAATATATTACTTGTTAACCTTTACAAACACCTAGTGTGACTCATTCCATCTTATCACAGCAGACGTCAGTGGGAGTAAGCATCACTCAACAGGACAACCAGTTTGTACAAGATATGGGCGCGTGTACAAAATGTACCCAGATAAAAGAGTCAGTTAATTTTTAAACTGTTGAAATGGAATATGAATACAACAGTGCAGTCTGCCCTGGGCTATGAGCCATATGCATTGGTAGTCATAATAAGGGAAGAACCTTACAACAGCCTAAATAACGAACAAGAGAAATTCATCGTAATTGTCACCTCTAAGTATCTCAAAAAAAACCAAAACAAGCCAACCAACCAACCAAAAAACACACCCCACCCCACAAAAAAAAAAAAAAAAAAAAACACCAAAAAAACCCCCACCAACAAAACACAAAAAAACAACAAAAACCCACACTGAAAAAACCCACTCAAAAACAGGCAGATAGCTTCAGCTCTTTATGAGTCTTTCCCTTTTCCAAAAAATTCCAATGTTGTTAAACCAGACACTGCGGACTTCCTGAGCAGTACCTTGTTTACTGTATTTCTCTGGCTAATGCTAAGTTCTACAGACATAGGAAGCACTGCAGTTAAACATTTTAACTTTCAGTGGTTTGTCCAGGCTGCAATTTCTAAACTTTTTGTACTTATAGAGTCAAAATTTTCTAAGATGTGTACTTAAGTGTGTCTACTGTCCTTTGGATTCGTTTATATTGTTAGATTCACACAGGTCTTCAGACAACCAGTAGTGCTCTCACAGAACCAAATTTCTGTCCATTTATAATAAAATGGGCAAAATAACAAATAAAAGTATATAATCGACATAATCTGTTGAACCAATTAAAATACATGCAAGCAAGCAATCAGGATTAGAAAGACTGTTTTTTCTCTCAAGTCAAGATTATTCTATGAGGACAATTGTCTTCAAATTTCTCTTCCAAAAAGAGACTTTGTGAAGGTTTCCCAGGAGTTTTCTTTCTGAAACGGATGGAATCGTAAGAATGGTCCAAAGCAAGCTGGTAAACATCATAACCAGATACAGTTGCGGGATCATCATAGAATCTGAATCATTTGGGCTGGAAGGTAATTTAAACATCATGTAGTCCCAACCCTCTGCCATGGGCAGGGGCATCTTCCACTAGAACAGGTTGCTCAAAGCCCCATCCAGCCTGGCCTAGAACACTTCCAGGGATGGGGCTTCACAACTTCTCTGAACCACCTCTTTCATCAGGTGGATGCCTCACCATCCTCACAGGAAAAAAAATTCTTTCTTATATCTAATCTAAGACTGCTCTTTTTCAGTCTGAAGCTTGGTGTCATCTGCATGTTTGCTGAGAGTGCGCTTGATCCTTTCTTCTATGTCTAATAATATCAAGTGTTCCAATATTAGTGAAGATATTAAATAACACTGGTTCCAATATGCATTCCCTGAGGGACATCACTTGTCAGCAGTGTCCGTTGGGACTCTGAACCATGAACAGCTATCCTCCAGAGGTATCCAACCAATTCCTCATTCATCTAGCAGTCCACCCATTGAATCCATCTCTCTCCAATTTTGAGAGAAGGATGTGGTGGGCACCCACATCAAAAGCTTTACAGAATTCCAGATAAATGACATCTGAAGCCACTAGAAGGCCACTGGGTTGGTGAGGCAGGACTTTTCCTTGGTGAAACCATGCTGGCTGGCCCAAATCAGCTCCCTGTCCTCCTAAGCATAGCTTCTAGGAGGGCCTTCTCCATGATCTTCCCCAGGCATAGGGGATTGAGGGTTTTTTTAAGTAAATAGATTTTGACCTAGACACATTAACGGCAGATATTAAATTTGCAATGTACTCAGCATCCACTGTCTCAAAATAAGGTCTTTAAAGCCATATGGAAAGGCATTAAAGGCATTTTTGTTGGAATTATGACAAATGCCATGTGTTTGAGTAAGATTGTTCCTATAACCCACAGTATTTCACTTTAGTAAAGTCTAGTAAATTTGCTATTAGAAAGATTTCCTCCACAACCAACAGCTACAAAAGATTAGGAAGTGCTTAAACATCTACCTAGGTGGCTCAATTAGGACCCTAAAAAAGACAGTGAGTTACCAAGATTTTAGATTTCTAGACAAATTTTAGATGCCTTAGAGACTCTTTAAACAGGTTGTAGGTGCCTAAAATAGCAGCCAAAGTTAAATGCCCCAGACAAAGCTGGGTGATTTTTTTCTTGGTTTCTTAATTCTAGACTGTGCGTGATTGACGATGTACAATTGTTCAGCTTAAAAAAAAACAAAAACAAAACAAAAACAACAACAACAAAAAAAAAAAAAAGAAAAAAACCACCAAAAAACCCCCAAACTTATCTTTCCCACTGTTGATCTTGAGACTTTTCCAAGTATCAAACACTTATGATATCTCAATGTTATATCTTACTATCTTGTTGTAGCTAGTTTGTTTGTGAAAAGAAAATTCTACTCCCTACTACAAGGGTAGCCCTGGCCATGACACGTAAATCACTTACAATATTACCCTCATGAAACAGAGGCTTTCAGATTAGAAGAGGCCTTTGCAATCCATAGCTAAAATGGCTTTTCAGCATTGAAAATTTTAGAAAATGAAGTTGTCATAGGTTGGATTACCTTGGTAATGATGTCTCTGATTCTGATAGAATGTCAGGTTGCAGCATTTACTTAAACTTACTTTGTGCTTTGTACTCTGACATGGTATGACTCACATTGCTTCCCTTGATATGTCTTAAACTGACACCTTGCCATAGATATGCAAATGCTCCCATTTTCTGAAAAGAGCAATTAATACACTCTTGATAAACCAGGAGTTTTACAGAGAAATACTGATATTTTTCCACATTGCCAGGATATAAATGATATGATTCAGGATTTGCTACCATACTTTAGCATTTCTTTAAATGTACAGAAGTAGAACAACAGTCCTGCATCAACAATTAAGTGATACTGCTGTGAAGACTATATTTTGTATAAGACTGGAAACATGCTGGTAAACGCTAATGTTAATTGATCATACACTTTACACATATTTTTGTAGATATAACACATACACATATAAAGATAAATCTATTATAAATTAAGCATATGGCATTTACTTTCCAGTATCCATTCTTCTCTTTTGCTGTTGGTTTCTGTTGTACATACTGGAATGCATAGGCTCAGTTGTTGTTTATCCCTACCAAGACCAAACCTATGTTATTAAATGTCTTCAATAACTTGTAAGCAACATTTATTGACATATTTATTTCTATGGTTGTCCAAAGTCCTAATTTAAAAAACTCTTTGAATGTAGTGGCCTTCTTTGCAATTTTCTGAATATTTACGTTTCCCTTAGAGAATGTTCCAGATGAACAATATGAAAGCTGGAGGTAAACATTGTCAGTCAAAGGGATTTGGAGGCAGAAAATATTTCCACTGGAAATGGTTTTGCATAATTTAAGCTGCTGTTTAAAACATGTTTGTGGTTTATACCTAGCAGGGTGAAGTTGATAATCCTATATAAATTTATAAATTATGAATATTGTGTTTATTACTACAGATAGAGAAGACCAACTGCTATAGGTTGTTAGGCCTAACTTTTACCTGGCTGTTTCTCCTTGGAATCATCAGAATAGGATGCAAAATATATGTCTCCCCACTAAAGAAAATCTCTTAAGGCGCATTTGCTCACATTTTTCACTTTTGAGTGAAAATGAGTAAATGATGTCTGAGGTACATTGGGGCACCTTAAGCATTCAGGTGTCATTGGCAGACAGGACACCTGTGTCAAATCTGTGATCTTCTGGAGTAGTAGCCGGGGACCGGGTGGGATACTCGCCCTGCTAGGGAAGGTGGGCTGTCTGAGTCTGGCAGGGTCACAGCAACTGTCAGTGACCATTCAGGAAGAAAATAAGAGATGGTAAATTTAAAAGAAATTTTTTAAAATCTGCTTTGCATATAAGCTCTGTCAAGTGCAGCACAGAGGCAGTATCCAGGCATACTTGTGTTTACTAAGTCTTGACTATTTGATTTTTGCATTCCTCTTGCATTGTCCCCTTCTCTTTCTGCATTTCTTTTACTTTAAATAGTAAAGAGATAGATAGTAAAGAGCAGAGAGCATGAGTCTATATAGGAATTATTGTGAGTTTAATTTCAGTGACTGAGGGAAGATGGGAGAGGTGGGGCAGGTGACCGAGATGGTCCAATAGGTGTTTGAGATTCATCCTCAGTGATCTTAGGACCCGTGGCTCTGTAGTTTATATCACAGCTCTTTTTATGTCAGAGAAATCTCAGTACTCCCAGTCAGCTCTGCATGGCAAAAGAGTAATGGTATGAATCAATGTCCTAGTTTTGTAACTATATTGCTGTTGATTTATTTTCTCTAGTACAACTACTGAAGAAGAGATCCACTGCTACTTGAAGAGTGTTTCAAGTGCCTATGTGCTCTGACACTCTTTCATTCCATCAAGATTATCACTGCTGCTTAGCTTACACATTTTTCTTCCTCATGCGAAATCCTATTACATGTAAATTTAAGAATCTTTAATTCACCCTCATAATGTGTGGCACATATTCATCACACAGCACTGTTATCAATGGACAAAGTATCCTTAGCTGGGTAAATCTTTTAAACCATCTATCTCACGTACATTGATAAAATTTGATTTACTAGTACAGTGGTAAATATATTTTTATTAATAGAACAATTTCTGCATAAATATGTATTTTTATATCATGATCTGCTTGCTAAAACCTTTACTCAGAAGCTGGTAGACAAACACTTCTCTTACTGAAGAGAAAAAAATATATAATATATATCATGACCAAAATACCCTCTCCTAACTACTGTCTTTCTTAAGCATATAATGTGGAATAAACTCCATTTATTCCAACTGAATATGAAGCTATGTCAATATGCCACAAGAAATGCAAATACATCTTGTCAGAGAACAAACAGAAAGAACTGAAGACAAAAATCTGTAGACTACCAGTTAGGTCATACCAGCTTTGAAAAGGAAGGACAATGTTACTGGATATTTGAAGGTCATCTTCTATGGCTGGAGAGTTCTGTTCTCCAAGAAATACTTTAGGACTGACAAATTAATAGCAGTGTTGAACCTGACACTAGTTGAGGGAGAGTTTCTATGTCTTGGGCTCTGACCTATTTAAAGGCAAATTTTGCCATGTAATGAAAATACCCCTCAGACTGTAGATTTGTATTATCAATTAAATAATTTAACTACTAAGTGAGAGAGGACAGATGTCTCAATGGAGAAACAGAAAGCATGGAGTCATCCTGTCACCTCTTGCAAAGGTAAAAGTATGTGAGTCTACTGAAGCTCAGTTGTGTATGATAGGTGGTCTGCTCTCTTTGCACATGGTGTTTATGTAAAATACAGGCATTACTACCTGAATTGTTCAGTGGAATAAAATCCAGTTGGGGTGTTTTATGGATGATTTGTGTTACATTTTCAAGTGGGTTTTGTGGGTTTGTTTTTCTTTGATGTGGTTTTTTTTGTGAAATATGAAATATGATTTTGTGGCAATTAAATAAGAGACTGGAATTTGTTTTCTGTAACTAAGTAAGGTAAAAGAGAAGAGTGATTACAAAACCCATCATCTGGAAAAAGGATTAGGTCTCTGGGTTTAGGCAATATGAGATCTCTAAAGTAAGGCAAAAATTATGACTGAATATTTGTAGTGGACTTTATTAATATCTTAATTTTCTTTTATCTTTTAAAGAACAAACCCCAGTAGAAAAATCTCTGCTCCATGGATCAGTTTAGATCTAGTGGATCAGAGTCACAATTTTAACTCTTATTGTGTTACTTCTCACTGTGACTATGTTTATAAATCTCTGTTTCTTGGCAGGACTAGATATATTTACATATTACTTCTCACATATCCCAAATTTTATGGGATCCAGTATATTACAAAAAAGTAAATATTTTGAATTTCCTTCACTTCAGTATTTATAAATGACAGAAATGATGACTCAAAATTAAGATATTTTGTTTATACAAAGTCTATTTTGCTTTATGTCAAACTTTCTAGATAAAGTTTTCTTTATGCAAATTTTCAGCTGCTGATGTTGAGCATAATCCCACTTTTACTAAGGTTAATGCAATTTTGTATGAAATACAGATTGCATGCTAAATACTGTTGCAGTGTTTACATGTCACTGGAGAAGGACTGTATGTGTTACCAGAAGGATTCTGTAAAAAGCACTCTTTCAATGGAGCATGCATGCAAGAGATGCTGAGGTGTCTTGGTCCTCTCAGCACATCCCCTCCTGTTAATTCTGTAAGCTCTGACTTACAGCTCCTCTGAAGGTGGGGATCCTCTCCTTTTGCAGAGGAATAAATGAGTGCAGTTAGCCTTTATTTTCATCTCTGCTCTAGGTGCCCCAGGCAGCTCAGACATTGGAGCAGGTAGGAAGGGAAACAATCTCTGCCAGGTAAATGCCCAGCTCCCATTATTCTCTGACTTGGAACAAGGCAAATTTAAGGTTTACCTTGTTATTCCTTGAATTGAAGTTCAGTTCTTTGTCAGGTAAAATTCAGACAACAGATATTCCCTAACCCTTTATCAAGGCAATTTATTATTTTGAAGTCTTTCAGAGAGTGCAATAGTTCTGAATTTTCTGCAGAGAATAAGCTTGTTTGTATCATTAAGGGCTCCTAAGCTGCTGTTTCCCAGATTTTGAAGAAAATAGCCAAGAGCAGCAAAGTCATGGAGAGAGAGAAATATTCCACAGGTCCAAAAGCTGCCTTCAGAAACTGGAACCAAATAAACAAACAAATAAATAAAATGAGAGAAGTACACAACACTCTTTAGTAAGAGCAGGAGGGCAAGATAGCCAATAAAGGAAAAAGGGTTTGAAGCCCTACCTGAATAATGAATTATTTTGTAGAATTAATTTTTCAAACATGAAATGAGTGTTTGATCTTAGTCTATTGAATAGTGATGCTTCTGCTGGCCTCAGTAAAATATTATCTGCCAACAGAAAAACACGTAATCATAAAAGATGGACTTCACTCAATTAAAGGGTCAGGATGCTGAAGTATGTTGAGTTAGCATAGTGATAATTTTGTAGTATAAGAAGTTTCTTAAAAAATTAAATTTGAAAATGCCCTAGCTAGGGCATGGCTTGATCAGTCAAGCTTTCTGTATAGTGACATTTTAAAAAATAAAAAAGAAACAAAAGGAAGATAGAGTTTTCTGAGGCAAATCTGTTGCAAATGCAACCCCCCCCCCCCCCCCCCCCCCCGATATGCTGCATGTCCTCATCTGTGCATAGTAAGATGAGGATTGAAAATTTCCATGCTTTTTGGTTTAGTTTATCAATTAAAAATGAAAGCTGGATGCTCATGACAATACATATATTAGAATACAAATTAAAAAAAATTGAAAATTAAGTCAATAGAAACTAGAGAGTTTTAGCATCAAATTAAATTTTTACCTTTAAAAAAATGAAAGTGAAGCATCCAAAAACCTTTTATCTGCCAAGTGAGATTAAAAAGAGAAAATTAAAAGATTTTCAAAAAAAGTGTATTTCTCCAAAATATGCTCCAATATGTGCTTTAGATTAAATAAGTTCATATAAATCCCTTTCAACTTAATATATTCATATCCATGTAGCTGCTATTTTGAATGGAACAGCAGAATAATCGCAGCTCAAAAAGATGGCAAGCTGCACTTTCATTCTCTGAAAAGTTATGTGCAATATTTATATTAAATAATATATAACTACATCATCAGTATTTTAATTTTAAATTATTATACTTGAATATTATACTATATTACTTGATCTGTTATCTAATATAAAGTTAATTTTAGTACAGAAAATTTAGTAATTGGTACTTACATGAAAGCATCTCTGAAAAAATAATTTTATTAAAGAAAAATCTCAATTTTAAAAACAAGAAACTCTAACTGAAGTTTCAAGTAGTAGAAATTGTTCTTAGACTAGGAAAAATTTATAACAGAGTGAACATTCTAAAAAAAAAAAAAAATTGCAAATGCACAACACTAATTATCTTTCAGATCTAAGAAACTCTTAGGATGTATTAAAAAAGAGTTTACCTGGAAGTGATTTAGAAGAAATGCATCAGCAAATACTACGGATTAATAAAAAAGAAAAGTTTCAGAAACTTGAAAACTTACAAAAGTGTGTTGACATGGAAAAAGGGTAATGAGAAACTAAATGGTACATTAGGACCTCTTAATGATCCGTAAATAAGGAGAAAGCAAGGATTAGTATGAAAGAGTGATACAGCATGGGGTGAGAGGGGAAGACTAAAAGGACTTATAAAAGCCAAAGACATAAAAAGCAATGAAAGGGAAAAAAATGCACAATACAATGGTAAAATAAAAAGGGAGGACTAACTAGGCAGATGGTCTTAAGGCAGAAAAGAACTGTGTGTTTCAATGGACTGCAAACTTACTGTAAATTAAAAGCATTATTTATGATTTGCACAAATAAATGGGGAATAATTCCTTTATAGAGGAAAATGCTGCAGTGCATTACAAAAGTGCATAATGACATTATTGCAGCTGTGATAATCTAAATTACATTCACGGGGCTAATAAAGCATCTTACCTTTCCCTACAACTTCTGCTTCATTAAGCGGAATAATGCTTGTAAGACACAGAAGGTAATTGTGATGCTTTGTTTGGCATGGAAGACATCTGGCATACTGCCTCTAGGATTGGGCAGTGGACTTAGGAAAAAAAAAGGACTAATAGGAGACATTTTAGAGGACAGGAATATAAATTATTAGCGATGTGAAATAAAGACATCAAGAGAAAGAAGACACTGAGGAAGCAGTATCATTTGGTTTGAAATATTAAATGAAATGTAAAGGAAATGACAGGGTGATTAAATATACTTTATGATTACTAATGGTAGACTTCCGTTGAAAAAAAATTTAACTATTATGTTGTTTAGTATTAGCATGAATTTATCAAGTATCTAGATGACTACCTAGGGAGGTTGTAGGTTCTCAATGCTGAGACAAGAACAAGAAATGAGATAGTGGATCTTCAAATCAAGTGGAGAAGTCACACATCACAGAAAATTCCATCATGCTCCTTGGAGCTTGACTATTCATTAGGCATCCTGTGGGTCTGTCATGTGTCTCTGTCATCACAGTGTAATTCCAGGAAGTTACTGTGATTCCCATAGAACCACCCCGCTGACTAGGCATTTGCATCAAGCATTCACAGCTTCTGGTATCTGTGCAGTTTTGGTGTGTAAACTGCGACTGTCAGATGCCCACCCAGCTGCTTGCTCACTCCCCCTCCTCAAACAGGACAGGAGGAGAAATCGAGACAAAGAAGAACTTTTTGGTCACCCTAAGGGCAGAGAGATTACTTACCAGTTATTGTCATGGGAAAAGCATACTTGACTTGGGCAAAACTAATTTCATTTATTGCCTGTTATATATATATATATATATATATCAATATATATAGCAATGGTGATAAAAAATATGAACAGGTAAAAATCTCAAAACCTGCTCCTCATTCCCCTTTTCCCAGGATCATTTCTGGCTTATCCCTCCATCACACCGCACTGAAACATTTGCATTGTGGGTTGTGGTGAGTTCATAATAGCTCCTATCCATCCCTTCTTCCTCTTCTTGGTTTTCCATTGCTCCAACATGAGCTCACAACCCCCACCACTGCCAGCACTTTGACACCTAAGCCTGAAATAGTAGACAAGACAGTCCTGGACTGTTATAACTGTCAGTTTTTTAGTATCTTAAGAGCTACAGGTAGCTCTTAAGGGTAGCTACAGGTCATCAGTAATGTGTGTCAACCTGCAATAATAAAGGCAAAATTACATTCAGCCCCTTCTGGAGAGAAACAGGAGTTGATTGATTTTGGGTGTGAGATAGGAACTCCAAGTTACAACTGTACAGGTACATCTCTGTAAGTTTCTGTGTCTTTAAAAAGCTAATACACCACTATGATCTTCCTTTTTGTGACTCTATTAATTATGTCTGTTCTCTTTGCATATCTGTTCAGTTCTTCAGGGCCTCTTCAGCAAATTTATGTCCTCCAGCAGAAAAACTTAATCAGATAAAATCAGATAATAATAATAATAAAAAAAATTATTAAGCTACTTTAGACAATTGTAGATAATGACAACAAATGTTGTTTTCTGTGGAACAGGTATGGGAATTTAAGAAGATGTCTCAGGTATCTAGGGAAAAAAAAAAAAAAAAAGGACAGTTCAGTTCCTTATTGAGATATTCTCTGCCTGGTCTTCATGATAAGTGGATGGTTTTCTGAAAACTTAGGTACCATAGATGATTTAGTAATTCAAATGGAATTATTATTGTTTATATTTTTCCTACATATATTCAAGTAAATATGAGGAAGTATATAATCCTTAGATATGTGACTATAAATTATGAATAACTCTACTTTTTGCTGAATTCCCATAAAATTATATGAAGATTAGATTTTCCCTGTCATATTCATGTGTGTATACTGAGCAACACATTTGTAGTTGTATTCATATGTATTATATACATATGAAGTGTTTAATTCCTGGAAAGAACAGAGAAATTAAAAAATTAAAGTTAAAGCCATGCTTTCATTTAGGCCCATTTATTGTTTTTGTAAATAGACAGTCTTTAAAAAAGAAAATTTCTTGATTGGTTATTTAGGACATATAGATTAGGATTATATGATGGTTTTTCCTTACCTTCCTCTATATTCCTTCCCCTCTTTTTGGCAAGAGCTGTTATTCAAACAGTAATTGAATATCCTTTCTCTATTGTGCTTAGGCTACTCAGTAAACTTACACAGAGACTTTATGATGTGAAAATTTCAGCTATTTTAAACTCTATTCTCGTAAAACACTTTTTGTATACAGGCACTATAGTGAAAAGTAGTACTTTTGATCACAGCACCCAGCTAGCTAGCACTCTATTACACTGCAGATGATTTAAGGTGAAGGGCTCAAGTCTGATGCAATGAGTCACTTAGCAGGTTAAGCAAACAAAACTCTAGAGTAAACATCTTCACACTTCAGAAAGAACAAAAGCTTTTATTTGTTCTTCTCCTCCTCTGTATCAGTGTATCAATTTCTCATTCCAAATGCTTACCTGAAAAAAACACGTTACTTCATTAGTCAGTTGCGTTCCTATGGAGCCCTCCCTGTATTGTTATTGCTTGATTTCGTAAGTCTTTTACTGAAGAGGCATGAGCAGGGGAAGTTGCTAGGGAAGGAGTGAGAACAGCCTCTATATTTAGTATCACAATCTCTCAACACCATTCTAAACAACAGCAGATTTCAGTGGCCATCATAGTGGGCATTTTTAAATCCATATTTGTCCTATACACTGTGTGCTCTCCCTTCTCAGATAGGTCATTTGAGTGTGGTAGAGTCAGGAACATTGCAGTGGTGGTGAGCACATCTTACACAACCGATCCAGCTTCTCAGCACAGGTTTGGAAAACACATTGAGTGAGTATTTCTCATTGATATGGCAGAGATAATGGGCTTGAAGCAGTCTGTTATAGAGTAGCTGCTTACTTTCATGTATATATATACTTAGCAATTTGCACCCTTCAATCTGCATTGCACCTATATGAACAACATTGGAAATTATTTTGAAAGATGAATCAAGAGGCTAGAAATGAGTTATTGATACTCCTGCATTCTGATACTCTTCCTACATGTAGTTGCAGAGGGTGAACACAGTTACATATCAGATGGAAGTGAGGAAATGGGAAATATTTGCATAACTCAACATCTTTAACTAAATCTCAGAACTTTCTGAGATTTTTTTTACTAGCTCCTTGTCTATAATATGACTATACATTGGTAATCTTAATTTTTAATATTGAACATAAATGCAGAATTATGACCCTATTAGACAAGAATGCAAACAATTCTCTCAAGTTCAGGGGAAATGGAATGAGTTTAATACTGATTAAATAATACTTTTAATACTGATTAAATAACATTTTCATAAAACTCTTGGACTGTTTTTTAGTAAAGGAACGACTATTTCAAAGTACTTTGTGATGCCTTCTTGGATAAGAGTGTATTGGATATATAAAATATATTAATAAGTTATATTTTTCTTTCTTTTAAAATCTGCTTAATAGTTCAGACTGCCAGAAGAGTATGTATTATCAGCTAAGCTACACTTTTATTAGGCAAATAATTTCATTCATTTTACTGGCACAGTTCCTGAAGTATAGAACAATGTAATGAAACCACAAAATTTGCACTAATTTATACTATATACACTTCCTATTTTGAGAATCATTTTGTATTACTTCCAGGTGATATTGCAAGCAGTAACTTCAGAATAAAATATACATCACTTAGGCTATCAAACCTGTCAGTCTTCCATCTTCATACCTTTTTTGTTTTCTGGACCCTTTTCACTTTGATTTGGCAGTGTAGTTCATATTCCATTCCATTACGGATTTAATTTAATGGCAATATATTAGGATTGAAAAATATTGTCTCCTGAAATTTATATTCAGGATGTATTTTATTGTCATTGAGCATAAGGAACCAAATTTATGCAAATTTGAACCACTACTAATAAAGACTTAGGATCAGTGGATCAAGTAGTGGGTTCTCCCTGGCTGGATGCCAGGTGCTCACCAAGACCGCTCTACCACTCCCCATCTCAGCTGGAGAGGGGAGAGAAAATATAACAAAAGGCTCAATGGCTTGACATAAGAACAGGGAAAGATCACTCACCAGTTGCCATCACAAGCAAAACAGGCTCGATTTGGGGAAGAAATGAATTAAAACAATTTATTGCAAATTTGTCCCTATTTTTCTTGTGGGCTGCCTTTAAGTACTGAAAGGTCACCAAAAGGTCTCCCCTCCCCATTTATAATAGAATTTCCCTCACCTCTTGAGACAAAACTGTTAAGCTTTAACACTCCTAACTCCTGTTGATACGTTCAGCAAATTTAGAACCTGTGACCTGATGAACCAAATTTGTAGAGCGCATATGTGCTTGTATCTGCCTAACAGACAGAATGGATGCAGAGAGAAAACAGTAAAACTAGCATCTCATGAAGAAATAATATTTCTTTACTGGAAAATAACATCTAAAAATATTAGTTGAGTGCCAGGTTGGGCTTGCCTTTCTTCCTCTTTAAACTTAACATCTACTCTAATATTTCTTAAGCAGCAATGGGAAGAAATTTAAGCTGTTATGAATTAATAAATATTACAAAATTAAAGTATATTTATAGTATATATTACTTATTTTGGTAGCATATCAGCAAAGGAACATGCACTGTTTCAGTTTATACTCCTTTCTTTTATAATTTGTCATGAGGAAACACAGGCAAGACACAAGATATTCCAGCTCCTCCACCTTTTTATGTCGACTTCCTTTTTGCTCAAAGATTCCATATAAATGTAAAGATCAAACCAATTCTGCAAGAATAATGCGGTAAGTACATGATTTGCTTTTTATAAAATCAAAAAATCTGGAAACACGGACTATTTGAAAGCTTTTTACAGAAGAAAACGCCAAAACTTCAACTTATTTTAAGAAACACTGAGTTAAATGTACTGTATAACATATGTTCACTGGTGTTTTGGCTTCTTCAGAAGCCAGAATGCCTGTAATATAATATTTTTTGTTAAAAGGAAAAAAACAAAAAACAAAAAAGGGGGATGAAAATTACTGTCTAGAAAATCTGAACAGAAGGGTTTTTGTTTGAGAGTTCACATTCTAGCTGAACTGAAAAAGAAGAAAAAGGGAATGAGCATAAAGAGAACCATATGGGAGACAGTCACTAAGCTATTGAGCAAAGAAATATAGTTCTCTCCCTTTAAAGTTTCATCCATGCATGAATTTCTCACTCTTGTTTAAGAATTATCTATTTTATTTACTGGAGAGTCAGTCCCCTTCAGAAACCAGTACAAAATGCGCCATGTCGATAGGCAACATTTTAGGTCTCTGAAAATACTTTTGCTCTGTTTTCTTTTCCATGAAACTGTTTCTTGGACCCAGCCAAACTCCTAAGCAGCAGTTTTAGGACCTGATTAGATTCCCATTACATATCAACAAAATTTTGACACTTGAGAGTAGGACTAGGACTGAAATCCTGGGGTAATTATGATTGAAAGGTGTTTAAAAAGCAGCTTTCCATTGAGTATTACAGTCATCAGTTTTTGGAAGTTATCATTTCATAACTAGCTCTTTCATTTTTCAAATCCAGCCTTTAAGAAATATTTACGTGTATAGGAAAGTTGCAGTGAACTTTTGTGAATAAAGCCGTTTCCATCATTTCTTGCTGAATTAGAGACTGAAGCAGCAATTGGATTCCAAAGCATCAAAAGTGTAAGACTGAGGAGCCAAAACTCCACAGAGTTTGGAACCTTATGTACTTATATACTACTTTCTCAAAACCTCTGGAAATAGGGCATACATTTTTGTAATCATATATATTGTCTACATATATTCTTTATTAACATCTTAATAGAAAAATCCTTGAGCTCACATTGGAAAATTACTTTGCCTTTATCAACAAATATCTTGAAAATAATAGTGGTGTTGGAATCAGAGTTTTTTAGGAGCACAAAATTGTGTAAAACGTATTACTAACAAAATACATTAATGGCAAAATTGCAAAGAATATGATCTACTGTCATACCACAGTAGATAACTCCTTAAAATAAGCTGTTGGTGGAATCAGTTAGTTTAAGCAGAGGGATTATGGTAGTGCTCAGGCTAAACCTAGGATTGGGCAGATCTTTAAGCTTTTAGATGGCTTATGCATCTAAAGTCACATTTATTATTCTATTTTCTGCCATTACATTTTCTTCGTATTAAAGCACACCTTTACAAACCAAATTACTGTGGCTTCTTGGAATTTAGAAGTGCAATTACAGTGAGACCAAGGTAAACACTGTTTCAATTACAATCATTAGTGAAATATGCAGGGGGTTTTGCAATGTTGTTATAATTAAAATTTTGTCTAAGTTAGCTTTGTTTTCCTTGTTATCAGATGATTGTAAATCTACAGTGAAGACTGAGAAATTTCTGAACAAGTTTTCTTTTGATTCATAAACAATTTTCTACTAATGTAAAGAAATAATATTTTTCCCACTCAGTTGTTTGATGTACAAATGACTTGGAAAAAAAAATCCCTGGAAACATACAATCTTGAAGAAAGTAAGTGAGAGGGGCAATGTCCCCTTCTTATTAAAACTTTGGAAAATAGCGGCGAAATCATTGTTTTAGTATATATGGTTTCTTTTTTGGGAGGGACAAAAAATAGCATGTCCTGCCTACAGGACTGGGAGCTGTACTTTAATGTCATCCATCCTATCTCCACTATGACTATGAGCACTTCACTTTTCTGAAGGTGGACCATGTGTGAGATAGGGTGCAATGGAAGTTGGTGTAGCTCATGCCATCTCTGGATCACGGATGGACAGACCCAGAGCTATTGAAGTAGTTCAGTGTTCCAGGATGAAAAGTGGTATTCCTATAAAGGACCTCTGAGGGAGTACCAGTGCTTCAGTGCTCCAAGTGGTATATATTAAAGCATTGCTTGAATTTCTGGAATAAGGAAATGAAGAGTGTAGTTATTAGTTCAACAGAGCTGTAGCACCCATGAAGTTGACATAACTACTCTGCCTTTATTCTGATATCACTGAATGCAGACTGTAGCCCTTTGGTCCTTGCATTGTTTCCTTTGCATAATAAACTTTAAATTACTCCTTACAAATGTCTTTGTTTACTTGACATATTTAGTCAGTTTCAGACAATTTTTTCTAACAAATGTATTGTCACCATGAATTTATTTAATGTGCACAGCAAAGAAGTTGATCAGACTGAACTAATTTTGCCTTAATTCTGCTTCCACCTTTATATCTTTATATCTTTTTATACCTCTTTATATCTTTATACCTCTTTATATCTTTTGCTTTAATCAAACATTAGTTAGGAATTGGTAGACACTTGTTGTTTTTACAAAACTGTTTTAGGATTTCAAGCCACAGACATCCTTGGAGTCACTTTAGGCAAAATGTATGTTGTCCGGTTGTGTCCCCGCTCCGGGTGGGAGCTAACCCCCAGCTAGCTCGGGTCAACACAGACACAAAGTTTCCAGTTCGTTTTGGCTTCTCGGCTTGGCAGCTGGACTCAAAGGTGACAGTCAACAGCAGCAGAAGAGAAAAGGCTGGCTCTCAGCTTTGCAGGTTAAAGGATGTTTATTAGCAGAGATCTCCAAGCTCCGAGGCGAGCGGCTCGGAGCTTCCAGGCTGAGAACCCCGCGGCTGAGAGCTTCTAGGTGGAGAACCCAGCGGCTGAGAGCTTCTAGGTGGAGAACCCAGCGGCTGAGAGCTTCCAGGCTGAGAACCTGGCGGCTGAGAGAGCTTCTTACAAAAATCTAATAAAACAGTTCTGCACCACCACATCTCCCCCTTTTTTGTTTTAATGACAGGAGGAGGGCTGGAACGGAGGAGGATGATATTCGAAGTCCGGGTAACTCTCGGTGAGCCACTCTGGCTGAGTGGGCCACTCCATCTGAGGTTCATCCTCTGGGTGTCTTCTGTCTTCTGGGTCTTCCTCCAGTTCTACGTCTTCTTCCCATCCAGGCATGGATGATACAGCAACATGGTTCACAGAGGGGGCATGTGTGGTGCTAGAAATTAATCTACTTAACATTTTTTTGATGATACCAAATCCAATTAAAATTAACAGAATAACAAACAAAAATAACAAAACTGATTTCAAAATTGAACCCACCCAGCCCGAAATTCCCCAGTCCCCAAGCAAGGAGCCGGTGAAACTTCCTCAGCACAGGGGATTGGCGCTGGACAGGTTCCATCGGGACTAGAAGAACTAAAACAAACAATCAGCATTCGAGCAGGGGTCATTCAGGAAAGTGAAACCATCCGGGGAAAAATCTTCCCTCCTTTTCCTCCTAAAAGCTGCCTGAGTAACCTGTGGCAGTTTCTTTTTCTCCCCCGAGACCTTCGGGACATAGGGCCTCACCCATTTTGATGGTAACCATCTCGGCCCCGTGGGGGTGGACACGCAAGCGTACCCACGGCCCCACGTGACTAAATCATGAGGTCCCTCTGTCCTTCCAGTCTCAGGGTCCCGGACCATGACTGGCGGCCTCTCTTTGATGTTTAGCTGAGGGTTTGCCCCGAAATGACGAACAATGGGAGGGTTTAAAAACTCAAATGTGCTGTTTAAAAAATTCAAAGTGAATAGAGCCCTGGCCAATCGGGTCTGTGGTGTTTCTGTTCTCCCACAACGATGAGCTTACCTTTGACCCTTGGCCAGGTACCCTGCTCACTGTTGTCAACTGACACAAAATTCCAGTTGTCGTCTTTCAGGTGCAAACCCTCCGTGAGCTGCAACCTGTAGGGGGTATATTTAGAATTGGTTGTCAAAATTGGTTGTGCCATGTCATGGTCCGTGTAAGTCATTTCCAGTGTGTTATGTTTGCTGCCACCCTGAATGGGGCATTGCAGCTTCTCCTTCTTTTTCCCTTGGCTCCCTTTCCCCTCCCCTCCTGCCTGGTCCACCCCATTTTTTTCCTCACGCAGGGCGGACCTGCGCTCTTTCACCAGTTTTTTTGTGAGGGTTTAAACCCTCTCCCTTTTTCCCCTTCCCCTCCCCCTTTTTTGTTTTTGAGGTCCTCTACTTCTTTCTTGAGGGGGCATTTGGAAACCCAATGCCCCAAATTCCCGCACAAAAAACACTTCTGGGAGCTTTGCGCAGAATGCTTCTTCCCGGTGTTCGGTGTTTTTCGGGAATCTTCAGTTTCCATGGCTGCAACTTGACGAGGTTTGGGCCGTAGACCTGTAGAGGAGCTTATAAAAGGCAGCTTTACGTGACATACCTGAAGCATGTCTGGTAAGGTTGGTTTGGGGTGTAGGGGTAAACTTAAAATTGCAGCACGACATAAATCATTTGCATTTGAAAACGCAATCTCCGATAAAATGTGTTCCCGAGCCATTTCATTTTTGACCTGAGCTTCAATAGCTCGGGACAGCCTTTCCACAAAATCTGTGAAAGACTCACTTTGGTCCTGCCTGATTTTCGAATAAGAAATCGCAGGACCTTGTGTTTGCATGCTGAAGAATGCAGTCAGGGCTGTCTCTCTCACTACGTGGAGGCACTGGACAGGAATGACCACTTGGTCAGTGGCTTCTGCCCACTGCCCCTCCCCAGCCAGGTGGTCGAGAGTGAGAGGGTTTCCCTGAGCATCAACTCTGGTGTTAACATGGTTGAGGAGCCCTGGTAAGGCCTCCTGGAGCAGCCTTTTCCAAGCTGTGACCTATAGGATGTACTCTGTTGAGTTCAGCAAGCAAGAAAACAGGTACTTTAAATCAGCAGGCACTACCTCCTCTGCAGAGAGATCTGCTCTGAGAAGCCCTCTGAAATATGGTCCATCACGGCCATATATCCTGTGAGCTTTGTAGATCTCTTTGATGGTGGCTCGGGGAAATGGGTGATACTCTGCCCTGTTGTTACCACCGCGGGCATTGCGAAAGGTAACAGGGGCAAGGGTGGGAATGGAGCAGGAGCTGGCAGCTGTCTCTGCTCCCGTTCCCTGCTCGGGCACTTCCGGGTTTGAGGGCGCTGGGACGCCTGTGCCCTGAGGCACTTGGTTGCCTGGCAACCGAGTCCCTGCAGGGGCCGCGGCTTGCCCGGGGGGGTGACATCATCGAGGAGTGGGGGGGCAGGGGGGATCCCGGGGGAGCGGAGTCGAGCCCCGGCGGCCCGGGACCGGGACCGGGCTGCTCCGGGGCGGGCGGCGGCGCGGCGGCGGCGGGGGGGAAGGGGTGCCGCAGTGCGCACGCGCAGCCACAGGGGGTTGGGGGGGGCAGCGCGGCCGCGGCACACGGGGCGGGGGCGGGGCCGCGCGGGTCGGGGCCGCCACCACGTGGGGCGGGGGCGGGGCCGCGCGGGTCGGGGCCAGCACCACGTGGGGTGGGGGCGGGGCCGCGCGGGTCGGGGCCGGCACCACGTGGGGTGGGGGCGGGGCCCCGCGGGTCGGGGCCAGCACCACGTGGGGTGGGGGCGGGGCCGCGCGGCGCGGGGCTGGGGTGGGCGGGGTCACGCGGCAGGCACCCGACGTCAGAGGGGTAAGGCGGGGCGGGGAAGGGGGCGGGGCCGCGCGGTGCGGGCACCACGTCACCGGGGTAGGGAGGGGTGGGCGGCGCTGAGGGGGCGGGGCAGTCCCCCGCCATGCGGTCTCCGCCATCTTGGGAACCCCGAGAGGACCACGTGGACCTGGACCCGATTAAAAGCGGGGAGGGAGGGTTATCCCATGCAGCATGGCCAGTGCTGCCCGAGATCTCCCTCCTGGCTCCACCGGGCCAGCACCGGCGTGGAGGCTGGGGTGCCCCGGAGGCAGAGCGGGCGGGCGGGACCCCTGCCGCTCCATCGAGAACGCTTTCCCGGGGACATGGGGACCGGGGAAAAGAGGTGGGGGGAGGAGGGGGAGAACACGTTTCTCCGTTGGGTTCTTTCGGCATTCCCTTTTGAAATTGAATTGCCGAATTTAACTTCATTGCTACAGTAAAATACTTTGTAGCCTTTTTGTCCCCAGTTTGAATCAACCTAATTAATTCCTTTTCTACAGTGCCACAGAAATGTGGGCTGCAGAGACTGTCCGGAGAGACTTGGGGAAAATGCACATGAACCCAGCGAACAAAACTTCTTAACTCGCCTTTTGAGATTTTCAATTTGGCCTCGTTAACTACTGACGCATAATTATAATACAACCTTTTCTGAGCAATCGTGAGCTTTCCACCCATGTTTCGATACTAAGTTGCTTTTGAACCCAAACCCAGATGAAAAGCACTCCCCCCGCGGACCCCGTTCGCTCAAAATCACAGGAGGTTTAACCCTTTAGCTGCGCAGCTATTTTTGGAGGATTTTTTCCTCCCCAATAGATCCCCCTCCCTCGGGGGAACCCTAAAACCAGTAAGTATGTCCCTTTGTGGGTATACTTACCTGTTCCTGTGCCTGGGGGGTGCGTGGGTCGAGTTTTTCTGCCGCAAGAAGGACTCCGGTCGGGGCTCGAAGCTCCCCTTCTTTCCCCTGGAATTTGCCTTGTTTAAAAGTCAATTTCACAGGGGTGCGTGACGCCCAGAGACTGTTCTTCGGGCTAAATCAGCCCCAGTCCGTTCGCAGGGTCCGCCTCGTCTCCGGGGGGCCCTGCGTGGGCGCTGGACGCTCTGTCACCGTGGAGCCGTGCTCCACGTGGTCCAAGCTGCTTCTGCCGGCGTGGTGTGCCCCACGTTGGCGCGCCAATTATGTCCGGTTGTGTCCCCGCTCCGGGTGGGGGCTAACCCCCAGCTAGCTCGGGTCAACACAGACACAAAGTTTCCAGTTCGTTTTGGCTTCTCGGCTTGGCAGCTGGACTCAAAGGTGACAGTCAACAGCAGCAGAAGAGAAAAGGCTGGCTCTCAGCTTTGCAGGTTAAAGGATGTTTATTAGCAGAGATCTCCAAGCTCCGAGGCGAGCGGCTCGGAGCTTCCAGGCTGAGAACCCCGCGGCTGAGAGCTTCTAGGTGGAGAACCCAGCGGCTGAGAGCTTCTAGGTGGAGAACCCAGCGGCTGAGAGCTTCCAGGCTGAGAACCTGGCGGCTGAGAGAGCTTCTTACAAAAATCTAATAAAACAGTTCTGCACCACCACAGTATGTCTTTGTGCTTAGAGTTCTATCAGACATAAATGGAAGTCTTACTGTTATTAGCTACAGTGGTAATATCTATCAATGTGACGAAGATTGACAAAATGAGAAATTTTACTTTTTAAATAATTTAGACAGACAGAGGGGGAAAGAAGGAAGAGAGATAAATGTACCTATGTGGTACAGATTAAACTTTAAGGTCCAAAAATTAGAACTTTAAAATTATCACAGAGGCGTTCTATAGATCTAAACAATGCCAAATGGAATAGCTAGATGTTAAATTCTGAGCACCAGAGTGTTTACCTCTATCCTGTCCACAAAGCAGCCTTCCCACTTCTTAGCCTGTCCATGTGGCAGGGATTGGGATGCATGCCTCTGTCTGCCAGCTGGCTGTTCTAAAGAAATAAGAAATAAGTAATAATTCATCCTTGCTCTCTTTCTGTGGCTGAAAGATTATTTAATTACTTCATGCAAAGTGGGATACATTCAGTGGGAAAAATTAAAAGTATATTGATGGACTTGACAATCTTTAAAGGTCCCTTCCAACCCAAAGTATACTATTATTCTATGATCCAGTCAAATTTGCCACTCAATTTGGTGTATATGTCTTGAATTAGTTTATTCTAATTGGCCCATGTACTAGTTACTGTCTTCTCTAGTTGCAAAGAACTCATCATGAGATAGTTACCTAAAAACCAAATTAGTCTCACTGGAAGTCTGTCAAATATAATTTTACTCTGCTATATTTATAGTAATTGATTCCTGGGTTATCTGATTGAAAGTTAGAAATCATGTCTACAAGGGCTTCATCTTGCATCTTTTTCTTGTGGAGAATATTGAAACAATTATTTGATCCATGGAAATCAGAAGAGGTAGAGGCAAAACTTCACAAGAAACACACTTTCTCATCCACATTTTCTGCAGATTCGCAACTTTATAATCAGGACACTAATTTTTACGTATCACAATTTCAGATGCCATCATCAAGTATGCTTAGCTCTAAGTTTCTAAGCAATGTTTATATATATATATATATGTATGTATGTATGTATGTATGTATGTATGTATGCATGCTTCAAGATTACTTTCAAAGTTATGGTACTGTACAGAAAACCCTTAAAATCCTTCTAAATCTATTAATCTTTTTTCAGCACTTTAGGAAAAGGCAGAAACAGAACCTAGAGTGAAAACTTTCTGCCTGGAACCCAGTGTAACTGGATGCTTTGCTTATGCAGCCCAATGATTGACTCTGTGCCAATTCACTATGAATTTTGTATATGAAACTCTGAAATATACTAACAGGGCAAGTTTTATTTGATTTTCCATCATTGAGCCCTTCTAAAAATTATAATTAGCTTCATCTCTAGAAGCAGAAGAGCTAAAATATGTTTGACTTGGTTGATGAGATATAAACTCATTTCAAATATGGAAATGATACGCTGTGATATACATGAGGAAAAAACTTCCTAATATGCTGGATTTTGTGTGTATGGCTGCCTCACACAGCTTTAATTTACAGTTACTCATTTTTACAGACAGCAGAAGCTTAGCCACCATTTATTTTATATATATATACACAAAACCATTTTCATAATACTGAAGCATCAGTTCTGAGATATGCAGCTCAGCCTTTCCCATAGCCAAGGTAGTCCCACTGACGCTCATATTTCTCATACTATTTGATTTCAGAAGTCCTCATCCAACAGTAATAAACAGCGGTTCTTCATGCAGTTAAGAGTTTGCCTACACCCTAGTGTCATTTGAGATGCCATTGGGTATCTTTCTGGCTTCCAGCTTCTGCTCTCAAAAGACACAGTCCTCCACAAGTCCTGTGTTACGTCTTGCAACCCCGCAACAGCAGCAACATGTATATTTGAGAGTGCTTTAATAACATGAAACATACATCTTCAGGTTCAGGTAAATGAATCTTATTCCAAGATGCAAGATACAATTAAACTACTGGGTATGTAACTACCTGTGTGGCAGTGGGTAGTCACATCGTAGTTAACTAAGCTTTCATATCAGACAGTAAAGGCTTAGCCCATAGAGAGAGGAGAGCAGTTTGGCTCAATATGAAAAAGCTTCTAAAGCAAACATCATATTACTAATTAGCTTTTGAATCCATCAATTGCATTTACTAGATCTCCACTGTCTGTAATGTAAGCCTTGACAGCTCATATCATTAGACACTTTAACATAGAACTCCAAATATAAGTGTTTTAGTCTTGAACTGTCTCATGCCCTAGATATTTACTCTTAGATGTTAACAGGTGAACTAGTCTTTTATTGTGACTGGAAATTTTAGGTCCATTTTACACTTCTGCCTTTGATTAGTTGAAGTACATGCCAGCAGTACCTTTTTCTTTTACTGTAAAGGGACCCTGAGGTGACTAGCTCAGCCATTACTATCTGCTAGTTTCTGAAATATACCATGTTAGTGGCTCACCCAGTTTCTTTATGACTAGGATTGCTCACAGTCTTAAATTTAATATCATTCTCAAATGCATTAGTATACTATAAATAAAATATGTTAATGACTCCAGTCCATCCATTAACTAAGTACCAAGCAGTCGCTTGCTCACTCCCCTACCCTAGTGGGATGGGAAGGAGAATGGGAAAAAGGTAAAACCTCTGTGCTAAGCTAAGAATAGTCAAAAAAAAAAAAAAAAAAAAAACAAAAAAAAACAAAAAACAAAAAAAAAAAAAAAACCAACAAACAAACAAAAAAACCCAAACCCACAAAAAAAAAACCCCAAAACAAAAAAACAAACAAAAAAAACCCAAAAAACCCCAAACAAAAACCAACCAACTAACAACAACAACAAAAACAAGAAAAAAAAGTGATACACAACAGAATTGCTCACCACCCTCTGACCAATGCCCAGCCTGTCCTGAACAGTGATTGGCCTTTCCTGGCCAAGTCCCCCGAGTTCATATACTGAACATGATGTTCTGTGGTATGGATTAGCCCTTTGGCTTGTTCAGGTCCTGGCTGTGCTCCATGCTGGCTTCATCTGCACTTCTTCACTGGCAGAGAATGAGACACTGGAAAGTTCTTCTTTTATAGCAAGCAGTACTCTGCAAAAAGCAGGACATCAGTGTTTTATCGGCATTATTCTCATACTGAATTCAAAACACAGCACTGTACCAGCTACTAAAAGAAAAATTAATTCTATTCCAGCTGAAACAAAGACAAGCATGAAAAGTTAAAATACTTCCTTTTTTTTGAATTTGTAAGACCAGAAGGAGCTCCTGGCTTCATTAATGTTTCTGCTGTCTGCCAGTTTTCTTACTTGAGATTTTCATTAAAAATCTACAGAGATTTTTACCAGACTTTTACATTTTATATTAGCCAATTAAAAGAGCTTGTCAAAATAACAGCAGTAGATAATCATTCCTACAAAAGCAGCAAAATAAAAAATTCAGTATTGATAACATTTACAACTGAAGATTGCTCTTATTAAAAAAAAAAAAAAAAAAGAAGGAAAAATTTGGTAAAATTGTCAAAATATATATATTTTTTTACAATTCTATGGAAAAATAACAACTATTTGTGCTGGTTTTGACTGGGATAGTGTTAATTTTCTTTGTAGCAGCTAGAATGGGGATAAGTTTTGGATTTGTGCTGGAAACTGTGTTGATAACATGGGTGTTTTCAGGATTACAAGCAGAGTCAATGCCTTTTTGGCTCCTCATGCCATCAGTGAGGAGTCTAAGGTGCAAAAGGACTTGGGAGGGGATACAGCCAGGACAGCTGAACACAAATACCAAAGGGACATCCCATACAACACAGGGTCATGCTTAGTACATAAATCTCAAGGGAGAAGAAAGAAAGGGAGGACGTGCAGAGTGATGACATTTGTCTTCACAAGTTACCATTATGTGTGATTGGGCTGGGGGATAACAGGGATAATAGGGATAACAACCACCTAGAAAACAAATTCCAAATATTCTATTCCCTCCCTTCAACCCCTTCCAATAAAGGAAGGACATTAAGGAGAGATTATAAACTGAAAAAAAAATACTAAAATCACAATAACCACAGCAGTAAGTACCCCAACCACAGCAAAAAGTATAGAAAAAGAAGGTGTCGTACCCACAAAAGGGCATTCACCACTGGGAACAGAGCAAAACACTTCTTTAAGACAGTACACAGTGTGTTCTCCAAACATATGGCAGGGAGAGCTTCCCTGGCTTAATGTTTTCCCCCATCCACTCTCCGCAACCCAAAACCAATGTGAAAAAACAAAACCTAGAAGCTAGTCCATCCAAATAAAGGGGCTCTGTAGCTGCTGGCTGGGCTCAGTCCTCTTGTGATGGCTTGAACTGTCACCTCCAACTCTCTGCCACTTGGAGCTGTCTGCTTTTCTGTAACTCCATAGCAGTGCTCTGGAAGAAAAATGGAAAGAGGAAAAAAATCCAGCAGGCAGCAGAAGGGCCCAGGTTCACTGGGGTTTGAGAGAGTAGTCCACTCCATGACAGGGACCTAGGCAAGAATGACAGGCTTCCCCTTTCTGGTCCCAACATTTCCTGCTGAAACCAGGCCTCCCAGCAATGAGTGGAATAAATGGAATTAAAAGCACCACCTCCTTTTCTCTGGACAGTGGGGGAGCCCTGTTTTCCTGGATATGGCTGAATTCCTCCCTGCCCATGGGAAGCGGTGAATGAATTCTCCATTTTGTTTTGCTTGCATGCATATCTTTAGCTTTACCTGTTAAACTATCTTTATCTCCACCAATGAGTTTTCTCACTTTTACCCTTCTGATCTCTCCCTTGTTTCACCAGAGGGACATGAGAACCAGCTGTGTGGAACTTAGTTCCCTGGTGGGCCTAAACCATGACAAAATTTAAGGCAACAATATGCCTTCAATTTATTAAGCAGCTTTTAAATCTTTGTATTAATGCTAGTCTGAAAATATATGGTACAATTTAGTTTCTTTCCTGCCTTATATTAAATTGAAACATGAACTCCCATTATATTTGACTGTGGTAACTCGGTGTAGTAGAAAGTCTGAAAATAATAATTATTACCAGGCAGCTTAACTAATAAGGAAATTTTACTTACATTTACATAGCAAGATTTTGGTAGTGGAGGAGTTACAGGGTTGCCTTCTGTGAGAAGCTGTTAGAGGCTTTCTCTGCGTCTGATAAAGCCACTATCAGCTGGCTTTTAGATGGACCCACTGCCAGCCAAGGATGAGCTCGCCAGCAACAGTGGTAGTGCTTCCTGGGATAACACATTTAGGAAGCAGGAAAAAACACCTGTGCAACTCCAGTGGAAGGGAGAATATATGAGAAAAACTGCTCTTCAGACATGAAGGTCAGTGAAGAAGGAAGGGGAGGAGGTGCTCCAGGCACCAGAGCAGAGATTCCTCTGCAGCCCATGGTGAAGACCATAGTGAGGCAGCCCATGAAGGACTACACACTGGAGCAGGTGGACGCCCAGAGGAGTTGTGATCCTATGGGAAGTCTGTGCTGGAGCAGACTTGTCAGGACTTGTGACTCTGTGGGGGAACCATGCTGAGCAGTCTGTTCCTGAAGGAGAGCACTCTGTGGAGGAGACCCATGCTGGAAAAGTGGGAAAGAATGGAAAAAATAAAAGTCAGAATTCTGCAAAGACTTATAAAAATTTATTATTAAATTATACACTTGACATGGAATGTTAGCTTGGTAAGTTAGTTCCTTATCTTACAGCAAAACCACATGGTGCTGGGTTATGAATAAGGAGTAGGGTGCAAGAGAAGAGAGATTAGAGAGAGGGAGAGAGAAAGGAAAGGGAAAGAGGAAGACCAATTCTGGCTCCAGCATTAATCCAACTGATGGGGTGTCCAGGGTCTTCGGGGGGCTGCCCAGGCTTTGTGAGGGTACTTTTATATAGATAATTTCCTCCACCCTGAAGCTTACTTTCTTATTTTCTGTGCAAATTAATTATCATGTACAGTTCATTCCAGACCTTTCTGGAAATGGGTTGGAGGGCTTTGAGGATCTTTGGTGGTCTTGATTTCCCCCCTACTGTGTCAGTCTTTGTTCAAAAATCCATGCCTGCTTCTCAACTTCATTCCTGTGCTTGAGCTTATTTCCATGAGCTTGAACAAGGATATTTGTCCCAGAAAAATCTTCCCTACCTCCATATGGCCCTCTTCTTCAGCCACATCAAATTTTTTCTTACAGTGTGTTCTTACTAACAGGGGGAAGGAGAGGTCGCTGCTTTACAACAACTACTTTCTCTAAACTTCCCTGGAGCAGGGAGAGATCTCTGCTGGGCCCCTGATAAGAGCTATGGGCACCATTTAGGCTGAGGCTGCCCCGATTTACACCAAGGGGTGGGCTGAAAAGGTATTTATGATCCTGCCTGAGGTTTTTTTGTGATTCCGGACTGCCCGGGCGCTGTGATCTCTGATGTTTCTGTGTGAGTTCTTCCTCCTTCACCAGCACGGCCTTGAACATCTAACACCATGAGCTACCACAAAGACTCCAAGCAGATTTAACCCTTACCTGGCAACATGAAGCTTCCAGAGCTTGGCCCTTCTCTGAGAGACTAAGAAAGGACAGAGTGAACATAAAGAAAAAACAGCATGAAGTCAGTACAGCAAGAGTGAAAAGACTATTAGGACAGCGGGTTGAAGAGTTGGTTGTTCCATTCTTACTTGAGACATGGAAATGAACTCTATATTTAGATCATTCCTTTAAATCATGGGAAAGATAAGCATTCGGGGAGATGATTGTTTCGATTTGTGTGTGGATTTGAGCAAAGGTGTTTGTGATGGACTAAGTAATATTAATCCTATAAGATGCTTGAACAGAGCTAGAGATGAAGAGCCCTCTGCGCCAGTGAAGAAGTAAAAAGATATCTCTGTACCTTGAAATGAAGAATCCTTTGCTTTGGAGTTATTCATCTTTAAAAGGTGACACCCCAGTATGCAAAAGTCTAAGACCCATGACCCATAAGCAGCCTGGAAACCTGCTGATGGGAGAGGTCACAAAGGCAGGTTTCTCCAGGCAGTTGTTTTTGTGACAGTTAAAAAACCCACAAGAAACTGTTCTAGGTTGTCAGCGGGATCTGTGACTCTAAGAGAGACTCTTCCCCTAAAGAACTGATGAAAGACTATTGCCAGATAGTGAAACTGACAGAAAATTACAAGTTTTGTCTCTTTATGTTGTTTTGTAAGAAAGTGAAAAGTATGTAAGAGGAGGGAAGAGTTTTTGGAGTTTCATTCTGTTTTATTTTTTTTTTCCCCAACTTTCTTTTTCTATTCTTTTAGTGTGTGTTAATAAAACTATTTGTTCATTTTTAGGGTTGAGCCTGCTTTGTTTTTCTCCTAGTCTCTCTCACACAGAAAGAGTAAGTACTAAAACCAGAATTTAGTGAATGTGAAACCACTACATTAATTGGTGTTTCTGCCTGGTTTCGAAATTAGAACTATTACAGTGGGAAAATGTAAAATAGTGCCTACTTTGTTTTTCATGCACAGAAGAATGGCCTTCTTACTGTTTGTTTTTTTTTTTTTTTTTTCCTCACACTGTGATTCTCCCTTTGCATGCACGATTTATCTGACTTTTCAGAATCTTAATGATTCAGGTGTCCCCATGATTTCTCAGTTGTGTATCTGACACTGGAGGCATCTAAAATCATTGACTGGCTTAAAAATTTAGGTTTTCATATGTATATATTATTTTCTTCTTACAGTGTTTGAGAATGATCACTATAATGTTATAATAATAAGGCAGTTCTTGGTGACTATGATTTGACAAAACCATTTCCATAAAATTTGCAAAATATATGGCTTCAATTTTATTGCATTTCCCTGCAGAGTTAGCAGTGAAAAACCTTTCAAATTGTAGTATTATATCAGAGGCAGAACTGAAAGGCTTTTAGAAATAAACCAGTCTGATTTACCTGTCTAAGTAAGATGAAATGGAAAAAATAAACTCTATATAGTGACAAGCAATGTAGATTAAATGAAATTATTTGGCATCTAAACTGTCATTTAAAACATAGATGAGAAGAGATTTTTACAAACTATGGTAGGCCAGAACTAGTGTGAATTGGCAGACCTCCATTGCTTGCATTGGAACTTTGCCGATTACATTAGCTGAGGATCTGAGTTTATATGAGTTTTAACTTCATAGCATCCCTTAAATCATCAGGAATAAGATGCCTTAGTGACTCAGTAAATCAAGGCAAGATCAAATAATTATTAAAAAATAAATGAGAACTGTTCTTTAGAGCAATACAATTTTGTTTTCAATAGCACTTCATAAAAATGCATCCCAAGACACTTTACAAGAAAAGCTATAAATAATAAAATTATGTGGTTTAATAATAAATAATAGATTAAAAGCTGTTAAGGGTGTTGGAGAAACAGTTTCATCTTATATTTAGAATAGAGCAAAGATTTTGTGGGTTGAAACAGGGCAAGGATGCTAGTTTGATCAGAGAGGGAGAGATATTCAAATTATAATCTAAATGAAAGGGCAAGGGGAAAAAATTTTTTTTTTTCATGGCTGAAATCTTATATGCAAATAAATCTATATTTCCTTACTCTCTGGAGAGTAGTTCAATCTCCAGATAACCGTCCACTCAGGAACTGGGAACATTTTCAGGCCTGCTGAAAACTGAGCTGTTTTGCATTGCAGAAAGAGAGCATAGCTTGAGCAATGTGTATCATACTGAACCTTGTATGTAGCTTTATATGGAAAAGAAAGTTAGTGTCCCAACCCTCCAGTCCCCTCCCCAGGTGAGAGGCTCTTTAAAAGAATGAGTCAGACAATGTGTTTGTTTGGTTCTGTGTTAAAAATATAAGGTGAGGGAGGAAGAAGTATCACAGGGGGAAGAGTGGAGTCTAATTTTCCTTTACACTTTTCCTCACTCTTGACTTCCAGCACAGCATTGTTGTTTTTTTTTTTTTTTTTTTTTTTTTTTTTTTTTCAGTTGCTATGGGCTTCGTGCCTCCACAGGTGACTCAAGGCTGGTGATTCAGGTGCTGAGGGAAGATACTAGTGCTTAGGCATTACAGCAGTATTGCGGTGACCAAGCTGCTAGTGTATGTATCTATAAGCTAAAAATTATGACCTTGAATTATCATATATTTATCCTTTCTAATGTTTGTGTCTGTCTTTTAACAAATTATTTTATCATGTAAATTCCAGTAGGAAAGTTTTCAGACATACACCTCAAAGACTGGAGGAGGTAAGAAAACAGTGCAATGGTGACTTGCTGCCGGTACCTCCTAGAAATCCATTGGAGCTGCAATGATGAAATGCAATGACATGACAAAGAGAAAGAACTGCAGGAGTATTCAGAAGGAAGAAGTAATCAGAGAATCAAAGGGAAAATGGGGAACAGTTGCAGACACACATCAGTTCCTGAATGAGATGCAAACTTAACAGAACTTCCTGTTGTTCCTTCTCTACCCAGGAGTCTCTTGACTTTATACTCTCGGCCCACAGTAAATGACAGCATATCTAACATATGTGCTAATCCATTTTGAAGAATATTTTGGTTACAAATTCTTTCCTTTTTCATTATTTGCAAACCAGTATGTTATCCTGGAAGATGAGAATTGTGTTTAGGAGTCTATTGCTTGTTACCAATCTTTATAAAGCATTGTCAAACTTCACAATGATTTAAAAGCCCCCATGTTTGGAAATATTCTATGAATCAGGACAGTTGATGTACAAAGTCATCATTTTCTTTCTCCAAGACAAGCAAACTGGGTAAAATTACGTAATTTTTAAATCCTTACACATGGGACTCAAGCAGCTTTTTGAAGTCTTCTGGAATAGTGTAAATTATTAGGTAACAAAACCAAAGAAAATAAACCCTCTATGACTAAAATGAAGTAAACATTAGTCTGTTATACAGATTTTGGTAATGTGTGCACACATTCACTTCACAAAGAATATATACTTTTTATATAGCCATATGCTATGGATAGATACAAGTCAGGTCTCATGCTGGGTCTTTCCATTTTCATCCATGTTGTTCCACATAAAGTTTAGAATGGAACTATTCAAAAGATGGCATGAATCATATATGGTAGTTTTGTACTTGGGCGCTACAAGCTTAAAGATGTCTTAGCCTCATGTTGAAGAAATTGTACAGCTACAGTAGAAATTATAGTCTTCTGCTGCCCTTGAGAGCTCAGTTTCCCCTCAAAACACACTTCATGGTACTTCTGTCTTCTTTATATGAGTTTATATTTACAATCAAATTTTTATTGTATATATTATATATTACAATCATATTTTTATTTTAATTTGCAATCAATTTTTATAATCTATCATTGAACAGAATACTTTGGCAGGCCATGACAAAGGATTTTATTATTGTTTATACCCTCTAATCCAAAATTTGTAATAATAATGTCTTCTTGCTATTTGGAATTATTTTGTTTTTTAAAAGTGCAAAAGCCAAGAATAGAAAAGTACACATTTAATGCTAAAATACTGTACAAAAGGATTTTACCTGTAACTACTGTAACAAAAGCTTTTTCCTGGTGGAAAAGACCTATTTCCATTACCTGACAAACACCACTTCTATGTACTTGCTATTCCTGCACGCGTTATTCCAGTGATTAGTTGGGTGACTGTGAGAGTTATTTGCATCTTTCTTCTCTACTACAGCATTGTTGCCTGGGGAGGGTAGGAAACCTTGGTTAATATTAATGAAATATTTTGGGACATGGAGCAGAGCACTAACTTCTGCTGCCTGGGCAGTAATATTACTCCTCATTAAAGCTTGTGGAAGTTAATCTCACATTCAATTACAGATGCGTGAAAACTGTTTTCCAGGCAATCTATGCTCCTTAGACAAGAGAAAAGGGGGAGGAAAGGATCTGCTTCCCCATGGGATTTGATGCTCTCTTTACATATACTACTACTGAAGAAGTAGGAAGATTTTGTTAAGTGACTTGTTGGTCAGAGAGATGTCATATTCAGAGATGATGAATGACTCTGGGCTTCTGCTCTAAGACCTAGCAGAAATAATGCAGTATTCTCAAAGGAATATTGAAATTTTTATCTGTAACAGCTTCAGAAAAGCAGACACATTTATGATGTTCTAAATTCTAGACAAGTAAAAGCCCTGCAGTTTTAGTTTGTGGGGGGTTTTTTTGGAGCATAACATTTTGTACACTGTTAACCCTTTTGAATATGAGTCTAATGGGGTTGCCTTTGTTCAGTAAAAGACTGCAGGGGTTGTAAGTTCAAGAGGAAGAGAGGAAGCAGAGAGGTCATACAACACTTACACTACTTGCTGGTTTTTGCCTCAGCTTTTGTTCTGAGCTTTTTCTCTAATCGGTATAAAACTATATGATTCTTTTGTAAATATGCAGTTCAGAACTACATGACAAAATCAATTCTTATAAGGTATAAAAAGAGGAGACAGCTGATGGAAACTCTGAACTATTTCAAATTTGAATTTGGATTGTGTTTTGGGTGAGGTACTTTGATTTCAAAATTTGTGAAATTCAAAATCATACCTTTCTCCTTAAATCTCTATTTCAGCCTCATTGAAGACAATACAGTCGATCTTAAGGAATTGGATGGAAAGTCACACTCAAAGGCTTGAGGTCAATGGCTTGATGTCCAAGTAGAGATAAGTGAAAAATGTCCTTCCTTGAGGGCTGACTTTGGGACTTGCACTTTCTATCATCTTCATTGGTGGCATGGACAGTGGGAGAGCACCCACTGCAAGTTTGCAACAATGTCCATCTGAGTGGTGTGGTTGACTCTCCAAAGGTAAGGGATACCAACCAGAGGGACCTTGGCAGCCTTGAGAGACAGACTTGTGTGAACTTCATGGAGTTCAACAAATTCAAGTACAGGACCCTGCATGTGGATTGGGGAAATTCCAAGAACTGCAGGCTGGGTGGAGGATGGATTTAGAGCAGCTCTGAGGAGAAGGACTTGGATGTGCTCATGAGAAGCTCAACATGAGCCAGCAATGTGCACTTGCTGTTCAGAAAGCCAAATGCATCCTGGACTGCATCAAAAGTGGCATGGACAGCAGGTTGAGGGAAGTGATTCTGTCCCTCTGCTCCACTCTGGTGAGACCCCACCTATAGTGCTGCATCCATTTCTGGTGCCCACAATATAAGAAGAACATCGACATTTTAGAGCAACTCCATAGTAGGGCAACAAAGATAAGAGGGCTGGAGTGAGGAAAGGCTGAGGGAGATGGGATTATTCAGCCTGGAGGAGACAAGCCTTTGAGGTGACCTAATTGAGGCCTTTCAGTACCTAACCAGAGCTGACAAGAAAGCTGGAGAGGGACTATTTACAAAAGCATGTAGTAAGAGGAAAAGGGGAAATGGTTTTAAAGGGAAAGAAAGTAGGTTTAAAGTAGATATTAGGAAGAAATTCCCTACTGTGAAGGTGGTGAGATGCTGGAACAGGTTGCCCAGAGATGATGTAGCTGCCTTATCTCTCTGTGGAAGTGTTTAAGGCCAGGTTGGATGGAGCTTTCAGTAACCTGGTCGAGTGAAAGGTGTCCATGGTAGGGAGTTTGGAAGTATATGACCTTTTAAAGTCCCTTCCAACCCAAGCCATTGATTCTATAATTCCATGATTTGCTGTCATATGTTGTGAGAAAACATTAGTTTGCAATATAAAATATAATTTCACTGTCTCTTTTGCTACTGGATGTATTTATTAGAAATCAGAAGCTATCTGAAGCTGAAGAATCAACACATACAGGACAGGACAATTACCATATATTTTCTGGTATTTAGTGCTCTTTCCTTCACCACCATTTTATTAGGAGGAGGGAAAGAATTTGAACCCATGAAAGGATAATAAAATAACATATGCTAACACTTGAGAATATTAATTAAGTATTTATTAAAATTCTGGACAGTAATTTAATTTTCTCAGAAAACAGAAAATTTCCTAGACTGTGATATAACTTAGATCAGTTTCCCTTAGAAAGCTTTGCTGAAATAGATGTTTTAAAAGAGAAACCTGAAATCTGAAACTGGAAATGACCATTATGTGCAATATGATTTACACAGATTGCTTCCCTATTTTAGATTGAAATACCTTCTTTGGGGAACAACCATCACTGCTTTAAAGTGGGGCATTATTTCTACCTGAAATACTGTTTGGTCCCTTTTTTAAGATTTCCCAAATGCTTATCAACTCTAAGGCCTCTCTCATGTACTTTAAGCTTCCCCTGTTGAATCTGATCATGACTTCATTTGCAGGTTCAGGAAACAATACAGAGCTATGGTGTGCTCAGCATGCTAATGACAACTGGCTTCATACCCACAAATCCTGACAAAGTGTGTAGTCTGAGGATGTGTTTCTATTTTGGTAATATTTATTTAATTAATATATTTTTTATTTAATAATATTTTTAAAAGGTTTCTAGATTATTTTTGTTTTACTTGTAGAGGAATTTTTTAAAAACTATACCATTATTTTAGTTTTTAGAATGTACACTTTTAACAGTTCATTTACAGCATGTTCTAACTGCTTATGATACTTAAAAATATAAGTAACTATTAGATGAAAGTTAAAAACAATATGCTCAGCACACAGGCAATGATTTCAATTACATTTTTGGTGAGTTGGAACAGAGAGGCTGCATACACACTCTCAATGGTTGGATTGAAATGACGTGCCATAATGGTTCCAAAGGAGCTGTTACAATCTACCCAGTCAATGATCCATGAACAAAGAAAGATTTAGTCAATTTGAAACCAATACCTTCTAACATGTTAAAAATAAACAAGCAAACGGTCCTATGCTCTGCTGATCCACACAGAAATTTCCTCCTTTACTCACAGGTAATGCACCTATCTTCTGTCTCATCCTCGTAGTTCTCCCTACTCTGTCTTCTGAAGTACTTGAAGGACGAAAAATGAGAAAATGTTTTAGTCTGATTTGATATTATTGTCAATGGTATTTTCAAGTCTTGGGAAGAAGAATCTTGGGAAGATTTGCAAATCAATATATTGTTGTGGTTTAACCCCAGCCTGCAACTAAACCCCACACAACTGCCCACGCATCCCTCCACAGTGGGATGAGGGAGAGAATCAGGTGGTGAGAAGAGAGAAAAGTAGAAAACTTGATGGATTGACAGTTTAAATGCAAAAATTTTGCATGTAAGCAAAACAAAAAAGGAATTCATTCATATCCCATCAGCAGACAGACATTTAGCTATCTCCAGGAAAGCAGGGCTCCCTCACGTATAACAATGACTTGGGAAGACAGACACCTTCCAATCCCACCTCCTTCTCCTTTCCCCAGCTGTATATGCTGCACATGATGCCATATGGTATGGGATGCCTCTGTGATAGTTGTGTCCCCTGTCCTGGCTGTGTCCCCTCCTGAGTCCTTGTGCAGCCCCAGCCTCCTCACTGTGGGGGGTGGCGTGAGGAGCAGAAATGGCCTTGACTCTGTTTAAGCACTGCTCAGCAATAACTAAAACATCCCAGTTGTTACCAGTATTTCCAGCATGAATCCAAAACACAGCCCCATACCAGCTACTCTGAAGAAAATAACTCTATGCCAGCTGAAACCAACATAAATAGGTTTTACTAGTGACTTTAGGAAAATGAGTTTTCATACGCAGCATAACCACAGACATGAATGCAATTAGACTAATTTAAACTTCAGACTAATTACCTATTTTACCCAGTATTTTAGAACATTGTTTGAAAATGTGGATTTATTAACTGCTACTTGTTTAAATAGCAGTTCAGTTCTAAAACTATCTTGATACAGATGATAAAGTGATACTTGATAAAGATGAGACAGAGACAGTGATAAGTATCAGAGACATTTGTATTTAGAACATATGGAAAACAATCTTGTGAAAAATCCCTAGGAATCCAACGTACTTCATATAAATGGATAAAAATTGACTTACTTGGTTTTTTTTTTCATTATGATAAGTCAGTCTTCATTTTTGTTTTGATGGCACGACACTATGAATTTTCTAAAATAGCTAAGCAGGTGTCATATCACCATTTATTATTAAGGGTTCATTGTCTGAATAGTAACAGCCTCAAAGGATGCCAAGTTTTGTGAAACATATTTAACCTGCAGATAGAATTCCCATTACCTAGAGGTGAGAGGGTGAGTAATCTAGACTAAATGCCCAAATTTTATATGCTAAAATGTAGATGTTACACCTCAAAAACCTGGAGGGCCTCAGATTCTTTTTGTTTGAATTTTTACAGCAATTAGGTCTCTAACTGTCTAATAGTCCAAATCATTTGCAGAGTTATAATAAAAAGACAATACATTTTATGTCTGAGTTCTGCTGGCTGTCAAAAGGGATCTGGAACACATATTTAACCTGTAGAGTGTAAAAAACTGTATATATGTATTTAGGAGGGGGGAAAAAAATGCTGAAATACCAAAATTGCTTATCTGATATAAGTACAGTCTCCACAAACATATGAATGTTGACAAAACATTGCATAATCACCATCAGAAAGCATATGTTCTTCCTATAAATACTTGATAAAGATAATAGAATTTTGGTATCATAGAATCATCAAAGTTGGAAGAGACCTTTAAGATCATCCAGTCAGACTGTCCACCCAGCAGTGCCACCATGACCCCTGAAGCACTGAACCTCATCACCCAGCATCAGGTCTGGACACCTCTTGAGCACTTCCAGGGATGGGGACTCCACCACCTCCCTGGGCGACCTATTCCAATGCCTGACCACCCTAACAATGAATTTTTTTTTTTTTTTTTTTAATGTTGCTCAGAGGATATTGAACAGGTAAGAAATTGAGATAAGAAACTGATAAATGCTTAAGAATCCTAATCACTATGCATTAAAAAATTACCAGCTGAGCAATACCATTATGTAAGAGTGTCACTATCTTAGCATTTCTGCTAATTCTTATGTTTTAAATGAAACAAAACAAAACAAACAAACAAAAAGTACGGAGCTGCAGTACATTTAGTAATATTCCATAATTATTTAGAAATATATTTATTTTCCTTTACTATGTCTGAAAGCTTTAGACCTTTTATATGGACATGTTACACAGAGAGAAATATAAAAGTTATTCCAACTCATAAGTTGTCTGATGTTTGTTTACTAAAATCTAGAATTAGAGTAAACTATTACTTATTCCTGATCAGGTTGACAGTTTCAATTAACTACTTGACTTAAGATGAACTTCTAAAACCTATGATGCTGAATTTTATATGCATACATAAAAAGGGGAAAGGTAAGATCAATTTACCGCAGTTTCTTCAGACCTAAGTAGTTTTTGAATTCAGATATGACTCGATTAAAAAAAAAAAAAAAAAAAAAAAAAGAACATATTTATTAAAAAAAAATACATAATACCAAATACTGGCATTCTCCCTAAAAAAAAATTTCCAGTACACTTTCATTAAAGATACGTTCACTATTATGAAGTATTTATTCTTTAAAATCACTACTGCTTTTTATTAAGTATGAAAAAAGATCCACAGAAATTCCATATGCTACTTAAAATCTAAGCAAAATGTGTGTTTTCAAATATAATCACACTTTTTCAATTTTTAGCTAAAAATAATACAACGAGACTGGTAAATTTAAAAAATACTGATTTATATCTTTTTGTCAGAACCCCATTTATAGAGTTGAATATAATTCTTAGATAATATCCCCTTTCATATACAATTTTCACTTAACAAATGTTAAGTGAACCTTTCTATTGCAAGACTTGAGTTGTTTTACTTAGTGAAAACATACACATCTGCACACAGAAGTATACATCTACCCATCCATCCATCTATGTATTAAAAAAAAAAAAAAAAAAAAAAAAAAAAAATCCCACATGTATCTATCAAAAGTGATGAAAATTCTTCACTAAACTTAGGAAAAATAATAGGTATGTGTTCTCTGCTCTAATTAATCATTATTTTTCATTGGAAAAAACCCCATAATTCTCAATCTAAACAATACAAATCAAATACAGGAAAGATAACATCTGATGCAAGTTGTCATAGACCCAGTGAGTTCAAAATAATGCTTCTACTTTGCACGTTTAGCTGCTAGACTTGTGAATCTTTACAAGTATTTTAATATATATAAATATTCACTCACTCTACGCACATTTGTGCTGGCTTGAAAGCAAAACCAGTGAGAGACTCCAAGTTAAAAAAAATAAAAAAAAAAAAAAAACAAAAAGGAGGGGAAAAAATAAAAAGGTAAAATAAAATAAATTCAATAGTACAAAAGATCATTGACAGAGTCAGAATACAACCTGACACTCTGTTAGTTAGGGTGGTGGTAGAAGTCCAGGTGAAGTGGTCTTGTTGAGGTACTGATCCAATAGAAAGTTCTGGTAGTTCTTGTCCTTTGGGAATCCAGGGGGTAAGGCTGCTTGTGCTGTGCCAAATCCCAGATTATATCCAGGTGGGAATGCTTGGCTCCTCCCCCTGGGTGGGAGCATCTCACAATGGGCTGATATCATTCTATGAGCCTTGCAATGGGTCCTTGATTGCCCATTAAACAGAGATAGCTCCTGGAGGGAGTTACCTATCAGTCATGCAGCAGGGCATTGATGGGCCATTAACAGAAGATAGCCTGGAGGGAGGGGGCAAGAGAAACACTGCCCAACCTAGTTTCAACAGCTCCTGTAGATGGTGATAGAATGCATACTTTGGGCACATCTTACATTGTAACCTAGGACAACTTTTTATCTGGACTTGGGATTTGAATGCTCACAGATTTATTATTTTGAAGGTTCTGAAATCAAATATCTCAGTTTCTTCCGTGATATAGTCTACCTAACCTAAAATACAGTAGTATTCATTTTTACGCTCCTCTAAGAAACTCTTATAATTTCTGTAGAGACGTAGATTTTCAGGTCCATTTCTTTTCCGAGTGTTTGATAGTAGACTGCTATAAAAACTTAGGTTTTGCTGCTTTGCTTGAGTTTCTTTTTAGTTAATCTCTCTTTCATTCTGCCACTCTTACAGACTTAGCTGGATTTTATCACTTTTATCAGGTAAACAAAAGTTAGTGAATTTCCAGATGTTGGTATAGAATAACTCCTGATCTTAACTTCTGTTTCACTTAAATTTTATAATTCTAACAACCAAGAGAATGTTTCTGCTTGCCAGAAGATTCTTCAGAAGATTTCTTCAACTACTGTAGAAAAAGCTAAGGTTATCTTTGTTCTTTCTATAGGTAAAATCAGCCATAAGAAACTTCTCAAGGATCAGCACAATTTCTTTACTGTAGATGTACACAGTTATATGTTGCATTGGATTATGTAACCTAAAAATACATATTCTATTTCATCTCTTGAAAGCTGTTTTTTGGGAAATGTGTTATCCTCTTTACTCCAGGAGGGAAGGGGGGTGGATGCCTTCTGATAATGGCCCAGCCATTAAATCCAGGTGGGGCAGTGTTTCTTACCTCTTTCACCGCCCCTCCATCCTCCAGGGGGACATCTTCTGATAATGGGCCATTAGGGCCCACCAATGACATGACACATTCCATCATCCCATTGGGAGATGCTCCACACAGTGGGGGGGAGCCAGCTGTTCCTAGCTAGATAAAAACTGGGACTGAAGGACACAAGGGATCTGGTTTTTCCACTGGATTCCCAGAGGGAGTCTGGACCCATCTCATCACCACTGGACTTTCTACAGGACCATCTCTACTCCACAGAACCACATCTGTTACTCCAGGAGGATTTATTTGGATTGCTTCCAACACCCTGACCACTAGGCTGCCAGGTCGTATCCCTGACTCTGTCAGGGTGTGGTTTTTTCCCCAGGATCTTTGTTTGCTTCCTTGCTTGTTTTTTTGTACTACTACCATTGATTTTTTTCTTTTTTTTTTTAATATTCCTGGTAAAGAACTTTTACTCCTATTTCCCATATCTTTGCCTGGTAGCCCCTAATTTCAAAATTATAATAATTTGGAGGGAAGGGGGTTTATATTCTCCATTCCAAGAGAGGCTCTACTTTTCCCTGGCAGACAATTGTCTTTCAAAACCAAGACACATGTAGTAGTTCAATAATCAGGATTAAATAAGTGCAGTATCAACAGCATCCAAATAAGTTTTACACAGCAATTTAGTTGCCATAGCATTAGACTTTCCTGGCTCTTCTGCAGAATGTGTGAAAGCTCATTAAATTTCTTATATTTTTAAAAGAAGTAGGGGAATAGCTTTAGAATCTTGAAGATTTCACATGTATTTTGTTCTCTTTCTTTGTTTATATGAGGTGACTTTGATTACAGAATCATAGAATTATAGAACCATCAAGGCAGTAAAAGACCCTTGAGATCATCAAGTTCAATCACTCTAACATTGCCAACTCTACCACTAAATTGTGGTGGTGCAGAACTGTTTTATTAGGTTTTTATAAGAAGTTTATGTTATGGTTCATTTCACTGTGTCCCCAATGTTGTAACCCTTTTTGTGTTGTCTGTATAACAAGGTGTTTTGTGTCAGTCCTCCCACTCCCCTCTCTGGGGCAGCTTGTCTATCACTTTGAGGAACCCTCCCAGGAAATCTCAGGGAGAGGGCTTCAGGTGATAGGCCCCTGGGGGGAATTCCTTTAGCTTTGGATTTTAGTGGTCCAAGGCTTGGGGGTGGGCACACCTTGTTACCCCCTGAATCCACTGATTTGTTGTCTTGTAGTATCCTCCCTGGAACCCGCCCCCCGCATATAGGGGGTAGGAGGGAGGAAAAAACTCTCTCAGCCTCTCGCTCTCTCAGCGCCTCAGCCTTGGAGCTCTCAGCTCGGAGCTCTGAGCCTCCCTGCTCCTCAACTCTGGAGCTAATAAACATCTTTTAACTTGCTAAGCTGAGAGCCAGCCTTTTCTCTTCTGCTGCTGTTGCTGTCACAACACTTTTGGGGTCCAGCTGCTAATCCGAGAAGCCGAAACGAACCGGGACCATTCTGTGGCTGTGTTGACTCGAGCCAGCCAGAGGTCAGCTCCTGCCCGGTGCAGGACGGAACCAGACACACTAAATCATGTCCCTAAGTGCCATGTCTGTACCTCCTGGGATGGTGACTCAAAGCACCTTATCTCACTTATGTGGATATGGCATGAGCAGTGATGTATGCACTTTGGTTAAATAAGTGTAATATTACTAAACAATTACGAGAATGAAGCACTGAAGCTAGTTGCCTCAGCAGTGAAGGGCCATGAAGTTGCCTTGTACGTATATAGCTCATTAAATTTTAGGTAAAAATTAACTCATATTCAAAACCGTCCAAGATAACTCTGAGATGCAAAATACTATTTTAAAAGGTCATTAACCTTTAGTACTTATATAGAATAGGAAGGAAGATATTCATAATTTTTCAAACTTTTTTTTTCTCAAATTATATCATCCCTGAGATAAACACCTCATTGTTTTGTAATTGCTTTTGCAACTGATCTGATGGCTTTTCCAGCGTCCTGCAAAAACTAAAAAAAAAAATAAAAATGAGCAATTAACATTCTATATGTATGTGAAATTGTATGTATGCATGATAGAGGTATATATAGATTACGTGTGAAAAAGGTGTTATTAAATATAAAATTGCTGGGTTTTCATTTATATTGCTGAGTGTAGATTTTGAAATCCTTAAAAGAACTCAGCAGATGCCACTGAATTTTACAGAAAAATCTGTAAACATATCAGCATGAACTGCAGTATGTTTGCCAGTTATAAAAACAAGTTTAGTGTGGCATTTCAATGCCTTTTTTCTTTTTATATTTTGTTCTTTCTTGTTTTTTTCTATTTTCATGTAAATGTACAACTTTAAACTTAAATATATTGTGACTTTCTTACATTTATTAAAATTGAAATAATGAAGAAATTCCAATAATGAAGTTTAAAATCATGTTTGGGGACTTATGAAAAAAGTGGTATGACAAAATGATACAAGAATTGCTGTTCCACAGGAGTCATGACAGAGCAACAGACAGAGGGCAAAGTTTTGCTTGCAAACCAGTTTCCTAAACTCTTGGGTTTGATAATGCTACTTGTGCCATAGTATAGAAATACTTTGTATGCCTTTATAAATGACTATTCCCATAACAGAAAAGTAGTAGAGCCAAGACTTTCTTTGATGTCTTTACTGCTGTGAAGGAGATTTCCTAAACCAACTCAAAGAGCCTTAAGACCAAGCATGTAAGTGTTTCATGACTATAAAAGGAGATGGCATAAGGTGTCCCACTTTTTGACTTTGAAAATCTGTTCCCTATGCAGCTGATGGCACAGTGTCTATTCTGTTACATGGTGAATTGTAAGATTCTGAAATTTGCTCTTGTTCTCTGCTGGAAGGAAAACAGAAGTCTTTGTGAGCACTACATTAGATTGGTATTCAGGGCAAATACAGGACTTTCAGTGTGAGGTGAGTGCTCTTGTCTTCTTGTATCTGAGAGGTTTGAACTGTTTCGAATTGAGTAGGCTAAGAACTTGATCCTCAGCCTTCCATGTGTTTGTATTTTAGGCATCCAACAAGAGAGTCATGTTACTTCTCTTTTTCCACTGACACTGTACCTTACCTTAGTGAAACCTTTACCATGGAAAAGTGCATATCTGGGAAATATGCTAGAGATGTTAAAGTTGATATTCAACACAACTGTTCTGGTGAATTCTGGTGTTTGCTTCATTAAAGGAAAATAAACACTTCTGACTACTTTGGGAGCCTCTTCTTGGTTTACAACACAAATTCAAACAGAGAAAGGATACACAGTAGAGAAAAATAGATTAATAATTTCACACATGTGAAATTATTTCTCTTTAATTGTCTTTATTAAAGTATGTAATATCTTTCTTTCCATTATGAGCAGTAGAATGGTTTAGTTCTGAAATTATACATTTTTAAGTATATACTGTTTTGTTATATACTTTCCTTATATGCTGGATTTCTGTTGTCACATTTCTTCTGTGGAAAAGCAAAACCTTCAAATGAAGAAGTAGCAGTCTTGCAATTTCTAAGAAAATCAATAAAATTTTCTGGTTTCTTCGTCTGTGCATTCAGACTTTGTCAAATGTATAATATGCACCTGAAAGTCCTTCTGGTGTTCCATTATTGTTTTACTGCAAGCACAATAAAAAACTATATTATGCTTTTATTCAGCAAATGAAAAAACTTGGACACTTAAATATAGTGCACTGAAAATGTGAATGCAGAGAGGGTTTATCAATATTTCTGGGATTTTTTTTTTTTTTAAGGAGAAACATACAATAGAACCAAAGTCTATTGAAAGGCAAAGTGGGGCTGCTTTCTCCACTAAGAAAAATCATGCCTAGTGCAAGTGCTTGTTCACCCCAATTTTGAAATACTAGAAAATGAAATGCTTACTCTAGAGAATAATAGCAGAATTCTAAAGAAGAAAATACTTCTACCAACCAACAACAAGAATACTGCTTCAATTAACTTCCACCTATTATGTTCATTGTATTAAATACTCAGTTTCAGAGCTGGTGTTTTTTTCTCTCTTTACCCAATTTACTGCCACTTGAGTTGTAACACCATATGGTTATGGAAAGCTAGTTTGAGGTAAGGAAATGAAAAAAATTCTGACCTTGTGCTAAAGCAAATTCAAGTTGTCTTAAGCCAGTATATTAAATTATATGACATTTTGAAATAAAAACAAATAATATTTTTATGCTATTACTCTACAACTCATAAAAAATGAAATTGTTTATTTTATGTATACAATGGGAGATGACAGTACTGCTACATAAAATAATAAAAATACAAAGAGGCAGATTGGATATTTATTCTTGCAGAGTAGGAACAAAGGAGTACTACTCTCAAAGGAAGTGAAAAGCAATTAATGTTAAATTAATAAAATAAAACAGGATTTCTGCTTGTTTCTTATTTTTCACAAAATGTCTAATCAGACTTTGGAAGTAGTTTGATCAAGTAAACCACTATCAATATCGTCTTCTTTTTTTTTTTTTTTTTTTGAGTGTTTATAACAGTACTGAAAATTCTTACATAAGATACAATAAATTTCTGACCCTATTTTTTTTCCTTAAAACATTGAAAAAGTAGTATTTTTGCATTACAATGATAAATTCTTGTGTATTTTTTTCCCTAATGTTAATATTATATATAAACAGACTAGATTAGTTGTCTATTTTTCTTCTCTAGTATATTTTTTCTTATGGTGTTATAAGAAGGTATTATTTTGCTTCACTTTTTAACATTCAGTATCCAGAAAACAACACAGTAGTTTATTGAAACTACTTTAGCATAATCTGGATTCAATGGGAACGTAATGAAACAAAATCAATTTTTTTTATTTCCTTCCACTAAGTAAACTGACCTTTACAAATTCCTATGATTTTAGTAGTGAAAGTTACATTGGGAAAAGCAGAATTAGCATATTCATTAGAGAAACGAAACCAAAAAACAAAACAGGCCTTTTTCAGCATTTTGCTGTAAAAATTCTAATCCAGACTAGATCATCAAGATTTATAATGGTACGTTTGTTTCAATTTGTAGAGTTCATCATTATTCTGAAAAAACCCCACTGTAATTAATCAGAAAATCAAAAGACTGATCAACAATATGTTTCATAGTTCAAGTTTATTGGACATATTTAGTGTGATCTGGCTTTTTCATTTTTCACAAGTGACATTAATACACAAAAAATGTATTACAATCATGGTATGAACTTCATTAAAACATGGTATTAAAACTTCAGTCAAGAAATTATTTTCCACAGTACTTTTTATATAACAAAAATTTCTTAGACATTCAAAGGAATGGGTCTCACAAAAGGCTACTCGTGGATGTCAGCAAATCATAGGTAAGACTAGTTCATAGAAAAATTTGTTTAGAAGGGACTGTATGTTGTGATACAGCCCCTCCCCATAATCCCCATATCACAATGTGAATAAAAGATAACTTTTCTTATAATACAATCATAAAAATCTTCATTCATGAAGAGTCACAGCCTTTTCAGGCAATCTATTCTTGCAGGTTTTGGAGTAGTAATCTTAGCTAGGCTTGCAGACATATATATATATATATAAAATATTATATATATATAAATATGTTAAATCTGAAGTGCTACTCCAGTGGTTTACCTATGAAATCTCATACATAACCAACTCTGAGGGCAGCACTGTGACAGGGAAATACTATTCAGTTGGTTTCTTGGCTTCCGTAGCTGTGAAAAGCCTCAGAGATCTTTGCATGTCAGTTTGAAAAACAAATATGATCATAGATATATTTTCAGTATCTGCTTTCCTAATTTCTATTTTTTGAGTGCAAGTTCTGCTTTTAGTTGTACAATCAAACCAAAATCTCAGTGCTTTGGTAAAATAAAAAGTGATGGTTGTACTTTTTTTTTTTTTTTTTTTTTTTTTTTTTTTTTTTTTTTTTCCTGGCATTACCAATGCATTGCCCATTGTTTAGAAATCGTGATTTATTTCACTGTAATATTGAAACAAAATAGAGTGGAAGACAAATCCTTTGGTAATAACATATTTGAGTATTTTATTGATCAAGTAGTCCACAAAGCTGCAATTCTGATCAGAGGTTGATAGAAACATATACCAGAAAAATGGAAGAAATATTTTCTTACAGTCATTCTCCAAGGCTTGTTTGGCAAAGGGCAAGCAAAGGAGACACAACTCACATATTTTCATCTCATTACCATTGTTCCAGCCACAGTATTTGTCCCCTCATTTCAATAGATGTCCCCTCATTTCAAGAAGCCAGCAGACACATTCTATCATATATTCCTGTGTCTGACAGTGGCTTGAAAACTTGTGAAATGATTACAGGAACATTCATAGTTCTCATACTGCCCATCAGCTTAGAGATCAGGGGGTTTCTGAGCTAATGTTTCAATGAACGATAAATGATAATCTTTAAATGTGCTTTTTTTGTTGTTGTTACATGTAATTCTAATGAAATAATTTTTATACATGTATTTTTATCCTTTATATTTTATGGTGATATTTTTGTCAATCAGGTGTGAATAAAGGGTCTCTTTTTTTTCTTTTAAAATGTTCCCCTTCCTCAGGATATCCTTAGAGAATAAATAGGTACTCCCTATTATTTTTTTTCTAGTTGTCCATGATGTTATATTTATCTTTCATAAATATTTTTTATGAACAATGCTCCCTAATTTGTTTAATTAAAACTTAATTGAAATGTTGATCATGTGTGTAATCTTTCTCTGCACTTTCTTGAGTTTACTTTTGAGATAGAAAGAAGAGTATATACAAGATATTGCTATAAAAAGAGCTAAACTAGTGCAGTATAGCTTAATGTTTTGGTTTTTGTTTTGTTTTTTTTCCCTTTCTCCTAAACTCTTAGTATTTTTTGTTTGCTGCCTTAGCTGCTATAGATCACAAAGCTGGTGATTTCAGACAACAGTTCAGGTCTTAGGCCTCAGAATATTAGTTTTAGATTAGGTATTAGGAAAAAGCTTTTCACTATGAGGTTGGTGAGGCACTGGAACAGGTTGCCCCATCCTTGGAAATTTTCAAGACTGGGCTGGGTGGGACTCTCAGTAAACTGGTCTAGTGAAAAGTGTGCCTGCCCATGGCTGGGAGGTTAGAAGTAGATGATTTTTAAGGTCCCTTCAAATCCTAACATTTCTATGATTCTATTATTCTAAGAGGACTTTTTTTTTTTTCTTTTTTGAAGGCAGATTAAGTGAAACCTTTATTATCTTAAGCAAAACTGCTTGATTTGGCAACAGGGTGAAATGGTCTTTACATTTAGTACAACCGAGGCAGGGTCAGCATCCCACACCTTGCTTGCTATTTAATGCTGAGCTATGCAAATCTGTGTCTAGCATTGTAAGCATTTCTAGTACATGCAGGTTTGAAATAGGATGGTTGAGTGGCAGTTTAAAAGAAAAGTCACATCTCACCTCTGCTTCCCTGTTGTCTTGCACCTGGGATGTATGTTTGATGATATAACAGTTGGATTTAGCTACAGCAAATGAGGAGATTACTGAGATTGTGTGCACACTTAGGACTGGGACCAGGATAATATCAGGAGTGAAAAGTGTCCATTGTATTATGGTTGCAGTGTGTAGTAAGATTCACAGGTACCTGGTTCTTTATTTTCTAGTGATGTGAACACTCTGAGGTCATTATCCAGTAGAACAAGGGAACTGCTAAGCAGATTTCAGATGCCTCAAGGACTGTGGAAGAAACAGCTTCAGCTGTTGAGAAAAAAATGATGAAATTTTACCTTAATGATTCAATTTATATTTTCTTAGTCTTAAACAAACTCAAAGGGTTGGTTTTTATTATTATTATTTGTTTTGTTTTGTTTTTAGCTAAAATAAAGTAGGCAGAGTACAGATATTGGGAAGCTCTGTTTAGAGACCTGAGTTTTCTAGGTCTCAGCCCAGACTTCAATAACTTCATGCTTATTTGGTTTATTGCAATGTATTTGGTCCTATTTTTCATCTGCATTGATTTTTTTTTTTTTTTTTCCAGTTTAAGAAAAAAAAATTATATAAGTCAATGCTGAAAACTGTCATAGGGACAGCTCTACAACAAAGGAAGCAGTAGGGGCTTCCAAACAAAGTATATATGCTACTGGGACATCCAGTCAGAGTTGCCTGCAGATTGAAGGAGGTGATCCTTTACATCTGCTGAGCACTTGTGAGACACTTCTGGAGGGCTGTGTCGAATTCTGAACCCACCAGTTCAAGGGAGGTATGAAATGAGAGTCCGAGAGAGTAGAAGCAATCCAGCAAACCAGAGCTGAAATATTGAAGGGCTGGAGTACCTGACATAGGAGGGTAGAGATGGGACTATTCATCCTGGAGAAAAGAGAGTTCAGGGGAACATTGTGAATGTGTAAAAATAGCTGATGGGAAGAATAAAGAAGAAAGAGAGAAAGAAGCTCTCCTCACAGGTGTCCAGTGGCTACAAACTGAAATATAGAAATTCTGATTAAACATAAGAAAAAAGCATTTTCCATAACTGTGGATAAACACTGGAACAGGTTCTCCCGAAAGGCTGAGAGGTCACCATCTGTGTACATTCTCAAAACCCAACCAGACATGATCCTGGGCAGCCTGCTGTACCTGACCACACTTGAGCAAAAGGCTTGGATCAGATACTCCCCAGAGATGGTCTCCAACCTCAGCCATTCAGTGAGCCTCCTTCCCATTACAGGACATGGCCTCAGAAATGTTATTTCAGTTGTGTTCATCCATGCTGTGTTGAAAATGACTGCTTCAGTTCTTGTGACCATGTCAAAATCCCTTGGCAGTCTCAATGTTTTGCAGAAGTGCTGTCATTGTTGTAGTTGTTTGGGGCTATAACGCATGGGGGGTTTTGAGATTTTTCGTGTTAATATATTACATAGGTGTGACAAACTTGACTGACTCTTTAGAAGGATAGTAAACTAAGCTGGTTTAAAATTATGATGAAGCACACTGAATTTATCCTGTATATGAGAAGTGTTGAGCATTTCTACTCTTCCATACCCCTTCAAGCATGACGTTGCAGATAAATGCGCCAATGAAAATCCTGAAAAATTTTAGGGTGACAGCTTTCCATTTCTGCTTTGGATTTCTATATGGCCTGAAATTGCTAAAGAATGAATCTGTAATAAATACAGTATTTTATTTTACTTAAAAATATCACTTTAATGAAAAGCTGAATTTGCAGGTCTAGATTATTCTCTTTCTTTGATAAAAGAGATTAGAAGCATAAGCATTATTTCAAAGATGAGATTTTTTTTTTTTTTTTTTTTTTTATCAGTAAGTGAAAATACCTATCATAAATTATGAATACTGAGTCGACAGCCTAGGTGGTTCATATTTGTATGAGTTTATTTGTGCAGTGTTTCCTGAGAGTGACATTTATAGCCATCAGCACTTAGATTCCACTTTCAAGCCAAAATGAGTGTCAGTAATTGATGTACCATACTGCCATGTAGTCATTCATACAGCAGAGCTGGCTAAAAAGCAGCATTACACTTCCCGATTTTTTTTTAAGGGTTTTTGTTCTGAATCAGCCCAAAAAATGAACAAATAAGGAAAAAAAATCTAGAATTTTCTGTGAGCTGGAATCTTCTCAAATTTTGCAGCTGCTCAGAGAAATGAGCTCTGAACTGATACTGGCAAAAATGCAAAACCTGTCAAACTGCATGCACTGATTGTAAGATGTACAGTGTTGGGTCCCTTCTCGTAATTGCCTCATGTATTTCTAGCGTTGTACCTTGGCCTTTCTCCTTTTTCATGACTTCACATGCCAGACAGTTAGTTGGTGGTGTGTTAATGTGATAACCAGCTGCTCCTTGCACACGGGTCAAGAGATGGACAAGAAACCAGGGCTTTGCACAACAGCTGGGGCAGTGCTTTTCAGGGAAACATTTATGCTAAAAAGATCCCTGTAGAAGACATTATTTGGTTGCCATGTGTCTTTTAAAAACCTCTCTTATTGTGTAACCCCTTGTGGCTCTCCAGTTTTGCTACATCACCTGTTACTCTAATTGCTTTCTCTGCACACAACTTGATACAGCTTATCCTCACAAGCTAAGGAAAATGAATTTTAGCCAGCTGAAAATACATATTTAGCTGAGGAGGTTTCCATTTTGAGTTACTGTTACTGTTGTACTAAACTTTGAAATGAAGGTGGGGATAGTTTCTGGAGCTGAAGTATTCTCACTGTGATAAGCAACAAATCAATATTTTCCGGTCAAATTTTGTTTCCTTAGAAAACATATGAATATCTGCACTGCTGAATTTTAAATAGATCCAAAGGAAGAAGATGCTAATAGTGTCAGTGATACATGTAGAAAGATTCCAATCCGTCCTGAGGAAGAATCAGTATTGTTCAGAGATTTTGGAACCACAGGGAAAAGACAAGGAGCATCCTTAAGACAGGAAAATCTCACATATATGATATGTACACATCTTGATCCTAAAATTAAAATAATTATATTATTTTATGGGTTTTAGCTGAAGAAGTATTTAGAAAGCCATCTTTAGGAACATTTTTATCAAGAAAATATACTGGCTAGGGGAACTAAAATTTAGGAACTATGAGCCACAAAACTAGAACCATGACCTAAAAACCACTGTGAACTTATTAATGTAAAAGAAATGGAGTAGAAGTCAAGCCTTGCTTCATGGGAAAAGAAGGAGGAGAAAAACACAATGAAACACATCAGACACCCTGAGGCAGCCTGGTGGGGTGATCTGAATGAAAGGGGAGAAAAAAATTGAGCTTGATACAAAGGGCAGAGGAAGCACAGAAGGAACTAAGGGAAAGAAAGAACAACAAAAGGCATGAAAGCACTTTCCTTTATTCTGTCACACATGGTTTATAGTTTTTCCTAAAAGTTAGTACTGGCTGCAGTGCTTAAAAATACACAATAGTTAACTGGAAAATTAAAACATGTAAGAGTCACAAATTTAATTTCCATATTGCTCAAGTTTTCTCTTCTGTTATACACATTTTAATACAGGGTGTGTTTAAAATCCAGTGGGAAATTGAAACCCACTCAAAATGTCCCCACACCCCTTCTGATAGTGGAGGAAACACTGGGAGAGACAGTAAGATGGAATCACAATTTATGGAAAAATCACAATAACCACAGCAATATTAATCAAAGAGAATGTTTTTCTCAAAAAAGAATATTCAGCAAAGGAAAACATATCCCAAAGACAGTTCCAGGTGTGGTTTTCCCAGTCAAAAGCAAAACAGTGACTGGCTTCAGGCTAAGCCATTGTTGTATGTAGAAAAGCAGAGGCAGTAAGCCGGGGAGGCTCATATTTTAACTTCCCACCCCCAATCCCCAGCCCAAACAAAATGGAAATACATGGACATGACAAAACTTGGTGGGACCTGACAGTGCTCTGAAACAGGTCAGAGGTTTCCTTTCCTGGGCCTGACTTTACAGGAGTGGGGCTGGAGCCCTTGGCGGTTCCACGGCAGCTTGGGGTCCACCTGCAGCTCTGCATTGGTCACCACAGCTGCATCTTGGGGTGCACATGCTTTGACTGGGTTCTGCTCCTCTCCCACTCTCTCTTTTCTTCTTCCTCAGAGCAGGGTCTTGGGCTTGCTGGTGCTGTTTTTTAGCACCAAAGCTGAAAAATTGCAGCTCAGAGGAATGGGAAAGGGACTGCCAATGGCAGAGAGGGCCTAGCTCCAACCTCAAACCTGCAACCCCTGGCCCCTGAGCGCTGAAAGACAGTGCCCCTTCTGCTTTCATCCCCATCTCCTTCCTGCTTAAACCATGTTCCTGGTGTGATGTGGTTAGTATGGAATCAAATAGTACTAGAAACTCCACTCCTTTTCTCTATAGCCATCCACCCCTTTTTCTATACCATCAAAGTCATGCCCAGATCTTGTATCTTTCAACTATACACACACACACACACATATATATGTACATATATATATACAAAAACATATAATTATAGACAAGCACAGGTGTTGTTTGAATAGTCACCGGCAATCCACCTAGAGATGTTTGCTGAATTCATTTAGTCCATGACTGGTGTAAGTGGAACAGCCCATACTCATTGTCCATGGTATTTATGGCCTACAATGGCAGTGTTACTTACACATTTCAGGCTGTTCTCAACCAAAAATCAAATTCCCTTGAGTTATGCATCGTGTTTCCCCATCCCTCTGTATTACCCACCAAACTCCAGTACCCCTGTTGCTGTCCTCAAGTCTCCCTGGGTACTTTTTGCTAGAGTCTCAAGGAAGGACCATTCTCCCCTGCTCAGGTGTAGAGCGCCTTCCATCACATCATGTTCTGACCAGCCCAATAGCTACTGCATGGGCAATCTCATGTTTCATTTATTCAAAATCTTGTTGTTTTTTGGGACCCCGCTTGAAATAATTTCTGTTTCATAAGATAGAGAAGGCTCACAATCTGTCTGTTCTCTGCAATGTGCAGTCTCCAAAACCCCATGGTGCCTAGGAAAGCTTGTATTTCCTTTTTGTGGTTGGTTGGAACATAGCTGCTATTTTGTTAACTACATCCACTGGAATCTGATGACACCCATCTTGCCATTTTACTGCTAAAACCGAAATTTTCTGGGCAGGTCCCTTAAACTTACTTTGTTTTATGACAGAAGTGCTTTCAGGAGGATCTGGATTATTTTCTCTCTTTTCTCTAAGCCTTCCTCTGCTGTGTTCCCCCATACAATTTTGTCATCTACATAATGAAAGTGTTCCAGAGCCTCACCCTTTCCCACTGCAGTCTGGATCCACGGCAAATAGTGGGGCTGTATTTGCATCCCTGGGGCAGTCAGTTCCAGGTGTACTGCCTCCCCCTCCAGGTAAAGTCAAACTGTAGCCTTCACTCTGCTGGTAGAATGGAGAAGAATGAATTGTCAATATCCATGGTGACACCACTTTTCTGCCTTGAACTCTGGTTCTTACTGAGGCTCTACCACGTCCAGCACAGCAGCACTCAGTGATTGTGTTACTTCATTCAGGCCACAATCGTTCACTGGCAATCTCCACTCTCCAATGCACTTAAGCACTGACCATATCAGACTGTTAAAGAGTGGATGAGTCTTGCTGGCCACTCCCATGTCCCTATAACCATGACAAACTTCAGCTATTAAATATTTCTTAATACATCTACCTTGAATTTTTCTGTTCTGATATAATATCTTTAAAAATATATGAAATAACTAGTCTCATTTCTGATATGCCAGACTGAAACTCTTGCCCTTCAAAGTGCAATCTTGCATCTTTATTGTCCTTAATGCCTCTCTTATCCATTCACCATAGTCTTGACAGAAAGTTTTGGATAAAACTGACACAATAATTTTTTTTTTTTTCCCCCCCCCCTTATCAGATGTGGCCTATATTTTACAATCTATTGTGAAAATTCAGAAATGTTATTCCAGAAAGATTTATTAGTGTAAACTCTGAAGATTCTTTTTTTGTTGTAAGTCTGGGATATAGCACAGTGCTCTTAAATAGTGCAGAGACAAAATGCATACCCAAAGAAATCAGTAATCTTGTCCTGTTGTCAGCTCTCTGAGTTGAACCTGTTTCTAAAAAGAAATATTTTTTTGCTGCTCTAAAATATTCTATTAACTCCTGAACACTTGCTTCAAAATCCCTATCATTCCCTGCTTTTTTTCCCCCCCTCATATCTAGTAAAAAATATCCATGAAGTTAGACCACCTAAAGAACAACAATAAAGCATCTGAGAGGCATCCATAATTTCCAAGACAGTTGTATGCAATTTAAAATTGTCAAATTTGCAGCTCAAATCAGCCCAACAGATACTGGATGCCCAGAATAGTCAAACATGAACAAGATACACTTTCAAAAATTATTTCTGTATCATAGAAAGCTGTCAATCTGTTTGTATAATCAGAAATATGATTTTGGTATTGCCTTATGGTGCTTTATTCTGAAATACAGAGTTAAGTCCACTTGTTAAAGATTCATAGCATTATAAATATAAGACCTTGGTTGAAATTGCAATCATTAGCTTTATTCTCATGACTATTGTACCATGTAGTTTTGATCGTTGTTTGCCGTTTTGATCCTGGACAGAACATCAGTCTTTTGGTTGAAGGTACCCTCAAAACTGATGGAATCCACTCACTTGCAGTTCCTTTAGACTTCACTAGTGATCATAAGAACATTGGCAATCTGTTATCACTATATTTTTTGTATAGCTGCTTTTAATCAGTACTTGAATGTGTCTTTGGTAAATGGGATTAGCTACTTAAAACAGTTTAAAATAATCCATATGAAAAAAACACAAACAAACAAACAAACAAACAAACAAAACTAAAGGAAAGAGAATAAGCAAACCCCAGCAACAAGAAGCCCTTTGTACAAGAATGGTGGGATTTATTCTCAATAATTCTTATGTGTACATTCTACAACCTTTGGCTCTGTTTGATTCTTCCCATTGCTCCTGTTTTGGGAAGAAATTACTAAAAGTAGCTAGGTTTTTAAAGCTTATTATATCTCCAAAAAAATATCAACAACATCCTGTTTCTTTTTACATAAGAAGAATCAAACATCTGGAGACTATTTCTTTGCTCAGACTCCAAGATATGTTCTTGCCAGCACTTATCCCAAAGGTCTTTTCTCAGGATATTATTCAAATCCACGTGTGCTCATAACCAGCATGTCTATCGAAGTGTGTCCTTTGTTCTTATATCATTATTTTTACAAACAGGAACAGTTTCAGCAGATAGCATTCAGCATTTCAAAGCTAACCACCATGTCCATTCCTTTCCCCTCTGGTTTTAGCCTCAGTGATAGGAAGTCAGTACTCTCACCAGTTTCAATATATATAAAACCCAGCTTCCAGCATCAAAGGAAGAAAATACATTCATATATGCAGGTTGCTTTCTATGAGGAAAATATTAACAAGAATATATGATAAATGGTCATATATTTAGCAGAACAAGAGGGATAATGTCAAAATAAATAACTGCAGTCTTTTAGTTTAGTTTAAGAGATACAGTCAAGGTAATTGCAGTCAGTTGAGAGACAAATTACAACCATTTCCTGAAAACACAAATTTTCTTGTACAGATAAGAAACTATAAGAAGAGGAAATGCAGAGTTTTCTTCCTGAAAACAGTCTTCAGGAACAGTTGTAACATAAACTCCTTATCAATTTTACATAGAAACAAATTATTAGGGTGGAGCATGGCTAGAAACTCATAAAAAAGAACAGAGATATTTTATGAAGTTCAGTTGGTAAACAGTTGTTTATAATCTGTCCCTACAGGAACAATCTAAGCCTATTTCTCAGTTCACTCTAGAGAGATATTTTTCTGAATGGTGTTGAACAACCTTTCCTATATCAGGTTCCACACTGTTGTAGTAACATATAGGGTAGCAAGAAGAGACGTGAATAGAATGATCCTCTCAATAGCATACAAATTCAGAAATATCTGCTCCTTTAATCTGGTATTTTAGATGATGCAACTTTCAAGTGGAATCTTCAATTCTAGCGCCTAGGTCTAACATTATATATTAAATAAATTTTGAATATAGTATGTCCACCAGCATCTAACAGATGTCTTTGTAATGGCTTTTTTTTCTTCAGACTTCTTACTTACTGACATACTTAAAATCACAATATGAAAACTAATAAAATTTTAAGGTAATAATTATAATAAAATAAAAATAAAAAATGAACTACCCTACAGCCACAGCAACAATAATAACCCCAAACTAACCACTCTACCATCAAAAATTATTGATAGTTAAGGTCTCTATCTTATCTTCTTATTTTGTTCAACAATGCATGCATGGTAATGCAGTCTGGAGGATCTTAACAGTAGTGATGCACTCAAGAAGACCATCATAATCCTAATGTGGTCTGCAGAAATTGAACTCGATTCAAAGTTGCACTGTAAGAAATTGTTGTTCTTCTGGTCTTAACATACCTAGTGAAGACTATCTGTCAAGGAGCAAGGAATAGCCTGAATCAAGCTCTTAATCGAGATCTAAAACACTGGAAAACAGAAGTAACTGAAGCTTAAATTTCAAACAATTGTAATTAGGAAATAAAAAATATTCTTTTCTTGGTAAATTGAAAACCAATTGCTCTTGATATGATGTCTTTGAATTTTCTTTCTGTATAGGTACAAATATGTAGAGTGAACAACACCATATACACCAGAACTGTTTATTAATTGTAGCTTACGATCAAAGGAGAAGTTGGATAAAGCACTGCCTTTGAGAGGGAGCTAAACAAAAAAAGGCATTTTCTTACATAATTTTCTTTTGAGACTCTCCACTACTACCGCGGCATCTCTGTAAGCCTTAGAAGATTGTGTGGTCTTTCTGTTTTATTCTCTCCAGAAAAGTGTCTGAAAGTAGTTTCAGTCATTGTTCTTGCAACAGGTGAGCTGTTTCTTTCACCAGTAATGGGAGTAACCTAAAAATGTCATTGTTATACCATGAGTTTGAACTGTAAAGGTCCTTCCTGCAGGAAAAAAAAAAAAAAAATGCTTTTGACTAGGAAGGAGAACAAAGAAGGATTAAAATGTTCCTAGAGGCAAACTCAGTGGTTCAGAAGTCAAAGAAAAGACTGTGACTGGAGATGGATACAATTTGGAATGCATCTGTCTGTGCATATAGGTATGTGAGGATTCACAGATGTTTAAATATACTCATTTTCTTTGCATGTCCAGTAATAACAAATGACCTTGTATCAGTGAATGAGAATTTAATAAATTCTACCCTCAATGACCTATTCTTTGTCCTGCACATGTGCCACATGTACAATTCTATTGTTTCATAGTATCCAGCACTAGAGGAAAATGCATTTGTTATTATTACTTATTATGCTCAGTCTTTTCTGTTCAAATCATAGATATTATTCACAGTATTAATTTGATCATTGCAGGTTTCACTTTTTTTTAACCCACACTCTTAATCTGATGGTGGTACCTGCTTTTACAATAAAAATGTGGACAGGAGATACAGAACACAGAAGAGAGGCAGGCAAAGGAAAATAATAGAGGAAAATTAAGAAACCATGCCAAGATTCTTCAAATTATAACACACAGAGTTAAGAAATGCCTTGAGACGTTCTCAACAAATAGCAATCATATTTCATTTTATTTCATGTCAGCGAGGGAGACAAGCCTGAAAGTGGAACACATACATTTTGTCAGAAAAAACACATCTGATATCTTGCTTAAGAACATAAACAAATTTTTCACTGTTTAGCAGTTGCTGCGAGACATATAGTAGACACAGTCTCTGTGGTTTAAAGATTATTTTTTTTCAAATTAATAGTCTTTAAACAGAATTTTTCATTCCTCTCAACTTCTTTCCTTTACAAATAATTCCATTTGGATTTCTACAAACCTAGAAGAGGTTATACCATTTTGTATTTTTGCAGTAGGTGTTAAAGATTTAGCAACAATCTCTTTTGTTATTATCACACTGCATAAAGACCTGAAAAAAAATTAATGTGCATCTGCCTGTTATTTCTGTAGAGTCAATGGCAAACTGAACATCAAGAAAAATATCACCTGAACTGAAAGAAAATCATGTGAGCTGTGATGGGCCATGATCAGGAGGAATTAAGGCAGTCTGTGACTGACCCTCATCACAGAAAATGTTAAGATACAAAGTCTTCCTTGTGATTCATATGATAATACAAAAAATATGTCCAATTTAACACACACATTTTCTATTTTCTAAAATAAAAAATCCCACAGAAATCCTCCAAAGTCAAGAAAATAAAATACAATTGCAATGAGCTATGAAAGGGCTTTTGCAGATGAAAGACAATGTTGCTAAAAATTGTTGCTGTATGTTATTTGGTTTCATATTGTATTTCATTTTTACATTGGGTTTTATAATGGTTTGTTCTGTACTCCCCTGTTCTCCTGGAAAATGTTGTATCCCAAAGTTTGTCCCTGCCCTTCCCCCAGCCCATTTCCCACATTCTTCACAGTCTCCTTCCTTGAATGTAATCCAACCCTGTTCCACTCCCACCTTATCCCTGATTGGGTAGTGGCTTGTCCCCTCCCAGAGCTCCTTCCCTGGATATAAGGCGAAGCCACGTGTGGTCAGGTCTCTTGGGTTGGGCAGTGGGATGAGGCTCATGACCCAGGTTAGGTCTGGGGCAGGAACACAGAAGAAAGACTGAATAAAGCCCTGGTTTCACCTCCGGATCAAGTGCAGACCTCCTTCCTTTGCTGTCAATGGGGTCTCGCTCTCTGCTAAGGGAAAGGTTCTCGGCCGCTTCCTGGGTTTTAGGACCCTGAGGAAACTCCCTCTAACTGTGGCTTGTCTCAGGCTAGCTGGAGCGAGAACAGAGCCGGGAGCTCCGTGAGAGAGACAAGCCACAAAAAATTATGTTCAGAAATCCAGACTTTAGTTTATCATTTCCCATCCAAACACAGGATTTGGACAGATGTGTTGAGGCAGCATTAAGTTTGACATTTGAAGAAGATAAGTATCTTGTCTCTAGTAGTAAGAGAGAAGCAGTTAACATAAGAAAATTCAGTTACTGTGGAATGAATGAGAAGTCCTGAAATGGTCCTTATAACAATTAAATTATTATTTACTAGATGAACCTTTGAAATCATAAATGATCATGTATCTTAGCTATGGTCATTTCCTATAAAACAGAAAGAAAACTAAGACCAAAAGAGAAATCCTGATTTTTTATGTCGCAAATAACACCTTATGTGAGAAAAAGGTTAATGATATTCATGGAGAGGTTGAATAAGCTGTTATCAGCAGTTGGTCATGGATAAAACCTGTATAGCATGAAATGTTTATCTTAAGCCAGAGGAAGACATGACTATAATATATGAATATGAGAATTTTTATTTCCTTTGAAATAATCTGTTTAGACATTTGTGGAAAGTTTGCAAGAGTATTTATTTTAAGATATCTTGTAGTCAGTATGTCTAAAGCTTAATATGTAGAGCTGTTCATAGATTTTTCTACGTAAATGCTCTTTTACTTGAATGTGTAGGTTTTCTTCTTATTTTTGAGGCAAATAACAAAACCTGAAACAGTGATATAAAATATGAGAATTTTGGACAGTGTTCACAAACAAGAACTGAACATCTCTCCCCTAATTCTATTAAATATTTAATCTGATATTTGATTCAGTTTATTTGATTTTCAGTGTTTGTGGTGTTTTTTTTTTTTTTTTTTTTTTTTTTAGCACTGGATAAATGGAAAGGTCCTGTGGAATTTTTGATAGACCTGATTTCTTTAGTCTTCTCTTTGAGTGTATCTTTCTGAACATAATTTCTTAGATTATGATTTTAAATCTCAAAGGCAAGCATAGGGAACGTCTGAATAAATAAAATTGAACTAAGAATTTTCTGGTTTTCATATGAAGACATCTGAAAGTCTGAAGCCTTTACAGGAGCTACATTTAATTCAGGCACTAAGTGCTTATTTGAATGTTTAAAAATAGGTTATAAATAAGTTTAAGTGGATTAGTGGTGTACATTTTTCTTAGAAAATATCTTTTTTAAAGTGTTTTATTGACTTCAGTAAGTGTGAAATGATTGAAGCTATAATGAACAGTTTATGCTTGACTGTACAAGGACCCTAGGTATTTATAAATGACAGGTCTACAGAATACCTATGAATGAAAATGACCCCAGGTAACTGAACATTGCTTTTGCAGCAGGTATATACACAACCAAATAATGAAATGAAACTCACAGAGGACGCTCAAGATATTTGACATGAAGTAATTTATGATTACTGCTGGAGTAAAGAAAGTGACATTCAGATTTCCTACATATCTGTTACATGCTACAACAAAACTTGTATCTAAAGCAAGGCAATAGAATGCTATCTTCAATGTATAATATGTAATATGTACATGGTGTTTAAAATAAGGCATGTACACTAATGAGAGTCTGTCTACTAGGTTCAGAAGTTTATCTGACACAGAGTACAGTACCATATAATACAAACCTTTTTTTCTGCTATAAATATTCAGACACTGATAGTCATGACAGTCATGACTCATTCATGTGACCTGACATCAGATGGATTGTTTTTCAGAAGCTGTATTACGTATGTGTGCTCAACCTGTCAGCCTGATAGGTAGAATCACTACTATGAGAATGATTACATTTTCTTTTTAATAACTCAGTATTGTAACATTGTCCAAAGGCAGAAAAAAGACTCTCCCCCAAAAATAGCTCTGAACAGAATATAGAAACTATAAAGCCTTCCCTTTAGGCTTCACCTATCTAGATTTCTCTACTCTTTTCCCATTACGAGAATTCTTTCATACTTTCTCTTTTTTAGACTGAACATGGAGCTGATTGTCACTCTCACAGAACTCCTTGCTGTTATTGTGCAGCAATGGAGATCGCAGTTAGTGATCTCAGCTAAATAAGGACTAATGCCCAGATTCAGGCTAGACAACTCAGGTATACTGGCAGAAGACCTACAAGTTGAAAGTCTTTGAGCCCACAGAGAACTGCAGGGAATTCCCTGAGAATCACATAGTTGTATACAGCTGGATCAAGGATACAGCCATAATGAGACAATTCACCCACTGAGTGTTCTACACTTACACACTTCCTTTTTCCTTTTTCTTTTTCTTTTTCTTTTTCTTTTTCTTTTTCTTTTTCTTTTTCTTTTTCTTTTTCTTTTTCTTTTTCTTTTTCTTTTTCTTTTTCTTTTTCTTTTTCTTTTTCTTTTTCTTTTTCTTTTTCTTTTTCTTTTTTTCTCTTTCTCCCTTTTTCTCCTTTTTCTCTTTTTCTCCTTTTTTTTTTCTTTTTTTTGCCTCTCCCCCCCCCCCCCCGCCCGCCCCTTGCCCCAGAAGAAAGATTTTTCTTTTTCTGTTTTCACTTAGATTCTCTAATCACAATTTCTTCAATATGCCAAGTGTGGGGGCTGCCAAAATCTTAGGTTTTTTTCTAAATGTGATATAAGTGCATGATGCAGACTGTGCCATGCATAGAAACATATGGCCTTTCTAATATAAAAGCTGTTGCTGCTCCTTTCAGCATCTCACAGGGACCTCTGCTTGCTTACTACTCCAGAGCCCAGCTGTTCATAGGCTGGTCAATGGCAAACGATTCCGGGATCCTTCTAATCTCTTTCAGGGATCCCAAAGTATTCAGTCACCAAATCACTTCCGTGATGGCATCATCACTCATACTTCTTTGTTTAGGCAGTATGACAAGTAGAAAATGAAGCAAAACCAGGTGAAAACCAATCTAATCCCCTTCCTGATGACTGGGCAGCCACCCATTACAGGGCAGACACAGAGGAGTTCAAGTCATCTTGTGCTCTCCATATATTAGGCAGGGTTATTTTTATTGTGCTTATTTATTATTAACCTTCCACCTGGAATTTATAGGACATTTATGCCCTCTAAGTGGTTGTGCTTGCTAATCAGCTATTACAGCTGCCAGCAGGAGCAGGCAGCTTCTGCCAGGGTAGGTGATGGGGTAGCAGGAAGTGGCAGCAGTGCAGGGGACACATGGAATGGGCACAGGAAAGGAGGTCTGCAGTGATCATTTAGTTCAGCCAAGAGTCCAGAACATCAGGTAGATCCATAGTAATGAGGCAAGTCCAACATCAAGCTAAAAAAGTCACCTGCAAGCTGGGCTCTGGGTCAGAGTCAAGAAGGCACAGGACTGGGATACCAAAAGAATATCAAGGGTGTGAGTCCAAGGTTAAAAGCCTCTCCTAGGTGCAGTGGGTTAAGTCACTGCTGGGATTTCTCACAGCCAGACAGAAGCATCATCAAAGTTTTCCCTGAGTCCAAGCAGCTGAACCCTAGGGGGTGTAGGGAAGGCACTCAGGACCTTGGAAGCCTCTAATGATTTCAAGAAGTGGGTATAAGACAGCATTAAAGCAGATCAGATATAAGTAGGTCAATGCTTGGCTCTTTTTCCTAGTTGTGCATGTGCCTTGTGTTTGGCAGGCCACTGAGCTGCAGCCTCCCCCCTTTCCTTTTTACTCCACTAACAGCTAAACCTAAGTTTGTTTGCAGGCTTACAGTAGTGTTCTTCATACATACTGCTGTCATTGCTGATAAGTCACTAAAGACTCACATCCACCTGTAAACATGTTTTCTTTTTTCCATAACAAAGTGTAAGTCAGTGTTTCTTCAGAAAACAGGAACAGACAGTAAGTGAAAGGAATGGGTATATACATGCATGTGCACACGTTTGTGGCTATGTGGACATATGCATATCTGTTTCCTATTACTTTAAACTCCCCAGTAAATTCTTATATCTGAGGAACTGAACTTTTATAAGAGTGTAAGCTGCATTGGTACCACTAAGTTTTTGTGCTGACATTACAATCTCTATCATATACACAACTTTTACAAATTATAATTAATGGTAGTACTTATTCTTCATTTTGAAGTTATCCAGGTGTATGTTTAAGTCTTTCTGAAGCGCTCGCTCTCTCACATTTTCTTAAATTTTATTCTTGGAAGGAAACAAAAACTGTCTTATACTGGATTTCTCTAAAGAGTTGTCTTGGATTATGTAACCTAAAAATGTGCATTCTATTTCATCTGTTGAAAGCTGTATTTTGGGAGATGTTTTACCCTTCTAACTCCAGGAGGGAGGGGGGTGGATGCCTTCTGATAATGGCCCAGCCATTAAATCCAGGTGGAGCAGTGTTTCTTACCTCTTTCACCACCCCTCCATCCTCCAGGGGGACATCTTCTGATAATGGGCCATTAGGGCCCACCAATGACATGACACATTCCATCATCCCATTGTGAGATGCTCCACCCAGTGGGGGAGGAGCCAGCTGTTCCTAGCTAGGTAAAAACTGGGACTGAAGGACACAAGGTATCCATTTTTTTCCACTGGATTTCTAGAGGAAGACCAGACTCATCTCATCACCACTGGACTTTCTACAGGACCATCTCTACTCCACAGAACACATCTGTTACTCCAGGAGGATTTATTTGGATTGCTTCCAACACCATGACCAACAGGGTGTCAGTTCGTATCCCTTGCTCTGTCAGGGTTTTCCAGGATTTTTGTTTGCTATCTTGCTTGGGGTTTTTTGTACTACTACATTTGTATTTTCCTTTTTTAAAAAATATTCCTAGTAAAGAACTTTTACTCCTATTTCCCATATCTTTGCCTGGTAGCCCCTAATTGCAAAATTATAATAATTTAGAGGGAAGGGGGTTTACATTCTCCATTCCAAGGGAGGCTCTAGTTTTCCCTGGCAGACAGCTGTCTTTCAAAACCAAGACAAGAGCTCTCCGTAGTCTGTGGGGTCTTCACCTCCATGGGGTCACCTGTTGCCTATTGCAATGCAGGGAGGCAGCAAGGGCAATGCCTGACGATATGAGCTCATGGTAAAAGAGGTGTGTGAAACTGGGGACTGATGATTTGCCTGTTCCCGGTTCAACTTCTGATTACATTCCCATATTTAATTTCTTATCAAGGCTGAACACAAACCCTATGATGGAAGAAGAAAGAAGACTGAGTGTAGATAGGATATATTTCTACATCCATGGATTTGAGTAAAGCATCATGAAATAACAGTTCAGTTATCTGAAGAAACTGAAGTATATTTTGTTTTCACTTTCCCTTAGCTACCAGATTTAAGAGTTGTAGTACTTTCCTTTGTTTATACCTTGGTTGCTTCTTCATTCAGATTGTATTATTAAATTTAAATGAAAAAAATTACTATCAAAGACACTTAATGCTTATTTATAACTCAAGTAAAGGTCATAAACTCCGGACTTTTCTTTGGTTTGGGTTTTTTTTTTTTTTTTTTTTTTTTTTTCTTTTTAACCTGGTTGTGAAGGGTATTGAGCCAGACAGTGTTAATATAAACACACTCCCCTGGAGAGAAGACAGACAGTAATATAAACATGCTCCCTGGAAAGAGAACAATTAATCCAGACATATAAACACAACCCTCTAAGGGAGAAACCCTGGCAGAGAGCTCTCTCTGTTGTGGTGAGGAAATGCGTTCCCACCATGAGGCTTTATGGTCAATATGTTAATCAATTATACTCCATTGGTACTTTCCCTACTTCCTCTTTTTTACCCCAGCCAATTGGTCTGTTTACCTAATTGGTTCATTTCTCAATCATCCACCCAACTGGCTCAGATGATTTACCCTGCCCATGCCTTCCCTATATAACCCTCTGTTTTCCCTGGCCCTTTGGCACTTTGTCACTGGACTCCTGTGAAGAAGAAGCTGTATAAAGCCTCCTGCAAAACTCCATATGAAGGCTCTGTCTTTTCCTTCAGCGTTACCCCAAAGAGCTGATTTCACTGAAGACCTTGAAATCACTCAGCAGGCAGCAGACATGTCTGTGCCTCTGGGACCTCCTTCTAAGGACACTTCTCCAGGAACATCGTGGCAGTCTGACCACAGCCTGCCGCGACACCCTGTTATGTTTGGATATTTAAAAGAATGAGTGGAATCTTTGTATAAATATTGAGATAAAATGGATGGGGGGATTCACAGATAAATATTGTTTCATAATTAGATTTGAAGTTTACCCCATAGCCAAATAAATGAGGAATATTATCATAGAGGAAAACCTGAGCAAAAGAAGTTATTCCACAAGAAGATAGAATCAAATTATCAATGGAAATTTGAAGCATCTCTTTAGATAAAGATGGGATTGGAGAACAGAGGAGAAATTTCAGGTGCATAAATTAGAGAAGATACTAAGACCTAGAACTATACTAAAGTTTGTGGACAGATGGAAGCTGACATGAGACAGAAAAAACAAGAATGATTTTTGAGGGTAGCTCATTCAAGATGATATTCTAAAAAAATGTTTGGGACAAGCTGAAAAAACAAAGGGTGATTCTGAAGACTAAATCTCTTTTTACATCTGTGTGCAGTAAAGACAGAAACTGGAGCTCAGGAAAAATTATATCTCCATCAGTGTTGTGGTTCTTCCTGAGGACTTAGCAATGGTTGTTATTTACAGTGTTTGCTTTGCCAAGAGTTCTCCAAATATGTAACTATCTTAAAATGGTCAATTTGAAAAACATGTGATGCTGTTTTATAGGACCCAAAGCAGTGAGAGAAGGTGAACTAAATTATTACGAATCAGAAATTCTGCTGGTTTTGCACTTAACATCCCATCTACTCTTAGCAAAACATTCAATTTTAAAAATACTGTTTCTCTACCATTATGCTAATTATCTTTTTTTCTTGAAAAGGAAAACATACTTGGGATAATTGTGGTGGTGCAAGAGTTGTTTTATTAAGTTATTTTTGTAACGTTTATAAGCAGTTTGGTAATGGTTCATTCCACTGTGCCCTCCCCCCCCCCCCCCCATTTTCTGTAATGTTTTCCCCCCCATGAGTTAGTTATATAACCGGATGTTTTATGTCAATCATTCCTCTCCTCCATCTGTCCCTGTCAATCCCCCTCTCTCTCCTCTTGGTCGCCCTGTCTGTCACTTCGAGACCCTTCCCTGGATTCTGGAAAGATCCAGGGGAGGTGTTGAGTGATAGGCTGGTGCCTGGGGAATCCCCTCCTCCCCTCTTGTGATTCGTTCTTTGTTCAGAAGTTGACACCCCCTGTTACACCCCCGTGTTCCCTTATTGTCTGACCCATTGTCACCACCCCTGGATCCTCCCCCGTTTATATGTTGCTGTTCGGCTTTGATCTGGGCTCTCTCTGGGCAGCAGTGGTCTGAGGCGGAGCTCCTTGCCGGACTCCCCTTAAATAAATCACCTTTAACCCTTCTCAAAGAGAGTTGACCCTTTTTCCGTCGCCGCAGTCGTAACACCATCAGGTCCACCCACCAGTGTGGGGAACCAAAACCCCACCGGGAGGAGGTTACTCGCCCAGCCTGTAACCCCGACCGATCCACGCTGCTGCAGTGCAAAACTGAGCTAGCTTGTGCGCCTGCCAGACGTGAGGGGACACTGCAACAGATAACATACTTGGCTTAATTTTTATTCCTTGTGTAATCTTGTTAGATAAAATTCTTAAGAATAAATAAATCTATAAACACATATGAACCTGACCTTTTTAAAGAGCAAGATCTACTACATAGAGGAGCCCCTGGGCTAAATTAAGGGCAGCTGCTGACCATGGAGATCCTGAAATATTACAAACCCTATTAAAAAGGAACTGCAAACTAATTGACATGCTCTCTAATTGAAGTGCAGTTATGTATCAGTGAATAAATGTAGCTTAAAAAATAATCAAGCAAACAATAAATGAGGAAAAAAAAATACATTTGCATTTCCTGGAAGAGTAAATCTCTGATGATAATGGCTTGTGTTACAGAAGGTCCAAGGTGTCAGGATGAGGAGAACCTGTTGCCTGCTAAACATGCCCAGGGATAGCTTATTTTTCCAAGATGTCTGTCAGAGTTTGAATCTCTGAAGACTGAAATTTTAAATTATATATTTACTCTGTGTGGTCCTTTCTTTACTACTGCTGACATAGGATAATGTGGTACATTAGCAATTCCCATGGCAGCAGCAGGAAATTTTGGACGCAGGGATGAAATCCACTGCACTATACTGTCAGGTTCCAAACCTGAAAAGCCTCTCAGTCGTTTTGCTTTTTAAGAAGGAATGGTTAGGTCTAAAAAGCTGGATGAAAGGGAGTCACTGTTATCTTTTATGTTCCTGGGTGTTGTATTTCTCCACGAGACTAGACGACCACCGATGGCAAAAAGAAAGAGCCTGCTCTTTGTCCTGAGGGACAATATTGCTTTATTCTCCAGTCCTGCCCTGCCTTGGCAGGAGATCTTCCCCGATCCCTTTCTGGTGCCAGAGTGATCAGCCCCGCCCATGCTTGGGCCTTTTCTCCAGGGGGCAGGGCCCAGAGACAGGGACAAGACACCACCCAATCAGGGATAAGTGGGAGTGAAGGAGTTAGGTTACAGCTGAATAAGGACAAACCATTTGATACAGATTTCAAATCCAATAAAACACAATACAAACCCAATTAATGCATTGCAACATTTCCCCTTATTAAATTTAGAAGGAGGAAGGCTTGGTTCATGGGAGATGTTCAGAGTTCAGACCCTGAGTATTTTTAAAGTTGCAGAAGAAAAATGACCTTTAGTGCAAACAAACTGTTTAGAAAAACACTGTTAAGGAATAACGATAACTAGAAGGAGAAGGTTTGGCGCTTTCTCCTCCTCCAGGCAGCACTGGCAACTTGTGGGCCCTCTGCAGGGGGTTTTGCAGTTTTGGGGATGAAAGATTTCACCCACTCAGCTGGCACCCACTTGAGATCTGGGGGAGTGGACACGCAGGCATACCCACGACCCCAGGTCATCAGATCATGAGGACCCTCTGTTTCCTTGGTTGCTGGATCCTTTACCATTACTGGAGGCTTTGCTTTCAGCTGCACCTGGGTACGCTAAAAATTGTGTGTGTAATATAGTATTACAAACACCTCCCAAGTGAAAAAAAACCAAAACAAAAAATAAAAACAAAATTGTTTGTTTGTGTTTGATCTCACAAACAGAAACTGTAGCCATCATCTAGACCACGGGAAAAAATAGTTTGAATGAAGTTTAGCAGATACAAGAATAGTTTGTCAGGACACAATCAATTGTTTAGAGAAGTTGCTCATTTTCCCAAGAGCTAAAGTAGGTTGAGACAAACCCCCCCTTTCTGCATCTTCTATGAAGAAATTTCATGCACAGATACAGTATTTACTTACAAGGGAAATAAGCAGAACTTGTAGCTAGCAGCTATAAGGATACTCAAGTGAAAGCAATCCTTCTTTCCTGTAGCAGCGCTAAAAATTCCCTTTGACATTGATTGGACACGGCACCTTGCCCAGTAAACAATGCTACAATTACTTATCTTTTCTTGAAAAAACAAACCCAATTCCCTATGGTATTTTTAAGGTAACCTTAGGTCCAGCCTGGTTACACAGTAATAACTATTTTGTGGGGTAGACTTCACTTATCAGTATTTGAGGGCTGCAGCAGAGGAAACAACCTGATCATGACAATGTAGACAATTTGGAAAGAATGGGTTTAAGAAAGGGAGATATTGATTCTTTTCCTGGCTTTGAGAAGCTTTTGAAAGAATGAAACAAAATAATTTCGTAACCAGTATCTTCTATAAGATTTTGACAGTTTTTGGACAGCACATTAAAGATTAACCTGTCCTGCTGTATGGAGCTTTGAAACAAAAGCATATAATTCCTGCTGCTTTACTTCCATTGCCTAATAAACTTGGCCATTTCATTGCTTACTAAAAGCATCATCTGGTGGTGTGGGGAAAATTGTTTCACACATATCTAAGTTTTAGTCTATGTTAAGAGCTTAAATGATGTATCAGCTTCATCTGAGCATAATTTTCTTTGAAGCCAAATCTTAAATCCCTGCTGATAGAATCTGAGAGAGAAGTTTAGTCCTTGAAAATATGCGTGGTGAGAAAGGCACAAAGGTGAAAAAAGACATGGCAGAAAATCACAGCATCAAACACAGAGGATCTGTCACAAAAGTTGAGGGCGAGTAGTTGAGAGAAGCAGTCAAGCATTGAGAATAATCAGTGAACAGCTGGAAAGGCCAAGAGAGACCCTGGAAGTCAGGAAGCATTAGAGAGAGTCTGAGTGTGTCAAAGCCCAGGATACTGCTTCTTGGGATTCACAGAAAAAATGGTGTGGGTCAAGATTTTCTCAAGTGATTTATAGCTTTAGGGGAGTTTTACTCTCCAAAAATCTCAGAAATCCAGAATTTCCACTGGTGCATCTTCTGACTTTTTTTTGAATTTGGACTAAGGGGTTGTGCCCATCTATCCTACAGGAACTATTTCAGAAATACTTCTGGGTCTGCAGGCAAATGATAAGTTTTCTGGGTGAGTATAGAAACACTGTCACTGCAATGTGAGGGAGTAACACCTGGAGAGTGTTCATGTTGGACACCTGTGCATGCTTGGTGAATAACCTACAGTGAGAATGACTCCCCAGCTCCCACAAAACACACCCACAGCAATAAATTGCACAGCACTGAGGTGGACTTATTCTTCGTGCTGTATCCCAGCACTGGTGAAGTTACGTACACTGCATGACTTTATCTCCATTATAGGCAGAAAGGGCTTTTTAGTTTTCCAGGCTTCAGACCCAGTAGGAGCAGGCCCATGGACTTCCCTTGCCACAGCAGAATGTACTTTCACCAATTAAGCACTAGTAAAGTACCACTATAACACCCACCCTTTCTGTGGTTCTTAATTTAGAAAAATGTTTTACTCTCACTCATCAGAAATTAAATTTTTGTTGGAGATCAGCACTGCTGTGCTACAGAAGTCCTCCTAGGAAACAAGATCTGGTAAGAGATGGCACTACTACTCATACCATGACTTTTTACCTCCAAGGTAAAAAGGTTTTGAGGTTCATCATTCATAATGAATGAGATAAGTGGGATGCATACACTTTTCTCTCTGGAAAGTGAAACCAGGACATACTGATATAATCAACTCAACTTTAGTGACTAGTGAGGAAACTATTTATAAATGCTCTTCTAAGGGTCTGCTTCATAAATTTTTGGGGAAAAAACATATTTGCTATAAATTAATCTTATGTTTCTACAGCTTATTCTGCAACAAACTGTTTCTAGCATCAGTTCTGAAATTCTGAATATTGCTAACAAATATTTATTCTGGTAGAAATATTTTTTTCAATCAGACAGTCATTTATTGTTTTTAATCTATTAAATGCAGGCTGTGGAAATTTTATATCAGCTCATATATTTGCACATTTTTTTCCTTCTGTTTCATCCTCCAGTTTATAGAACTGTATACTCTGTGAACTGAAACTCCTTATGCCTTTCTGCAACAATTATCATGACTGAAATGCCTGACCTTGGCCTTTAAAAAACTTAATAACTAAAGAATATTTGCAAAAAGCAAAGAGGGAAATAAACCCAGTCTTGCAACATGCTTTATAATATGTTAATTGGTGGCAACTGAAGATTAGTCTGCCCCACTTATTTTCTGAACAAGTTCCTTCTTGTGCTGTAAAATTGTTCTCCCCTTGTCTATTAGAGAAAATAGAATTGCCCTCTCTGGCCCCAGTCTTGCAGACAGCTATATCTTCCACTAACAGTTCCATTAACTCCATTTAAACTACCTGGGTGAACTGACTTAGTTGGGTGTGCAAGTGACTGGGAAATTGAAACCTTTGTCCTTAGGCAGTTTCTGGATGATTTTTTCTGTCTAGATTTTTCTTCTCTCCAAACCATCAGTTATTATTGGATCATGCAGCTATTTAACAAAATGGTTTGCATTGCTTATTCTCCAGTCTTTCTAATTTGATGTTGCCAATGCTAATAATTTCTCATATTGTTAAACTTACTTTTGCTGATAGCTGCAGCCATTCTGAAAATGCAAATTATTTAAAAAGCTTTGTATAAAAAGAAATAGGAAATAATTTCTTGACCTCCTGGACAGAGAAAAAATTAGAAAAACATGAAGATAACTCCAGAGTACAACTAAAAATATTTGAAAGTTGTTATTGTCATTAAGTTACATGGTTTTAGACATTATTGTTATAATCAAAAATTTATCTCATGGTTGCTTGAAATTTGAAGACCGATGAGGGGCCTCTACAGGATTGAGGAGTGGACTCATGTAAACCTCATGAAATTTTGACATGGCCAAATGCAAGGTTCTGCCTCTGGACTGGGGCAATCCCCAGTATCAATACAAGCTGAGTGCTGAATGGATTGAGAGCATCCCTGCAAAGGACTTGGGATACTGGTGAATGAAAACCTGGTCAATATGTGATGCGGCCAAGACAGCCAGCTATATCCTGGGCTGCATTAAAGGAAGTGAGACCAGCAGATTCAGGGAGTTGACTCTTCCTCTGAATTCAGCTGAGGAATCAAGAATGACATAGATTTGTGAGAGTGGGTCTAGATGAGGGCCACAAAAATTGCCAGGAGATTGGAATATATCACCTATGAGGAAAGCTGGGGTTGTTCAGCCTCCATAAGAGAAGGTTATGGGGAAACCTTACTGTGCTCTATAAATATATATTGGACAATCAGAAGAAGGAATGAGAGAGTGTTTTTACCAAGGACTGTAGTGACAGGACAAGTGGCAATGTTTTTTAAATTGAAGGATATATTTATATATAAAAATATATACTTAGATATGAAGAATTTTTCTATGACAAGGTGAGGCACTGGAACAAGCTGCCCAGAGAAGTTGTGGATGCCCCATCCCTGTGATTGTTCATAGCCAGGTTAGATGGGGCATTGAAAAACCTGGTCTAGTGCAATATCTTCTTGTCCATGACATAGGGGTTGGACTACCCATGATCTTTGAAAGTCCCTTCCAACCCAAAATGTTCTGTGATTCTGTCATATTGGAATTATTGAAATTATCACACATAATTTATTATTCTCATTAAGAATTCCTCAGAACTTCTAGAAAATTTGCTAAGAAGAAATCACATATAGTAAAATAGATCAAAATATATCATTGAACTTTTTTTTGAAACAAAGATAATCTACTTACTTATTTACTATTCTCAAAAATATTCAAAGTTATGAATAAGATAAACATTTTCCTTACTCTGCCATCTACTTGTGTTCTATATTCTGTATTCACAGAGCATGTGACCTGCTTTTGAATGTCCTGTATCCTCCACACAGAGATCATCAGCACATTGCTATGGAAAGTTGCAACCAGGAGCACCTATTAGGATCAGGGAGAATGACCTGTTGCACCTGGAGAGGAAGGGTGGTCACATGTTTTTAATTGATTCCTGGAAATACATATCTAGATGTGTTTGAATCAAGGGAGGACATACTATTCTGACCAAAAGCAGACATTTCCATGTACAAACTAGTCACACAAAACTCCTATTATGTTAGTGAAGAGAGAGCCAGCAGAAAAAAAAACAAGAGAAAACTCCTGTTATTCAAAAACAGAGATTAAACTATTTTGTCACAACTTTTTGTTTGTTTGTTTTTGTTTGCTAACTGGGAATGAATTCTAACATGGCTAATTTTGAAATATGACCTTACGGTATAAACATATACAGTTAGATGAAAGAAATCTCATTCATAAAACCTCTGGGGAGAGAGAGAGAGAGGGAGAAACAGTCTTAGGAAAGTAGAAAATTCATAGGAACTTGAGATCTTGGAATGGTAAATTTCCATCAAACTCTTCTTCCAATACCTGGTTTGCATCTTTGGTTGTAAAATAGTTGTGTTCAAGAACTATTTCTACTGACTTGCCGGGGTGTATTGGCTTTGTTCTGTTAATAATTAAGCTAAGTAGAATAAAAACTTTCAAATTCTGAAAGAGTGTGTCTACATATTGTAGTGTTGAGAAAGCTGCCCATCAGAAATGCTGTAATTTGGGAAAATATAGTAATTCTTTCTGATTGTATAAAATATACTGAAAAAGGTAATTAAAAAAAGGAAATCAGTGGAATACCATCAGTTAAACTACCTGTGATTTACTTATGGAATGCTTAGTTTATTTATTTGTTGTATAATGTTGACTAGATTTTTTTTTTTTTTCAAAGAGGTTGAAAAATTTGGCATAGGGGAACTTGGAATCCAGCAATGCTACTATTAAAAATCTCAGCAAGCCAGTACTGTCAATTGCTGCTGTTGGTTTAGAGAATATCATTTGGTTAACACAATCATAATTTTTTTAAATCCATAATGAGTCTACTCCCTTGCCAGATTTTCAGTTGTCCAGCTTTTAAAAAGCTTTCTTATTCAATTCTTTCCTGCCAGTATGAATCCTATAGACTAGTGGACTGTAAATGTAAATGATAATCAGGAAACTGTAAATATGAAATTAATACAAATATAATTAATTGAATGCCAAAATAAATGGTTTGATTCTATAATAGTTGTATCAGTGCATTGCACAGCAGATTTATTAAAACACAAGACCACTGCTTGTGGTGATAAAACCCTTCTGCTTTCTTCTTTTCAAAAGAAAATCTAGTTGGAGGCCCGTCACTAGTGGTGTCTCCCAAGATTCACTGCTGGGCCCAGTATTGTTTCAACTATTTCTCAATGACTTGGATGAAGGAGCAGATGCCTCACTGATGGTACAAAGCCGAGAGAAGTGGCTGATATCCCAGAGGGCTGTGCAGCCCTTCCGAAGGACCAGGACAGGTTGGAGAGATGGGCAGAGAACTGTCTGAAATTCAGCAGAGGGAAGTGCAGGGTCCAGCACCTGGGGAGAAATAACCATGTGTACCAGGACAGGCTGGTACTCCATGGAGAAGGACCTGGAGATCCTAGTGGACAACAAGCTCTCCATGAGCCCGCAGGCACCCTTGTGGCCAAGGAGGCCAATGTTATCCTGGGGTGCATTAGGAAGAGCATTGACAGCAGGTCATGGGATGTGATCCTCTGCTCAGCCCTGGTGAGGGCACATCTGAGGTGCTGTGTCCAGTTCTGGGTTCCTCATGATGAGAGAGACACGGAGCTCCTGGAGCAGTCCAGGAGAGGGCAACAAAGGTATTTAAGGGATTGGAGCATCTCTCTTATGAAGAAAGTCTGAGGGAGCTGGGCCTGGTTAGCCTTGAGAAGAGATGGCTGAAAGGGGACCTCATCAATGTCTATCAGCATCTGAAGGGATGGTGTCAAGAGGATATTTCCAGGCTCTTCTTGGTGGTGCCAACCAATAGGACAAGAGGCAAAGGGCACAAACTGATGCACAGGAAGTTCCACCTAAATGTGAGGAAGAACTTTTTTACTTTGCAGTGACTGAACAATGGAACAGATTGCCCAGAGAGGCTGTGGAGTCTCCCTCATTAGTGATACTCAAGAACTGTCTGGACACAATCTGGTGCCGTGTGATCTGGGATGACTCTGCTTGAGCTGGGAAGCTGGATCACATAACCCACTGTGGTCCCTTTCAGCCTTTTTAATTTGATCAACTGGGTTTCCAAGTGGTATCAGAATACTCTGCACATGGTTATGCTTTTCCACATTATTCCTTTCTTTTTGAAATATTCCTAATCACCACATTACTATTTTGTAGACAACTGCCTCTGAAATATATGGAGACATATTTTACCATGTATATACCAGTAGTATATATTAAGAAAGGAGGACAACTCTACATTTTTTATACTATCTCTATTCTATTGAAAACCCTTTTTGTTTTGGACTGTTTGAATTAAAATGGACAAACAAAGAGAAAATGTTCACTAAGGAATTATCTGCTGGGGTTGAGCACTAGAGTTAATTTAAAATATCTTTTTCATATTTGGATTCTTTCATTAACACTTGAGAATACTATAAGCTTGAAATAATAATTCTCCCTCATTCAGCTTAAGGTATGTAATGCAGAAAAGACATTGAAAGTTAAAACCACATCTTTTAATTTGTTTGAGGTGTGGACACCTTCTTAGGCAGGGTGAAATAGTCAAAAGAAGATTAAGTACTCCCTGTCTCTGAATATGTTATAAATTATTAAAGTAAGAGGTATTATTCTGAGAGGTCATATTAAAAACAAACAAGTGGAAAAGACCTTGCAGAGACTACAGCTGGTTTTGTTTTGTTTTGGTTTTTTTAATAAGAAAACTGCATTGATTTGTATTCCTTCTGGATTTGTTCTGTTTGAAGAATAAATTGGATCTTGAAACAAAGGCCCTGAAAATTCTGGAATAATTCTGTTTCCATCTTGGGGTGCTGAAATAGCCTAAAAGCACGCATATAGTATTTTACACTATTTGAGTTATTATTAGAAAAAATTATATTGTCTCTTTCTCATTTACAAACTTTGACTTAGTTAGTGGAATATACCACAATGAAGATGCCTATTCCCAGATAAAACCCCACTTTTGAATGTGTGCCATTTGACCGAGCTTGCTTTTTTAATACATGACCTTTGCTAATGTTTCCTTCATTGTTACTCTATTGTTACGGACATATTTTCACAGAATCACTTTCTATGTGGAAACAAAAAATTAAAAAATCTTCATTGTTAATAATTATTCTCATAATTTTTTTCTATATGTGAAAAAATTCCCTGATATGGAGATATGAATGGGGAGGTTTTATGCATTTATTTTCCAATTCTTAATTCAACATTTGGCGAAAAAAGCTCAGATTTGAAGGAGTTGAAATCCCTATATGACTACATCACATATTATGACTAAGTCAAGTTCTCTATGTTTTCTTCTTTGGCTTTTCTTATTGACATTTAGAGTCTTAGTATTATTGCATAGTGCTTACATGTGACTCAACTTTTCATCAAACTGGCAGATTGAGTTTGTTGCTTTGCACAATCTGTGATGAAGTATTTGAGAGAGTGTCAGCTTCTACTGCTTTCATGCCTGTGTACTTCCTGAAACAATCTCAACTACATCACACGTGGGATCTTTAAGGTCCTTTCACACTTCTGGTGAGATTTCTAATATCATGAGGTTTTTAAGGTTGGAGGGACAATTAGAATATCTAGTTTGATATCCTCTGTACAAAGGCAATAACCCATTTCTTGCAATATTGTTTTTTATCACAGCATCTATAAGTAATTTTTACTTATTTGTCATTATTTAATTTGATTATCAAGTTTTAAAAGGCTCTTTTAACATAAGTAAAAGGGTCTTTTGACATAAGTAAAAAAGTCTGACAGAAAAAAGTAAAAAAAGAATTGAATATAATTTAATTTAATATAATTTCCAAGTAGAATTTAATATAATTTGCTTAAAAAAAAAAAAAAAATCTGTAATATCCTTACTCTGTAAAGCTTCCTTCTCTGTACAAATTCATATTAGAACATGTAGTTTGTCTTTCTTGCCTAGCTGTTGACATTTTAACAAGATGATATTTACTGAAACTGCTTGCTTATCACATTAATTTCTAATGCCATCACAATATTTATTTTGAAAACCTTTAACACTTTGGAAAGATACTGACATTTTATCTGAGTGGAGTAAGATATTTTTGAATTCAAAATAAACTCTAAACTGACAGTGGTTTCATATGTGAAAGTTTTCCTAAGGTTCAGTTATCATAACGTGTATTTGGTTACTGATGGGATTATTCCTGATGAAGTAAAAGTAACATTATTAAGTTTGATGGACTCTTAATAAACACTTGTTATCACCCACTTATCAAATAAGATTTCTTTTCTGATACTTGCATACCATCTAATTTTCTAAGCAACATCCCTGCCAATGTTAAAAGGATAGCTTCTGTATTCTAATTCTGACAAACTTCACTTGTGAAATTTGATTTGCTTTTTGCAGTCAGGGAGATGCTTTTTTGACATGTCAGGGAGATATTCTACTTATGAATAAATCAGTGAAAAAAACTCTAGCCTCTCTGTTTGAAGAACAACTTTTGTTTGCCTAGTGCAAGTATTTTAAAGAACCAGTTGATATACAGCCAATAGGCTACAGCTCCTCATTTTTTTTTTGCTATAACTATCCTGTTCTCTTTTTTCTTGGACTTAAAACACCACCAGGGATCTGTGTGATTCTTAAGGATTTTATCTTTTTCATACCATGTAAAAGTATTTTATGCTTCTCGAATTTAGCTCTGCCTTCCTGAGTTGGCTTCAAAAGTTGGAGTATGTTGATTCCAGTTAGAAACTAAGGCCCCAAAGAGCAGTCCATACACCTCTGCCCCAACAGCATGGAGAATAGAATCAGAAGAACAAAAATAGAAAAATCTTGCATCTTGACATAATGACAGTTTAAAAGGAAAAGCGAAAGCTGCATGTGCAAGCAAAGCTGTCCTAGGTTACAATGTAAGATGTGCCCAAAGTACGTATTCTATCACCATCTACATGAGCTGTTGAAACTAGGTTGGGCAGTGTTTCCCGTGCCCCCTCCCTCCAGATTATCTTCTGTTAATGGCCCATCAATGCCCTGCTGCATGACTCCTAGGTAACTCCCTCCAGGAGCTTTCTCTGTTTAATGGGCAATCAAAGACCCATTGCAAGGCTCACAGAATGATATCAGCCCATTGTGAGATGCTCCGCCCAGGGGGAGGAGCCAGGCATTCCCACCTGGATATAATCTGGGATTTGGGACAGGCAGCCTTACTCACTGGATTCCCAGAGGACACGAGCTACCAGACCTTTCTATGGGAACACCTGGATTGCTACCACCACACTAACAGTGTGTCAGGTTGTATTCTGACTCTGTCAGTGATCTTTTGTACTATTGCATGTGTTTTATTTTATTATTTTTTTCTCCTCTTAAATTGTTTTTCTGACTTGGAGTCTCTCACTGGTTTTGCTTTCAAGCCAGCACAAAAGCAAAATAAAGAATTTATTCAGTAGTTTCCCTGAGCAGGCCACTGTTCAGCCATGTCCAGAAAAGCAGGGCTTCCACATGTATAAGAGATTTTTGGGAAGACAAAAACTATCACTCCAAATACCACTCTCTTCCTTCTTTTCCTCTACCTTTTACTGTAGTGCTTGATATCATATGGGATATACCTTTGATCAGTTGGGGTCAGCTGTTCCATCTGTGTCTACTCCCAAGTCTGCTAATTCCCCTCCCCAGTCCACTAGCTCAGGAAGCAGAGTGAGAAAAAGGAAGAAAAAACCATACCCTCAATAGGTTTATTGGAGGAGTGGGGCCACTGTAAGTAGCAAAAACAGCCTTGATATTATGCAGCTACTCAGCAATAGCCAAAGCACTGGTGCATCAACAACTTTTGGCCATTTTTTGAAACCACAGCACCAAAAGGGCTTCCATGAAGAGAATTAACTCCATACCAACCAGATTCAGCACAAAAGTGGATTTCCTTCATGTTTTTACTGTGCCTGATTATTAAAAACTTCCATCCATATCATTCCATCTCCAGTAGAAAGTAGCTACAATTAACAGCTGAGTTTTTAAGCAGTTACTGGCATTTAATGTAATTGGCCCAAGAAGATTATGGATTTCAAGTCTCACACTTCTCAGGCAAGTATTCTACCACTTAAATGGTGACCTCCTCTTTCCCTTGCAGAGCTTTTTCAGAGGTAGTTCAGCCCTTTAATGTTTTTGGGCTTGGTTCTTGTTCTTCTTTTTCATTACATCAACACTCTGCAATCTGGCACACTGAAACATTTAGGAAGCTAACATGATTTTTATAGGGTTTAGATTGTGAATTCACAAATAGACTTGAGTGTTTCAAGACTGTCAAGTACAAGGTTTTAGCACAGTTTCTCAGTGATCAGAGTATTTGTTCAAGGCCTGATTTCTGTGTTTTCTCTAGCCTCCGCCTTTCGAGGACCAGAAGCCTTGCCTTTTCAAGCTATGAACTGTGCTTGGTTGATGAAAGGCTTATGTTCCTCTCTCTTGAACCAATATGAAACAGTGCAGCAGGAGAAATATGTTGCACATAGCAGAATATGGCATGTCAGAAAAGGCAGAGAAAAGAACCATTATGCAGTGAAAACATGCCTGTGTTGTAGCAAACAATTATCAGGTGGAATTTCATACTACAGCAACTGTATTGTTTAGAAATTATATTCATGAGCCCTTATTTTAGAATTCCCAAATTTCATTGCTCTTCTGTAAAAACAAAAACCAAAACAAACAAACAAAAAGAAAAAATGTCTGATTTGCATGAAAATTAAATTAATTTTGATAGGATGAACTACCTAATAAACTGGAATTGGGAGAGAATTTTTTTCTTTAGCGACACATTTTTCTATCAATAATTAGTTATGAAATACAATTTTTAGTTAGTTTCTAGAGTTCCACTGATTTCTCTGTCTTTTTCAAAGACTTAAGGGTATCATCAGATTGTTTGGTTATTACCTTGGAGATCTGAAAGAACGTTCTTATATTGACATTTTTTATGTATTATATTATTAAGTAGAAAGGCAGAAAAAGGCTGTGACATAGAAGCCATCCCATTCTGGAGCTTCATTAGCCCCAGTAAATCCTGTTGCGTGTAAATGATCTGAGCAACTCTGAGCAATTAGCTTTTCATTTTAACTTGAGTGTTTTAGTGCAGATTGGTAGCTAATCAAGCTGGGAAATTTTAATAGAGTATGTAAAAAAAAAATGTTTATGAGTAATACTGTAAACAAGCATTGCAGATAGGTCTGTACCTGCTTCAGTGCTATAATGAAATAAGCAGTGAAATCAGCATTGCATCCATTTAGGTGTAATTGTACAAATTGCTAGCTAATCAGAGTGAGAAAATTGAGCCACAACTCGGGAGAACAATGCTGTTTGCTATTAACTTGGTGTTTAACTATGTATTTAAAGCATTTGGAGATTAAGTATTTTTTTTTTTTTTTAAATAAACATAGATTTATTTTGTTGTAAAAAGCATGCCTGATTCTAGAGTTGGTTTCATTAGTGTAATGAAGAAGAAATTCCACTGACATTTGTGAAGTTAATTCAAACATGAACTGATGCAAGCAGTATGAGAATCAGCACCATTTACTTTATTGTTTTCTCCTGTGTTAAGCCATAGGCATTTCATTAAAAATTCAAAAATGGTCAAATGCATAAAATTCCCGGAAATAAATAGCTCAGTATATCAAGCCACCTGCAGTCAGCAGTTCAATGGATTTTGACATGCACAACAGAGCAGGGACTTAACGGGAGACATGTAAGCCTGGCTCAAAGGCTTCTGGAGTTTTCAACAGGTTCAAAAAACTTGAGAATTCATAATATAGGGAAGGGCTGGCTTGATGCTTCTTTCCTGTAAATTCTATTGTGTTTAGTTTTACGTGCTCTAGTGCTGTGCATCAAGTTGTGAACTATCCAGCCTTCTGAATGCAGCCTGATGATTTTGATTTTTAAGAGCTATGAAAAGTAAAGCTCACACATATTGATCTGTCAAAAAACATCTAAACACTGCTGTCATTTACCCATCCCACAGCTGTAATTTTGGAAGATTCTACTGCTCTACTTAAAAATATGTCTGTATCTACTACATAAACAGAAATAATAATAATAATAATAATAATCTTATAATAATATATTCATAATGCTGAAATAAAGTTCAGTAGATCACCTAATATTTTAAATATCCTAGTCAGGAACAACGTTCCATCAGTTATTTCTATCAGATCACAAGAAAAAAAAAAAAAAAGTGATGTGATGACAGAGTCTCACAGGAAGCTCCACTAGTCTTACCATGAAATATTTTTTTCCTAAATGTAAATTTATACTTAGGAGACTGAAGCCAATTGTTATTTATCCTAGCCCCTGTGGTCAAAAAAAGAATGTTCCTTTCTTTCCAACAGCAGCCTTTTATGTTTTTCAAGACTATCTCCATCCACCTCAGTATTCTTCTGGCCAAACAATTACAATTTTTTCAATATTTTCTCATAGGCCATGCTTTCTAGACCTCATATAGACCAGTACTGTAGACCAAGAATTTTTATTGCTCTCAACTATGCTTTCTGTACCTAATGTTTCTGCCTTGGAGCCTTAGGGGTAACAGAGAAAAAAAAAATGTTCTACTATAACCTCTACATGCTTTGATATATTAACTAATCAGATGCCTTTGAAACAAGTTTATGCAAATGATTAATCACCTGGAACTTGCTTGTGTTGAATTTCATACAATTGTTTGTTCAAATTTTCAAAACTATTTTAAATTTTCTTTCAATCCAGCAACATACTGGCTATCCATATTGGCTTAATTTTTGTGGAATGATTAATAAGAACAGTTTGCATTTACTCTACCAGATTACTGGTGAAAATATTGAATGATACCTCATTCAATTCAGAGGAATTCAATTTGTCAGAGGAAACAGACATATATATTGAAGCTCATAGATTTTCTTAATACACACACACAAAGATGCGTGTGTATGTATATTTAATAAAATTCCTTTCAGGTTTTATATGTGAAAATATTAATATTCAATACAAAGATAATTAGGAAAGAACAGAAATACAGGTTGACTTGTGCCTGTTTCCTTGCTATTAGGATATTTAGTTAAGGTTTAGTTAGTCTGACCTTAAGTTACTCACTTACCTCCTCACAATTGCCCCTTCTATTTCATTACTGCCACAGTCTAAGTTACTTCAATGCCTATTTCAATACAAGAAATCTTCAGGGAGAAGTGTGGTAACAAGGATTGTGTAACACTGTGACACCTACATTACTGTAACAGGCAAAAAGTTGTTAAAAAGAACTAGCTAATGATTGGCAATGGAATAATAGATCAGTAATTGTACAGCCTTGGGGTAAGTCAGAGAGAAAAAAAAAAAAAGGGAAGGAAGAGAATGCTACTGTCAGTAATCAGACATCATCACAATTCTTTAATTATGTTGTGGTAGGCACCATTATAAAGCCAGACTATAGACATACCTTTGCTTTGTAGTAGCCCATCTATATAATCCTAGTCTGTCATTTTTTCACAAGAAGTCATTCTTTAAATCAAAATTGAATCCTTTATATATATATATATATATATATACATATAATTATATTTTTATTAAAACCATCAGAGGTTATATTGCATAAGCAAGGAGAAAATGGATGCAAAATACAATAAGAACATTTCTCTGCTATAACTGACTGGCAAGTTAGCAGAAACGTAATTTGGTCAGCGGATTCCTGTGAATGGCTTAAAAGAGAAATAAGAAATTGGGTTGCAGGCTTAAAGATTGGAGTAGAGTATTCATTACTGAAATACTTAGCATAATAAGTCTGTGATATAAGATGATTGTAATTTCATAGATATCCCATTGGACTTGCTTTTTAGGACATTATTTTCCTGCCTTTAGAAATTGTCTTTGTATAGTGACTGAAATAAAGCTCAAATCAAATTAAAACAGGATCTTTTGAGGGAATATGGGAATGACTGGGAAAGAGAAGATACAGGGATAACAACATGAATAAAAACCTTTTAAGGTAAAAAAAATAGAAGCAGATTTTCTGTGGAATCAGATACGACAAGCAGAAGGGGTTTAAGATGAAGATTATTCCTTTCAAACTACAATAGTTCAAAATCATGAAATACAAACATATATTTATACCATTAATAGAAACAATAAAAAATGGGGCTATAAAACTGGGATCTCTTCTGCAAGTAGTATGGTTTAATGTAGAATAATCATAATGGTAACATACAAAAATATATAAGCAAACAATCCCTGCAGGAGGACTTATACTTCTTTGTTTGTGATACAAAAGGAAAAAAAGGAAACTGATTCAAATATAAGATTTCATTGTCCACCACATACTTGTACTGACAAATTGTTTTGAAATTATTTTAGCTCCAGAAATCAACCCCGGAAAGTAAAACTTATTCTACTGCTTTTCTCAGCAGCTCCTGAATGAGTTATTACTGCAGCATGAAAGTAGAGTGTAATGTGTAGTAAATATGAATAAAAATGAGCTTGAATGGCTCACCTATCTACTTCCTCACTGATCGTATATCATTTGATAGTAAGAAGGGTATCCTATGAGAGCCATTAGTCATCAATAGGCTGAGGTAGTCTTAACCAGACTGGAATACCAGAGAATGTGCTGAGTATTCAAATGGAAAACTACCATGGTGGGGTCATGTTGGGAGCCTACACCCATTTAGCAGTCAAACTGAAGCAGTCTGGAGAAAATAACAAACCAGACCCACCAGGCAATAAAGGTACTATCTATGAATGCAGGGCTTCAGAGCCCAGGTTTGTTGGCTGTGTGCATAGCCCAGCTCAAATACAAGCAGTAATGGCTAGATCATCCAGTGCCACTTGACATGACTGGCAGCTTATGACCTGAAATTCTAGATACTCTCCTTTCTGCTTAAGCTCTTAAATGTTTTCTATCAATCAACCTCAGTTTCCCTTAACAGTGGCAAAGTGCAAAGGGCAACAGAAAATGACCAACAAAGCCACTGAAAAAAGGTCACCTTCTCATTTAGAACCCATTAGCACTTGGTCTTGCCCCAGCTATTGTAAAGGATAATAGAATTGTTTAAATTGCAGCTGGATTGTTTTAGCAAAATTTTTCCCCTACTGTCATTATTGAGTGACACTTAACTCCCATAATGGTAATTTAAAAATGAAAGTCTGCCTTTGTTTTGCAAAAAACCAAGCCCAGTTGCTTTGTAGTGAGTAAATAAATGATGGAGTGCTTTAATCATTGATGTTTTACACCTGAAAGCTGCTACATAAGCTGTGTAAATACTTCTATGCTCTGCTACATGTGTCACTTATATTTTCTACATTAAGTGTTTAATTAGACTGGCATCTGAGAAGCTAACTCAAATTTATTTATTTTCATCTGGTGTGAACTAAACATTGACACTAGATCTCTGTGAGTACTAAAAAGACTTTGATTATATCCAAGATTAAATTATTACTTTTGCTGAGCATTATCATTCTTCCTCTTAAACTTCTGACCTCTCTCCTGAACTTCAGCACTAAATCAAGATAATATTTACACACATGAGATTAACAAAATATGACTAATTGTTTTCCAAGGTATGTTATTTAGTAGATAGTATAGATAAGACAGTGAGTAAGATATCCCTGTGAGCACTTAATAGGAGGCAGTTATAATGGACTATCCCTTAATCAGCAAAGGAAAACTTGCAACACGCCATCCTTTGATTACTGGGAAGACTGCTTGCAGCATGTTCCTTCTCACAGCTGTTCTTTCATTTACTGGGATAATGTATCTTGTTTAATGACATTGGTAATTTGAATAGTACCCCCTACTTCTTTATTTAGTATTGTAATGTCAACCCACCAGCTTAGCCAGGTAAAATGAGCTGGTTGAGATGGTATGTTGGATGGAGACAATTAGATACTTTTAAGAGCTTAATTATACCTCTCAATATGTGAACTTCCCAGGGAAACCAAGACCGCTAAGACCAGGGTGTGATTGAATTCAGAGAAACTGGACTTCAGATCCTAAGCCCTTGGCTTAAAAGTTATCAGGCAATAATTTTTGTCTATTGGGAAGTCAGCGTGGGAGAGATCTTCTCCTGAACATGAATCCTTAACTCAGTAAATCCCTGTGTCCTTTGTAAAACCAAGAAAAATTAAGTACTATATAGAGTAATTCAGTGATGAGGCAATTGAATCTGTGTCTAAAAATGTACTCAAACTTGGGTATGAAAGACAGGCTGTCATTTTGTTGGAATGTAGAAATCAGATAAGAGATGAAGATGAGAGATAAGTAAGCAAAAAGGAAGAGTTCAAGAGCTTGGTCTCCCATACATACTCTGTGGCCAGATGAGGGAATCTAAATTAACCTGCAGATGGGAATTTCTGTTGCCTTCAGGGTTACATAGCTGCAGTACTGTGGGGTTTCTAGTACTTTGTAATTAGGTACGTTTAAATGCTTATTTTTAGAAGCCTAAATAGATGTTTTGGATTTTTTTCCTAAGCAGCTGCACACTGTTAAGCCATTCCACAGAGTTTTAAATTTATGAGGCTGAGAAAAGCTTGGATACAACCAGTGAATACTTGAAAATTAGGTGACATAACTGTCATGCATTATATGTAACTCAAAATCCAAGCATAGCAGCTTATTACTCTCTTCTTCAATAGCTACTGACAGTCTCAGTCATAAAAGGGTATGTAAACTATGAACCCTGGATATGGCACTGAATTGTGGCAGAGGACTCACAAATGTTCCTTGAAACCTAGTAATGGGTACAAAGATGACTGTGATGGCTCCTCTGCCTAATAGGACATAACAAGGAAGGCAGAAGGCAGTTGAAGCTGCTTAATCAAGGTTTAGCAGAACCTAGAGGAGAGTGTTGGGGTTTGGATCAAAGCTTGATTTTTTTTTTTTTTTTTTTTTTTGGAGGATTTTAAATAGGCGTATGAAATTAGATCAACTTTTTTCTGAAGGTGACCTGGTCAACACTGAGAAAAAGTCATCAATATATGTAAGAGATCCCATGTTGGTAAACAGGGGGAATCTGCTCCTTTTCCTAAGGGAGCTCATCTAGGTATAAATTTAATAAAACTGTCTGGCCCTATGTAGTTTTTAGTCCCTGATGCTACAGTTATAGTAGTTAAAACAGCTGTAGATAAGCAGACACATGCTGCACCTATACATGTAGAAGCACACAAAGTAGACTTTAATTGTAGGTTCTTTTGAACCCAAACAGGTGTACATTAATATAACATAACTGTATGAGGGGTTTGTTTGTTTGTTTGTTTGTTTGTTTGTTTGTTTGTTTGTTTTACCTAACCATCCAGTAAAAAGTCACTAGCATTTCTGGCCATGGGCCTTATTGTGCCTGATGCAACCAGTGTGAAGTTCCAGTTCTGGCCTCTGAGGCTGAATATCAAATTGTTATGAGAAATGGTTGACATGGACTTGATGCCAGATGTCTCTTGTTATGGTACATAGTTTAAGTGCTCGTTAATAGCAAAGACCTTGAAAAATATGAACACTGGTTGAGGGCAGCATCCCCAGAGCTATTAACAGCACACTAACCGATAAGTACTCATTGAAAAATGCAACCTACTGAACTGCCAGAACATTTCTTTTGCTCTAGGAAAAGCAGCAGTAGCAGATGAACAGCAGGATAAGGCACCTGCCACAGCCTGGAAAAGTAATACTCTCCAAGGATCAGGCAGGTAATAGAATGGAGTGGAGGCTGAGGGTTGGGAATTCACTAGCCTTATGAATGATCCAGAATTTGGTGGGTATGAAGATATCCACTGAAGATCCATCTTACATTTACTGTGGAGTCTAAGAACATCCAGGACTGCTGCCATCAGTGCTAATTAGGTAGCATCAAATCCTTGGTATTGCATTTTTGCAGCTGGTGTCAGCTGTGATTCCTAAGGACTCACTACTTTGAATACATGGTGATAATTATAATGACTGATAGTAAGAACTAGCCATTTGCAGGAAGGGTGTTATTAATCATTGCTAGTCCAGGAAAATTTTAAATTCGACTAATTTATAAATCTTCTAAAAACTCATTTTCTTTAATTTTTACTTCTGTATCTGTTCAACCATTAAACAGTCTCTGGGACTGTTCCATTGTATTGATTCCCACAAGTGATACCTTGTGTGAAAGATTGTTCTTGACAGTCAGCTTGAATCCACCTTCTTGGTGGAGGTAGACGACAGAGATCACTGTGGGGACAGGCAAAGCATTTAAACTTAGAAATCATAACTATTTCTACGATGGGAAAAAAGCAAAACAAAACAGAAGTGAGAATTTCTTAGGCAATCTAAGAGTTCTTCATTCTAACAAAGATAATTGAATTGTTTGTTCCATACTTTATGTATTTATGTACCTGACCAGCACTGGGACTAAAATGTCTCAAAATGTTTTTCAGTATGAAGCTGTTCTGCTGGGTCAAAGAATTAACCTTGAAGTAAAAGACCTGCAGGGAAGTGACTATGCTCCGGTAGAAATATGTGCATGTACCAAGCTTGCTAGGAGTAAAGTATGAGGTAAAGCTGCTTTCATGTCTACTGTCCTTTGCAAAGTCTCCTGCTTGTCTGTTTTTAAGCAAAGAGTCTGCATATAGCCTCAGTTGAGGTACTCCTTTGGAGGACTTTAGGAATCTTCTATAACTGGAAGGTAAATTCTTCTAGGATATGGAGTAGAGAAATAATTTTGAACATCTGTATTTCTATTTCTGCTTGAGAAGTAGTTATAATCTAGTTTATAAACCTACTTAAAATATGTATGCTGTTTCAAGTCTATATTATGAGGTATTACAAACATGGCAATCACTACAGAATTTAAGTTAAAAGTATAAAATACAGTTTATGTGTTATAGTTGTTGCATTGCTGGGTATCAGACTGGTTCCTCTTACACATCCAGGTTAACTTGGATCATTAATTCCTTGGGGAGTGAGAAATTTCCCCAGGTACTGTTCCGCAGAGGCAACTCACGGAACATGAGGCAAGTTGAATGACTGAGATCCCACACCCTTCACAACAAAGTACTTGAGCAAATGTTGCAAAAGGTTTCAAAGTGGCTTCAAGACGGTTTTCAGAGTATTTCCCTCAGGCAGTTTCTGCTCTGGCTGTACTAATTCCATCTGCTCAAACATGTTGATTAAAACCACAAGTGGAGAATCTGGCCCTTCCAGAAGTTCCCTTGGGTCCTTCCTACTGTAGATTTATCAAAGTTGTACCTTGATAAGGCACTTTAAAATAGTCAATAGAGACTGTTGCAGCAGATGTAGAAAGCAGGCCAGCCTTTTTTATATCGGGAAGAGAGTTAAGAGAGATTTTATGTGTAGTTAAGATGGCAAATAACTGGAGCAGCCATGTAGAACCAGGGACCAGCTGGAATTTACAAACTGAGCAGAATAAAAATTTTGGAGGACTTACATGATCCAGCTGAAGACCCTATTGATAGGATGCACGTAATAGAGATTTCTGTTTCCATCTGTAGAGCAACTCACTGTCCTGTTTTTGACTTTCATTCTCCATGCAAAAGTTGCCTGGTGTCCAGAACACAAAAATTATTATTTTCTAACACACTGTCTCTTTATGTCTGTGCTACATAGTCCAGATCATCCAACAGCTAATTTCCTCATAAAATCTGCCACACAAATAACTAAATATTCCCTAGCAAAAAATGAGCCAAACCTTCCAGCTGCAAAAGAACAATTATAAGTGGTTGAGCCTATCCAGCATCAAGGTCACTTGGACTATGGTAGTTTGTTGAGTTATACTGCAGGTACATCCTGGGGAGAGCTGCAAAAGGCTAAAGGTGTTCATTGTAGAGAGTCCTTTGGCCCTGTGGACCTTTTCACCTTAGCTGCCAGACAATTAACAATGTGAGAAATTGTTGTAGACCAATTATTTTTTCAAGGGAAAGACTATTATATCTGAAGGTTTAACTAGCTCACCTAGATAATGATACACTTCCTTGTTCTGACTGAAACTACCTTAACTGCCCCATCTCCACAAGTTGGAGGTATTTCTCTAAGAAAATATGGGTTAAGATATTTATAATCAGTGATTTTTACTGTTATAAAAGAATAAAGTTCATCCAAAACAATTCAGACTTTTTTGTAATCTACCATACTAAATGTTGCTCCATAATACAAGACATACATCTGATAAAGCAGTGACAATCCATACTATACTGTTTAAATAGATAGAAGCATAGACAGTCCAAGGAGTATTATCATATACTCCAGTGGCACTTTCAATATAGAGGTTAGCTCACATTGTTGGAAAAAGTATATTACTTTTGTCTAGTATCTGAGACAGTTGAAATATTTTCCTATATTTTGTCTCTAATTAAAGCCATAAAGCATAATAAAGACATATCAGAAGAAGAAAATACTTCTAGAGAGCGTATGATTGTCCAGTTGTACTTAAAATATTTCTTCATCTCTGATGACAGGTCAACACTATACTTTATGTTTGTAATAAAAAAATGGCATGTAATGATCCATTTTTAGAATTAATCAGCAAAACCAAGATCTTTCCAATTAGTTCGCGTATCTAAAGGGATTCACATCATTCCCTGACTTCATCTTCTCAATCACAGTTATGACTTGACTGATGGGCCTTGATAAATCAGGTGTCCATTGAGATACTTGCAGGAAACGTGCATGGTTTCATGTGATTTCTTTACCGACTGCAGTGAACATTAACTCTTTTTTAGTGGTAGTCAAACCTAAGTAGCTTTTATGAAGCAGCTTTTTTTGTGTAGATTTATGTGCTTAAGTCTTTCTTAATTTCAGTGAGGTTCCTGGCAGATCCTCTGATGGCAGGGACAGATTTAAAGCTGTTTCTTATTAAATAGGAGTCTTGAAAAAAAATAAAATCCCTCGTATTAGAAGAAATTGGTAAACTTTTTGAGTGTTGTACTGGGTGCAGGTTCCCTGGTGCTGGACACAGCCAGTTCCAGGCAGCTCCAACCCACTTGGTGCAGGGCATGGCTGAATTCACAGCCCAGGTGGGGGCATCTTGGCAGAAAAATGTGAAGAAAGGGAAAAAATGCCATACTGAAGGTTATGAGAGAGAGGAGTGAAAATATAAAAGAGCAACAACTCTGTAGACACTGAGGTCACTGAAGAATGTGGGGAGGATGTGCTCCAGGCGCTGGAGCAGAGATTCCCCTGTGGCATGGGAAGAAGACCATGGGCAACAGACATCCACACTGCAGCCTCCCATGCTGGAGCACAGAGGTCTCCTGAAGGATCTGTGGCCCATGAAGAGCCCTTGTCAGAGCTGGGAGAAAGCGTGAGAGGGAAGGATCACTGAGGGAAGCAGTTATGAACTAAGCCAAACACCATTCTTTATTCCCCTGCACTGCTCAGGGGTGGAGAGTAGCTGTGAAGTGAGTGAAGCGGAGGCTGGGGAGAAGGAAAGAGGGGTTAGTGAACTTTAGTTTTTGTTTTATTTGTCACCAACCTATAAGCATAAGCAGCATAAGCATTTTCAAATCAGCAACAATACCAGAATAATCATTAAGGTAATGTAGACCTTTGCAGTAACTAAGTTATTTATTATTTTAGTTATTATTAAGTTATTTTACATTCAATAATATATATTCTACTAGAACTCTATTATTTCAATTAAAATTCATAGTCCTTTGTTTGGCATGAGCTGCATTTCTCACAACCATTTTAAAACCTCAAGAGAGCAACTCTCTATGGAGCACGTAGCCGTTTTCCAATTATTCAAGGGCCTTTTTCTGTCTTCTGATAACTTGCTATTTTTCAGTTTTGGAGGAAGCTTTGATATTTCCTATTAGATTTGACTTTTCTTTTATATCACCAAAAATGGCCAATAGAAAAATTACACCTCTTTTGGGAAAAAAACCTTTAAGCCTGTTTCTTTTCTAAAGAATTTTTCAAAGGTTAATCTTTGTACATATTATATTCCATGCAATATTTTGGATATTTTTATTGTGTTGTCTTCTTCACTTCTAAGCTCTGTGCCGCTCTAAAAATGAGTCAGGAGTGTGTGTTCAACTGTAGCACTAAAGCTTTCTCTCCCGGAGAAACCTCAAAATCTTTCCACCCCAAATGCAAGCTGAATGCTCTGCCTTTGTGCTGGTTTCACACAGGAAGAGATTTGAAAGCATCTGCACAGTGTCACAGAGCAAAATGCTGTTCTTTGTGCCACCACAGTACGTGCAGCAAAAAATCTATTAAAGCAAGAGGAGTTAAACTCAATTCCTGCTGGGGAAACAGAAAATGTTGCCTAATAATTGTGTATATCTATATATAAATGAGCATTTATTTAAAAGGTCACATAGCAAAAAAAAAGTCTTTCTTTGCTGTAAACACTAAGATAATACAGGAAGAAAACACAGTCCTTATGTATCTGGTAAGACAGACTTCTAAAGGTCTTCATAATGAGTTCAATGATTAAATATATCTAAGATAAGTGCAATAACTTCACTTGGAACAGAGCTGGTAGATACATCATTAATTCTCAGTTCTTATGCTGTAATTTTTATCAGACTTCACCTTTCACACCCTGGGAAAAAAAAAAAAAAAACCACAGGTTTAAAGAGAGTCTGTGTACCATTAGGAGAGCTAGAGAAATTATTTCAGAAACTAGATTACTTTCTTTTTCTTTAGTTAGTATCTTTTGAAGGCATCACATTCTGAATAAAATTAGAATGGGAATATAGATAGCAAACTGAAGTATAAATACTAGGTATTAGACAGAGTATTTTATAGTTAAATGCTTTAGGGTTGGCAAGATAAATGGAGTGTATTAAGAACTGCTTTGTTCCATAGCAGGGGTGAAATACATCCAGTTTCTGTGTACACTGTGGAAAAAGAAAATAGTTACATAGCTGTGCAAAAAAGTGGAAGCATCAAGGAAACAGAAATCTTCTAAACCCTCTGCTCTGGTTTTTTTTTTTTTTTTTTTTACTTTGGGATTGTCTAGCTTATCAAGTCTAGCATTCACTTCCATTAGTCAAGCTGTTTTGAAATCAAACAAGGGTGGCAAATGTTTACCTAAAGGAGTGGTGGAATTGGTTTATTTGTGTTATGATGCCTGCAATCTATAAAGACACATTTCAGGCAATTGCACAGTATTATTTTAATTTTTTAAACTGGTATATGTATGATGGAATTTATGAGTACAAGAGGCTGTCCGGACATTGCACACACCTTGTGAATCACTCAGGTGTTTACATGTGGGTATCTAATGCCCAGGGCAGCTCAGGTCACTTTCAGCAGCCACTTTTTAAAAGGTATGGGTCATCCACAGCTCCACTATTGTATCTGTTATTGTATCAATGCGGACACTTTGTATATCTAGAGGCTTCGTTAAAGCTTTGTTCGCCTGTCTTTTACAAATAAATACTGTCCTTGCAGCACATGTTGTCCTGCAGCTTGTATTTTTGTCACAATGGAGTCCAGGAGATTTTTGACATTCTTAGTAGTGTTGTGTGGCTGTAATAGTAACACAGTATAGCTTCCTCAGATAAAGTTATATTTCCTCATAGTACTTTTTTTTAATAAAAATTTTCATGTTTTCCATTAAATTCGTCAGCATTACTTGATGTACAACAGTAAACCAGTAAGGATGTGTTTGCTCAACTTGGTTTATATTCTCATTCAATGGTGTCCTAGAGTGACTTTATGCTTGTATCCCCAGCTGTCAGTTCTGTTTGTGCTGTATATTGAGTTCTCTGCCTTTAAGACTGGTTCTAAGAGCAAGGAGAAGCTCAGAGTTTGTTTTGAGAAAACTGCCTGACTCCTCCACATTCTTCTCCGGACAGGGCGTTTGGTGGAGGTTTGGAGAGACTGCAGGACAGAGATTTCTTTTGCTTTTAGTTAGTTTCAGCTAGCTAGGGCAGAGAAGTTCCCTGGACTGTTTTTGTTTGTTTGTTTGTTTGTTTTTGTTTTGCCTTTTTTTTTTTTTTCCCTTCTCTTTTTTCTCTGGACTGTTTAAATCTGCTCTGGACTGAAAAAACCCAGGGGATCACTGGGGGCTGCACCTGCGGCCCACCGGGGCCTGGACCTCGGCATTTTCCAGCAGCGCCAGAGGGACTGGGACTAAGGAGAGACTGAGGGAGAGCCAAGCTACACCCACGGCAAGGACTTTCTCAATCTGCCATCTCACTTCAGAATGAGAGGTTTTATTGTTTCATATTATTCATTTGTGGTACTTTTGGGCACTTTGTTAAGTAAAATAGTTTTTTCCACTTTTCTCCGAGGAAGTTCTTTCCTTTACTGGTTGGGGAGAGAGTCGGTTTGGGTTTCCTCCCCAGAGGGACCCCATTCAGGGGTTTTCTCCCAAATTTGGCCCTAAACCAGAACAAATGGCAATAGTAGAAATTATTTACCTATGAATATTTCTGAGCAATATATTAAGATTATATATCAAAGAACTTATATGTTGTGAGTCCTATTCAGATGTAGAAAAGAATGAGAATGCAAGAAATTCAGAAGAAATTATTAGGTAATGCTAACAGTTCTGAAGTTTTCTTTCTTTTACCTAACCTAATTAGTGCAACCTTTCTACATATAGCATTATGCATAGCACAAACCCATACAGAATACTTACACTGTTACTCTGATAGTATTAGTGTCACTATGGTTGGTGCAAATCCAGAATTTTGTTTATCTATGCACTTTAACGATGAAAAGTATATCACAAGCAATTTAAAATGTTTTAATTTAGTGGAGAAAAAGATACAGGGGGGACAATATACCACTTATTGGTAAAAGACCCAATGATGCTGCCCTGAAACATGTGTTAACATGTGCCTTCTCATTTCTGATGCAAATGCACAATGCACCAAACTGAAGGATTGATATTTTGTTGGCTGCAGTTAACCTGTCTTCATAAATAATGAGAAAGAAAAAAAAAATTCTGCAGGTTTTTATGTGTTTTATATCAATATATAAGAATTCACCTTTGACTGTAAAATCACATATAGATTTTCATAATCAAGAATCTATTTTTTTTAACAGAGAAGTGTAAATTATATTTTGAAACTGTGACCAACATATCTCTGCAAAAATCACTTTACATGACTCTTTGCATGATTCACATATAAATTCAGACTTATCTACTGCATTGCAAATATAAAAAAATTACCAATGTTGCTAGTAAAGACTTAACAAATTTGAAAAACAGGGCATGTTATAATTCTTAGACTGATTAGATATACCAGATGGGATTTTGCCATATGTTTTGAGGAAAATAAGCTCCTATTTTTGTTTTAGTTGCTGATATTGTGTCTGAAATCTTATGTTCTATCCCTATATGATCTCCTTGTCATACTTTGGAAACAGTGCAGTATGTTTACAAGTCTTTTACAATTATATTGCAATGCAATCATCATTTATATCTTCTTTTCAGAGAACATTCTTGCATTATTAACAGAACAAAACAATCTGTTTAAAAAATTGAAATTTAATCTGAACATACCATTTTCTGAAGAGTAATTAGAAACTAAATCAAGCCACAAAGTGAGATTCAGAGGAAATTTTTCAGCTAATAAAGTAATGCATAGGCTGCTTGCATTTTGAGGTCTCAATTTATAGAGATGGGGGATAATTTGGTGTTACAGAATGAGAGTCTAAAAAAACTGCCTTGGTTTATGCTTAGAACTCTTCTGGTGTGGAATAATAGGATCTGCTTATTTACTCCCTCCTTAACACACCTGAAGAAGCCCACAAAAAAAGCATAATTTTAAAATCCAACATGAAAGCAATGGGAAATTACATGTAAACAAGCAAATTTTTCTGACAGCCAAGTATGGGAAACATTGCTTGCATATTATGTAGTATTTGCAGTATTGCAATACATTGTTGTGTGATCTATCCAGTATTTTGATGACAAGACTCTAATCATTCAGTTCTATAAGGAGACAGTCTCTTGATAGTAGTGAATACAGTCCATTAACTAATTATGCACATAGCCCATAAAAGAAGAGTGCTGTGCCTAAAGTGATACAGAGAAAATCAGGACTTTGTTGGAAGGTGTTTGACAACAAAAATATCAAGCTAAAATTTCATTGGTAGTGTTACATTTAAAGTAAATGCAGAACCTGGACTGACTGTTCTGAATTTATTATAGATCTAAATCTATAAAAAGATTTCAAGGTATGTTGAATTTGCTGTTGCAGCAACAGAATTTCCTTGTGCCACTGCTTACACTTAGAGTAAGAAAACTGGTTGAGGAAGAATCAGAAAGTGCATGTTCTTCAAGAAGTCTGTACTCCTCTAATGCACGGTTTACTTCTGCTGCAGGATGTGAAAGACCAAAATCGTGATGTACATTTGCATGTGTATGCTGTGTCTGTTCAGAAGGACAATGCATGATTATTATTTCTTCCCACAGAATTGCTCCAGCATCTCTTAAACAAGACTCCTATATATCAGTTTGGGACCATAAAATTGTTACTTTGACTTTCATAGCTAAGTTACTGGTAATATATAGGTAGATAATTATTATTTAGACTGAGAAAAGATCCATGCTATTTTGTAAAGTTTCCTGTAATAATTGTGAAAACCTTTGCAGCATGAAATATAATGATGCAATTTTGATTGGGTTTGGTTTTGAAAAGCATAATTGCACACAGAATATCTAGAGTCTGTTAACAAAGTTTATTAAACAGGTATAAGAGTTACAGCATACATCACAGAGTAGGAAGCTGAATGTTGGCTTGATAAGCAATCTGAAAGGAATTAACAAGAGAAGTATGCAATTCCTTGAAAAATGGTAGCAATTTCCTCTCACCACTAAAGTAAAGGTAAGAAAGGACCAGCTAAACTTCAGATGTCCCAGGTTCTGTCAAGTTCTAACACTAACTACTAACTTCTTGAGCAGTTCCCTGTACTGCCCTTTTAAATATTTGCCTGCATTTATATGCTGAATTTTCAAAGGTGATGTTAATATTACAATTTAGATATAAAACTGCACTAAACATGAAGCTTTAATAAAAGTTGATCCTACCTTAATGAAAAAACCTTTTAAGACTATGTGTTCCACAGAGTGTTTTCACAAGATATATTGAATAGTTTTGTGCCTTTTCCCACATTTTGATAGGTTTTGCTTAGAACAATGTCATAATTCTGGCCAGAAAAAAAAATCCAATGCATGATGTCTAATTGTTTTCTCTACTGCTACTCTTTGCCCTATTAGAGGGGAAAAAAGCTTCCAGACTCATTAGTAGATGCACGGATAATACTGATTCTGTATTTCTTAATAAACTGTTTGTTCATGAAATTGGTCTGTTTATAGTCATTTGTGATCCTTGGCAGCATTAGGATTTTTTTTTTTTTTTTTTTTTTTTTTTTTTGTCTTATCACATTAAATGTGAGGTTTATGAATCTAGAAAGGAGAAAAATACCTTTAAAAGAACCATATGTGGGTTGCAAAGCCTTTCTAGGAGCCCATAGGGGTCTCTGTGGGACAATCCATATGGCTGTGAGTTCTGTGTTGCAGCAGGCATAAAACAGCATCCCTGCCTTTGAAACAGAAAGAGCAATTGAGATGAACTGACAGAGATGGAAATACTGCTAAAAAACCCCCCCAAAACAGTGGGAAATACAGTGGCTACAGTAAGGGTAAACTATTACTGTGCACTTTATTATTCATTCAAAAGGTTGATTTCAGGTGGTTTTTTTTGTTTGTTTGTTTGTTTGTGGTTTTTTTTTTGTTTGTTTGTTTGGTTTTTTTTTTGTCACCTTTGGTTTCATTTTGATTTGGTTCTTTTCAGAATACTGGGGTGTGTAAACATTATCTTAAATCAATTTTAAAAGACAAATAATGATGATTATTCATGTGTTTTAGAATACAATATGAATTCTCCTGAACAAAACTTCTACTCTATGCTTTTTTTACAATACTTAGAATATGAGTGAAAAAAGGGTTAAGTTTTAAACCCACAAAACTTATTTGAAATTGAATTAAAATTAACTCTTTTTTGCTAAAACAAAGTATCATGGTTTTGTCATGATCTTATTGTCCAATGGTCTGTTTTACATTGTTGTTTTGTTCTGTATGGATGAGTACGGGTGCGACTTCAATCTTAGTCTGAGTACCTATTTTACAGGATTCCACTGACAGCTCTTTAGTAATGACTGCAGTCTATTTAAAATCTCATTTTTCACAGATTTCACATGGGACTTTATATCCATGTAACGTTGTCCTGGTTTGGGACAAATTTGGGAGAAAACCCCTGTATAGGATCCCTCCAAGGAAGCAAACCCACGTGGCCCCTCCCTCCAACCGGTCCGGAAAAAAACCCAAAACCCTCTTTGGAGAAAAGTGGAAAAAAACTATTTTACTAAACAAATGAAGTGCATACAAGTATAAAGAATGAATAGTATGAAACAATAAAACCTCTCCTTCTGAAGTGAGATGGCAAATTGAGAAAGTCCTTGCCGTGGGTGTAGCTCGGCTCTCTCTCAGTGCCTCTCCTCAGTCCCAGTCCCTCCGGCGCTGCTGGAAAATGCCGAGGTCCAGGCCCCGGTGGGCCGCAGGTGCAGCCCCCAGTGCTCCCCTGGGTTTTCAGTCCAGAGCAGGTTTAAACAGTTCCAAGAAAAAGAAAAAAAAAAACAGTCCAGGGAACTTCTCTGCCCTAGCTAGCTGAAACTAACTAAAAGCAAAAAAAAAAAGATCTCTGTCCTGCAGTCTCTCCAAGCCTCCGCCGAACACGCTGTCCGCAGAAGAATGTGGAGGAGTCGGGCAGTTTTCTCAAAACAAACTCCGCGCTTCTCCTTGCTCTTAGAACCAGTCTTAAAGGCACAGGACTCAATATTCAGCACAAACAGAACAGACGATTGGGGATACAGGCATCATAAAGTTACCCTAGGACAAACGTAAAAGGAACCAAAGTAATATTATGGACAATGAAAGCATAATCTTATTTTCCTCAAGTCCTACACACAGAAGCTGCAGCAACTACCTCTGGATGTTCTTGGTTCTGTTTCACCACTTTGCCACCTGGAGAAACATGAAAGAATCAATACTCAGAATCTGGAGGTTATGCTTTTGAGGTTATTTCTTTTTAACAGATGAATTGTTTTCCACCTTTTCCTCATAAATATAATCAGGGGAAAATATCTAATGGCAACTGAGGAAGCTAAATACTGCAGTTTTCCTTAGCTACAGATAAAAATGTTGTAAACCTTGCTTGACAGTGTCCAGTTCACAGCATGAAGGACGAATTTTTCATGGACTTTGCATTAGTGTGATATATGGTTCTCTTTTCCCCCTCCCCCACAATAAATTAACTTCATCCAGGATAAATGTAAATACAAGAGCAAGCAGTAACATTACTTGATAATTTAATTCTCCACTGTGTCCTTGAAACTTTTCAAAAAGCACTGTAATCTTTTAGAGTGACTTAATGCATAAGGTAACAAAGTACTGAGAGATCCCAATAGTTTCACAAAATTAGACAGGCATTGATTTTAAACTTGGAGTTTTTTTTTTTTTCTTTTTTTCTTTTTTTTCTTTTTTTTTTTTTTTTTTCTTTTTATTAACATCTTTCTTTGTACACTAAAGGAAATTTGATGAAATATATCTGTCTCTGGTCTTTAAAATTATAATGCCAATTGAGATGTATATTATTAAATAGTTGGCATTATTACATGTTATAAATTTTAAGATAACATTTATTACCTTCTGCCAATAAAATTAAGATTGTGTGTACTGATTTATTTTCATGTAAGCATGAACAGAAATGGTTTTAACTTCTTGATTCTTTGAGAATATGCTACCTAAAAGCCTTCATCTGTAGAAATGTCTCAAATAAACGTGTGAAAATGACTGGGATTTTTATTTTTCTGGATTAATGTGTAATGCTGAATAATTCTTACATGCATAATTTATCTCTTAGCATATAGTCTTCATTGTAGAGATAAAGCTCCTTTGATTTTCAGAGGTCTGAATATAAAGTAGGTCTGCCCTGATGATATAATTTCATACTAAGCCATATCTTGCATTGTGTCTAGAGACTTAAGAGGCAAGAATCTTGGACTTTTGGCTGTTACCACTGAGACATCCTTATCATAATGGTAGAAAATACTGGAGCTTTCATCATTCAGCTGAAGGAATTAACTCACAGGGATTAGCCCTGCTTCTTTGTGCCTTTTCTCCATCTTCCCCTATGCTCTCAGCATATATGATCACCCGGTGGCCTAAATTAATCATAGTTTTAGCAACTTCATTTTAACAGACCCTTGATGCTGCTGGCTTTGTCCTCCTTCTGTCAAAGGTATGGGATCTCTCATCTCAACTCTATTGAAAGGGAGATGTCATATCTTTTTTCTTCAGCTAGTCAAGTACAAAACCCAGGAGTTGTGCCATTATCTCTTTTGGAGAGTCGAGTTTAAATCCAGAAGTTAAACCAAGTAAACTGTCAGACTGAAACCAGAAAGTCTTTAACATTCTTAGTATTGGAAAGGTGCATGGCATGATGATCATGCAATCTAATTCAAAGCTTGGATGTTATTGGATTGAAGTCTGTTGTACTCATTAGGTGGCTTTGCTGTGACTTTAGATTTTTATGATTTATAACAAGTTCATATTACTCAGAAATACATTTCCTCCTAGGTAAAGGGCCTGAGCTGTAACTATAAACATGTGATCTGCAGATGTGAAAGACCTGGTGAAAATGAATGCCCATTAACCAATATTTGGGAGAACAGACAGTTTGGTTTAATGTTGGCTGAAAACTTAGGACTCCTGATGATAAATGCAGGAGCTCTGTTTTCTCCTATAATATGTGACTGTTATTCAGCCTTAAGCATAACACTTAAGAGGCTTCCAAATTTTCCTCATATTTTTATCTTTTAATTACATTGATTTTAGTGGTCCTAGACTGTTGTAATGCATTAATTTGGTTTATATTTGTAATGTTCTTTTCTATCTGTCCCTGCCCAGCAGTGCCCATCCCCCTCACTGAGATGTAACCTAATCCTGTTTTATCACTGATTGGGCGATGCCTCTGGGTCTTGCCTCTGGGCCCCGCCCCCTGGGGGAAAAAGCCACGGTGTGGGAGGGGCCAGGGCTCTCTGGCCTCGGCTCTCCATTGGGAAGGTCTCCAAAGCTGAGCAGGACATTAGAATAAAAGCAGAAATTTCCCACCCGAAGTCAGAGAATCAAGGCTCTTTTTTTACCTTTGGCGGCCGTCTAGTCTCATGGGAAAGGCTACAACTGGCGCCCAACATGGGGCTTGAAGCCACAAAAGGTTCCCAAAAAGCTGGAAGAACCACTCAGAGAGCACGTGGCCGAGTAAACCCATGCAGAGACAGACCCGTCAGGCTTGGCGTTCGCTGTGGAGTCTCCAGATACAGGACTCTACAGGCCACATCTGCAGTTTTCTTCCTCGGACTCAAAAATCCCATAGGAGTGCTGCAAAGAAGCCCACGACTGGCAAGCTGCCTAGGGACAGCCACATGCTCATGGAAAGATGACCCTAGGATCAGAGACTGGAAGCTCTTTATGCACCAAAGAGGGTCTCTAGGTAAAAGGAGTGATTGGGAAAGAAAGGAAAGAAATGCTGGAATTTTGGTGAGTATTACTTTCGGTTTTCTAAGGGAAAATCCCTTTCAGAGGTGGAATTCCTCAGGGAAAAGGGATTTTTCTCTATCGGGGAAGGTTTTGCTTTCAGAGTGAACCTTCAAAGTGCTTTAGAGATAGCACGCTTGGGGGGATGGAACCCCTTTTTGTTTTTTTCTCTCCTGCAAGTTTTTTCTTTTCAGTTTCTCAGTGACAATAGGGAGGACACAGAAAATCAAAATCAGAGCCAAAAATGGGTGCAAGATTGTCTGTTCCCCACAAAAGAGTCTATTATTACATTTTATATACCTTGAATAATGACGAGACCCATTATTCAAAGAAACAGCTGAAGATATTAACCCTCTGGTTATTTTCTCAGTTTCCACACTTATCATTAGAGCAAATAAGCTCCCCAGAATTCTGGTAGGCTATAACAAAAAAAATAGTTGAATCTGGCCCCTCAAACAATAAAGAAGATGCCAATTTTGCCTTTTATAGCTTAAAAATTAAGTTTGCATTGCAAAAGCAAAATAAAAAGGAAAAAAAGCCAGTTCTTTGTGAATTTTCCCCAGCTTGTACCTTTGCAGGCAGTCCGAGTGCTCAAACCTCCCATCTTAGCGGTCCCCAGGTGGTGGAGTCACAAGATGGAGGGGATTCCTTTGTCCAAAATGGCTGAAGCCATGTGCTCCCAAGCCATGAGGAGTCTCTCCCTTTGTCTGTCCCTCCTTCCGGCAATCCCTTCTTCTCCCCAGACCCCTCCTTCGCTTCGGTGCTGCCCCCAGCACTGCCCTCTCCTCTGACTCTGACCCCTGCCCTCAAACCTCCACCCTTGGACTCCTCCCCGTGTGACTCAACCCTCCAGCCGCTCCCTGACCCTGGTTCCCACGGTTTCCCTGCCCACAGTCCCGGTTCCCCCGCCCCGGAGGGAGGCGGGGGGGGCGCCGGGAACCTGGAAGCAGGAAGCAATCCCGACTTTTCTGCCACCCCTTTCACATATCAACAATCAAAAAGAGAGGGTGCTGTCCTCAGTAATTGGGACCCCTTCCCCCAACAAGCGATTCAGGGTTTATGCAAAGCTCAGGCCAAATTGGGATATGAAAGAGAATACTTTTGCAACCGTCTAAAAGCAAATTTAGCAAGAAATACTACAGTTCCCTTTGACCTCCAAAAAGATTTGCTTCTGGAGCTTTGGCAAAATCCTGACACGGCTGTTGGTAATAAAAATCTGCCAATTCAATTAGCAACCCAGCCTGATAAGTCTTTCCAACCTTACAGTAAAACAAATCAGCTTCCATCAGAACCTTTAGTAACATTTGTAGAGCGGTTAACCCAAGCTATTGAGTTACAGGTTAAGAATGAAGGAGCCCAAGAACAAGTCCTGGAGGAGATGGCTCTGGTCGATGCAGACGAACAGTGCAAGGCAGCTATCCTCAGCCTGTCCATAGAACCAGCTCCAACTTTACATGACATGCTCCAGGTGTGTGCCAGGAAGATTCCCTTCATAAAAGCTCATCAAAACCACAGTTCCAGAGTCAAGCCACCACAAAAAGCTGCTGTAAACACCATGCTTCCTGTACTTGTGCCATGGCCACCGCCCAAGAGAGGAACAAAGTGTCTCCTGTGCGATCAGGCTGGATATTGGGCATCTCAATGCCCTTTAAAGAAGCAATTTCTGGACTTTTGGGACAATGGGGGTGGGAGGTCTCAAAGGGCTAAAGGGAATTTTTCAAAGAAACTAGAAAATGTAAATGTTAAACTAAATAATCCTGCTTTAACCAGTTCTGCCTTTCAGCAAAAGTCACCGGCTATGATAGTAAAGGATCCAGCGACCAGAGAAACAAAAAGTCCTCATGATCAGGTCACCTGGGGTCGTGGGTACGCCTGTGTGTCCTCTTCCCCAGATCTCCAGTGGGTGCCAGCTGAGTGGGTGAAGCCTTTCATCCCCAAAACTGCAAAACCCCCTGCAGAGGGCCCACAAGTGGCCAGTGCTGCCTGGAGGAGGAGAAAGCACTGAACCTTCTCCTTCTAATTATCATTATTTCTTGACAGTGTCTTTCTAAACAGTTTGCACTAAAGCTCATTTTTCTTCTGCAACTTTAAAGGTACTCAAGGTCCAAACTCTGAGCATCTCCCACAAACTGAGCCTTCCTCCTTCTTAATTTAATAAGAAAAGGGGAAATGTTGTAATGCATTAATTTGGTTTATATTTGTAATGTTCTTTTCTATCTGTCCCTGCCCAGCAGTGCCCATCCCCCTCACTGAGATGTAACCTAATCCTGTTTTATCACTGATTGGGTGATGCCTCTGGGTATTGCCTGTGGGCCCCACCCCCTGGGGGAAAAAGCCACGGTGTGGGAGGGGCCAGGGCTCTCTGCCATTGGCTCTCCATCGGGTAGGGTCTCCAAAGCTGAGCAGGACATAAGAATAAAAGCAGAAATTTCCCACCCGAAGTCAGAGAGTCAAGGCTCTTTTTTTACCTTCGGCAGCCGTCTAGACTTGTGGGGAAGGCTACACTAGACCAAAAATTAATTTTACCCAATAGAGCCAACAATCTTAATGTCTTCACTAAGAAAGTTTGTGCATAGAAAGAAAAAGACCAGGAATATTCACTGTATGTATTTTTCTACTCTTCTTATCTACACTTGCTCTATGCAGAAAACTAATATGTACTCCAATAGGATCTGAGGACAATCTGCCATTTGGATCATCTCTAATAGTCATAATGATAATTTTGACTCAGTTTTCAGTATCTGATTTTTCAGATACTGAAAACTGAGATGGATTTTTTATCAGATTTTTAAAATTTAAGGTAGTAGGCAGATTTTCAATGAATTATATCTAGCTATTAGCAGAACTATTGAGAGAACAATCATAATGTTGTCTTTCACGTCTGGACCAGTAGGAAAAACCTTTGTACTACACTTAGGAAAAGCATCTTGGGCTCTGTTGTTCTCCTATCATACATATATTATTACTTCCATTCTTTGAAAGTTAGGGTCCTTGGTACGTTTAATATCTTTGTGAATTAAACCCGCTTCAGTAAAAAAACCAAAACATTTCCTATTATATATATATTATTGTGATATAGATTCTATTTCATATAGACAGTTTTAAATAAGTGTATCCTGCCTTGAATTTTAAAAAAATACTAAAAAATTGACCTGATAGTGGAGTATCCTTGGCAGTGAGAGAAAATATTATAAAAATAGAAGGTATTGCTAAGGTTCTGGTGAGGCATAAAAGAACTCTGTTAGCCAGCCTTATCAGGATATGATTTATTGTAGTCATAGTGTATCATCCAGTGGTCATGAGTATATTAGACCTATCAAAACTAGTAATCTGAATTTGTGTTCTTTCCTCTGTGGTGTTTGGATAATGCTCTATGGCAATATTGTACTGTAGAGATTATTATTATTATAAATATGTATTGTAGAGAGAGATAACACTACATGTGTTGCATAGCTTAAATTATTACAAAGTGCATGAACAAATTTTGACTATCTTTTTTTATTGTTTCTAGATATTACTTTATATGAAACATTCAACGCAGTGATGACAATTATATGTCAACGTCCAAGACAAGAATACAAGTATGAGTTTGACAGTGAAGATTTTTCTTGTAAAATGATATCTGACCATTTTCTTAAAATATTAAGGGTTAGTGACAATATGCTGATTTTGACAATAAGTCAGCTTATACTATGTAAGAAATTCTGTTTCATTTGACTGTTAAAGATATATTTTGTATTACATCATCTATAAGATAAAGAGTGAGTATGTGACAAGCTTAAGTATACCATAAAGCCTGAAAAAGAAACAAATATCTAGTACCTCCAAAATATATGTGCTAGAAAACTAGATAGATCTAAACAGCTCAGCAACAGGTTTCCATATCAATAACTTAGTCATCAGATTTTAATAGCTTCAGTGATCTAGGGAAATAGACTATATCCAACAAAAGGCAAGTTTATAGCTCAGTGGATGGAGATTCAGGCTTCCATTATAAATAAATGGCATTGCATAAAATTGCCCTAGCCTCTTACTGCACAGCACCATCTGACACTAGTAAAATATTACTGCATTACCTTGCCCTTTGTAACAACAACAGCAGCACATATTGCCAACAACAACTAATTTGCCCCAGGGAACACTGGGTTCTTTCTAAACTGCAGTACTCATGAATAGAGGTGGGTTGATCATCTACTGCCTCCATTAATTTCCAATCCAAGAAATACTGGCTTTTGTGGCAGAAGGATGGTAATTCAAATGGCCGAAAGGTCACCTTATTGAACCATTTTTGCTTCTTTGATCTAATCATTCCTGTATGAATATATTACATAATAGGTGTTGATTTACAATATGCAGCTTGTACAAAGCGTGGTTTATTTTCTGAATAAAATATAAAAAAGTAGCATTAACGACTTTGGTTTTTTAAAGTAAAGAATCTTAGCCATTGACAAAAAGACATATGGTCCCCACTTTAGTAAATATTTTGCAGAAGATTATGAAATAAGATAGTGATTTTCTCTTCATGGGTGGATTGCAGATGGGTAGACATACACATTACTTTACACAGGTATTCAGCATCTTAGACTTTCAGCATTATAAAGTTCCAATTCGAACAAAACTTGGTAAAATTATAAAGGATTAACTTGAAGTACTCACATACTGATAAATGTTCTAACATCACTTTATGTTTGAAGTATAAATAACATAGGAACACCATTCCTATTATTGTCATGAAATAAATATGTTATTTGACTTGATTGGTTTACTTAGTTGCTAAGTTAAAAATGTGTGTATGTATATTGTGATGAGGAAAAATACTGCAGCTCTTCAATCTCTTACAACTTCAGAATACACTATACAATTATTGCAAAATTTGTCGTATGTTATGTCCAAAAGTCTTGGTGTCTTCACAGGCAATGTGCTTTCAAAGCCAATGCCTAGAAAAATTTCCACTGTGAGTTGCTTCTGTCTCACTGGAGTGGGTTTGATATAAGCTAAGAACATGTTACAAACTGTCTACCCGTGGGATTGGGATGCCTTGTATGCTTCACAGTGCTGTATCTGAACTATAAGAAAAGTTAGGCAAGCACTAGATGACTACATAACCAGTCTGATAAAGTAAGGTTATTACATACATAGACTAGGAGCTCAGACAGTTTTGTGGTTCAAAATTTAATTAGTTAATGGCATTTATAACCACAGGATGTTACAATTTTCATAGTTTTGTTATGATTGACATTTGAAAATTGAGGAATTTTTCTACTTGTGTTCCATTTTTTTTTTCCTCATAGCACCTGTTACTGGTCACTGCCAGAAAGAGGACTTTGGGTAAACATACTCTTTGGCATTGAGGATGTATTTAAATTACCTTTAATCTACTTAAGAAAACTATTGGATTACTTCTATAACCTTCTAAATATGCCGATTGCTATTGCTCAAAGATTACACAGTTTATCTAAACAGTGAAATAGTAGACAGCATGACTGAAAAATTTTTATTCCCTTTTCTGACACTTTCCCCTTGCAGTCACGTCATCCTACAGAAACTTTGCTGTTGTTGGATTGCCCTACACTAGAAATACACTGTAAGACACTCGTGTGTGATGCAACCAAAGTAGTCTTTTAATATAGACAAAACTCTTATCAGGAAATCTGAAATTTGCCTTGTAATTGTTAATTCTACCTCTTAAAAAAAAAAAAAAAAACGCAAGCTCTCTTTGTGAAGTACAATTTGACAATAAGACTTTATCTTTGCTAAAAGTTTCCATCATGCACAGATCACCCCTTATTCTTCTTTAGATCAACATTGTTGTTATGGTTGGGAAAAATAAACCAAAATACTGCAACTCTAAATTTTCAGCATAATTGATGCAATATTCCGAAGGATCTAAAATTGTGGATGCTTTGGCTGATATTTTCTCAGCAAGTTTTTGCTCAGTCATTTAATGATGCTGTATATGCTGCATGGTTTGAACCCAGTAACCCAACTATTAGAAAAAAAAGATGTTCATATGACAAAAACAGTATGCATACCCTTACAGCAGTCATAGCAATAAAATCAGTGCAACACCAACTTAACAGTGCTGAACTGAAGCCACATATTCTGGTGACCTCTAAAAATATGCATACAGCACTAGGGGATTTGGCATGATTTACTCACTATTCAGTCAGGTTTTGCAACCTTTACTGACCTCTGTTTAGTTACAGCTGTAGTTATCCTGATATCTGTGCTAGGTAGTCTACTACCTTTCTGCCCTGAACTGTAAGTCAGGAAAATCTCTTGGTGTGAGAAATGTCACCTTCAGTTCCTAGTGTTTGTTTTTCAAGGGAGATATTTATTCTCTTTGTTGCAATTAACTTGGTTTCCTGCTTTATGAGATTCTCTCTGTTGGTGCTGTAATTCTTAGAGAAAACTCCTCATAAACATGATCAAAACTATATTATTCATAACTACAGGTCATCTGCTGAGTTTTCTTGATCATAACTCCCCTTGTTCAGAAACAAACAGAACTATACTCCCAGAATCACCTCTCTTTCTCTTCAGAAGTAATCATATCTATCGGCCTACTTTACTTTTTACCGAGAAACTCACCCCTGGCTGTTAGGAACTGTAACTCCAATTGCAATACAGAATATAAAATACAAAGCCTCAGATAGCAAAACCTGGCTGCAATTATAATCAAACACACAAAAGAAAAGAAAAAAAGAAAGAAAACCAAAACAAAACAACCCCAAAACACACAAAGGGAAACTTTCAAAGCTGAGTGCCAGACAAGCATAATAAAACAAAAACCAAACCAAAGGTAATCTACTTAGAAATAAAACACTCCATATGCCTTCTAACTCGTAAGTTTCATTAGACACGTTATGAAATATGTTAATGTGGAAGTCAGTTGTGCTTAAATATTGGTTGAAGCAGGGATGATATTGTCATTTTGTAACTTTTTATCATTTTATCGTTTAGTTACAAGAGATTTGAGTAACATGGGAGAATATAGGCTTGATACAGGCTTGAGTACTAATTCTCTACCTGCTACCTACCTGTGTGAGTATTTTTTTTTATGCTCTGTATCAAGTGGGAATTATACATGTATTTTGTCGATTAACTATGTGAAAATTTTGAGGTATACTTTCCAAACATGTAGAGTGCTATGTAAAAATTAAGGCTCAGATCCACACAAGTGTTTAAGCACTTAACACCTGTCAATACAAAATTAAGTGCCTAGTTCACATTTCGCAGTTTTCATCTTTTGTGCTTGTTTGAAACTTTTGTATTTCCTTTAATCAAACAGTTGTTGCTTGCAGAATGTGTTAGGGAACAAATTCACATGGTGGCAAGGATTTTTCAAATGTATAACTATATTTTCAATTTTGTAGAATGCATTTTCCATCCTAAGGCCTTATGTAGCTTTCTGCTAACATAAAATAAAATTAATAAGAAAATGGAAGCCTTTATTCCCAAAGCTGTGTTCCTCTTTTTGTGTACACGTTTAATTGCAATTATTACTCTAGGGAGCACTAAGTTGGCAAAGGTTTTGGTTTGAGGGGTTTTGTTGTTGCTTTTTATGTCATTGTTTTGGTTGTGATTTTTTTCCTCAAAAAAATAATGCAATTAATCCATTTTTAGTCTACAGAAGTAATTATTAGTGCCAAAGGACTGGGGTCCATTGTGAGTCCTACAAATAGAAGAGATTGCTTTTTAACTGCACAGAAGGAAAGAATATGAGACTGTAAGGCTTGGTGAGAGAATGGTTTGATAAACTTCTAACCTGAAGGTTCCTTTCATCAGCGTTTTGCAGATTGCTCAGTTTGCAACAAGACCTTGAGTGCTGTTGCTCCATTTCTATGCAGAGGTTTCATTCAGCTGCCAGCTGCACTGGCCTTTATGCCCACTGTCCAGTCTCATGCATGAACTGTTGCTGTATGAGCCAAATATGTGTGTAATATACTGCTACATTGCACACATTATCTCTGCTATATAAAGGAACAAGACATTAAGTAATAACGAATTCCCATATTGTTTCACAGATAAACAAACATCATACTGAAGGCATTAATGATGTATTTGATACCTCTAGCACAGAAAATAACCTCCAATAATGGCATCATCTCAATTTAGAAGGTAAAATAAAGAAGTTATTTGTCATTCAAATACTACTTTGCATCTTGAAAGGATTAGTCTGACTCTCACAGGAAGTCACAGGAAACAAATACACAATAAAAAGGCAAGAAATGGAAGAATAGATATGAAAAAGAATCATACAGATAAAAATATTCTTGGACTACTGGTTCTTCATTCCTCCAATCAAATAATTTTTAGTGAATAAAGAGTGGCTATTGAATTACATGTTGGTAACTTACTTCAAAGTCTCATTATAAGAATAAGATCTGTTATAATTCTTGAAAAAAATAATCTTCTGTGAAATAAATTAACTAAATAAATTATGCATTGATTACAAACACAAACTTACAGTCCTGGATTGTTTCTTAAGCTTGCATATTTGGGATTAACACTCTTTTAACAATCTTGAAAGTAAGGCTGAGGCTTATACCCAACAAGAATGTAGTGAGTACAGTGTTTAAGGATTTTAGTGGCTGTGTTGATGTTTTTAAGAGAAACTGATTTATCTGTATAACTTGACTTATTTTGGGTCTAGCCCAACACACAGGGAACAAAAGACAGAGCTGTTTTTCTCACCAACTTTCCAAAGATTGTGGGGTTTTTCTGTTTGTCAAACTTTAGTAGTTGTTAAGTGGAAAAGAATCAGTTTAAAGGCTTTGGCGTAAGACAGCACAAAACCACCAGGGAAATTCATGGGTACTAGAGAGGCCTCTTGATCCACATAATACAGTCTGTAAGGCTGAGACTCCCATGGGGGTGGTGTTAAGGTCCTTGTTTTTAGCTTTGTGCCTGTGGTGCCTTTTGGATTAATATCGTGTTTCAGAAGATCCTGAAATCATGAGGGAATTGGCATCACAGAAGAGGATCCTTCATAAAAAATTAGTGGAGGCTCATTTGATTCCAGTCTATAAAGGTGATAGTATCTAAGGGTTTCTGATCTCACATATATTTTTAATAGGGACTGAAGAAGAACTGCTTCCAAAGCTCTCTTACTATAACTGTTCTGTGGGTTTTTTAAAAAATAATAATAATTAAAAACAATTAAATTAAAAATTATTTTAGAAGGCTGAAAATTGAGACTAATAACAAACCTTTTTTGTAATAAAGCTAAGGCACCATGAAGAAGTATTTCTTCTTAAAGGATGTCACATTTACAAATTTTTGCATAAGCATATTTTAATTCAGAACCATTCTATTTTTCTTCACTTGCTCAAACTTGCTGCATTGCAGTGCTGTGCATGTTTGTAATTTAATGTTGGTAAATCTTTTCAAATTATAACTTTGTAATTTAAACACAGATATGCATTTCAGTTTGAAAATGTAATGATCACAAAATCCAGGAGGATCTTATTTAGATGAAACACCAGAGCAGAAGTCCAAAACAATTATTTGCACAATCAACTAGAATTCATTATTTTTGTGTGTGTTTCTTTCCCCACTGAGCAGTTCTGACAACATAGCAACCATGTACAGATACCTGATTTCAGTGCAGCAGTCAACTCATGGATCTACTGTTTTCAACTCTACTGGTGGATCTTCTGTATAGTGTAACAGAAATGTTACAGGTTCAAAGTCATGCAGTCAAGGAACAAAACCAAGACAGTTAAGACTCATGGTTATGGTCTATGAAGGAGGTTTCTCTTTCAGAGGTGTTTTCAGATTTACACTTCTGACAAAATGTAACTCATGATGTGTCACAAAATATATCTAGGATGACTCAAACATGTCCATGAGCAAAGAAGGGGTTATGTGTCTGGTTCTGTCCCCACTCCGGGCGGGAGATGACCTCTGGCTAGCTCGGGTCAACACAGCCACAGATGTTCCCAGTCCGGGGGGCACGCAGGCTATTACCTGCTGGGTCGGCTTCTCAGCTGGACCAAGTAGTATCTTGACAGCAGCAGCAGTAAGAAAAGATTGGCTCTCAGCTCAGCAGGTTAAAAGATGTTTATTCAGGCCAAGCTGCAGGAAGTCTGCAGCTGGTCCGACCTCAGTCCAGTGAGGCCAGAGAGAGCAGAGCTGAAGAGCTGAGGAGCTGAGAGACTGAGAGAGTCTCTCCGCCACCTTATAAGCGGGGGAGGGGTTCTGGGGGGGTTATATCAAGACAACAAATCAGGGGATTCAGGGGGTAACAAGGTGTGCCCACCCCCAAGCCCTGGACCACTAAAATCCAGAGCTAAAGGAATTCCCCCCAGGGGACCTATCACCTGAAGCCCTCTCCCTGAGATTTCACAACCTGGGAGGGCCCCTCAAAGTGATAGACAAGCTGCCCCAGAGAGGGGGGTTGGGGCAGAGGGGATGTTACAAGTCAGGTGAGGGGTGGGAGGACTGACACAAAACACCTTTTTATACAGACAACACAAAAAGGGTTACAACATTGGGGATGCAGTGAAATGAACCGTAACATAAACTTCTTATAAAAACCTAATAAAACAGTTCTGCACCACCACAGGGTTACTATTTCCCTCTGAAATAATTCCAGGAATGCTCAGCACAGGATATTCTCAGAGCGCTTCCAAGTCACAGATTTGCTGTGCAGTCCATAGTTTCTTTTTCATTTCCGTCCTAGTGCTAGAGAGGGGGCTTTGTTTCCAGACCTGTATTTTATACTCCAAGGTAGCCTGTCACAGTGGTAGTTAAATGAAACTTGAAAGGTATTCAAAATGTAGACCTCACAATCTCATTAGGTGTCTCATCCCCAACATTCTCCATTTTCAAAGTAATTTCTTTGTATTAAGGGTCCTCCCCAGATCATAGCATGGCTACAGAGTTTGTCCTGAAGAATATTCACCTGGGGAGCCTTTTGCAAGTATTACAGATAATTTCTTTTGCATAATTTGTATTTTAATTGTCAGTGTTTCTTTACATAAAAACTATCAATTTGGTAAGTATTTTTAGGTCCCTTTTGACTTGTTTCACTGCACCAACAAGAACATCTGTATTCAATATCCTTTTGTTATGGTTTATGCTTACTACTCTACAATGTCTGTAAAGAGAAATGCTGGTTTTGTTCCTTTTAAATAACTTTTTTTTTTTTTTTCCAATAAATAGAGGTATTTTTTTAGGAAGACAATTTCTTTTTCCAAAGAGGAAGTGTTTTCTGCATCATCTGTAAGTGCCTTAATTAGTGCAATGCAGTCTGTTCATAAACAACTTTCTCTCTTACCAATGAAATAGATAAGCCCTTAAAATTTTAATGTAGTCTAAAAGCATCTTTATATTTTTACTAATGTCTGGTAAGGAAAATGTTCGTGCATGAAATTAGCATTATGAAATTAAAAAATTATATGCCATTGTTTAACATTCTCTTATGTCCTCTTAACTGTTAAAACACTAAATCTCTATTTGACAACTAGGTAGTACACAGTAATTGAACTTTTCTTTAGTAAAAGAAAGAGGAGATTATTAAAGATTTAACTAATATCTTTAAGTACAAACATTTATCAAAGCAGTTTAAGTATGAGCAGTCTTCTGTTTCTAGCCCAGACCAGGCTTAGTCTCTGTTCTCTCTTTCTTAATAGTGTAATTTATATTTTTTCAGATGTTGAGAGAACATACTACTTAAATGTAGATTACTAATAGGAAGAGGTAGTCACAATAGATCAGCTTGTGTAGGGAGTGATAGGCAGGAAATAATTTTCTTCAGGCAGTGATTGAATAACAGAATCTTTACAGTTGAAGAACCTATTTCTGTGGAAGATCTTGAACCACCATGAAACCTAACTTTGCTACAGCAGTTTTACTCATCATACTGTAGTTACATGGGGAGAAGCAAGGCGCAGATGAGAGGCTGCAGCACATTCCTTAATTAATTAGCATTAGTAATTTTACATGGAAATAATGGAATTACGTTACAAACACTTAATGCAACAGTCTTTAATTTCCCTGCTGAGACCACCTTGAAATGTTCGGCACTGCATATTTTTTCACAGAAAAGAATCATCCTAATGAAATAACTTGACAGATAATCCTGTTTCAATCTATGTATCTTGATGGGACAACTTGCTATTGCTTGATACTTCAGGGTAGTTACCAGGTTAAATTTACCTGTGGATTAAAGATGGATTTATTTACAATTTCAAATTACTTTACTTTGAATTCTGGTTTCCTCAAAGGTAAGAAATCTGTGAACACAGAAGTCTGCAATGCCTTATGCAAAACTGAAAATACAAGCCTGGATCCCAGAGACCGACTGGTGTCTCTGAGCCCGGAGCACACTACAGTGAACAGCGGACGATACAGGCAAGGGATGTGCTCTTGTATGTAATGCGACATGACAGCTGGTTTATTAGCAAGAGCAGGATACAGCAAAAAGGGTCCAGACACAGCACCAGCCACGAATAAACCAGAACAAGAACTGGGCTGAGTGCTCAGGGTTAAATAAGGCGCAAAAGGGATGGATTGAAAGGTCAAGGGCCAGTCAGGATAAAGGAAAATGGTGCAGGGGAGTGGCTAAGGGTAAGGAGAACCAATAGGGCAACATGAGACATAACTTTAAAGAGTTAAGATTTTAGCTAAGGGTTAGAAGCAATTTATATTGATCAAAATGTAAGTTAGATTAGTAAGTGGTAGGTTAATGATTATTAGATGCCCAAGCTAGAGCTAACTGTTGTATTATGAGCTTGTTTATAGAAAAAGTGGAGTAAGTGAACCGTCATAAGAACAGATTGAAACCACTAAGAACAATGGCCAGCACCTGGACTTGGTATCAATCAATCATGAAGCAGGGGACCTTGGACAGTGTCAGAGGGTCACAGAGACCTGATGAAGACTCTCCTGACTTCATCCTTTGAGACCACTGACCCAATTCGAGACCACCAACCCAATTCAAGAGAAGAACTGCGCACGCGTGAAGGACTAATAGCCTCATTTTAATACAGAGCGGGGATGGGAGGTGCTGGGGTTATGCATATGTATTGTATGTAAGATCTTGGAAAATAAATAGAGAGCAAAGAGCCTTGTTCGGGGCGGCCACGCCTTTTGGAGATGACTCCCGTGCTGCCCTCCGGTGAGCAAACATACCACTTTCTAACTTTAATTAGTTAGAGGGTCTTTGTCCGTGACTATATCGGCTTTCAATGACTCAAACAAGCATGGAGCACTGCAGCAAAAACAAGCCAATGGGGATTTAGGGAGAGAAGAACACTGGAAGGGGTACATACATGGTAAACGGGGGCTGAACTGGGATGACATAAAGTTGACAAACCAATGAGGGAACAGAATTTAGAATACATTAACATACAACTGCAAAGGCCAATGCGGGGGAGGCTTTTTCTCACTCTAACCAAGAGGGGCATTTTTTCCCATTTGCCCTGCCTCTCCAGGGCTGAGGCATGAACACCCTGGTGGCAGGCCCTTGGGCGGCAGGGCACGATCAGTAGATAATTTTACAGGAAGCCCAAGGGAAGTTTCCTAAATAGCAAATATGAGTGATCAATTATAAGTAAAGTGCAGACTGAGAGCTTTGTAAATGCAAATAAATTACACAGATTGGAGTTCTAACTTTGTTACCTTCCCAGCTGCCATGTCTCTAGTATTAATCTAAATTATATTATTTTCAATAGTATAATTTAAATACAAAACATTAAATCTGTTTCACTGGATTACTTCTATGTGCCCAGATATTAATATAGTATGTTTCTAATCCATTGGTTGTTTTGTGGATATTTTCCTCTCTTAGCCTAGCCTTTGATATCAGTAGGCTGAAAATCATTGTCCACGATGAATTACATTGTTCAGAGGTGTTGATCATTCTCGAAAAGTGTAAAAGGGATTTTGCTGGCTTATTGATGCTGGTTTCCCTATTAACCTCTTTTTGAATTAATGAGTTGGGACAGCTCTCTTGACAAAAGATTTCAGATGCATAGAGTAGCTATGAACCAGATATGCCTGGTTTCTGACTCTTTATTTGTATTTCATATAATACACAATTTCATAAGGCATTCATAAGGGGAATATAATGGAATAATTAATAAATCCACAGAAGCTGTGATCTGAAAATACACTGCATAGATAGAAAAATGACTACATGTATAAAGCTAAATATTTGATTTATTTGATTTATTCCTTCAGCTGAAGTCTGCATATTAACAATTTTCTGTTTTTGAAAGTAGTGCTTTGACTTACTTAATGAGCACATCCAACCGTCAGCAAGTTTTATCATTCTGTATTGCATATATAAAGTTGTGTGCCTGCTTTGAACTTTAGAAAGTTCACATTCAAATATTTTTGAGTAATTAAAGCAAAACAAATCAACTATTCCTTGTGGCCATTGAATCAATGCCATTTTTGTCTGTACTGCAGTTGTGATTGCTTCTCTTGGCTTGCTGGTTGCTTTTTGCTTTTATTACTCTCAGAAATAATCAGAGAGAACCGTACAGCTTATAATCAGAACCCTGTCTTGTGCCAGTTTGCCTTAATCATGCGTTATGCAGGATGTCAGCCATTACAGCCACAAAAAGGGGACACAGCAGGGACAGCTGAACCCAACTGACCAAAAGAGTATTCCACACCATATGGAGTCATGCTCAGAAGAGTGAGGAACCCTTGGAGTGATGTCATTTGTCTACCAAATTCATGGTCGTGTGTGATAAAGCCCTGCTTTCCTGGAGATGGCTGATCTGCCTGTTGATGGGAGGTGGTGAACGAATTCCTTGTTTTGCTTTGCTTGGGCATACAGCTTCTACTTTTCGTACTAAAGTGTCTTTATCTCAGCCTGTGATTTTCCTCATTTTACCCTTCTAATTCTCTTTCCCATCATTCTGTGGGAGAGTGAACTAGCAGCTGGGGAGTGTTTAGCTGCCAAATGGATTAAACCATGACATCAAGCTAAATATTTTTACCTCATGAATAGTGTAAGTTTATTGCTCTTTAGAATCCCAATTAATTCCTTTCACTCCAAATTTCTCCTTATATCACAACCCATAACTGGTGAAGACTTCCTGACTTCACCTGATAAACTCCTGTTATTGTTATGACTGTTAGTAAGCAAATTTCAGGCCATTTTGTGAAACAATAGATTTGCCTACAATAAATGTTAATTTCTGTTTTATGATGCAAATTTGAAATATATAGACTTTACTGCAATCTGTTAGTTACACAAGATGCTGCTGCATTCTTCTATGGATACATTTTTCTGTATATATGTTACCCTGGTTTTTCTGAGTTTTTTAAAGCCTTTTGAATTTTCATAAAATGGAGTCAGATCTTTTAGCTATGGTGCAATATTAGAAGTAGTTCTACCTTTCTACCTTTTTCCCACATATGTAACATAAACAAATCCTTTGTTTTTCATTCTCTGTCCTTTGTTTGCATATTTCTAACCTGAAAACAATTGTAACTGACAACTGGTCTGGCCACTGAGGCTGAAGGGTGGAAACCCCAAAAAGCCAATCTTTGGCCAGACCCACAAATGTAAAAATAAAAAGTAAGAAATAAACAAAGAGGCTCTCTCTGCCTGGTCTCAGCTTTGAGCTGGAATGGAGGAACCTCTGCCCTGCGAAACCTCTCTCTCCGTGTGACTGCTTTGCGAATCACGGTAATATATATATGTGTAGCTAATATCTAATTTTCAAGAAAAATTCTTGGTGATTTTATAAACTTGAAGTAGTTGAATGTATTGAGAAATAGCATCGCCTGAGAATCGCCTTGAATTAAACACTGTTACTTATCAAAGTTTGGGTTTACTATTTTCTACATTGTAATTAGTTTTGGGGGTTGTTTTGGGTTTTTTTGTATTTTCAAAATGTTTTTATGGTGATTCTGCGAGATATGACAATACATAGATCTTACAATTGTACTTTTTTCTAAATAGAAGATCTCATCTCTTGGAAGCTTCTATTCTTTTTAGGCCATTGAAGCAAATCTATGTTTACTGATTCCCTAGATGAAGCAGGATGAATTACAAATAGGAGAGCAAAGAAAAGACTCTATAAATACACTGAATTCCTTTGAGTACCTCAGTCCATTCAGTTTAGCACATTGTCTGCAAACATCAAAGAGGTGCTGTACGTTTCCAAGTCTGCTGGCTGATTAGCAAATTGTAACTTTACAGTTTTGCTTGCATGTTGGCCTTCAGTATTCTGGAATGAAAAAGCTACTGTAGATTTTCAGATTTCCTCTGTAAAAGTTGGATGCAGACAGTCTCTAAACTTTTGGAAGGTGATAGAAGAGAAGTCTGATAAAGATACTAATCATAACTGTGGACATCATGGTGGTGGGCCACAAATTGTTTAAAGAGGGAGAACAGGACAAGAGCAGACTTCTTTGTTATAGGGCTGTTTTATTCACTTAGACAACTTCATCTACTATTGTTCCTGTTGGTTTTCCCCTTAGGGATGAGCAAACAATTGGTACAGGGAAACAAAAAAAAGGCTGTCATCCCTCTGCCAAGAAACAGGTAATATATGAGGGATTAGGCGGAGCAGCCTGGACAGTCTGACAACTAATGGCCAGAGTTCTTACTCATTCCCATCAGCAACACACAATTACCTCACTGAAAAATATTTAATATCTTCTGCTCCCAAATGAAGAGTATAAAAATACAATTGAGGGGAAAAAATAATCTCCAGGGACAGTAAATGAAAGAAAGAAAAAAAAAAAAAGAAAAAAAAAAAAGAAAAAAAAAAAAAAAAAAAAAGAGAGAGAGTGAGTGTTGTATTACTGGAGATGGCGAGTATAGGAAAGCCAAAGTGTGGCACCAAAGAGAGCATTCCTAGTGTGACAATTTGTATCAGCCAGTACATAAGACTGTGTCAAGAAGGGTCTTTGTTTTGACACAGTATGGCTGCTCTAGAGTTTCCCTTTGGATGATGAAACTTGACTCTGGAACATAAGCACTTTTCAGTAACTAGCCACCATCCTCTGAAAATGTGTTGATAGAACTAGGTGTGTGCCAAGTCTAAAACTACATGTGAATATAGGTCAATTGAGAGAGGAATTTTTACAATCTGAAACAGATAAATTGCATCTTGGTGCCAGAACTGCATTTCTTTTCTCATTCAAATGAAAAGTCAACATTATTTAGAATGGGAGAAAAAGAAAACCATGAAGAATCCTTAGAATTCTATACATTTAAAAGTGTGGAATATTGGAATATTCTTCATCTTGTCATCTTTGTCTTATCAACAGAAATTTTACCATCACCAATTTATCTTTGATTAATTCCCTCCTTGAATTCTAACCCTTTTGTTATATTTCTGACTTCAAATATAAGCTGACTTAAAAATGCAATGTTTTTTCTTGAATATTTTACTCTACACCCATTCAATGCTTCTTCTGAATGCCTTTGTGCTAAAGCCAGAATATTGAATAAGCTATTACTTATATATTCAAGCCTGTACATGAGAATGTACAGAAACTGACCATACACCTGATTTTTTTTTGTCCTTCCTTCCTCTAAAACAACCATCACTAGAGCTGATGGTTTCTATTTTCCAACCTTAATTCCATCTTTGCTTATTTCTGTTTAACACAAATCTTCAGCATCAGATTAAAAAATTCCATTAGCTCTTTTGATCCACTTCACCTTTACTAATTAACGTGATTCTAGTTTGTTGTGTTTCAGAGGAGATCTCAAGAACTGCCTGCTTTTCCATCTTGGAAAACTGCTACAATGTTCAGATGCAATTAAGACATCAGCCTTGAGACAGGGCAACTTGCTCATGGAAAACCAATGTCCCACAAACCATTCATTTGACCTAGTTCCTGTTTTAAAAAATAATTCTAGTAGATTGATTTGCAAGGTGTTTTTTTCTAGAGTTTATTATAAAATACTTAGTAAAAAATTTAATCCAGACCAATTATTAATTCATCCATTACCTTTGATATGTAGGAGTTATGTTTTAAATTCAGTGGCTGTATCTCTCTTTATCTCCCTTCTGCCACCTTCCATGGTAACAAGTTTCTCCTCTTTTCATCCCAAATAAGCTGTTCATATTTACTAATATTTTTAACCTGCCTAGGCAAACATATGTCAGTTCAAATTAATGCCCAGTACTCATGGATATTATTATAAACTATGTTTCTGTAGATGTACTTTCTAGCAAAATATTAGCATATTGTGAGTAGGTTCTTTGGTAAAATAAGGTTCTCTCTATTTGTACAGTGTTAAATTACTTTTTGCCACCATGCATTGGTTTAACAAGAGTGCATATCATCTGTGAAACTGCAGGTGAATAGGGCACATACACCCTTGAAAATTATGGTGAGTATATATAAATAATCAATATTTATATACATTTACTCATCTACCATTCTGGGGTTTTTTTGGTCTTTCTTTTCAGTCAAACTGTTCTGGTTCTGTTGGGTTTTTTTGATACTACACCCAATATAGACTGAGGTTAACAGAGAAATTCATATAAATTCAATGGAGAGAGATCAATTCCATACAGTGTCAAACCTAAAATATCCATTTTAATTGAGAAGTATTACTCATTACTTTAAGCTTTGGAACTCTTTTTTAAAAGTATGAAAATATTTATTTTGTTGGTTTATTTTTCAATACCTTCCTATAGGGAGTTAATGTTTGACCTTTCTTTTCTATTTGTATTCTTTTATCTCTTCTGTTATCTTTGCTGGGCTTATTTTTTTTTCATTTGTTTAACAAGTTTAATTCTCCTATTTTCTTTTTTTAGTTCCATTCCAGTTTGGTTTTCTGAGATGTTTTAAAGCCCAGTACTTGAGTTTCTGACAAATATATTTAGTGTCAGCTCTCTTTTTCTTCTTGTGCTGAACCAGCTTTTAAAAGCCACACCAGCTTTCTCAGCAGGTGACTGCTGACTTGTACTGCTGGAAAATCGTGTCTTTCCAGACAGTCAATGCCAGAGGAGGAAAGCTGCCTTGTGGCAGTTTTAATGACCTAAATTCAACTGGTACAATTGGGTGAGGAAAGCTTATGCATTACACAGCTGATTAAGAATTGCATAATCTATAATTCTATTGCACCAGAGACTGCCAAGTGACTCTTCATGTCAGTAAATGAGGACAATATATTTAGCAGCATGGAAATTCACACTTGAGGCTGTTCCTCAGTGTTTTACAGTTACCATATTTCTCACCAAAACTTAATATATCTGAGAAAATAAAAGGATATAAAGTGTATATTTTAAAGTAAGGAGAGCACCAAGTTGCCATTTATCTTCATTTTCTGACAATAAATCATTGGCATTTTATTCCCATGATACTAATTAAGAGTGTTCCAAAGAAGTGGCTTGAGTCATGATTCCATGGCTCTCAAAGCAGTCTGCTGGGGAATATAATCTGATTTCAAAATATATTGTAGACTTTTTTTTTTTAAAAAAAAAAACACTTTTCTGCTAAAAAGAAAGATTTTTTAAGATTTTTAAACTATTTTCAGAGTACTGAGGTTACATTAGGTCATGTTAGTGCACTTAGGTTCCACCTTATTCCTTATTGGTCATGATAGGAAAGTTTCTTAGATGGGAAAGCTCACCTGTACAAAAGTGGGCATGAGATATGGATAGGGATGAGGGATTTTGGCTGAGTTGTTTACATGTTTACAGAGAAGTAAGAGATAACATGTTTCTCAAAAAAATTTCCAGCTTTGTTTCAATTCCACAGAAATGGAATAAAAAGAGTAATTTTTACCTGAGGGAAATGGTTTGTTCTTCCTTTGCTGGTCCTTTCCTGCCATGTAGGGCAGATTGTTGAGTTACATTCTCATAGTACTGAAATCCCTATCCAGCCCTTCTTATTCAAGTAGAGCTGTCACTGATTTCAATAGCAACTCTGCCTGATTGAAGAGAATTTAATACAGCCCTGAAGCAATGGTGTTTTGTCCTTATATTTGTACTTCTGGCCCTTAACCATTACTTTTAAAGAGCTTGAAGCAATACTGGCACCAGCAGTGTTTCAGGTGAAAAAGCAAAAGGATAGAAACCAATATCATGAGCTGTTTCAAGTAAGTGCTACTACAAAAAAGCCAGTGTGTATCATATTGAAATAATGAAAAAAAATGAAGAATGCATATTTCTCAAATTTCTGTAATGTTTTAGATACATAGACCATCAATGTATAATAAAAATGTGTAGTCTTTGTTACTTCTTCTATTTATGTTCATACAAATGAATAAAAAAGTGGAATAGCAGGCATAGGTTTATTCCAAGGTTATAACCATTGCATTGCTAAATCCATTCCAATAATGGAAAATATTAAAAATGTGACTAGTTATTTTTTAATTGCCATACCAGAATCACTAAATAAAATGTCAATGATACTGTTGTATATAATGAGCTGAGGGATTCTTAGATTTAAGAGCAAAACTCTTCATAGTATTAACTGAGAAATATGATTGAATAAATATTTGAATTGACCTTTTCAATATTTGAACACAAAGATCCACAGCAGTGGGACTGATATGACTAAATATAAATAACATATATTGGGTCCAGCACTCAATTTTTATTTGACTACAAAAAGACTATAATCTGATTTTATGATTGGATTAATACAATTTAGGTCTCTGCTTTCAGGTAGAAATATCACTATATGTACGGAAAAGAGACTATCCTAACTATTACAGAGATGAACCATGTAATTTCAATCAGATGAATATATTTAAAATACATGTGTTACTATACGTAAGTGCAGAATCTTAATTACTGGATATGATTTTATCTTGGGCAGGAGACAGTTAAAAAAAACCCAACAACAAAAAAAACAACTGTCATACTTATTCTTCCTCTTCTGTTCTTCCACTTCTCAAACATCTCCAGCTCAGTCTAAAGTCCCTGACAGTGGAGTTTCCATGTCCCAGATTTTACTTTAAACTCATCTCCCTCAGGCCACCTCTTATTTATTGTTCAAAGTACTGTTCTTTTTATCATCTGCTTTATACATTAAAATTATACATTTAAAAATGTGTATTGGTGTTTTCAAAACAAATCTGTCTATTATTTAATTCAAAAGATAGGCAAGGCATAAAAAAAGGGTCAAGTCAACAGAATCCTTCTGTACAACAGAATCCTTCTCTACATTCTTCCTCTTCCTGGCTTTTTTTTTTTTTTTTTTTTTTTTTCCCCCTCCCTGCCTATTTCCTTTAAGATACATTCGGTTTTAGCCTGAATCCTTTGTTCAATGCTCTGTTTCTATTTAGACCAGGAGGATAGGTCAAAGGTCCTGATTCTGGAAGTTGATATAGAGCTATTTTGACAGAATGAAACTAAACAGAAAATAAATTTCCCACTGGGATACCTAATTCCCTCAGCAGTTTTCCCTTGTTTTAAGGATCTAAAGAGATAAAACCTAAATGAGCTAGATGTGCTCCATACTTTCAGTCAGAGTACTATCACTTCAATCTATCTGGTTTTCTAATAAAACCTATATAGAGCCTACCTGACTTTTTCTAACATTTGGAAGATTTAACAAGATACTGAATTCTGGCTTTGTGTTCTTCTTCCATAAGCTTGTTTTCTTTTTTTTTTTTTAATGTCTTGATGATCCCATCAGTATAAGCCATCACAACTCAATTTAGTTCCACCTTTATTTTTAATGCAGTAATTTTTTAGTAAACCCAGAAAAAGAAAATAATAACTCACTCATTGTAACATGGATTCATGTTTCCCAAATAATATAACCATTCACAAAGCCGGTTGCAATTTACAGACTGGTGTGTTGTGGGTAACAATATTTCTACTAGAAGAATGTTTTTATGTAGCACCCAGCAGAATACAATTAATAATGCATCGCTTAGCATTTTGAATAATTTTAGCAAAGGAATAATTTTAGCACTATAAACTTACATGAAATGAGTTTTCCCCAACAGATCTTCTTTATGGCTCTAATGCTCATAAACTCATTACCTCTTACTGACATACCTCTCTAACTTTCTTTTCATAGTAAATATAAAGCAAAATGAAGTAAATTAAAAAGGTATTTTCCTAAGTGAAAACTTAGAGGTCTTTACAGAATGCATTCTAAAAAGCTCTTTCAATTGAAGCTTATTTAATACACCTGGTTTGACTAGAATACATATTAGAGATTTGGAAAAACACTGCATTTCTGACCTTCTACTTACTTTCTCCCCATGATTATATTATCTCTTTCCTCTGCTTGATTCCTTTTGATGTCTTTTTTCTCAAACCTGTTTTACCAAGACTGTATCCTGATGGATATACTTGTTAGAAGTAATATTTCCTTAATTACACTGAAAAATTATCAGTTGATGATACACGTGTATTAGGGTTACACGTGTATTTCTCTTCCCCAGATAAAAAATGCTTGCAGCTCTAGACATCTCATATTAAAACTCTTGTCTTCTTCCTTTTCAATTTTCAGTTGATAATTCTACTGACAAAAAGTTTTGTATGTTAATGTGTGTGACTTTTCATCTGTACTACCCATATTTAATTTGATATCTATTACCGTGATTCTCAAGGTCACCAGGTTCTTTCTGTATTATTTCTAAGCACTGCTTGATGATGTCTCCAACACAGTGTATGTGGCAAACTTCATTATTATGTTTCTAATATTCACACCAATATCACTAATGAAATTAATAAGTAACAGTAACCTCTGAACTGATCTTTGATTTGTTGGTAGCCACTCTGATACTTTTCTGTTTTAGTTTTTCCTATTTGCATCCTCTTTGTTGCAAGCTGCCTATTCACCTTACAATCCCTCTATTAATCTCTGGATTTTCCTGTTTGTAATATTACCAGTGTTGTGCCACATGAAACTATTGACTGAATCACCAAATCACAGAACTGTTAGAGCTGGATGAGATTTCTGGAGATCTTCTGGTCCAGCAACCCTGCCAAGGCAGGGTCAGCTAGAGCAGGTGACAGGAATGCATCCAGGTGGATTTTGAAAGTCACCAGAGAGGGAGAATCCACAACCTCCCTGGACAGCCTGTTGAGTGCTCTGCCACCCTCAATGTAAAGTTCTTCCTCAAGTTGAGGTGGAATTTCTTGTGTTTTAGTTTATGGCCTGGACTTCCTATCTTGTTGCTGGGCACCACTGAAGAGAATCTGGCACCCTCCTCTTGGCACCCACTTTTGAGATATTTGTATGTATTGATAAAATCCACTTTCAGTCTTCTCTTTTCCAGACTAAACTCATCCAGGACCTAAAATCTTACCTCATAAGAAAGATGCTCCAGACTCCTTACCACATTTATGGACCTCCAATGGAACCCTCTCCAACAAATCCTTGTTTTTGTTAGCCTGTGAAGACCAGAATTGATATGGCTTTCAGATATGGCTTCACTAGGTCAATTAGAGGGAGAGGATCACCTCCCTCAACCTACTGGCCACACTCCTCCTGATTCACTCCACAGCACCACTGATCCTCCCACCCACAAGGGCACACAACATACTGAAATTCAAGTGGATTTGGTTTATCACATCCCACACACCCCCCTTTTTTTTTTTTTTTTTTTTTTTTTTTTTCTTTTTCCCCCATATAATAATGACTTTATGGAAGAATGTTGTTACATTAATCTGGCATAATTCACACCTTCAAACTTGTGTCACACATTTTCTCACTTTCTGTATTCCTCTGCGTATTATATTCTTCAAAATCTTAGCAGTCCAGGAGTTTAAGTCTTACTAAGATCAAACATGCAGACATCTAATGGCTGAGATCATAATTTTCTTGATTGAAAGAGAAGATACAAAGTTTTCAGGGTCTCCATCTAGTAATACATTCCTGAGACCATGAAATTGCAAAAATCATCAGCTATTAAGACTTAGATTCCAGTTTTCTATCACCTTAATGACTTAAGTGTCTTTCCTCTTAGCAGTCTCCATGTTTGCAAGTGACTTGCTTTTGCTATTAGTGTGATCCTTTTACTTGGCAATATCTTGCTAATTTTGGTAATTTTTTCCCCTGGGACATATTTTTTTTTCCTGCAGAATCAATCTTCCTTTGTCTCTGAAGAACTTCATTTTCCCTAGTAGCTTCCACTTTTAAAATCATGGAACATAGAAACTGATAAAAAAGAAAAAAGAAAAATCCATCCTTCTGCAATACAGACTCTTGATAACATTATAACATTTGTCTTCAGGAAACTCCAGGCATCCCTGAAAACCCAAGATCCATTTCTCCACAACCTCAAAGATTTTATTTATCATTTTACCTTTTAAGTTTGAACACTTTGATTTGGCTTTGGCTCTATTTTAACTTGTTTGTGTTCTTAATAAAAGTTTATTTTCAATTATTAGCCTTTCAACTCTGTACTGCCCCTAAAATGAAGACACTTGATTTTTTGTTCCTTTAGTTTGCTGAAAAAATGTGTAAACATTTTTCCTGTGAATATCTGGGAGATTATTGAAAATACTTCTCAATTTGAAGTAATTAAATGAAAGAAGGATTAGTTTTAAAAACAACTTATTAAGTTTAACGGGGAAATTTCCCCAGCTTTTCCGAGAGTTTTCCAGATGGATTTTTCTCTCTTCCATACTATTGAGTATTTTGTGTCTGCCCATTTCTCCTATCCTAAGCGACCACATTATTGTGGCATTCCTTTTTCTTTTTTTATTTGCTAGTTAGACTTCTCCTGTATTGTTGATCTTAAGTGTACATGAATGCTTTTACTTGATAAAGCTTATTTGACTTTAAAATGTTGTTGGATAGCTGTGTTCACAAAATAGAAGAGCACTCACAACTATATGAATTAAAGTTTCATTTTGATGTAGTTACGTAAAATTTTCCTAATGACAGGTGTATTATGAAGGAATATTCTTTCAAATTCCTTCAAAATTCCTTTGAAGGAAACCTTTGCTTTGAAGATGAGAAACCTGCTTTAAATTTTTGTCAAGGTTAAAAAAAAAAGTAAATAATTAAATGTTCTATAGCAGTCTGTGAAACATGAGGTCTATATGCTGCTAAGACATGATTGACAAACAAGATGAATTCCTTTAACACCTCATCCATTCAACCAACCAAATGTTTGCAACCAGAATTTTAAAAACAGCAAATGATAAGGATAAGAGGTTTTCCACATATTAGCTGAAGCAAGATGGTAGAAGACTGATGAAAAAGATAAAAATTTGCAGTAAAAATCTCATCTAAGAAGATATGTATGATATTAATTATGTATGAGGAAAACCACTGCAAGTAATTTTTAGATTCAAGCTGCTGGATGACTGAACTCTGTATTTCCATTTGATTAGTTGCATGCCAATACTTTTATCTATTGTTTGTTTAAATAAAGAATGAGTCTTCTTTCAAGGTGTGTGAACATTTTGAGGAGGTAGATGTAGTTTGGGGAAGCCAAGTGTGACTAGGAGATGATGAGCCAAACTTTTGAGCTGCTCAACTAGAGCAAGAGTGGAAAGGCTTGAAACAGAGAACAGCTCTATCCCCACCTTCCTCTGTCATTCACATCTGACATATAAAATATTCTCTGTGGGATATTCAGCTTCACATTGAGATTATGAGCTGGCCATGTACATGATATTCAGGGTTACTTAAGCTGACTTCCAAGGTATGCTGCAGATAAGATTTATGGAAGTTCATAGGAGAGGTGATGAAGATAGCAGCATAAGCAATAAGAAGAAAACAAAATAAATTTTGGAAAAAAAATCATACCTTAGTGAAATGACTGCATGAACATTTTTAGTTGTCTAAAACTCAGTTATTAGAAACTAAGCAAAGTGTGGAACAAAATTAAGTCTACCTATACATGGGCTAGAAACACCTATGACTATTTGGGATTTTGAGGAGTTATTTGTTTGGTTTTTTGTACTTTATAGCTATGTGGGAAGTGCTTATTTTGTAAGAATATTAGGAATACCAATGTACTTTTAACATAGGACATCACCAGTCTCACTAGACATTTTGAGCAAATGAAAGAATGGATTCTATACGCTACATAAATTACTTTCTGTGTGTTGTTATGTGGTCTTCCTTTTGTGCAGTCTTTTAAGGTGAACTTTTAGAGCTTTGAAATTTTTTTTGAAAGTCTAAGTATTAAGTGTATAAATAAAGGACAAATTGGTTCACTTCTTCACTGGAGACAAGATTAGTAAAAATATTCAGTGGTTCATTGAACATTTTATAGCCTTTATGGAGTTTTGTTTTCAATGTAAGTGCCATAAGTCTTCAGTTTCTTCCTGAAACAAGTATTAGATCAATTTATTTTCCTATAATTCCTGAAAAAAAAAAAAAAACCAAAAAAACCAAAAAAACCCCACCACAAACAAAAAAAAAAACAACCCACAAACCCAAAAACATAATGCTCAGCTGGCTGCTGACTTACCTTGATATCTTAATTGGCTCATGGCGGGTTCTAACAGTTCATGGAGGTTAATAGGGTACAGAAGTTCTTTATGATGCACATGGATCTTTTACTTTGTTGTGGAATGACCCTTATACCTACCATTGAAAAAACCAAGAAGTTCAAACTTCAGCTGAAAACATTCAGGGACACAGTGAGGCTACAAGAAGTCTGTACATTAAGACTGGAAAGGGGCTGGAAAAGGCACTGTTAAAAGCTTATTATCCAGGAGTCTTTCTAATTGTTCTGGCTGGAGAATTTGTGGCAATTCTGTGCTAGTATTCATCAATATTCTTCAAAGAAAATAAATGGGAACATTAAAATTCTTCCTATTTTTATATGAGGAAAAAGCTAAGAGAGAAATAACCTTGAGGTATAGCTTTCAAATTCTACTTGGAAAAGGAAAGGGGAAAAACAACCCACCAACCTTTAGTCTAGCTATTTTCTGCATCCTTTAAAATCTAAGATTACTATGCATTAAGAATAGGCACAATTCAAAACAAAACAAACAAACAAAAAAGAATTGTAGCATGTTGAACTGCTAAAGCAAATGCTTGAGTGCTTTTATTTAGAACGTCTCAATAAAATTTGTAAGTTATTAATATTTGTAATGTTTGTTTTATGTTATAATGAGTCCCTTTACTGGTTCTTCTTAAGCATTTCAATAACACAGTCATTTATCTATTTTTTCTTTCACTGCTGAAAGCAAGAAAAAAGGAACACCTAACATAAATTCCTGAGATACTTATTTTCTTCTAATTTATTTTTTTCAGTCCACAACTTCAATTTCAATAATGATGGTAACATTTGGGCATCACCTTAATTTTAATGTTCAATATCTTATCAAAATTAAAATTCAGTAGAGTTTTCCCAAGGGCAACAATTTCATACCATTACCTGTGCTTGAAGTTCAGGCACATTTTTTAAGCATCAGACAATGAAAGAGTAACATTCAGGAATGTGCTGGCATGAAAAGAAAAACCAGCAAGAGACTCCAAGTCAGAAAAAAACCCAATTTAATAGATGGATTAGGGGGAAAAAAAAATTTAAAAAAGCAATAGTACAAAAGATTTCTGACAGACTCAGAATACAACCTGACACCATGGTGGTAGCAGTCCAGATGAAGTGGTCTTGTTGAAGCAAGGATGCCTCAGAAAGGTCTGGTAGTTCTTGTCCTCTGGGAATCCAGTGAGTAAGGTTACCTGTGCTGTCCCAAATCCCAGATTATATCCAGGTGGGAATGCTTGGCTCCTCCCCCTGGGCAGAGCATCTCACAATGGGTTGATATAATTCTATGAGTCTTGCAATGGGTCCTCGATTGCCCATTAAACAGAGATAGCTCCTGGAGGGAGTTACCTATGAGTCATGCAGCAGGGCATTGATGGGCCATTAACAGAAGATAGTCTGGAGGGAGGGGGCAAGGGAAACACTGCCCAACCTAGTTTCAACAGCTCATGGAGATGGTGATAGAATACATACTTTGGGCACACCTTACATTGTAACCTAGGATGGGAAATTAATGGTTTACAAGATATATATGGCTGAAAAGAAGGTTTCCTTTGCTTGTTATTTTGGTTTTTGTTTTTGTTTTGTTTTGTTTTCTGTACTGTGTATACACATTTCATGTTTGAGTTTTAAACAAATATTATTAGTACATTGAATAAAAACTGAAAAGAAGGAAGTTGCTATTATTATAGTTCTTTAGGGCAAAATACCTCAAATGCATCCTCTTCATAGATATGGGTTTCCTAAGAGGACTTATAAGCTGTGGATATCAGTGATGAAGTACACTGTGGAAACATAGGCTTCTTTGCAAAGTCATCTTCACTTCTACTACTGTATTTATATTTGTATTTCAATACTACTGACTTAGGACTTTCTATTAGTAAAATTCATGGCTGGGGAATTGATTTCCAGGGGAATACTGGGTGCAAAAGACAGGGCCATATCTGTTAATTAGCAGGAAGCAGGTAGATATCATAACTATAGGTCAGAAAGTATTACAAATGATCCCCTGAGAAAACCTTTTAAATGAATGATGGGGGAAAACATAAAATAACAAAACTTTCTTTATGGTCTTTCTCATTTAGATTTGGCTGTTGGAACACTGATGGACAATGCATAAATCACTTCATGGGTAGTGCCATGAGACTCCTAAAATATCTGTGGTTTAGTGAGAGAAGTTAAAGACAAAGAACGACTGAAAATAGCTGTGCATTTCCATTTTCTGTTTTAAACTGAATCTTCTGTTTTACTGCCACATGAATTCCAGTATTTGATATCTCTCCATTGGAAACAGCAGAAACTGCTTTTATATCAAAGCAGTTCCTTGCTGCCTGTTACCTTTTAGGTGTTGATCAAGGTTCACAAAAGTCTTGTGTGTTGCATATGTTCTCTGACTGAAGATGTCTTATCTGATGGTTTATTGCTTTTAACACTTCTCAGTGCAATACCTATCACATTTTTCTTAATTAACTTAATTTGATGACATTTTTCAGATATAGGAAAATAACACCATATCTAATCAGGTAAATCTGAAACATTTTAAATTTTAGTAATTTCTGTTTCTTTTCTAACTTTTGTTTTGCCAACCACAACAGCATTCATCTCACTTAACCTTAGGCTTGATAAATTGATTGTTTAATCTTAGCTCCATCTAGAGAAAATGAAAAGAGATAGAAATGTTTCAGTCATTTCTTCTGCTTACTCATGTAGTTAGAGTTGCTTCTCTGAGTAAAGGAAGATCCTGTTAAGATACATCGGTATGTTGTGGGCCAACCTTGGCTGGCGCCAAACCTACGTCTAGTTGCTGTCTGAAAGAGCGCTGAGGAGAAAACAAGCTGCAAAAATTTGGGATAAGGATAGGGATATCTCTTACCAATTAATGTCATGGGCAAAGTAGACTCAGATTTGGGAGATTTAATTTAGTTTGTTGTCACAAAACAGATTTGGATTACAGCAAGCAAAAAACAACATTTCCACCCTGTTCATTCCCAGCTCTCTACTTCCAGTCTCACCCCAACTGACACATAACTAACCATCAGTAACAACTCCTCCCTGCCACTTCATCCTCAAATCTTCCCCACTGTGGCTTGGGCTCTCCATTGTCCACAACCTTTCAGAAGTATCTAACTTCTCTGGTGTAGGGTGCTCCACCTATGTGGACATCTACTCCACCACGGACTTCCCTACAGGCTGCAGGTGTCTTTTTATTCTCTTTCTTCTCTGACCTTGGTGTTTGCAGGGTTGTTTTTTATACTTTTTGTTCCATCCTCCCTCTGTTAAGTGTTTTAAACCTTTTCTTGAATACATTTTCTGTGGGGTGTCTTCAGGTCAGCTGTGCCCTGTGGTGGGTGGGTTGGATCTGGCTGGAATCATCTGTGTCTAGCACAGGGCAGCCCTGGCCTCTCCTCAGAGAGCTCCTCTGCAGCCCCTTCTGCCAGCAGTTTGACAACTACACTTCATAAAACACAATATTTTGATGGTTAAAGATAGGGAACAGGACAAAATTTCTGAGAGACAGAACACTTAAAGATATATTTTAGGCTAATTTTTTTGACAAGAATCTTAAGGACTGTAGAACTATACTTGCATGTGTAGCACATGCAAAGCCCCACAAGGAACTGATTCAACCCAATTTAGAATTTTTGGTCAATATATTTATTTTGCATGTAGGTGACTGTTCATATTCAGTTTAGATGTGTATTTTTAATTTTTTTTATTTAAATATTACTAGTACTATGTATTATAAACAGTCAGTTTAAAGAGCTTCACAGTCAGTTTCAGAAGCTCAGAACTCAGTTTTTAAGGTCTACAACATAGACCTTAGACAAAATTTTAGTATAGAGACTGATTTATTTGGATGTCAAATGAACAACTGAATTATTTACTATACTAGGAAGAAATTCTTTACTGTTAACTTGATGCAGCACTGAAACAGGTTGCCCAGAGTAGGAGAAGTGATCAAGGTCAGGTTGGATGGGGCTTTGAGCAACTGGATCTAATGAAACGTGTCCCTAATGATGGCAGGGGTGTTGGAACTACAACACAGAATCATAAAATTGTTAAGGTTGGAAAAGACCTCTAAGATGATTGAGTCCAACTATCAGCCTAGCACCACTGTGTTGACCACTAAACCATATCCCCAAGTACCGCAGTTACACAACTTTTGAACAATTTTTATCTCAATAACTAATCTAAACCTCACCTGGTGCAACTTGAGGACATCCTCTGATCTTCAAGGTCCCTTTCAACCCAAATAGTTCTTTGACTCAATGATTCTATGATCTTTGCAGATCAGCAAATCTGGTGCCACTCTTCCTTCAAATGGAGTGGAAAAACATAAATTATCATCAGAAAGATGATATTACAGAGCTGCTTGACTTTTTAATATTTTCTGACAAAAGAACAGTGTTAAAAATCACAAAATTGGTGACTAGTACATTCAAAGTTATGGTATAACCTGTTGCTTGTTTAAGACCTGCACTAACACTTGATTCTCTAAATAGTTTCCTCACATTCTCAAGAAGGACATTTCCAGAATAAAGCCATCTTAAAACACAAATTCAAATAAATATTTTAAATAACTTTAAAAAAGAAAATACAGTGTCTGTGGGAAAGAAGGCATTGCTGAGGATATCCTCCACTTGCTTATTAAAACAAAACTTTTTAAAAAATTTCTCAGTTATTTAGAAATATGTCTTATTCTTTTTGGACTGAATTAACCTCATAAAATAGGCCCAACTAATTCCCATGTTAATATCAAAACTGATAAGGAATATTTTATACAGTCCTTCATTAATGTTATGGACAATGTTGAATAAATAATAAATTCTTTGCTTTGTTGATAGTATATTTACTGGGGAAAACTGGTGATGCCAATTCAAGATATAAAAGCTTTCAATCTATCCCTCTGCAATTTTTTTCTTCATCTTTTTCTCTTCCACCTTTAAAAGCAGTATAAAAGCAGAAATAACAATCATAGGACTGGATGGCTCAAGGAATTAATAATCAGTATCAGAGCCAGTTCTTGCTTTTCTACAAACAGAAAACTAGCTTGACTTGCTACCAAAGGTTGTGACTGTATAACAATTCAATGGAATATGCTTATTTTTTACACTTGTGATCTCAGCCTGTGGCACAGCCCGCCCATATAAAATCGTTCCATTGCTAGTAACATCAATAAAGTTGTAATGGACTGAATGGTATAGACACAGAATTGATGTTCTTTCCCCTCCATATCACAGGACAGTGTGAGAATCTTATGCTGCCATTTTCCATGGTGTATATAAAGAGTAATTATTTTCTGAGGATGATAGGAAAATGTTTTCATGAACATGAAAATACACCTATGTTAAAGTGAAGAAGGGCAGTATGTTGCAGGAAGTTCTGACAGCAGAGGGTAGTACAATAGTATTACGAACATGTCAGACTTCAAAGCAGCTACATTAACAAATCAACCTCAAGCAAGACACATCATTTGGAAAGACTTTGGAGTGAGTGCAGACTTGCTGTGTCACAACCTATTTATACATTTGTTTTTTAAGCAGCAAACTTGATAAAAAATTATCTCATTAACTTTATTTTCTACTTTCAGCATGAATTTATTATACCTGATTTACTCCATTCAATTTAATATATCTGCTTTTAATTAGTTTCTTGACTTTGCATCTGACACGACCTACAACACAGAATTTTTTTGAATACTTTCTGAAACTTGATGTGATGTGCATAAATCTTTCGTTTAGGTTGACGGCAATATCCTCTGAGAATTCCAATGAGTTAGTGAGTCTTTACCTCCCTTGTCTCTCCTTAGGCCATTTTAAAATAATGGCATTATGCTGGCTGCTCTCCAGTCCTGTCAGATTTCACTTGATCTATTGTGAAGAGCAGAAGTATGTAAAAATGTATGCCAAAGCTTCTTCAATTTCTCTGCTTATTTCCTTAACCCTTTTGGACATATGCTATTTGGGCATGGCCCAATCAATTTTAGAAGACATTTCAACTTATAATAACCATATTTGACACATTCTGTACATATCCTAATTCCTAATCATCCATCTCCATACATATAATTTCAGATATAGTGAAATACCTACACTGATCCATTATAAGGCCTTATGGAACCATTATATAGTATATCCTCAATCCCCTTAAACTCTTCCTAGGGGATAGATTACAACATGAAAGTTTCTTTTAAGAATAAGGATGTGACCAGAGCTGAGGACTGGGCTAGCAAATTTGTTTTCATTCAGAATTTCAATTACTTATCCCTGCTGTAAGGAGGGGAGGAAACAGCCTGCAGTTGAATTCCAGCTGATAGTTATTTTCTTCTTTATGACACTGTGACGACCAAGAGACGTTCTACTCAACAACCTGCAGACTGAAGGTTTGCAGCACCATTAGGGAAGGAAGAAGTACTTTGTTTCCCTGCATAGACATGTCACAATCATCATGATATTTTCCTGAAAGAACCTCAAGAAGTTAGATAATCTGTCCTTCTGCCCCAGAGTAAAATTGTGTTCTACTCTTAATATTGAGAGATCTCTTCAGTTCGGTTCATATCTCTTCAGTTATGGAGATTCCATAATCACCTTGAGCAATCTGTTCAATGATTATTTAAACTTCAGGTTTTCAACCTTTCCTTAATTTTTTTAATATAATCCTTAGAAACAAGATTTAAAAATAATGTATGCTACTGCACCCATTACAGCAGTTGAGAAACCTCCTAATATTTCTGTGTGTGAGATACTGATTATGCCTAACAAAAGTTTAGAGACAGAGCCTGGGGCTGATCCTAAACACTTACAAGATCTATTTGATGTGAGTTGCCCCACTGAAATCAAGATGACAACTGATTATGAATATTTTATGTTGTCATCTACCAATGTTTTTTAGCTGTAAAAGCTTTCAGTATTGAGCAGTATGCTAATTCTGAGGTACTTTTATGAATGCAACACTGATCCTAGCTGGATCTTGTGCAGGAAGTGAAGCTAGAGCCTTTGAATTTAACAGAAAAAAGTTGTTACTGTCTGAGTCACATTCTGAGTTATATCCACTAGAAAGCATTATTAGATTAGGAGATTTCTGTACATGTCTTCTCTTCCTGATCACTGGACAAAGCCTAAAATATTATTGACATTACTGCTTCAACCTAATGATAGATATTGAGAGAAACCAAAGCAATAAAATTCTATGTTCCAGACATGAGTCGATATCATTGAATGATCTATATCAAATAATGATCCAATGCAAAATGTCAGAGTCATGGAATCTTACACTGAAGTGAGACAAACACTCACTTCAGTTACTTCCCTGAGACCCCAGGCCAAGGCTGAACACCTGCGCACGTACAACAGGTCATCTGGTAAATGCTGACTCATAAATCTAACTTTTGATTATTTTTTGAAGAACTTCTGCTTGGGTTTAATAAGGCAAAAAGAAGATTTTGGCATTTAAAATCACAGAATTGCAGAATCACAGAATCACTGTGTTGGAAGAGACCTTCAAGATCCATCAAGTCCATGCCCTAACATCTCAATTAAACCATGGCACCAAGTGCCAGATCCAATCTTTTTTTAAACACATCCAGGGATGGTGACTCCATGGTGGCAGACCATTCCAGTACTTTATCACTTTCTGTAAAACCTTTTTCCTAATATACAACCTATATTTTCCTTGGCACAGCTTACTACCATGTCAGTTGCTGCCTGGAGAAAGAGACCAACCGCACCTGACTACAACCGCTTTTCAGGCAGTTGTAGAGAGTGATAAGATCACCCCTAACTCTCCTTTTCTCCAGGCTAAACAACCCCAGCTCCCTCAGTCATTCCTCACAGGGCTTGTGTTCCAAGCCCTTCACCAGCCTCGTTGCCCTCCTCTGTATGTGCTCAAGTGTTACAACTTCCTTCCTAAACTGAGGGGCCCAGAACTGGACACAGGACTCAAGGTACAGCCTCACCAGTGCCAAGTGCAGGGGAAAAATTACCTCCCTTTAAAGAGTGGAATTCAGGTACTGTTTGCAGAGATCCACTGCTCCACTTCTTCACACTTATGTGTTGGTCACACTTGAGTTTGTGATATTTTTAAAGATAATTTTTAATAGTAGATATGGTACCCTAGAATTCAACACTTTCTACAGACATTAGCCCTTTAGAAAAAATTGCCTCTGCCTCTAACATTGAAGATTCTAATGGTTACTGAGCAAGCAAATCATGCTATCCCTTTGTTAATGTAGGGAGAGGAAGATACACTGAATGACATATACTAAATTCTTTTTCCTTTTTCAATGATGACAGCTGATAAAAATACTCTTTTTATAATTTGTACTCTGTTTTTAGTTGTTCGTGTCTTTTGCTATGTTAAGTCCCAGAGAAGAGGATGACAGTAGCATGCTCTTTTGTTTTATGCTGTTCCTATTATAACTTCAATTGTATAGGTCTGTGTAACTGGCCTTTGTATCGCATTGCACTGCATTGCAAATTGCAGCCTAAGTCATTGTTACGCTTCCCAATTATATGCTGGAAATCCATTGTCATACTTTAGAGAAAAACGATTCCAGGACAACAGAGTCCTATCAGAGCTCACAGGAGGGCTGGACATATTTTCATTTGTTACATTAAAATTTTAACATTTGTCTAAAAGACAATGGCATCAGTCCAAACATACCAAGAAATTCATGTGATCACACACACCGTGTGTCCGCACTCAAGATGATCAGTTCCATAACCTTCCCTGGCATTGAGGGCAGGCTGACTGCCTGTAGCCTGTCATTCCCCAGATCCTCCTTCCAATTTTTTTTGTGGATGGACATCATATTTTCTAAACTCCATTCAGCTTGGACCTCCCTGCTTGGTAAGCACTTCCACTGGCTCCCCCAGTACTCTTGGGTGAGTCCCATCTGACCCCATAGACTTACCTGTGTCTAAATAGCAGCTCACTGACCTTTTGCCTTCTGATGTGGGGGTTTCATTGTGTTCATTATCCCTGTTTACCAGCTTAGGGGGCTGACCAAGAGAACTGGTCTTACTATTATGGACTGAGGTACAGTAAACCTTAATTACTCCCGCATCTTCCTCATCTTTTGTCACTCTGTCTCCCTCTGCATCCAGTAAAGGATGGAGCTGCTCCTTAGCCCTCCTTTTCCTGCTATCTATTTGTAGAAACATTTTTATTGTCTTTTATGGAAGAGTCAGATTAAGTTCTACTTGGGCATAGGTCCTTCTAACTATTTTCTCCCTACACAACCTCACAACATCCTTATGACCTGCCTACTCCTTCTTCCAAAGATCATAAACTCCCCTTTTCTCCTCCGAGTTCCATCCAAAGCTCTCTGTTCAGCCAGGCTGGTGTATCCCACTGACTCATCTTTTGGGACATGGCAATGGCCTGTTCTTCCACCTTCAGGATTTTCTTCTTGAAGAATGTCCATCCTTTGTCTTCCGGGGGCTCTTTTGGCCCGGTTCCTAAACAAGCCTAAGGTTGTCCTTCAGAAGTCCAAGGCAGCAGATTTGCAGACTCCCCTCCTTACATCTCTGAGAACTGAAAATCTATCTTTTCATGAATGGTATGCCCTAGATGTCCCCTATCCATCCAAGATCACCACTTAGGACTAAGAATTTGCTGCTTGGTTTTATAGAGAGTTTGTTTTTATGCTTCTTTGTTCTTTGATGGGGTCCTCAACACCACCTGTTTGGTCAAGCGCTTAGGATCTTCAAGGCTGGTAAGGAAGGGAGTAATTGGCCTGGCACACAGGAGTCTTGAGACTGGTACTGAGTAGAAGTAGAAATAGGTTTTATATTATTTTTCTACTTGGTTTACATAATCTTCAGCCCTAATAGAACAGGACAGGAAATGAAGAGTGACCCACTTGGTCACAGAGAATGGCTGCTTGCTTTATAAACTAGTGTAAGTCATACTAACCACATTACCAGGGGTATGGAGCAAGGTCCATTGGCATAAATTAAATTTTGTAGTGCTGGCAAATAATTGATAGCAAGCTAACTGATGGTATGCAGTGAACTTGTTTTGTTTTGTTTTTTTCCCTGGAAGAATAGATTTGTGATCATCTTCATCAGAATCTGAAATTCATTTGGAAACTAACTTACTGAGAAAGTTGTTGTAATGTCTGGATTACCTGTTATTTCCTAAAAAATAACAAAACAAAAACCAAACCAACCATGAGAAGAGTTTAAAGATTGTTGAGACAAGATGGTAGAAAGACAGGATTAAGAATAGTAATGGACATTATTTTTGTCTAATTCACTAGTCTCTAAAATGATCCAAATGTCTCATGAGAGACTCAGTACATTATCATACTATTTTTACGGCCTTCACTGAATGACAAAATCTGACAAAATTTCTTATATAAATCACATTTACATCTGAAAACATAAAATTTGCTCCCTCAACACCTGTGTTGAAAATACTGGAAGGATTATGTCTGAAGCAGGACTTCAGACTTCTGCAATTTCAGCAGTTATTTAACAGTGTTGTGTACTTCATCTTGTCTTTGACTCCTGCTAAGAAGATATGCATTTGATTTGCTCCTATTAGGCTCCTGAACAGTATAGGAAAAATGTCAAATTTACAACAATAACATTCATTTAGTTTGGTACACAATCATTCATCTTAATTATGTCTGACACCTTCACCATTATAAAATCAGTTTCCCAGAAGAAGAGAAACTCACATTCTGTCTCCTTTAGGAATCCTTCATTGAAGGAGACTAGTTATTTCAGTCGTCTGAGAAAGCTAATAGTGTAGTTGAAGCATCAGGGAAAAAAACGGAATATTCATCAAGAGCAGGGAAATACTGCACTGTCATGCATGATAACTATAATTCCTAACCAAATTTTTGGAGGGTAGTTGTTATGATCCAGTTTAAACCCAGAAGAGCAAAGAAATTTAAGGCAGTGTATAAAATGGAAAGAACTTTGAAGATTCAAAATATACACAAAAAATGTGATTAAAACCAAACAACGTTAGATGTTGGTGCCAAAAAAATGATGTATTTTATTTAATAGTAAAAGAGGCAGAGACAAAGAAAGAGAAGAAAAGAAATAGAAGTGTACATGGGGGTGGGGGCACAGGAGAGAGTGTCAGGGGTTAGGTGGAAGCATATCACACATCCAAGGGTCCCAGCAATGTCTCGTGTGTCCCCTGCATCTGATCTTCATGGTGGTGAAAGTCTCCTGTGGCCGACTCAAAGTGCCACACTGCCATATGATGAAGAGTAGAGAATTTTGCAGGTTAATACATGCTTTGAGAAGGTGGGAAAGCACAAGTGCCTCCCTTGCAGGGGCCCGTTGGACACTGTCCCTAATAGACTGAGGGTCTATTACATCATCTCTGGTGCTCTGGTTCAGTGTCTGGGCACCCCTTTGGGGGGCCCTTTGATGGGCTATGACACCTGTGGATAAGCTTTTCCCATTTGTGGGCCATGAAATGCTGTGTATAAGCTTTTCCTGGGGTGAAGGGTCCTCAGCTGGGCTCCTCTGTGCAGGGAGGATGGGCGGCCACTGCCTCTGACCTGAGGTTTTCCCAACACACACCCAAAGCCTCTCTCCCCCACCCTTTGGTGGAGGATCTGTTTGAGCCTGGCAGCTGATAGCCCTGGGGCTGTCCTCTCCTTCCTGAACGTGCTAAACTTGTGCTTTGTGAATGTCCCCAGCCCAGAGCTGTCACTTCCATCTTACCATCATCAGAAAATGGTGTAAAGCCTCAGTCAGGAGGCCTATTCAGGGCATGGTGGTCTTCTCTGCAGCTTTTCTAATACAGTTTTAAATTCATAAAAATGTTTATGTCATAAACTATATTTCAGTCTCTGACAGTAGTAGACTACAGTACGTAAGATTCTGAAGGAGATGTATAAAATTTAACAAAAGGCAATGCATTACACCTTTTGCCTTCATTGAAATGAATAGTAGCTTGTCAACAAAATCAGTGAAAAAATATTAGATAAATATTTATTTTTCTGAGGTATATTGTATTTATATCTTGCAAGGAAAAAAAGATAATGAAACCACTAAAGAAAACCCCTCTAAGCATCTTGATCGCCTTAATAGAATACTAGTTATAACCAAATTATACACGTTATCATATGCATAATGTGAAATTAAATAAATTTTTACCTTGACAAACAAATAATGAAATAAAACCATTATTATTACAACTATCATTAGTGTGGAATTGTCACATTTTAGCACTTACAGAATTAATGTTTTACTGTTCACAAAAGGATAAGAAAAACTGCTAAGTCAGATGCCATATCAGATGAGATGCTAAATATGACCTCTGTCTTTCAAACAGTCTTTTCCCCTCAAACACAGTAATACAATAGGATGGAAGATCTTAAATTTAAAATTTTACTATTTGTGGAGGATAGAAGATCTAATGAAAACTAGAATCTTAATAAATGCTGTAATACAGCTACATACATAGTATTTATAAACATTAGACTACAAAATCTCTGTAAATATATCACCTCCCTCAGAACTTTTACAAGAAAACAACATTCAGAAGAGGACTAGGAATAAAAACTTTACCGATATTATACTGTCCTCATGTCAGAGGTGATCACTGTTAAGTCTTTATCTTAAGGAGACAAACTACAAGAAAAATATCTCCTGCTTTTGTCTTTCTCTGCTTAACATTTCTGCAGAATAAAATTTCTTTTAACTAATTTATTCAGGGAGAAAAGTAAAAATTATCTGCAGATGATTTTGATTATTAAGAGATGGAGTGGTTCTGAAATGACAGAAAGTTGAAGCTGAGTATGCCTCAGTATTATGCCATCAGGAGATTAACTATTTTTCATTCTGTCCCTTACTGCTATGCTTTTTGAGGCAAAGACCATCTGTTGACACGTAAACAAGATATTTTCATTACTTGATTTGAGGAAAATTCTTTTGTAGTAGTACTGAGAATGATGATGGTGATGATGATGATGACAACGATGATGATACAGCTAAGACAGGCTCTGAAAAAATTCAGTGCCCTAATATAAACAACTGTAATGAAAGGATTGGGCTACATTTCAGTAACAATGCTGGCATAGTAGTTGCCAGTGAGTTCGTAACTGCTTCATTACCCATGCTTGACCCCTTGTGATGAATATGCTGAGCCATGACAGATTCAGATGGCAAGGGAACAAGCAAATTAATTACTTTTCCAAATTAAATTTTTCATCAGAATTGTAATGAAAAATAAAAAATGCCACTAGGGGTTGAAAATGCCCAAACTAAGTGCCAAATTCTGATCTACTGTCAATTGAATTGCACATAGCTTCATAGTGAACTGAAATGTAAATGTTTCCTTGGGCATAGGGAAATATATTTGACTTTCTATACATATGATCATTCTAGTCAATAGCTCTAGCGTGATGTGCAAGACATTGTTTCTAAGGATAGGCTTACTTAATTAGTATTTATGTGGGCTTTTTTTGTGAAGTCAAAATAAAGTTTAGTTGAAGAAGTACCAAAATATTTAGATACCTTTGAATTAATTTTACATTTTCTTTTTAATATGGTCTAACAAAACTGATATATTTTAAATACTTCCCAAATTAAATGAGATTTAAATTTCACTGAAATTATATTATGTTTTTCTTTCCATAAGTGGTTAACATGGTGTACTTCAGTTCTTCTATCAAACTGACAATGTCCACTATTGCATGTGTTTCCAGTGGTCACTTGGTACATTGAATGGCTAACAAGCAAACTAACAGGATGTAATCTTATCCTTAAGTTGATCAAGAAAATAAAAGCAAGAACAAAAGCAAAACAAAGATGAAAACCCCCAACAAACATAAAAAAACTCACCCCACCATCAAACAAGAGAAACAACCAAAACCCAAAACACACAACCCAAACCAACATATAAAAGATAATCAGAAAATTTATAGTAAGAATTTATCTTATTGGAACCAATAAGCTTCTTAAGAAGCTAAGGACAGGCAAGATTGAGTTTTTAAGACAAATCCCTGAACTACAGTAATCTGAAGGTGAAATTTGCAGTGGTTGCATCTAAACTGTTGAAATTTAGAATATTATCAAGCTAAATCTAAACCTGTACTCCAGTCATATTCTGATGGTCTCTAATCATGTTCTGACCCTACGTTTGGAATTCATAAACTCTTTTATATGGGCAAATTCATAAACTGTTTTATAAGGGCAAACCTCAGTTCCTATGAAAGGAAGAGTCTGATGGAAAGGCTGTTCTGGTATATCCAGCTTACCCCCAAAATAAATAACCAGGCAAGAAATAGTCAGAGGCAAACAGCAGTGCAGAGAGTAAGTTTAACTTTCTTCATGGGCATTCTGGACAAATACTTTATATGACTTCAGTGACACTAAAGTTAAGTGGGATGTATTGCATATAGGTGCTTGGTTTGTACCTAGCCCAAGATACAGGAAGTAAAAGCTTCTCTTCACTTATTTAAGATTCCGTTTCCCAACTCTATACTATCTTTCATCTTTATATGACCACCTATGTGAGATAAATTGCATTTAATTACATATTAACATAGCACATGGAAGAATCAGGTTTCAGTCTTGATAAGGACCTTGGTACACAACGGTTCTAAGAGTGGTTAACCAAATGTAAGCAAATACTAACAAATTTTAGATTTTGAACTACAGCATAGCCCACCAAAAAATTAATCTTCAATATGTAAGATTCTATTAGCAAGGAATTCAACAACACACAGACAGCTGAATTCTTGTTCTGTCATTTTGTAAAAAATTGAACCTGTGAAGATTCAATTACATGTATGTCGCTAGAGGATATGAAAAGAGTGATACTCACACAGCTAAGTTTAGAGCAAAAGGAAGGGCTGTTTATTTACCTGACATAATTTATATAGATTCTTGACAATGACATGGGATTGGAGAATAAAGTTGCCACCTCTCCACCTCACTGGCCAGACTAGAAGTCCGTCAATTGTCCCTCCTCAGAGAGGACTGGAAAAGCAATCACTTTGTTTATGTTACAATCTGTGAGGAGACTCTAGTACAAAAATATAAACAATCAGAAGGCTAAAAGAGTATGGCAACATGTGTAGCTTAAAACCTCCTGGAGAGAGTGTATTTCTTTCTAACGAATCAGAGGACACTTAACACATGCTACCCTATGTGTCAAGACTGGTCTCTTTTTTCCCTTCTGCTTGTGCAGTACAGATTAACTTGACTTTGCTCTCTAAAAGACTACAGCAAAACTGATCCAGAGTGATGGTCTGTGATTTACTTGACATCAGAGAGGACAATGTGTATTTTTAAATGCACTAGTGATGTTTCATTTACCTTTGGATTAACAATACCTTGCATATTGCAAGCTATTAGACATTCAAAACCAATAGGTTATCTGTGAAACTTAAAAAATAAAATCTTACAACATAACTTGGACTCTCTCTAGTCATTCAAATCATGTTTCAGTGCCGAGGGTCCTGAAGGTTCCAATAAGGTTCTGCTTCACCTATTAATCTCATGCTATGTATTAAACTTCATTTAATTGTAGCTTTTTTGCAGCTTGCTTGCTGCAGTTATGATATTAAGAATATTTCTTTCTTTATATGTAGGAAATGTACTGTACAAATACAAGTGCAGTCCCTGGGAGAAAAGGTATGAAAAGACATGCAATGATGTACAGTTCTGTAAAGCTAATACATACTAGGCAATTTGGTAGATGAAGAACAGAAGTAGTTGTTATGTGCACAAATATAGAATAGTGGAAGAAATCAGCATGGCTTTTGGAAAATTATTTCCTGTCTTACATATCTTGTCAAACAGTCACCAAGTTTGTGAATAGGGGTCAGTCCCATTGACATGTATTGTTAGATTACCAAAAGTGTTTTGACAGGGAAATAGAAAATCTTTAGATGGAAATAGAAGTTTTTGCATAATTAAGAGATAGAAAATAGAACATACAGATAAATTATCAATTTTCATAGTGGTTGGAGTTCACAGGGGAGATCCCCAAGAAACTGTGTCAGATATGCTGATGTGACCTTTGACAACAGTGAAATGACAAATTATCTGATGTTATTGTGTTATTAATTTTGTTTTGTTTTAAGTACAAAGGTGGTTTGTGAATAATCACGAACATTTCTTACAATACTGGTGGGCAATAAATCCATTAAACCAAAATATAGAAATAAATAAACGTATCACATTGCATAAAAATTTATGTGTTCTGAGCTGATCATTGTGACTCAATCTGAAATCTGAAGGCTAAGGTAAATTGTTCCATATGAATATCTCCTCAGTATTTAGTAGCAGTAGATAACAAGCAGATGATTATAGTGTTAAGATTTGCTTGAAAGTAATAGACAACTACTATATTAGACTGTAAAGAATTAGGTCACTTTATAAATGTATATACTGGATTTATAAATTTCAAAAAAAGTGTATTAAAATGGAAAGCTTCAGAGAAACAGAAATAAAGGCAGTACATTAAATCAGCCTGAGAAGAAATGACTAAGCCACAGATAAATAAATTTGGACTCTTCATTATGAGTAAAATATGTGCAAAGGAGAACCCAACAGAGGTTTATAGGGTCAAGAGGGGTATGAAAATGATGGGCAAGGGGACAAGGAGGATAGGGATTGATTTTCCATTATTTTTTCCAGCATAAGATTGAAGGCACATTAGAACAAACTAGGAGGAGACTGGCTTAAAACAGAAGGACACAATGCTTCAAGCAATGGGTTGTCAATCTGTCTCTACTCTAGGAAACTGTACCTATAAAAGGTTTTACAAGTTTGACAGAGACTGACTGTTAATGGAAGAAAAATTGCAGAACCTCTAAGTTTGGAAAGAATCCCTGGGTATTATCTAGTTTAACATCCTTGTTCAATCATGGTCAGCTATCATAAGTTGCTCAGGACTATATCTCCCCTGATGAAGCCTCCATAACTTGCTTGGGCAATCTAATCTTGTGTTTGATCCTCCTCACAGTATTTTCTTTTTCTTATGTTTAAATAGAATCTCCTGTATTACCTGTATGTGGCCACTGTGTGTTGTCTGTCACTGAACAACTCTGGATACAGTCTGGATGCATCTTTTTTACCTCCTCCCATGATGTATTTACATACATTGATAAGAAGATATACGAATTATATCTGTCTTAGGACAATTGAATACATGAGGAAAAAGCCCACCATGGCAATATGACTTATGATACTGATGCACAAGGGTCACATAATGCTAGCAGGAAGTCAAAAATTCACTTAGCACTCTGCCAAAGAATTTCCATGCAGACTACAGAACAAGCTTGATTCATTTACCCAAACATCAGTGTTAATAGGCATTTTGAATGTTATAGGACATTAGAGATATTGGGAAGTCTAACAAACATGACTTGATGGGAGAGCTGTTCCCTTGTGAAGCAGAACCTGAAGGCCAGGCGGAGTGTTTTGGGTACCTCAAATATGATTAGACATCTGTGTGTGGGTTGTCACATCATTACAGATGAGTTCATCCCCAATTTATGTGTTTTCTGGCATCAATCCTTGTCTTTAATAATACTTATTTTATATTACACATTTTGCATATTGTAAAGTAAAATATATACTAAGTGTTAAAAAACATGCTGTTTATTATCTTGACTGTTGAAGTAACACACTCATTGGTAACAGGAAACTTCATAATTGAAAGACTTCTAAATTCTTTGGAGTAATATTTGCTTCCTTCTGGATAAAAATGTCCAGAAAAATAATTTATGTTATTGTAAAGGTATTTCTTCTATCTTAGACTGGCACAGAAGTTTCAACCTGTACCTGTAGGAGTGTTAATTAAGAAGAAACAATTCAATAGTTCAATACTTCTGTCACCAATGCAGACTTCAACAGTTATCAGTCAGACTCATGAAATGACAAACTGTGTCAGACTCACAGAATGACTGCAATACCTATAGATCAGATTGCAATTTTGATTTTTTAAAATAAGAGCGACTTTTATTTCATCAAGGTAAGGACTTCTGGATTTGGTGCGTCATTACTAGTACTTTCTTTGTTTTTCTTTTATCTTCAAGTACATGTTTTCAATCCAGACATAAAAAATACCAAAATTCTGCATATTTTTGTTTCATACTTTTCAAATATAACACGTAAAAGTAATACAATTTGTTAAGATCTCCAGGTATTCCTAACAACAGCAAGAATAATGTAAATAAAATACTAATAATATATTAACATTGTGGTTATTTAATTTCCACTTCTTCTGCTCTTCCTCAATACATCTCTTCATATAAGCTTTCACTTTTAGGAACTACAAAATAGTTTTATGCCGTGATATAGGGCCACAGTCTTAAACAGAAACACTTAGCTTGCCAACAAATTAAAATTTCCGTTCTGCTTTGTAAAGAGTAATCTGGACATCCTTGAATTCAGTGCCAGCTCCTGACCTTGTCTATATGCATAAATTAAGTTTAAATTTGTTGCTTTGAGTGAGTTCATAAAATAGCTCAGACTAACCACAGATGATTTCAGTTACATTTGTTATTCTTTTTGTAATGCAGTGAGAATATATAAGAACAAAAAAGGAAAACAAACAAACAACCCCCCTCCATGTGTTAAAGTTTAGAAATCTTGGTTTTGTTTGGAAAGGTACATACACGTTCTGACATTATTATACCACTGTGGAAGCTCAGTATAATCAATGAAGCAAGACTGGCATGTAATTGAAGGCTATAAACATGACAGTAGGAAAGAGAAAAGATTGTTTAGTTATAAACTGGATAATCTTAATCAAAGGAAAGCATAGACTGATTACAAGGAAACATTCCAGAATACAGGGCAGCCTTTCAGATTGCAAAAGAGCCCATGTGGACACCTGGCACATATTCTATATTTGACCTTTTAAAAGCTAACTTGAACAAAGCATTTTTAACACACACTTTAAAGAAACCAGTAACATCAGAAAGATGGAGAAGATAATTAGAGGTCAGAAAACTGGTACATGGTTAGTTCCAATCCTGATGCAGTCCCAATGAAAGCTATCCATAATTAGAGTACAATAAAAAATGATATATGGGAGAGGAACCTCTGTTGTTACATTACAGAGGCAAGAATTGCTATACAGATGCAAAACCATGTCCAGTGGAAAATAATCAGAAAGTCTTGATTTCAGTTGTTCCACCACTATTCCATATATTAGCACATTCCATAATTGACACTGAAGTTAATGTGAAAAAAAGAAAAGATACCATCCAAATAGAAACAAAGTCAAATGCTCATTGGTTTTGCATGTCTTCTGTCCTTCCTGAGATGTCTGAACAGCAAAACATGCCTGCACTTCTTTTCTGTTGATTTCAGTGATCCAACTTTTGAGTTTAAAGTTTGCTGCCCATCATTATTTAAATACATTTATCATTATCATTTCAATCATGTTAAAACAATCCTGCTGACTGCATATTTCAATATCATTAGTACAAGTCTCCTGGCATAACATAAGTAGGAGTAGAAGTGCAAATTCTATATATAGAGTGCATTTTCTACATGAGTTCCTTCACTTTGTCTCCCTATATTTATAAATTACCACTAATGAAAGTTTCCTTCTTTTGGGGAGATCAAAATGTAAGAGTGTTACGACACACCATGTTACTTTAAAAGTATTTGATTTTTTTAGATAATATGATAACTTCTTTTCTTATATCTAAATGAAATAAAAGCAAACTAATATTTTTTAATAATAATTAAAAATGCTTTACTTGAATTAAGCTCTTTCTGCCTATTATAAGCCAGACCCAAGCAAAAATGACAAGTGATAGGCAAATTACACCATTCAACAATTTACTAAGAAAATCGTCAGTTGTTTCACAAAGAAGAAATGGTGAATATGGTTTTAATTTGGAGATTATTACACTATTTTATTTTCACACAGTCACATCTCTTGTTTCCAATTACTCATTTGGCAAAAAAATATTCCTTGCTTAACTCAGTCTTTTGTTATGATTGTGTGATCCAGTGTTTGAGTTTGAAATCTGTAGTCAAAAACAGGCTATTATCAATCAATTTATAATTTGTACAAACCATCACTATTTTCTTTGTGTGTATCATCTAGTTTACAGTATAGAAGACGTGATAATATTTCTTCTAATTATAAAGATCTTAAGGGAGATACATATAAAACCTATTTATATTTAAATGTTTGATTAAAAAACTTTACGGATAGAAATATAAATATCACTATGGAGAAAAAAATTGATAAAATATGAAGATTGTTTTAGGCATTTTCAACATTATTTTCAATGCCTAATTGTATTCATTATCTACTTTCAAAGAAAATAGATGGAAGAAAAAGGAATTCCTAACTGGTGATCAATGATGGGTACTTACTGGCCACTATGCCAATGTTAGCTTATTATCAGTGTTAAAATTCATTTTATAAGACTAAAAGTGCAACAGTATAGAGTGAGGCTTTACATATAAAGAGTTTTTTGAAACAATTATTTCTTTCTGTTATTTGGATTTCAAGCATTTAAAAAATCACTTTAAGTATGCAGTCACAGAGACACAGAACTGTTAGGGTAGGAAGCAACCTCTGGAAATAAACCAGTCCAACCCCCCTGCCAAGGCAGGATCACCTGGAGTAAGTGACACAGGAACACCTGCAGGTGGGTTTTGAATGTCTCCAGAGAGGGAAACTCCACAGTCTCCCTGGACAGCCTGTTGAGTGCTGTGCCACCCTCAATGTAAAGAAGTTGTTCCTCATGTTGAGGTGGATCTTTTTGTGTTTTAATTCATGGCCAGTTTTCCTCCTCCTGTCACTGGGCACCACTGAAAAATGTCTGGCACCATCCTCTTGGCCCCTGCCTTTGAGATATTTGTACATAATGATGAGATCCCCTCTCAATCTTTTCTTTCCAGCCAAAAAAACACAGTAGTGATAGCTTAGATTCTAGAAAATAATTTCCTATCTGGACTGAAAACCTGTGAGCCAAGTTTTAGCTTAGTGGTGTTTTTGCTGTATGAATAAACCTTTGAAAAGAGGGCTTCTGTGAAGAATGTTAACCTTACTTTTATTTAAATGTCAGGAGAATATGGAAGATAAATAAGGATGTATACCAAACTTATATTCAACCAAGTTAAGATTAGGGATTTTAATTAAATGTCCAAGTGGAGCAATTAAATTCAGGAGAATTGAATTCAGGTCCCATATTTTTTAATTATGAGGATATATAACTTTCACAATAATACTACTCAGCTAGAGAAAGAATAGCAATTTTTTTTTTTTTTTTTTATTTCAAGCAACAAATTTTCTGTCTTAATTTTATGGTAAGAATTGTGAGGTTGCTTCATAGATAGCAGTTTTGGTTTTTTGTTTGTTTGTTTGTTTGTGGGTTTTTTTGTGGGGTTAAATGGATTGTCCAGTTTTCTCCTTCCAATTCCATTTGTACTGAATGAGTCACTTTATTGTAACAAAGTAAGGCCTTTCACTGCTAAAGCTCTGCCTATTGTTACTCTTCCAAAGTTTGAAAACACAGCTTTTGAGCTTTTTCATTCTGTCATTTGGCAGTTGATAAACTAGATCTACCCCTCTCTGTAAAGCAGGGTATTGTTGATTCATAAAACAGATAATGAAACTGAAAAATAAAAATTTCACCATTGAAATAACCTAATTATTTCTTTCCACATATCTAAGTGATTTTCAATTCCTAAAGCCATTACACTTGCTTTGGATTAGTTTTCAAAGATAGTCTTTGTCTTTTTCTGTACCTTATTAAAGTTTAGGCTACATTTTGTACTTAACTGTACTGTAAACAACAGCTATTACTAATTGTCATGGGTTGGCACAGTTTGGTTTTTTAGTTATAGAGGAATGTGGAATGTTTTCCCTGTCAGGACGTTGGAATTGCTTTAGAAAGGACAGGGACCTATCAGAAGGTTGTTGTGAGATATTGACATCTGTTTTGACCACTGAGAATGTCAATTGCAACTTTGGGCAGTACCCATATAAAAACCCCCAATTTTCTGCAGGTCAGTCTTTTTTCCTGTCGGCCAGAGAGAAGCAACATCAGGTGGCAGCCGGGGGTCTGCCAAGGCTGGGCTGACCCGGGCCCAGAGGAGCAGCCCTGGCCAGGCTGTGCCTCCGGCCCCAGCTGATGGCAGCTATGGGCCTGGCTGGGCCAGGGCCTGCCCCGATTTAAACTGAGGGATGGGTAAAAAAAGCATTTATGATCCTGCCTGGTTTTTTGTGTTGTTTTGTTTTGTTTTGTTTTATTCTGGACTGCCCGGGTCCTCTGATCTCGGATCTCTGATTATTCTGCATGATTTCTGCCCCCCTCACCAGCGCAGCCTTGAAAATCTAACACCATGAGCTGCCACGGAGAGAGACAAAGATTCTGGGCAGATTTAATCCTTTCCTGGCAACATGAAGCTTCCAAGGCTTAACCCTTCCCTGAGAGAGAAAAGAAAGGAACAGAGTGAACATAGAGAAGACACAGCACGAAGTCAGTGGAGTGATAGTGAAAATACTATTGTGATAAGGGTTGAGGAGTTTGCCATCCCATTCTTATTGAGCCATAGAAATGGACTCTATATTTAGCTTATCTTTTTAAATAATGGAAAAAATAAGCATTTGGGGAGATGATTATTTAGATTTGTGTGTAGATTTGAGCAAAGGTATTTGTGATGGACTAAGTGATATTAATCCCATAAGATGCTTGAACAGAGCTAGAGGTGAGAAGCCCTCTGCATCAGTGAAGAAGTGAGAAGATATCTCTATTGCTTGAGATGAAGAATGCTTTGCCTTTGGAGTTATTCTCTTTAAAACCTGACACCCCAGTATGCAAGAGTCTAAGACCCATGACCTATAAGCAGTTTGGGAAACTGCTAATGTTTCAGGGTCACAAAGGCAGGTTTCCCCAGGCAGCTGTTTTTGTGACGGTTAAAACCCACAAGAGAACTGTTCTAGGTTGTCAATGGGATCCGTGACTCTAAGAGAGACTCTTCTCCTAAAGAATTGATGAAAGACTATTTTCAAATGGTGAAACTGACTGAAAACCACAGGTTTTGTCTCTATGTTGTTTTGAAGGAAAGTTAACAGTTTGTAGGGGGAGGGAAGAGTGTTTTTGGAGTTTCATTCTGTTTTGCTTTAGTTTTTGTCACCAACTTTTCTTTTCCCATTATTTTCGTGTGTGTTAATAAAACTATTTGTTTATTTTTAAGCTTGAGCCTGCTTTGTTTTTCTCTTAATCTTTCTCCCGCAAAAAGAGAATAAACACTAGGACCACTACACTAAATTTGGCAACCAGAATTTGGCAAACATGAAACCACTCAGTAATATAATGATATAAAATCCTATCAAATAAATAAATCAATGAATAGTTAAAATTTTCCTGCGCAGATGTCTTTTCCAACTAGAAATATACACCAATGCACATACAACTCCTAATATTAAAGGGCATTAATTTAGCTTATAAAAGGGCTTTGAGAAACACATATGATCCAGAAGACTTCAGCCTTTTGTGGAGTTGTTTTAATATATGTGAAAGGCTGGTCCAATAAAGTATGCTTCATCATCCAGGGGTTTTAAAAGCAGTCCAATCAGTTTTAAGCTTTGCTTAGTCAATAAAAGGTATTGATTAAAAGATGGATTTTCTAATTTGTGGAGCAATGCAGTAATTGGATAATAACAGGTTCACGCTGTAAGATTTTTGTGAGGATATCACTCTATCTTTAAGCTGAATTTCCTTAACGTGGCTGCTTTAAACCCAGGGTAATTTTAAATCTTCTATGTAATTGTAACAATAAAATGTTGGGCATAAATACGTATCCAAACACAATCATAAAATGTTCTACCGTCAATGACCCATGGACAAATACCAATGAGCTAAATGAGCTGTAAGTCAATATTGGCTTTATATTCATTAGATGATAGTGTTCTACAGACATTGTGTTCAACACTAAACTGTGATACTTGCTGAATAACATTAATGTCTTATACTTAAAGATTATATGACATATCTCCCATTTAAAATTTAGACTAGCTGTGCTTTGGTACCTCATAGACATGAAGTAAGTTTTGTGTTACTGAAGCACAGTAAAATGTGTACAGCCATGAAACTACATTGAATCATTTTAATGTTGATTACTCAATATTTCACTTATCCAAAAGGAATTTTATTTTGTGTCTTCTTCTTGACCAGGAGGAAACAAAAAAAATATGTGTACATGATGTAATATCACTAGGCTTTGGTGCAACAGAAACTTCTATATGAATATCAAGACTGGACAGAGATACTTCTTTTTTAAGAAATATATCTCATATAGAGACTCAGTACTACATATGCTATTTGGAAAAATGGTGGGTTTTCTTGTGTCTTTTGCAGTCAAGGAAATATAACAGAAGACTACAAAGCAGTACTTTGCAGTATGCTCTACAACCAATAATTTAAAATAAAATTTAGCAAGCTTAGGAGAGAAACTCTATTTAAAAAAGGAGTATTCTTAAATTTAGAAATTAAGTAATCCAGTACATGAGTATTGAGTGCTGCTTTGTGCTCTTCTATTGTATTTCCTTGAGCTGGTAGCAAGACTTTTCTCCTTCTGAACTCATGCTAGCTGTGACAAATGGCTAGTCTTTTATAACCCCAAATCATGGTTTAAGGCAGTGTAACTAAAATAAAAAGACACCTTTGATGATACTTCTATACTGGATATCCTAATTTCTAAACCAAAGAACGGTCCTTTTTTTTTTTTTTAATTTAATATAGTTTCTTATCTAAACTTGTTAAATTCTCTCTTAAATTAATGTAGGTAGTTTTCTTGTACTTACCAGTACAGACGTTCATTAGATCATTACTTCTACCTTTTTTTTTTTTTTTTTTTTTTTTTTTTTTTTTTTTTGTGGCAGATAACTACTTTTAATCTGCATTTCTAACACAAAATCACAAAATGGTTGAGGGTGAAAGGGACCTCTGGGGGTCATCTTGCCCAATCTCTCTGCTCAAGTAGGGCCACCTAGAACACATTACTCAGGGTCACATCTAGATGAATTTTGAAACCAAGGAAGAAGTCTCCTTCTCTGGGCAAGCTGTTCCAGTCCTCAGTCATCATCACAGTTAAAAAGTTATTTGATTATGTTCAGACTACACCTCCTGTGTTTGAGTTTGTGCCCATTGCCCCTTGTCCTGTCACTGAAACCACAGAAAGGGTTCCTTCTTCTTACTCCCTTCCTTTAGGTATTTATATGCACTCAGAAGATCCCCGCTTTCTCTAGTGAGAAATATATGATCTTGATCAGACTTCATAGAGATGATTTGTCTCATCTCCACATTTGCTTGTTGCGCTAAACAAGCAAAGGTATTTTAAAGTCTCTTCTTAAAATAAATAATCTTAATTAAATTATTCTTTACCTTTACTGTAGATAAGTGCAGTTCTGTGCACTTCGTCTTCAATTGCAAGCCTGTAAGTCAAAGTTAATGTGCATTACTACTCTATCTAGAAACTTTAAACTTAGAGAAATTTTTATCTCTTTATTAGTTGATCTTATATTTGAACATAGATATATGATGCCAAAATGTTAATAGACTGAAGAAATACCTACAGTTCATTTATTTTAGTGATGTGATTATTTCAGTAGGGATCTACACATTATGAAAATAACAGCAACAGGACAACTTTATTCATATATTTTCTTCTTGACCACTCCAGCCTATGGGTTGGAATACTTTGCTTTTTTAGACCAAAAAATGGAAACCAAAGCTGAAAATAATTGAAATTTTAAGTGTAATTTTTTTCATAATAACATATTAATGAATCTAAGACAAGTAATTGGTACACTAATAAAGAGTAGTGTAAATTTGATATTGAAGAACTGTTTAGCTAAGTATATGGAGAAAATTATATCCTCTTTAAGTATTTGTGAAAGAATTAACATAGAAGAGGACAAAGCCAGAATAAGTGGTTAAATTACAAATTCAAAGTGGTTATCATATAACAACATTTTTCCCAAATTTTTTTTCAGTACTTTCCCAGTTGCTGTGTTACCTGCTCCTTTTCCTTGTACTGTGTATTCCTTAAAGAATCAGATTGTCTTTCTAGATTTCCTTACACAGGCTTAATTTCTATTGCTAGATAAGGTGTGAATCTGTTCAGGAACCGCATGTAGCAGGGAATCTCACCCCCACAAGAGTTTTTCTGTTATTACTTAACCTGTCAGATAACTCAAGCAGGACAAGCTGTCTTGTAGTGAGTTATGTGGCCACCATGGGGTGGTGGTCTCCTGGTCTGGCATCTTGCAGCTGGCAATGAACATCTTACTGTTGAAGTGAGATCTGGGAAGATAAGTCAGATTTTTGACTGACAGACAGCCCTCACTTATGACCATAAAACCCACTCCAAACTTTCACAAAGCAGAAACCTGTACATTTCCCTGGAACTGTGTGGAGGTTCTCCCTTGAGTAGGGATACCTGGAGTTACTGTCCATGGATTAAGTGAAGGAATCTCTGCATATTTTTGTCATTTCAGTGGTAAGTTGCATTGGACTCCTAATCAATACTATTTCTTTTTCTAGCTTTGATACAGCTATATCCCTTGATATAGTGCACTGTTTTGTGTTATGCTGTAATCTATTAGTAGTTCTTTAGTTTTATACTGAGTGGCAAGTAATTCTGATTAAGATCTTTCAACTGTTGTCTCTTATCTGTTTAATAAATAATTAATTTTTTATAAATAGACCTGATCTGTCATTAGAATTTATGGATCAGAGTGATTCCTTAAATTTAAACTGTTGACAAAACCTGTGTCTAGGACAGGGCTTCTCTGAAGCTTTCACTTATTCCATGACACCGAAACCACCTCACATGGGCTGGATTTTTTTAAACTCTATTTCATTTGTTTAGGAGCAGATCTTGCTTTTAGAGAGAATATATATGAGATTCAGTACTATACAGTAGCAAGTCAGTGCACTATACACCTCACTGTTTAGAATAATTTTGCTGATATATCCTTAGAGATGAGGGAAAAAAAAACACCACAAAATATTTGATTTTTTTAACTATCACATAAGGTTTTTTTAGGTTAATGTTAACTCTGAGACTTCTTATCTGTGTTGTGGCTCATGTATCTTTTCTCTTTATCATATTTCTTTTTCATATTTTCCCGTTTAAAGTATTTCCCTAGCTTAAAGTGAGATTTTAAAAACAATCTCAGTGTTACATTATTATTTTTGATTCAGATCATCTGTTTCTGGTTACATGTATGCATTTTAAAAAGATAGTGTTACATTGATGAAGTGTAAGTAAGCTCTAAGTTTTCATCTTAATTAGTTAAAGTGCAAAGGCTCTGGACAAGGCTGCATTTTAATAATCTAAGAGATCAGTTTCTAGTCTCATTTCTTACACAGTTTCAGCCTTGGGTGACTTGCACACTTCCAAAGGAATCTGAGCATGATTTTGGAGTATTAAGTTTGGGTACAAGTTGTTTCTGGGCTTGTGGGTCAGAATATAGCCTTGGCACTGTTTATGAGTGTATATTTTATCCCATCTCCCTTTCTTCCCCACATCCCTTAACTACAGGATATATTTCAAAGATGCTTCCTTAAAAAATACCCATATTTTTTCCAGGGACATTTAAGTTCCTCTCAAAGGTATGTACATTTACTTCTTCTATTTTACCTCTGAAGCCTTACTAAAACTTACTTAATAACACACAATACAGAGGTACATGAATGTGATTCTCTCTCTATCCCAGGTCAAGTCTTTCATTAACTTATCATGAGAACATTTGACTGAGGTCACATTCTATTCCCCAAGCAAATAAATTCTCATGTCTGAGGAGTTCCACCTCAAATTCCACTAGCTGGTTATTAGATCTCCCGTGAAGAAGAAAAAAATGTCTTCTGGTTTTACTGGTATTCTCAAGCATGCAATGGAGTAAGTACTGAAATTCAGAATGTCTCTCAGCTGGGGATTTTAAAATGTGCTGTGGAGTCATTCTCTTTCTTTTCCTTGTTTATGCAATAAATAATTAAATTAGTTTGTGCGTTTGTTTCTTTTTTCTTGAAACCAGAGATTCAATTTTGATGGGCTATATACTGGATCCACTTTCTTTTTCAGAAAAAATACTTGTCCAGAATGAAAGAATTAGAAACCTTTTATTTAAATTAGAATTCTGTGAAACACAATGCATTTTCTATGTAAAGCTGTTGCTTACATATTGCCAGGCAATAATGTCTAGCATTACTGAGTTTAAAAACACTGTAATTTTGTTTTCTGTAGAAGTCAAGAAGCAGGCTCCTTATTATTCAATATTTTCTATATATTTTTTAGGGTGGAGTAACTTTCTGTAACCTTAGCACACCAAAGATTTGATGCCAATATATAGAATACAATGACAAAAAAATACCTCAGTGTAAGTGATGCCTTGAGAAGTCTGACCTGGGACAGAGACTGGACAGTGATAAGAGAATAAAGTAGGTATTTATCAAAAGGTCTTAAAGGATACATCTTGGGCAGTACAAGAGCCTGGCCAGGGCTACATCCAAGATGCACACAAAATGGTCACAAAATGCACAACCAGTCACGGGGTTTCACACTTTTATAAGTTTTGGTCTATTTGCTTATTGGGATTAATTGTCCCATTACAGCTTCTGGTTATGAAGTTCCATCCTCCTTGTTCTCTCCCCTCAGCTCTCAGTTGTTTATGCTTTTTTGGGCCTGAAACTTGTAACAGTTGTCCTTGGTCTCAAGCTGGAAAAGTATTGTTTTGTCTACCTACCCTGTGAAGAGAGCTTACTGACACTTAATATAAGAACCAGAGCTAAACACTTAGGCAGCACAGAATCTGAAAAATATGAAAGCTAAAACTTAAGGCATCATAAGAATCTGATATTGAAAATCTGTTCCATTTTTACTGATAATTATTTTTTCTCTCCTCAGAAAAGCAACTGTGACATTCTTCTTTTTCTTTCTTTTTCTTTTTCTACTGTTCATGTGAAAATATAATACTTGTTTTGTAAATTTTATTTAGATGACATATGAGAAGGTGGGAGACATGACACTATCCTCTATACCCTGAGAATTCTTTTGAGGATACAGGAAACTACTAGAATATCTTCCAAAAGGGGATTAGTCATGTTACAATGTCCTATGCAAACTGCGCAGAAAGGAACAGATTATTAATTGAAAGAACACATTTATTTGGAGATAGGTTAATGTACCTCTCATGCAAGTACATTATAGTTGTAATGGTCTTAATTTAATGAAACCGGACAGAAACACCAATTAATGTAGGGGTTTTAGTATTTTTTATTTTTGTGGGAGGGAGAGATTAGCAGAAGGAAAAAGAACAAAGCAGGCTTAAGCTTAAAAATGAACAAAAATAGTTTTATTAACACACACTAAAAGGATGAAGAAAAAAAAGAAAGTTGAGAAAAATAAAACCTAAACTAAAACAGAATGACAGTTTAAAACATGCCTCTTTTCTTTTATAAACTATTAACTTTCTTATTAAACAACACAGAAAGACACCACTTGAGATTTTCAGTCAGTTTCTCAATTATTAGGCATAATCACTCATTACTTTAGGAGAAGAGTCTCTCTAAGGTGTTTTTTTTGTTGTTGTTTTTTTTTTTTTTTTTTTTTGTTTTGTTTTGTTTTGTTTTGTTTTTTGTTTTTTGTTTTTTTAATGAAGATGTTTGCCACAAGACAAAATAGTCCAGTGCTCCCAATGTCACACATCTGCTGCCGCCTGGAATTTTCGCAGGCTGTGATGTTCTATCAGCAAAGCTTCTCAGTGTATCTGGGGTACTATTTACGAATACTTCTTCTAGTATAAAATCATCTTTGTCTCAAAGGCTGAGACCTCCCTTTAACCCAGGAGTGGGGGATTTAAAGTTCTGAAATAAATCTTAATTACATCAGTCCTCAATTTTGATTAGAATAGCATTCTAACCAACACTGAGATGCTGCAATGAACAGTCCATTTCTCCATAGTTTACCTTAGAGAACTCCAGTTAAAAATGTCCACTTCTTCAATCCTATTTCAATATTATTAGTTCTTTCACTTCTAATCTAACTGACTTCATTCAGTGTCTGTTCCATGTACCCTGTGTTTTCTTTCTTCTTTCTCTCAAGGAAGAGTTGTGCTTTAAAAGCTCCATGTTGCTAGGAAAGGGTTAAATCTGCCCAGGCTTGCAAGGGCCATGTGCAAGCCCTGGGCTGTATGAGCTGAAGAAAATGCAAAGCTGTGCTGATGGAGGAAGCTGGTAGATGTCCTTTTTTCCACCCCTCGGTCTCATCCAGGGCGGTTCAGCTCAGAGTTGTTATGGAGCTGTAGGCTTTCTTTCTCCACTGCCAGCAGCGATTAAGCTGGGCCATGTTTTGGCCCTTTCTGCCATGGTCTGAGCGCGTGGTCAGCACTGCTGAACTGCAGTCGCCTCTATTCCCTGCCAGCAAGCCGGGGAAAGGGCTCAGCCGGCCCAGGCTGCTCCCTCCCTGTGCAGGCAGCAGCCCTCGGAGGCCCGGCTGAGCCCAGCCCAGCTGCACAGAGGGGCCTCAGGGCCCGACCCGAGCCGGGCCTGGCTGCCTCCGATGTTACCTCATGGCTGATTCCAAAGTGAGAGAGAGACTGATCAGCAGCAGATTAGTTTTAAATGTCCCCTCCAAATTCGCATCGACATTTCCCATTGGTCACCTTAGCTGCCAATATCCTGGCCAGCTTTTTGATAGGTCCCTGTCTTCCCCCCCAGCCACTCTATGGTAATGGCAGGGAAAAACATTTCACATTTCTCTATAACCAAAAAACAAAATTGTGCCAACCCATGATATAGGTTCTGCTCTAATTTCTTCTTTCCAACCATGCATCAGTTCTCTAATCCTGCCTATATGTCGTTTTTACAAATATAAGAAGAAAAAGGGGCTTTTCAGGCTACAGTATTCTGTCCATTTTCTTGTATTTCTTAAAATAATCCCAGATTTTCAGTAATGATAATAATGGTTATGCCTTGGTGACCCAATCTCAACCAACCAAATGTTTCACTTTCTCTAAACAAATAATTTCTCTCTCACAAAATATATACTGTGTAGTAGATGTAACGGTAGAATAGAAACAGACAGAGGACAAATTATAAAAAAATATATATTGTCTTGCTTTTAGGCTAAGTCTGCTCATCATCTGCTGGAGAGAGATAGGATTGACAGTGATACTAAATATACATTTAACAACTACCCCGTTCGAGGACAACTCTAACAGATCTGAATCGCTCCACAACAGTGCACCGGCCAGTGTCTGTGGTGTTGGTACTCACAGTAAGGCCTAATGGCCATTTGTTATCTTTGGAAGGATGGACTGTTCTTTTGTATAGGACAATGAAGTTGAAACCAGTCTTCTTTTAGAAGGGACAATGAACCATGAAATTGGGCAGAAACAGCAGTGAATCAATGTAGCTCATACAGAAACAAAGAGCCCAATGTTGGACAGCAAAAGTGTTTGTGATTTTTTCTTCATCCTTTCTGTTGTCTGCTCTCCCTGTGGGCATTGTTGTCTTTCAGAGGTTTTATATGTATTATACAAAAAACTTAATGACTTTTACATCTGAAATCTTGACTGATATCTGCATTAAGATTGTTCTGAAGAAACCAATATGTAAAGAAACATCAGGTTGCCGTCCCCATGAGATCTTGGACCACGTTCCTATTTGAACAGTCATTTGAACAGTCATATTCTGCCCCCTCTTTTCTTGTCTATCTCATTTTGTCCTCATGTTTTATCCATATATTCTTCTTGAGAAATATAGCTCCCAGCTCAAACAATTCCACTGTTTCTGTTTTCTGCAGGAAAATATAAGGTTAAGTGTTATTCAGAATCTGGAAACAGAGAAGCCAGATGGCCATTTGAGCAGAGAGAGAAGCTGATGGCTACCTGCCTATACGCTAACTGTAAATAGTGACTCTAGTGTGCTGTACTGGGTACTCAGTGAAGCAGAGGCAAGAACAGGGCTTTGAGACAAGAGTGAGGTACCAGATGAGAAGCTGACAAAACCAAAAATGACAGACATTTGTCCAATATCTCCTACTTCCTCAAGTGAAAATAAAAATTCAGAAAAGGTTGGCCATTTGTTGAGACCCTCAACTAGTATGCATTCTGCTTTTGTCTTATTTTTGTCTTATGTTCATCAGCAGGCTTCTCACATGTGTCTGCTTTTGCCTGGTTTGGTGTTTTCTGGATTTAATTTTCAAATGAACTAAAATAAAATAAACAACATTCCTAGCATTATTCACATTTTTTAGATTTTTTAAGTTGACAGAAAACCATCAGAGATGAACAATAGGAATCTCTCTTCAAAAATGAAAATGGGCTTTCCCATTAAAATAATAATTTATACTTAGAAGTAGTATCTAGTAAAACTCACTATGTGACTTTACTCCTATGAGAAAATGTCTGTCCTTCACTGTGCAATTGATATGTAAGATATCTAAGATATCTATAGTTGATATCTTCCATCTTGATGGGGTTTTTTTGTGATATGCCTAATTTTGCACAAGTTTAAAAGCACTGACTTTCTGGCTTCTTCAACATTTTGTTGTTTGTTTTGATCTCCTTTTTTTTGTTGTTGTTGGGTTGTTTTGGTTTTTTTTGCAGTATCTTTGAGTTAAATTGTCCGTTTTATTGATAATACATATTGAAAACAACTCATTTTTACTTAACTCTCTTAATGACTTAGGGCATTACTGAGATTCCTAAAACCCAAGGGAGATAAAATTGGCATGATTCAGTGTTTTCCAATTAAATATATCATTAAAAGCACCCCTTTCATCCAGTTATAAAATTTTTGCATAATTCTTGGAGCATGAAACAAACAGTTGCACATAACTGAGGAGACAATTGTTCTGGACATGTAATCACTCCTGAAAGTGGGAGAAAGGGAAGACTTTCTTCTTGAACCAGAAGAATAAAATGCTTCAAGTAATTTATCTGGAGTTTCTTCATTGAGCATTCCTTCTGGTAAGTCTTGAGGAAAGCAGGAGATAAATTTTTGAAGAAATTAAACAAAAGAAAACTATGCCATAGCTTCAGAGTGAGCAGTGTGAACACAGTACTGAATTAAGCTAAATTAAATTTAATTTTCTGTCTAACATAAATATAGTTTTACGTTTATCATTAATGGGAGCACCATCTGTTATAACAGAAGATGGTGTGTTTAACACTGCTACATATATATTTGGGAGGCAGAATGTGGAGAAATATTCCATCTTACTGTTATCTGTCAGAATTTCTGCATGTCATATTTAAGGTAACCTTTAATATGGTTAGTGAACCTTGCATTCAAATTCAGAGCAGCTGTATAAATGAAGTAAATTATGACAGGCTGGTCTACAGGCATCTTTGCTGTTTGTCCTTCTAGTTGTACCCACTAAGGCCTTTCATTTAGCACACATTAACAACATAGTTTTGTTTTCCTCTCTTTGTCTTGGTAAATGTCTGTGCTGCTCATCAATATGAGAGCTGGAGAGTTCCTTAGTGTGTGTGGTGGGTTGACCTTAGCTGGCTGCCAGGTGCCCACCAAGCTGCTTTCTCACTCTCACACTTCAACAGGACACAGGGAGAAAATATGATGGAAGAGCTCATGAGCTGAGATAAAGACAGGGAGATTATTTGCTGGTTACTGTCATGAGGAAAACAAACTAGACTCAGGGAAAAATTTAATTTACTGACAGCCATTTTTAATGGAGTGAGAAGGTGAGAAATAAAAACACCCTCCTCCCCTTCCACATCTACTCAAGTTTTTTTCTAGGTTCGGCTTCACTCCTGACTATTCTACTTTCCCCATGTCATGCAGCCAAGGGGGACAGAAAATGGAGCTGCAGTTGGTTCATAATGACTTCTTCTCACACCCTTCCCCTGCTTTGGCATCAAGTTTCTCCCACAGGATGAGGTCCTTCATGAACTGCTCCAATATGGGTCTTTTCCATGCAACACAGTTTCTGCCAGGAAATCTGCTCCTGCATGGGCTTCTCTGCACATGCTGCAGATGGAGAAATAATGACTCTTACCTTCAGTAACCTTCAGGTTACCTTCAGTAACCTCCTCCTTTGAAGAGGACTGCGTCAAAGTTTTTGAGGGTTTTTTAGTTCTTGAAGTGTGAAGATTTTTGCCTCATAGTATTTGTTGCAGTAGATTGCCTTATAATTATTAATAAAAATTAGAATTATCAGATTAACACAGCACATAGAATGTCAGGAAGCATTTCTGCTTTTAAAAATGGAAAGATTTATGTAATGTGTGCTCCCATCTCACTATTACTACAGATTCAAACCACTCGGATATCCTGTGTTAAATAGTGAATATAGAAAGCAAATAGTGAGCTACAAAACAAATGTAGTTTAGAATGCTGTACTGGTTTTGCTGGAATAGTTCTAATTTTCTTCATAGTAGTTATTACAATGCTGTTTTATATTTGTGACCAAAAATAGTGTTGATAACACAGGGATGTTTTAACAGCTATTGCATGGCATCAAGGTCTTCTCTGTTCCTCACATGAACCCAAAAGCAAGCAACTGGGGCTACACAAGAATTTGGAAGGTAATGCATCTCGAAAGGTGACCTAAACTGACCAAAGGGGTATTCCATGTCATATAATGTCATACTTGGCAATAAAGGCTGGTCAAAAGAAGGAGGAAGGGGGGGCATTTGGAATGATGGTATTTTTCTTCCCAAGTCAGTTTTACACGTGATGCAGCCCTGTTTTTCTGGAGATGGCTGAACACCTGTCTGCCTGTGGGAAGAAGTGAATTAATTCCGTAGTTGCCTTTGTTTATATGCATGACTTTTGCTTTCCCAATTGAACTGTATTAATCTCAACCCAAGGGTTTTCAGACTTTTACCCTTCTGATTCTCTTCCCCATCCCCACTGGAGGTGGACGTGAGAGAGTGGCTGTGTGGTACTTAGGTGCCTATTGGGGCTATTTCACAACAGATACCAACCATCCCAAATATATAGATGCACAGCCTATTCATATAAATATATATATATCTGCAAAAAATGACTTATTTCTGATTACTATTCTATAAGACTAAATATTTAAGTCATCAGAAGTTAAGCAGATTGTGCCAAAAGTTCTCTTTTCTTAATGCTTGCTTTTCAGTAAAATTCCCATCCTAGCTTTCAACCAAAACTTAATTAATTAGCAAGATATCACGTTTCAATGCACCCTGCTCAGAAATTGTGGAAATTATTGTTTTCTAAAAACTGCTGAAAGTATAATCCCATGCAAACAAGGATTGCTAAAGGAGAAGTAGTATTGAATCCCAAAATCTTTGCATTTCATGATACACGGTTATTAAAAATTCAGGTGAACCAGACATTTATTTTAAAATTAATTATTTAATTCAAAACATTCTGGAATCACAACAATAACAAAAGAAACCATAACAACCCCCCAAAAGACCCGAAATATTCATACTGAATGAATAGCTTCACTGACAGATGGTGCCTGAGAGAAGAACATGTCCCAAAGTTTTAAATTTTTTAGACTTCTGGCACACTGAAATGGAGTATATCTTTCAGAATTTAAAGAAGATCCATAATAAAATCTGATTTGGTAATAATATGAAATATCAGGTGCAAATATTTCCCCATGTATGTACATTACAAATGTTATAAATTTAATTTTCTGAGTTTTAAAAAGAACACATCATAGAACTTTTTTTTTGAATGAGATATTAGAAGACACTATCTTACAGGTTGTAAAATAAGCTCAGATGAGTGATTATCACTGCCTAATGAGTACCAGTGCTTATCAGTCTCTTGTAATTCATGTAAATGTGACATAACTTAGCTTTATCTAACCTTTTTTAGGATTGTTTTTAAGGATTTTGTCAAAAAAGCAATTTAAAGCTGGTTTAAGCATAGCCTGGTAGTTTTTTCTTTTTCTCCTTTTCAGTATGACTTTGAATGACAAGCTAGCCTAACATATTTATATTTATAATCACAGGTTTTCACATATCTAAGAACTATGGTATAATCTAATTTTGTTTAATAAATTTTAATAAGGCTTTTGACATCAGAGACTGGACTGAAAAATAGCTTGGTCCAGACGGTTGTGACTAGTTGCACAAACTCCATCTGGAGGCCAGTCACCAGTGGTATACTCTGTGCATTGATAGGGAGTGAAATACTGTTTAACATCTTGCTGGATGACCTAGAAGTTTGGACCAAGTGCACCCTCAGCAGGTTTGAAGATGATACAAAATAGGGAAATACAATTGTACCAGACAGATCAGCCTGGACAGGCTGGGCAATTGGGCTACCAGTAATCTCACAAAATTCAACAAAGGAAAATGCAAAGTTTTAATCCTGCAGAGGAGTAACCCAAGGTACTAATTAGAGGCTAACTGGCTGGAAAGCAGCTCTGTCTGCAGAAACTAACTTGGGAGTCCTGGTAAACAAGTAGCTGACCATGAGCCAGCCATGTGCCTTTCATGGCAAAGGAGGTCAAAAGCATGCTGGGCTGCATAAGGGATACATAAGATGTGCCTGAAGGTTGAGACATGTGATTCTCCTCATCTGCTCAGCACTGTTGAGACACATCTGGAGGTCTTAGTCCATGTCTGGACTCCCCAGTGTAAGAGACTTACAGATCAACAGGAATAAGTCCATTTAAATTATACTAAAATTATTAAAGGATTGAAGCATTTTTAAACTGAATGTAGGGTGAGAAAACTGGAGCTGCTCAGCCTGAAAAAGGCTTGAGGGGATCTCATCAATAGACAGAAATTAAAACACATGGAATTGAGTCTAAAAACAAGAGATTTTTTATTTTTTTTTTTAATTGTAGGAGTGGTCAAAGCCTGGAACAAACCATCCAGAGAATTTGTGGCGTGTCTACACTTAAAAGACACTAAAACTATGACAGAACACAGCCCTAGGTAACCTGATGGAGCCAACTATTAAAGCATTGCTTTTGGACTAGAGAATCTCCAGATATTCCTTGCAATCTCAGAGATTCCATGATTCTGCAAGTGTGTGAAATAGATTTTATGCTATAGTGTTTTTATGTAATAAAGTTATATTAAAACTGGAATCTAGGCAGCATCAGACAACAACAAATATAAATACATGTATTAAAATGCTAGCTTTTAAAATGTATCAGCCAAGTCATTACCTTTTTTACTATTTCAATTGTTTTCTATTTTTACTTTTTTTTTTTTTTTAAATTAGGAATTATTGAACAGGAAAAGAGTACTCAGCTTTGGTAATATCAAATATTTGTGTTTAGCATCATGCATGCTTTAATTTTCAGGTAGTTGCTCTATCAAGCACATAGTAATAGTGGAATTGCAGTGATGCTCAGATAATGACATATTTTGACCAGTGGGAAAGGAGTGAATACGAACTCTTGTGACTCTAGACTTCTACTTTTTTTTTTTTTTTTTTTTTTTTTTTTTTTTTTTTGGTACTGGCCTCTGAAGAGCATGCTAAAGAGCATATTCAGTGCCTCAAATAAATGGCCTGTGTGACATGACCAAATTAGTCTCTTATGATTTACTATCCACAAGCTGTCCCCTATATTTAGCTATGAAGTGCTTAAAATGTTACTCTTTAAATGTAGTGCATTATTTTTTGAATACATTATGATGCTTTGGCTCGCAATGAATAATCCTATATAATCAGAGTTGTCTGACTAAGTCAGCTCATTTGCAAAATGCTTTTCATCACAGTCTATTCCAGCCACTATAGTCCTCAGTCTTTCACTGTCTTCTCCGTATCTTTAATTTTAGAGCATGTCAGAATGCCTGAAGAAGTTCACTAGATTTAACAATTGCATTAATATTTACTGTTTGCTAAGAGTTTAGCACATATTGGAAATCTCAGGCACTTAGTGTCTCAGACATCATAAACCTTTGTGTTTTCTTATGATAATAAGAAATATACTGTCAAAAGGGGCTGGTGGCCAAAAAAAAAAAAAAAAAAAAAAAAAAAAAAAAAAAAAAAGTGAAGAAGCAGGAAAAGCTGGAAGAAGATCTTGAAGAATCAATTGATGGATATGATTTATGTTACCAAGACTGCACTAGTATTATTCAAGAAAATGGGAAAGTGAGACTTTGAATTTTTGTTTCCATGTTAGTCCAGAAGATAGCTTTCATATAATTCAGAAAGGTTTTATAAACATGTTGAACATTAAAAAATGTACCACAAAGCCCTGGTTCAGAAAAAAATTCAATACAAATAAACCATCAAGAATTATACTGATCAAAAATGAAATTTTACTGAAAATGATGATGTAACTAGCTGCTTCCTTAAGGCGCAATGAAGTTACTGATAATTTGAAATAATTCAACTTTCTAATTGTAACCTAATTTAGGTTATAATGCAAAGTGGATGTCATGCAGAAAATGTAAAGGGTACTAGTCATCATGACTCACACCCACTACATTTTTTCAGACATTCTGTTACTTGCCACAGACCAGTGCAGAGGTTTTCACCTCAGTTAATCCTTTTTCCTGTACCTGTATTCATAGGCCTGTATTCTGGTCTTAAAATACCTCATCCGAGGTAGAAAATCCAGTACTTGCTCTTGTTAAATTTTGTATGTTTGGTCGTGGTTATCTCTCTAGTCTACCCAGATCTCTCTCTAAGACCTCACTATCCAAGAGGGATTCTACAACACCCCCAAACATAGTATCATCAGCAGACTCATGTGCTGCATATTAAATTCCTGTGTCCAGGTCACTTACAAAACTTCGAAGGGCACTGGCCCTAAATCTTAGCCCTGGGGAACTGTTGCCCTGTTTTTTCTGAGTTTTTTTAAAGCCTTCTACTTGTTCATAAGATGGAGTCAGTTTCTTTAGTTTCTGCACAGTATTAGGAGCAGTTTTCGCTTTTCTCACATATGGGAACATAAACAAACCTTTTGTTTTTCATTCCCTGTCCTTTGTTTACATATTTCTAACCTGAAAACAATTGTAACTGACAGCCGGTCTGGTCACTGGGATGAAAGGTAGTAACCCCAGAAGCCAATCCACAACCAGACCCACAAATGTATAAAATGTAAGAAATAAACAGGCTGGAGGAGCTCAGCCTTGGTTGCTCTGCCTTGGTCTCTCTCTGAGGAGCAACTCTGCCCTGTAAATCTCTTGTCTCCGTGTAATTGCTTTGCGTGCCGCAATCACAGGGAACCATTTTGGAAATGGGCTACCTGCCTGATAGAACATCATCTACTATAACCTTTCATAACCCTTTATATCTGTCAGCCAATTGCACACCCAACATGATAGAGACTTGTCTAGTTGCAAGCTAGACATTTTCCCCAGGAGCATATTGTGAGTGACAGCATCTAAAGCTTCGTTAAAACAAATAAAACCCCCAGAACACATCCCCTGGCTTCCCTTGGTCAACTAAATGAGTGACTTTGTCCTAAAAGAAAACTAAGTAGGTTAAGCAGGACTTTCCCTTCACGCAGACTGTGACCAATTGCTGTGTTGTTTCTCAAGCGGTTTTTAATACTCAGAATAACCTTCTCCATAATTTTACCAGGCACTGAAGTGAGACTGATAGGCCTGTAATTACCATAGTCTTCCTTCTTAAAACTGGGACACCATTTCCCAGCTTCTAGTCAATGGGGACCTCTCCAGAGTCCCAAGACTATTGAAAAATAATGACAAGAGGTCCCATGATTACATCAGCCAGCCCTTTTGGTACTAGATTTATATGCATCCAGCTGGAGCAGCAAATCTCAAACATTTTCAGAATCGTCTTGAGAGTTCATTGCCCCCTAAGTCATGGTCTTTCAATACCGGGCTTCCAAGGTCCCGGAGCCAATCACTGGTGTTAAAACAGAGGTGAAGAAGAAATTAAACTTCTCTACTTTGTCTGTGTCCTTTTTTGTGAGGTAACAGACCTCATAAAATAACAGATCAATTTTATTTGTGATCTTTCGCTGTTAGCATATTTTTAGAAAGACCTTTTCATTGTTTGTCATAGTGCTGACTAGCTTGAACTGTAATGAAGCCCTAGCCACACAAATCTTCTTCCTACAGTGGTGAAATTTGTTGGAAAATCTTTGACAATTTGATGAAAGATATTTTTCTTATCAAATATTAAGATGTATTGTTTTACATGGCATGTCTTTTTGGCATAAATCTGAATATAATATTTCAGTTATTGCCTTTCTTGTAAAATATATTAAATAAATCCCCGTTTATGTGAAATACTGTCTACTGTTTGCTTAAATGCTGTCTTACTGTTGCTTAAATACTATCTTACTGTTGCTTGGCCACTTATTGCACAAAATAGACCTATTAAACCATAAGATAGAGAATTCCCATTATAGTCTTACCCTTTTCCTCCATGCCCCATCCCAAATGAAAGACTCGAGCAAATTGATTTGGCAGCTTCAGTCCAGCCTGAAGAAGTTACATTACTGAAGTGAGAAACAGTCAAGTCCCATAAGTAATTCCTAAGGAAATCCATCTATTCTTAGTCTTGGAAACAGTGCATCAATAACTTTTTATAACATTAAAAACATCTATATTACATCGTAAAATATTTTAAACTCATTTTTACACTGATTGTCTAAAAATAATGCATAAAGAGATGTAAACTTATCTGTTTAAAAAAATGAACGTTTTAACTAACAAACCACTTTAACATTTTCCAAGTGTCCTAGGGTGACTTTATGATGCTTCTATCTCCAATCGTCTGTTCTGTTTGTGCTGTATATTGAGTTCTGTGCCTTTAAGACTGGTTCTGGGAGCAAAGGGGGAGCAAGAAGAAGCGCAGAGTTTGTTTTGAGAGCACTGCCTGACTCCTCCACATTCTTCTCTGGACTGGGTGTTAGGCTGAGGCTTGGAGAGACTGCAGGACAGAGATCCTTCTGCTTTTAGTTAGTTTCAGCTAGCTAGGGCAGAGAAGTTCCCTGGACTGTTTTTTGTTTGTTTGTTTGTTTTCTTTTTTCCTTTTTTTTTTTTTTTTTTTTCTTTTCTCTTTCTTTTTCTTTTTTTTTTTTTTTTTTTTTTTTTCTTTTTCTTTTTCTTGGGACTGTTTAAACCTGCTCTGGACTGAAAACCCAGGGGAGCACTGGGGGCTGCACCTGTGGCCCACCGGGGCCTGGACCTCGGCATTTTCCAGCAGCGCCGGAGAGACTGGGACTGAGGAGAGACTGAGAGAGAGCCGAGCTACACCCACGGCAAGGACTTTCTCAATTTGCCATCTCACTCCAGAATGAGAGGTTTATTGTTTGATATTATTAATTCTTGGTACTTGTGGGCACTTTGTTTGTTAAGTACAATAGTTTTTTCCACTTTTCTCCAAGGAAGTTCTTTCCTGGACTGGTTGGGGGGAGGGGCCATTTGGATTTCCTCACCAGAGGGACCCCTTTCAGGGGTTTTCTCACAACTTTGCCCTAAACCAGGACACTGAGGTAACATGCGCTTGAAAAACCTTGGGATTTTCCAAAAGATACTTTAATTTTGATATAGAACATTTTGAAAAGAATCATTGAATATTCTGCCTCCACGAAATATATGTCTATTGAATATTTGAGTGAATTTTTTTTTTTAATTTATCTGATTTATAGAAAGACCAATGAAGAAAATATAATGATGTAATGACATTATATATAAACTACATGAATTTGCTACATTTATAATTCTGGCAGTATAAATTAAAATTATAGAATTATAGCAGCATGCTTTTAAGAGTCAAGTATGATGTTATTTAGACAGGTTACTTTATAAGATGATACTTATTGGTTACTTATAGAAATGTAGAAGATTAGCAAGACTGCAGAAACTGGAAAATATATTTGTAATCTATGTCATTAAAAGGAAATATTTTTTTAAACAAAAAGTGGGAGGGCTGTTGTGTTGGAAGTTTATTATTGAAAAAGATACTTCGAAACTGTATATTTAGATAGAAGATATTGTAAGTTAAAATGTCAAGATATAGGAATATATTTAGTATGAGACTATTTTGGTTCATTGTATTGTACCTATGACTGCAAATCCTAAAATAATTACAATTTTTAATCATTCCAAGAATGACCAGGGGAATGGGCAGACACAAACTTTCCTTCATCAAGAACTATTCACACTCTGGCTATTTTCTAGGATAAAAATGTAGCAATTGCAGGTGAGAAGTAGGAGACATCATACAGCTTGATTTTTGCAATTCTTTTCATACAGCCTACAATATTTTCCCCATAGGATTCCTATCAGGTGAGCAAAAACTTGATTGTAAAACTGTACAAAAAGAACAGTTATTAAAGGTTTACTGTGAAACTTGAGGAATGGACTGAGCAGAATTCTAAGGGAGCCTCTGATGGCTCTAGTAATGTTCAGCAGTTTTATTAACAGCTTGGCTGATAGAATGGCAAGTACACTGATTAAATTTACAAATGACATCAACCTTTTGGAATCTGCAAGCACATTGAAGTTGGATTCAGAATAAATTTGAGAAAATAGAAAAACTTTCAGAGAAAGAGATGCAATTCTACAAGGACATTTGCAAGGTGGAAATAATCAGCTGCTTGAAATGAGGACAGAGAATAATTGGCTAACTTATTGAAGAAATTGGGTTATTTTTCCTAGACAAAAATGAGAAAGAAAGATCAAATAGCCTTTATGTATAGTATATACATGCCAAGAGTAAGGTAATAAGCTGTTTTCTCCAAGTCACCTGTAAATAGGTTAAGAAGTGAGCACTGCTTATGTCAGGTTATTTTATATTTTTTAGCTATAAATATAGTTAAGCATTAGAACACATTTTTTTAGAGAAACTGCATGATTGCAAGCATTGTAGCATTGTGCAGCTGCTTGCCCCTCTCCTCACTTCAGCCATACCACCAGTGGGAGCTGAGTTGTTGCATCCAGGTTACCCTGGACTTTGGGAGATGAATGGCAACGTGGTGGCCAAGAGGTGTGTGGAATGGGGAACCCAGACATCTTGCTGATAGTCAAATATGCCTATGATTCAACCACAGAATCAGAGAATCAAAGAGTGGTTTGAGTTGGAAGGGACCTTTAAATTCCATCAAATTCCAATCCCCTGTTGTGAGCAGCAACAACTCCCACTAGACCAGGTTGCCCAATGCCCCATCCAGCCTGGCCTTGAACACATCAAGGAATGGGGTACGCTCAACTTCTCTTGGCAATCTAGTCCAGTACTTAAAAAAAGGCATTATCACCTTTATAAACAGTGGATAGCACAGGACTTGTTGAGCTTTCCTGCACACCAGGATTTCATCTTGAGCAGAGACACCTCTCAAGACTACTCCTCAAGACTGAGAAATTTCTTGCTGCAACAGTAAGTGACTAATAGCACACTTTGAAGTTTAGGTGAGGGATGAGGGAGATTGATTGTGAGTGTGTTCTTTTAGACAGAAATGTTGACCATGTATGGAACTAAGTCGCATGTAAAGTCTTCTCTGAGATGGAATTTGGAACACAAGTGGACATTTCTGAATCTCATGACTCAGTGTGTGGGGGGTGTTTGATATTTTTGTCTTACCCTCTCCTCTATGAGGTAAATAATCAAGTGTACCTTGCCACTGGATCTTGATAAACCAGTTTCACTTTCTATCAAACACCATTAAATCACTTTTTCTATCAATGAACATATTTTTACTTGTTTCCTACAAGGGAAGTGAGTCACTCCATCGACTACAATATATTTTTAAAGAAAATAGGAATACACTATCTAATCTTTCCATACTAATGGGATGAATTAACTGACCTATTACTGATACTTTTGGACAAGCCTGTTTTGTGAGATAATATGTATGTGTATGTATATACATATACTTGAAGCTCCATGCTTCATTACAGCTAAGTATCACTTAACAAATTAATTTCTTATATTAGAAACTAAGCATTGTGACTCATTTTTAACCATGAACCTTTTTACCTTACTCAGATGTCTACCTGCAATATTGCAACATGAGTTACTTGTCAGCTACACTACATTGTGTGCATGATTTTAGGGAAAATGATATTGCCAGTTCTGATTTTTATTTCAATTTATGTTGCTCTCTGTCTTAACTTATGTCACTCCAGAATATCTTATCGGGGGAAAAAATAGATCAGAATCATGTCCAGGACAAATTAACTGCTTAGCAGGCTCTTAAAAATGCTTAATTAGAAGCTCATCCTTAAGTTTTTTGTAGAAATTCTATAGCTTGCAGTCTACTGAAGAGTACATAAACAAAAAAGGAGACAATCTGATGTATCATACAGAGTTGTACGGCACATACCAAATATTTTAGTTGGAATGTTTTGCTATTTACCCCTAACACCTATAGAGGAAAAAGGTGCTGATGAGAAAGCTGCCAGTGAAAAGGGGTAATCTTTTTCAGTGTCTGCAAATGTGATCTCTTCCATTGTTCAGAAAATTTTGGCAGCTAAAAATAGTTCAGATAAATAGGCTGTCCGGTCAGTGTGACCAGATTCTATTTTTCATCCTTTTATCCTGGTAAGTTTGTGACAGATACTTTCTTCGCAATGAATTATAGATAACACATATGCAGAAATTTCAGTTGTTAATGTAATGGCATTCTGGAATATAATATGAGGTGTTATATATATATGTAGTATGAAACTGATCTGATACATCAGTAGGTTGGCTATAATACTTTGATATCCATATCTATCTCTCTTTGGCTCTCTAAAAAGAACTCAGAGGACAGGAGAAAACATATTGTAGCTTACCTTAATGCCTGTATGGAAAGCAAGAGTTGGCAGCATGGTGCAAACACAGAAGTTGAAAGCAAAGTATTCTCAGAAGATATTTGGAACTGTATGGAAGTAGTCACTGGGAATGGATCAGCCAGAAAATTATGTATTCTCAACACTAACAGAAGGGTTTGACACAGACAAATGTGAATCTATGCTGCGAGCAGGACACAGTGCCTCTGTCTCTTTCAGTGTAGTCTGTGGATTGACATTTTACCAGGGATTGAAGAGGTAACAATTCCCAGAAGACTGAAAAATGTTTATCAATATTTTACACAAGCAAAAACCATATGTGATTTCTGTAATCGTTCACAAATTATCGATAAAGAGTCTAGATATTCTCTACCACTATCAGAAGAAATTCTGTAAGTGTATAAGTAAAATGGTTAGTAAACAAACAAACAAACAAATAAATAAATAGTGTTTTTTCCTCTCAGTAGAAGAATTTTCTGCTTATTTAATAAGTATTGTTTTGGGGATTTTGTATAGTTATCTGTATATAGCTAGCCTGAACTAATAAATTACCATTTACCTATTTTTTTGCAGCCATCAAAATACGTTCCCAATGTTTTATTGCAACAAAGTCAAATATAATATTGCAAGATAGAAGCCATATTTTCCCATAGTTTTTAATGTTGGTTCAGTACCCTGAGTGCACCAAAACCTAGGAGTCACATCTGTATCTTTATTGATTCTTTGTCTATGAATGTGTCACCAAATTATTTTTCCTTAATCTGAAACCAATAACCATCTATTCTACAACTTTTCCCCTTTACTGCATAATCTTCTTGTGAAATGTCTACTGACTGTAATTAGTGGCTTTTGCTATATCTCATGCACATCTCATCTATTCCAGCCTCTCAGATGGAAGTTGCAGAATTTATCAGAACACAAGTAGGTCTCTCTACCTTTCTAAAATTCCAGGAAATCATTTTTTGACACATTTGACACTATTTGATGGACTACATTTTTCTACAAATCAAAATCTGGTCATGAAATATAATAATAACATCTCTGAGCTCAGAAAGTGCCACTCTTTAAATGATTTGGAGAACAGTATAGTATAAATTGCTTGTGATAATAATACTTCAGTGGATAGCAAGCATATAATCCTTTAGTCCACTTTCATATTCTAATACAGGCTAGGATTTGTAGATAATAGCAGGAAATCTGTCCCTTGGCTGATGGCATGGTTATCAAAAGCCCTAGTTCTTACTGTTTCAAGCACCTGAGGATTATGTTTAGGATATATTAAATACCCAGCTCATTCTGATCATAGGTATCTTGATAATTTTATGACACTGTGCTAATTATGCCTCACAAATCATGAATAAAAAGTGTCAGTAAAAATATTACTATGATCTTTGCCATATCTTTTCATGGTGTTGTTAAGAATTTTACAAAACAGTTTATGGAATCCAGAGGAAAAGGAAACCCAGGACAAAATACTTTACATGCTAAGAAACAGAAGGAAATCATTAGTCTATGAATCTGGATATGGAACAAAGAATGATCTCATAGCGAAGAGATAAGAGAAAAGGTATGAACTAGGTCATAGTTTCACAAAAGGAAAGTAAAACAGACTTGGGCTGAGGCTATAGAGTTCACTTATTTTGTGCTGGTTATATGATTGCATGGGCTAACCCTATTGAGTCAAACAAGCTCAGATTTGGTAAAAAGAGGTCTCAGTTCAACAGTACAGAAAGCTTTTATCTGGCCATTCTACAGAACACTACCAATGAGAAAAGCCTGCAGAAAAGGCTTCCTGTTGACAAGGAAGTAGATTAAAGGGAATTAAACAAGGAGAAGTGAAAAATTTAACGAACCTGAGCAATGAATCTGAATTAATTGACATAAATATGTTTCAAGTATGTATTACCAAAAGAAAAAAAAAAAATTGTTATATTTTTGCATTTCAGAAAGCACAATGCAGAAAACAATGAAATTTACAGTTAATAATATAAATAGATAGCGGAAAAGTGGAAGGTGGAAATGGAAAACAAATTTGACTTCCAAATCAGTTAAGGTGACAAAATGAACATTTTTATGACTGGAAATTATTCAAAAGATGATGATGGGTGATTGGGTAATTGACCTTCAGAAATAAAACCTTAAAATTACAGATTTAAAAGGTTGCCTTTTTAAAACTTTGATAAGAGTTTCCCTTAGAACTATTAGATAGTAAATCAGTCACAGGTTTCAACAGGAAAGTAGTCAACTACAAATTATGGTAACAGTGTCAGTATACTAAACATGGACTTTATCATTTTTAAGATAAACCATCTGCACAGTCTGAGATAATTAATTTTTTAAAGGTCATATGTATTATTTACTATGTTTCAGAATAAAAAGAACTAATAAATACCATGTTTAAATGATACAACAACAGATATTGCTAATGAAGTTCTGATATAATGAACATTTATTTGAAATGCATTTAAACCAAGACAATTGACTTTGCATTGTGTTTGCTTCATAAATTTGGAAAATGTAAACCTATAATGGGACAGGCAACACTTTGCCATCCTAAGCTTGGCTTCAGTTTATCTCAAACACTTGTTCAGTCTCCCCTTAAACTTACATAGTTTTTTTCATCCACAGCATTCTTTGTCAAGGAGTACTGCCAATCTGCTTGCTTTGATGTGGAGAATCAGTTGCACTTGATTAGTCAGAATCTGTATTCTAGTAGCTTCAAATGAAGGCCACAATTCTGAGCAATGGAACAGAGAACAAAACAGCTGAACAGTTTTTCCATGCCCACTATGGCCCTCACAGGTTTGTAGACTTTTGCTATATTCCTTTCATATCATCATCTCCTTTTAGTTCTTTATACAGACAGTTAAGTCTGCTGGACAAGTTCCTAGTGACAGGTATTTTCTGTTTACCACCTAAGTTCAATCTTACAGAAGACAAAAAGAAAAAAATCTCCAAGTAATAGGCTCTTTATGCTGATGTTATAAAAAAGTCTAAGAATATGTTTTGTGTCTGTCATTTTCATGTTTGAAAAGGGAGTTAATTACTTCCTATGTTTTAAAATCCAAGTTGAAAGAAAAATGCAGTCAGGATTGGCTCTTGAATTTTATATTTTAATCCAATTTGAGCAAAAATCAACAAAGATGATAGATAATCTATCAGGCAAATGACTAGTGACAAGTTTTAACTTGAACTGATTTTGTCTATCTGACTCATAAGTGTTGCAGAGAATTTTGGCTTAGGACAGCATCATGATACATGGGAAATGGCAGCACTAATGGATACCAAAGTGATAAAGATAGCATTCTGTGGAGATGAATTCCTTAGAAGAAAACTTTAAAACCCTGTAATTAGCAAAGAGTGTGATGTATTGCAATATGCTCAATTTTACACTGCAAAGTACTATATAAAGCACATCCATTGATTAACATAAATCTCGACTAAAGATTTGACTTATGGATAACAATGATTTGTATTATGCACGTACATTTTACATGGTTTCTATCACTGCATCTCATAATTAATAGTAATTCTCTCATCGGGATATTAAAAAGTATAGTAAGTGGGAGGACAATTTGATTTCTGTACTGAGAAAAAAGAATGACCTTAGAGGCCTTATCTTCCACAAGCCTTATCTCTAAAGATCACTTTAGCTGTTGGCAATAAGCCTGTTGTTGTAAATGGATGTAATGTAAAAATGCAATCAGACTAATTCTTAGTTTAGACAAATGGTAGATGGTAAATATTTTAAAATGGAATAAGTATTGGAGGGAAAGTAATGTGTGAAAATAATGTAGGCAGAGGAACATAAGGTCTTGGTCCTGTTAAAAAAGGTATCCATCAATGCATAGGACTTTTACATGATTTCAGCACTAGGTTAATACAGATCTCCTGGCAGGATTAGGGTCTAAGCATATGTTTCATAGTTTCCTAGCATTTATAACTTGCTGCTTGGCATCTTGGAAAAGCAATGATGGAGATGGTTTCTCCAAGATAATTTGTGTGCTCTGTCTTTTTCCTCAGAATCTCAATCTGTGAAGGCTATCTTTCTGTCAAAGGGGGTTATTTATATACACCCTTTTAGCTTGGAGAACTAGTTCTCATATTTAGTCTGTATTATGATACTGTGAACATGAGCTGTAATATAGGGAGTGGAACAGTGAACATACAGCAAGTAGAAACAATACATTGAGAGAAAGTGAGGATTTGTGAGCTATTTCATACAGTCATAGAATGGTTTGGGCTAGAAAGGGTGCTGGAATTTCATCTAGTCTTAACTCCCCTGCAATGAACAGGAGGATCTTCAACCCAGCCAGGTTGCTCAGAGCCCTGTCCAGTCTGACCTTGACTATTTCCAGGGATGTGGTATCTACCATCTCTCTAGGATACCTGTTCCACTGTTTCATTGTCTTGGTTTTGAAAGACAGTTGTCTGCCAGGGAAAACTAGAGCTTTTCTTGGAATGGAGAATGTAGACCCCCTTCCTTCCAAATTATTATAATATTGCAATTAGGGGCTTTCAGGCAAAGATATGGGAATGGGAGTACCAGTTCTTTATTTGGAATATAAAAAAAAAAAAAAAAAAAAAAAAAAAAAAGAAAATACAAATGTAGCAGTACAAAAAAAACAAGCAAACAAGCAAACAAAAACCCAGGAAAAACCCTGATAGAGTCAGGGATACAACCTGACACCTTGTTGTTCAGGGTGTTGGAAGCAGTCTAAATTAATCCTTCTGGAGCAACAGATGGGGTTCTGTGGAGTAGAGATGGCCCTGTAGAAAGTCCAGTGGTGGTGAGATGGGTCCAATCTTCCTTCAGGCATCTCGTGGAAAAAACGGATACCTGGTGGTCTTCTGTCTTAGTTTTTATCCAGTGAGGAAAGTTGGCTCCTCCCCCACTGTGTGGAGCATCTCACAATGGGATGGTGTGTCATGTCATTGGTGGGCCCTAATGGCCTATTATCAGGAGATATCCCCCAGAGGATGGAGGGGTGGTGAAAGAGATAAGAAACACTGCCCCACCCGGTTTTAATGGCTGGGCCATTATCAGAAGGTATCTGACCCCCACCCCCCTGGAGTTACAAGACATAAGGTGTTGCAGTGTCCTGAGTGCACTTGGAAGCGCTGGCCCACGGGCTAGCTCAATGTCCACACCGCAGCTCACGCGCTCTGGGTCGGGGCAGCTAGTCTCACTAGCCGCCTCCTTCCCGTGGATACTTGGTTCCCCACACCCAGAGTAGGATGAGATGTTCTTGGCAACCATGGTGACGGCAAGAAGGAGGACTCTCTGAGCAGGGTAAAAGGCTTTATTATGGGGGAGACCTGACGGGAGCTCTCCACCTGATCACTGCTGCTCCGGAGAGCCCCGAACAAAGCTTGAACATGAGCTTATAAATGGGGGAGGACCAAGGGGTGGTAATGAGGCAACAACCAATCAGAATAACATGGGGTGGAACCGGGGGTGGAACCATGGAACAGGGGAACCAGTCACAGACGGGGAGTAGGGGATTTCCCAGGCACCAGCTTATCACTCAATGCCCTCCCTGGAGCTTTCCAGAATCCAGGGAAGGGCCCTGGTATGATAGACAGGGCACCCAAGGAGAGAGAGAGAGAGAGAGAGAGAGAGAGAGAGAGAGAGAGAGAGAGGATTGACAGGAACAGGTGTAGGGTAGGGTGATTGACAGATAACAGAATGGTTATATAACACACATAGGGGAAAAACCATTGGGAGGAATGGGGGTACAAGGAACGAACCATTACATAGAACTTTTCATAAAAATATAAAACTGCTTACATGAAACACATAAGAACTTGACAAAACAACTCTCACACCACCACATGTCAATAGAGTAGAACTGTAGCCATGTCAATACAGTAAATGCTGCTATTAATAACAATGCATTAAAAGTAGTTGCTAGCTTTTCTTATAAACTCTTTAAGTTATCTCACTTTTTAATGAGCAATATATTTTGCCAACGTTGTCTTACCTAAAAAATGTTGTCTTATTGTAGTTTGCCATTTAATAGTTCTAATCCCATGATTGTTATATGTTACTTTGATAGCTGACACCACATCATTCAGCAATGTCTAACAAATAGCTTTCTTCAAAGCTCAATGTCTTTTTAAAGAATATAGTCTCTCCTTGATGAATGCATATATCTCCTAAAAATATTAACAGTCTTTTATGAAGTCATTGATAGAGAACATAATTTAAAAACACTAAATATTTCCATAGTGTGTTGATAACAATCATATCTCAAAGTGCTTGCTTCTAACTTTATTTACAAGGCAGCCCTGAATTTAGGGGAGTTTGATGTTAAGATTCATTATACAGCTACTGAGGGAAAAATACCCAGTAACTTACTAGACTATCTACAGAAATCATCAACCATCCTGATTATCATCAACTCCATCACAACTATACCTTATATATATTAAAAATTTCCTGAAACTGGGACAGATTCTTAGCCTAGGTAAGTATTTTTCAACATAACATATTCTTCGTAAGAATACAAAGGAGGGGAAACGGAATCTAAAATATAGTAGTGTCTCATGTTGTTTTCAGTCCTTCTTAAGCTCTTTGTAAGCCCAAAACTTTGATTTTACATTCATGAATATTAGTTCCATTGAAGTCAATTAGTCATATTTCTGCTTATGTAACTGCATTGAAATCAATGGAATTAAATCAGGAAAAAAGAGCCAAACAGAAGCTTCAGCATGTGTCTTGGAGCAGAATACTCATCTAGTGAATCACTGTTGCATCTGTGTGACAATTTGACCCAAATGGTTATTTCATGAATATAGATATGCATATGAGGGAAAAATTTGGAATTGTAATTATGATTCATTTTGTGCTGAAATACATGATTCAGCAGGTGCTGTGTACTTATTTTCCCAGGTGTATCAATAAGTAGCATAAAAATCTGAGAAAGTGCTTCTGTTTAATGACTTTATATGAAGATCTTGGCAAAGTCCTCTGTGGTGTATCAGTGGTGTACTTCACTTCCACATACCCTGAGCAACTCACTTTGTTTAATGTGTTTCCCTCACTTCTCAAAGATTTTTTTTTTTTAACTGAGTTTCTCTCATGCTCTTTACGACATTCCTTCTCCTAGCTCTAAAACAGAAATTCCACTTTAATATTATATAAAAACCCACAACCTAAATATTGCTGGTAGCCTAGGAGAATTCCTTTGGAGGAACTGTTCCTGTGCATAGCTGATTATGTGTGTGGTTGAGAGGGGTCTTAAACTGGAGCAGATGTGTGAGCCTTGTGACCTTATATTATACAAGACTGAGCAAATAGGGAGACCTGGCATCCAGAGGCCAGTCACTCCCATATTCCAATTCTAAGGAATTTTTATGCATTAAGCTTTGAAAGAGGTGCTACAACTTCTGCATCTTAATACCAAGCACTTTTAGTTAACATAGGTTATTTCTTCTTCAGAAATAGTCAGAAAGTATGAGAAGAAAATTGCTTTTCCTTGAATTATTTTTCCTATAAGTAACAATTTTAAGTTGATCTCAAAATTCTAAACATCCTGTAGTTATTTACATCAATAAAATCGGAATGTGATGTGGATTGTAAATGCTAGATCAGAACAGCGGCAGTCTCCACTTATTTTGCACAGCAGATGCAGAAAAACAAAATAAATGTTATCTCTTAATAATGTAATATTTATTAATCCAATGTACTATTTACATTAATAATAGCATGCAGTTTATTTAGCTGTTGTAGTCTAGCACTTGTTTAAAAAGAGACCTCTAACAGCATCTGTAAATATTTATTCATGAAGTATACTCTTGGATTTGATGTCCACCAGTGTGGCTCAAGCCTGCCATGGATATTTGCTTCTGGAATAACATTGTTTCACTGGTGTTTATAGCACTCTTGCAGTGAAAGCAGAAGTTTTTCTGAAGATACATTAAGTTAGCATCAAATCATAGGTATTTTCTGTGATGAAGGGTATGCTCATTCCCTACATAAATTCTTCTGTATAGTGAATTCTGTAGTGATGGCTACAGTATTTAAAAAAAAAAAAAAAAAAAAAAAAAAAAAAAGGCAATTTGAAGTAAAACCTTCCAAACAAACACATATTGATGTTGCAAGGAGAAATTGCTCCACACAACTGTAAAGGAAAGCTAGAGAAAAGTAAAAAGCACATTCTTGAAATCTAATGTATTCAGATAAATGTGTTAATACCTTTGTAATTCTACTGCAAGCTTGTTGATAAAAAGAGTTTATGTAGTTGTAGTATGGTATAACAGAAAGAGAAAACCATGCTGTCGTAGTTGCTTAAATTATATGTTTGCCTTCCAACAGAGTCTTTCTTGCATCCCTACTCAAAGTCTGCAGAGTACCAGCTTTTAGACCTAACAGGTATGAAATTGTGAAAAACCATTATAACTTCTCACAGCATTACAGAAACATTAAGAAGCATAGTCTCTGCAGCAGTGAGGGCATACTAAGCAAGGATACTTTTTGTTTTGTTTTGTTTTGTTTCCCAATACCTGAATCAGAAATTAAATATTTATTTTAATTGGAAATAAGTTAAATAAATTGGTCCAAGTCAAATCTGGTTTTCCTGCAAGAGTAATGGTAATCTCATGAATCTCCCCATCTTTATCTTGCTCCCATTCTTGCTTTTTTCTCCCCCTGTCCTGATTAGGGGAAAGTAAGCGAGCAGCTGGATGGGCCTTTGGCTGCCAGCCAGTGCCAACAGACTACAGAGTAAAAAATTATTTTAGAGCAACTATCATTTAAAAAGCATAATGTGAAAAACTTTCTATTTTTACCCCTGCTGAAACAAATCCAACTATAAAACACAAAGCAAATAGGACTCTGACTGAGGAGAAAGTATCTTTCCTTGGCTACTTATAGTGATCAAAATATTATTAATGATGATAAAGAATAGAAGTAAATGAACCAATTTAATGAGTCTTTACATGATAGAGGAGAAGAGATACAAAACACAAATGAAATTTACTGAGATCCAGCTTCTCATGAGCAAACAGCTACTAGATTGGATGAAAACATTTATAAAGCCCCAGTATTTTTTACATAGACTGAGAAAAAGCCTTCCAGTTCAATAACGTACTAACGGGATACAGGAAATAATGAGAACAGGAAGCACTGCTAGTATATCACCATTTGCTACTTTAATTATGAGCAGCTGGAAGATGGGTGTTACCTTAAGTAGCAACAACACAAACATTGCATATATGAATGGGATATATACATATATATTTATATATGTATACCAGTGACACAGACAAAGTATAGCACTTCCAGTATGAAGAATATTATTATTGTCCATATCTCTTTTATGGATAATTCTTATGGTAAATGAGTCTTCCATGTTGTATCACTCTCTGAGGATCTGGCTGACTCAAGCTATAAGGGGAAAGATTGCCATCAGAAAGGCCAAAAGAATAGCTCAAAAGATCAGTGAGGATGTCACTTCCCTTAGGATGCTGATGTTTTGCATTTTCTTTCACTATTCAGATCAGAGTGTCTTAATTTTTATTAGCGCACTAGAATAGCTGAGTTTTGTGCAGTTTTCTACTTTCATTGTATCTTTACTGGATGGTGAATTTTTTTTAGTAAGGATGATGAATGTTATGGGTTATGTAACCAAAAATGTGTATTCTATTTCATCTGCTGAAAGCTGTTGGAGAGATGGTTTTTCCTTGATGTGGTGGCGTCAGAGTTGTTTTGTCAAGTTCTTATGTGTTTTATGTAAGCAGTTTTGTATTTTTATGAAAAATTCTATGTAATGTGTGGCAGTGCAAGAATTGTTTTATCAAGTTTTTAAGTAATTTTGTAAGTTTTATAAGAAGTTTTATGTTATGGCTCATTCCACTGTGCCCCCAGTTCTGTAACGGTTCCTCCACTTTGAGTTTTCTGTATAGCAAGTTGTTTCATGTCAATCATCCCACCCCCTACCTATCCTTGTCAATCCCCTCTCCCCCCAGCTCTGGGGCATCCTGTCTGTCACCTCAGGACCCCTTCCCGGGCTCGGGAAATTCCCAGAGGGGAGTCGAGTGATAGGCTGGTGCCCGGGAAATCCCCTTTTTCCCTTTGGTGAATGGTCCAAGGTCTAGAAGTGGACACCCCCTGTTATCCCCCTGAATTCCCTGATTCGCTAACCTGTTATTACCACCTCTGAATCCTCCCCCGCTTATAAGTTTGGGGAGGGAAATTCAAACACGCTCTCTGGCTGGGCAGGTGGATGAGTGGCATAGCTCCCGCCGCTTGGACCTGAATAAACCATCTTTAAACCTGCTTAGCTGAGAGCCGACCTTTTATCCACTGCCGCCGTCACGAAGCAATTTGGGCCAGCCGCCGGTGGGAAGTGGAGTCCCTCAGGAAAAGGTTGCTGGCTTGCAACTGGGGACCAAAACGCTTTGGCCGCTGTGCAGATCTGAGCCAGCCAGTGGCCCACGCCTGCCTGGCGTGGAGGGGCACAGCCACAGTACTGGTTTGTTCTTTGTACCCCTATCCCTCCCAATGGTTTTTCCCCTGTGCTTGTTATATAACCATTCTGTTATCTGTCAATCACCCTACCCTACACCTGTTCCTGTCAATCCTCTCTCTCTCTCTCTCTCTCTCCCCCTCTCTCTCTCTCTCTCTCCTTGGGTGCCCTGTCTATCATTCCAGGGCCCTTCCCTGGATTCTGGAAAGCTCCAGGGAGGGCGTTGAGTGATAGGCTGGTGCCTGGGAAATCCCCTACTCCCCGTCTGTGACTGGTTCCCCTGTTCCATGGTTCCACCCCCGGTTCCACCCCATGTTATTCTGATTGGTTGTTGCCTCATTACCACCCCTTGGTCCTCCCCCATTTATAAGCTCATGTTCAAGCTTTGTTCGGGGCTCTCCGGAGCAGCAGTGATCAGGTGGAGAGCTCCTGTCAGGTCTCCCCCATAATAAAGCCTTTTACCCTGCTCAGAGAGTCCTCCTTCTTGCCATCACCATGGTTGCCAAGAACATCTCATCCTACTCTGGGTGTGGGGAACCAAGTATCCACGGGAAGGAGGCGGCTAGTGAGACTAGCTGCCCTGACCCAGAGTGCGTGAGCTGCGGTGTGGACATTGAGCTAGCCCATGGGCCAGCACTTCCAGGACACCGTGACAGCGGCATTTTCCTTATGCAGATGTATTTTTTCCCTCTGAAATTTTCAAGTGCAGTATAAATATGCAGACAGAATATTTATATATTTATATATATATTTAAACAGAATATGATATTATGAAATACTGAATTTTTGCTTTCTGCTCAGCCCAACAGACATAGGAAGTGCAATGAAAATAACAATTATGTGAAATTAGTATAGTTTGTATTTGAGGCTATCACAATTCCATAGGATACCAGAAAGCTGCAGAAGTCTGATGACTACATTTTGGAAACACATCCAAAACATTAGTTTCCAAAATGAAGTTTTCAAACTTCTTTTCTCTATTCTTTGTGGAAAGATGTGGTGCTATGTATGCATTTCCCAGCTGTTTCTCATTCGATATATTTTTAAAATATGGCTCCAACTCATCTGGCTATTTCTTGTATGAGCAAAAGGGTTCTTTTTACTTCATTGTTTTCCTCATAATTGAACATTGGTGTGCACATTGGCCTAGTTCAGAGACGCTCATTAGCAAAACCAATCTCCAGTCTTCTGGAAACTGTGAGGTTGTCTAATGAGGCTTTATAGAGCAATTATCAGTCCAGTTTGGCTTCCAAAGAAATGAATAATTGCAGATTAAGAGTAAAAACCTCAATTCTCAGTAATCTTGACATTTCAAATAAAATATAAAATGTATGTGAATGGTTTTGCTTGAGTTTGTATGATGGACAGGAGAGGAGATTGAAAATTGTGTATGAACCCATTTATGTTAATATTATTAAAATGAGACAAAGATGATGATAACAATGATGATGATGTACACTCCATGGCAATAGATTGTGTTTTGTGTAAAAAACTGTTGCAAAGGGAAAGAGGCAATGACTCTCCACAAACCGTCTGGAGCTGGTTTACATAATATTTCTGGAGTGATACTCCACATGTTGCTAAGAAAAACATAATCCAAAGGCATGTTTCTTGGTTTTTTTTATGCCTTGTAAAGGAAGTGTTCTTTTGAAAGAAAATAGACGAACTAGCACCAGTACTCTACGGATATTGGTTTTATGAGCAACTTTCAGAAACAGATCTTTCATATGAAATAACCTATGCAATGCAAATCACAATTATCTGAAAACTCAAAAATATTGCTCCAAACAATTGAAACCACAAGTTATACTATGATTGATTCAGTGGAAAGGGCACCAACATTCAAAAATCAGGAGTGAAAATTTTGTTGTTGCTTCTTTAACTAAACTATCATGCACACAAAGAGATTAAATCTTACTTCTCTGATTAAATGCAGCCCACACTGCAAGAGGACAGTTTATTTAAAATGTTCATATTTTCAAGATAGATTTTTTTCTCACCACATTTGGGAAAAAAAAAAAAAAAAACAACGAAACAAAACAAAACAAATAATGTCATCACTTTCAATGACTTTTTAAAAAATGTTTGTGTTTTTGACAATATATGAAAGTTGTAACTTTTGTATTCTCATTTTCAGTAAGTTACAATATTGTAATGTTTCAATTAGGTTCCTAAGCACAGTATTTAAATTTAAATGGCAAACTCTCTCAGGTTCTAGAAATTCCTTATTTTTTTCAAATTTTCACAGCTTACAGTACATGGGCATAATCACAGCCAAAGTCTGCAAATGACCTTGTTGTTGATTCTTGCCAGCTCTGGGGAACAAAACTGACAAGTACCCAAAAGTCATGCTAAAACCCTAGGTTCTTAGCTTCAAAAATTTAAGTTACATTGATGCAGACACTGATACCTGAAGTGATAACCTAAGTGACATTTGTAACCAGTGAAGCAAAAGCAGGATTGCTGAGGTACAATTCAACACATCCAAATCCAGGTGTTGTGTCATAAAGTGTCCCTCTTACTGTAGATGGAACCCAGGATCAACACTCAAACATGACTGGCTACACCTGCTGAACTAGAAAGAGAATGGGGTGCCATATAAAAACTGGTAGACAAGTATTATGGAAAGTCCATGTCTTTCCATCTTTTTTTTTTTTTTTTTTTTTGAGATCAGAATCAGTATAAATGAACTAAGGATAATGATAACCAATGCATTCTCTACATCAGTTTTGTAATTAAAAATGATTAATGTGGACAGAAAATATTGCAAGTACCTTAACTTTAAACTAATTTGAAACTCATAAACAGAATTGTTTACAGAACAGGAAAACAGCAAGAAGACATGATAAAATCTTTGGTTTGTCAATATCTTTAGACAAACAGTTAAATTTGCTTCTTTTCAAGAAGTACTTGAAAATGTTTTAAGTTTTAATGCAAAATTAGATGACTGGAATTTAAATTATGCAATATCAATAGTGTCGCTCCTACACTTTTGTAAGTATTTCAATTTCTCATTATGCAGAGCAGATGATCTGACCTAAGAGGAGGACAGAAATATTAAGAAAATAGAATAGAATGTATTTTAAGAGTCTCATTGAACTCCCACTGGAGTTGATGCCTAGCTACTTCAGTGGGAGTAGCACTAGACCTATGATAAACAGGTTGTATTTTGTAATTTACAGTATATAGTGGTCCTGCAAAATAAGATTCAGACACTAATTGACCTTCACGTTGCTTCATCTTGTAGAACTTAAGAACTTTTGCAGCAAATACCTATAGGTTTTCATAACCTTAGAAGTACTGGAACATATTTTTTAGAAGAATCAATGGCTCATGAAGTTTATGGTCACTTATGTCACAAAAGAATATAGACATAAAAAAGGAAACAAAAGTTTTGACTTTACTTATGTGATTAAACTGCAGATATTTCTTAAAATGTATCTTTAACTGGTCAGATAACCCAATGCCTATCCTGGGTGTTTTAGAATAATCCTGTAGCTAAAATGAAATCAGTATAAAATCAATCTCCCCCCCCGCCCCGAGAGACTTATTTTTATAGCTTAAAAGGTGAAGCTTTAACTGTTATTGGCTTGTCATGTCCTTCTTGTTTCTTTGGCTCTAAATGAGCATAATTATTTGAGAATGGAGAAACAGCATCTTCGGACATAATTGTATAGCATTAAGAATGCTAGCTGCTTCACTATTAATTGTATAATGCTCATGCCTCTAGGATTATTATAATTTCATTCACTGGTACTGTGAATTTAGTATTTTAATAAAGGCTGTTGAGAACAATCAAATGAATTTAAGTGAACCGCTTTGATGATTGCCATTAATATTGCTGTAATTACATCTCAATAAGTAGTTGAGAAAGGGCTACAGTTGCATATACAAGTAAGCTTAGATATCCCCAGAGTGTAGAATGGAACTAGAATCAGACTCCAGAATAAGAATGTGAAAGTGAACCATCTCAAGACTGCAGTGGAGGAGCCAGCATATAAAACAGCAGAGGCATTAGAAGTACGCAGACACAGGATGGTGTCAGGTATCAGGAATATGCATAAAGTGTTTGGTTCTTGATATAGAGTGGTGCAACAACCCAGTGAAGCTGCCTATAGCTGATGGCATAATTGAAAATATTTGAGAAAACAAAATCAACAATCAATTGTACAGGGATAACTGCTCCAGAACTGGCTATGTGAAATTAATGACCCTGATATCCTGCAATGTTGTGTATTTCGTTACCATTAAACAAAAATAACATCATTGTTTGGTTCAATATTCCACCCTTGAGGTTTGACTGCATTTAAAATGCAGCATGGAGTCTCATAAATATATTAAATAAATAAAATATAATATTTGGTAATGCTTTTTTAATATTATTGATGCAAGTTGAGGTAAACAGGTTATAGGAGTGAAGTGAATGTTGTCCTCTTACAAGTAAAATTACAAGTTTAGGGTGGTTTTTTGTTTTCAAGATGAGAAGCAAAATAATTTGCCAAATAATTTGCTATGAAGACCATGTCAAAATTTATTATTCAGAGGTATTTCCATACACACTGTTAATATATCGTGATACTGAAACTGCATAAATCGGAACACGCTATGTTTTTTAGGAACATCTCACTCCTGTGCAATCTAGCTCAAAGGGAAAAAAAAATATGCTCTTCAGAGGTATTTTTATTTGATGCATTTTTTAGCAGCTAACAGATGAATTCATATCATCCAGCAAGGAAGAACTTCATATGATCAGGAAAAGAAACTTTGACGCTCCTGTAAAATTCATGGTGATGCCTAAATAAAGTGTTACTTTCTGACTCGTAAGGCATATTACTGCCTATTTCTTTATTCCCAAATTTTCTCTTGCTCTGACTAAAAATTATTTCAGTAAGGGATTTTAAAACATTCTGCTATCACCCCTTTCTGGTTTTTCAGCATCAGATTTTGTAGGTTGTTTTGTCTTGGTATATGATGGCCTTCAAGGCAAAATGCTGACAAATAAGGGAGGGATTGATTTTGACCTTTTGCAGCTTGGAATCTACAGATATTTATGCAGATGTTTGACTTTCTAAAAGAATGGTCCTGCTGATGTCAGTGTGGCCACTTCTGTTAAACTTAGAAATTTTTACAGGGTCAGAATTCAGTTCCGCAGAAATCCAAATGCAAACAGAAGAGAAGATGACTCAGCAAGTTTCTCTCATTGGTATTAATAAAGATTCAAATGAAAATAACCTAGATCTACAAGTACTTGGCAGATCCTAGGAACATTCAGTCTTTATTTGCAAAGGAGGACTTAAAAGTGAAATCATTCTCTTCTTTTAATTAAATTTTCTCTTACAGTCAGTCTTTTCTTTGCATGCATCAGTGGAATTTCTATATTTCTGAGGTACCAGCAATTTAATATTAAATTGTTAATCATTTAAACAGACAATACATCTGATGATTTAAAAGCTAGAATCATATTGTACTTATATTAATTGCAAAAAATATTTGTGGTTAGAATTACCACTAAGAATTGAAAGTATAAATAAAATAAATAAAATGCAATGGTATAGAGAATTGTTTATTCTACTTCATTTAGTTTTGAATCACTTACAAACTTCTGAAGCTTGAAGCAAAGTTGTGCAGTTTAATGACTTATGTCTTACAGAGCTGATAACTGAATTTAACCACAATCTCTATACTCTGTGATTTAAAATCCTTATATTTTCTTTCCATGTTTACCTTTTACCTGTAGTTAAGTAAATCAATTTTCCTATCAAGTTCCAAGCTATGACAAAGTAAGTTGAAACAGAAAATTAATTCGTTAGAATTTAAAGTATTTACACAAACTGTGGGGATAAAAATTAATTACAGAATTCTAAGGTCATTCATGTAAATTTCATCTTAAATAAAGGTCAAGTTATTAGATCATGTTGAAGAAAAGTGCATTTACTACTCCCACTTGTGAAGTCTCATGTGGAATTCTAATATGTAATATTACCAACTTTTGCTTTCTATGAGGCAATAAACTCCTATCCAAATGACCATGGATAAAGCGGTTCTTTAGGACATAAAATAGCACCTATTTTCTTATCCTGCTCATCAGTAAATTGACTGGACTTGAGCAAAAAGACAGTTTTACAGTCTGCTTAGTAGAGGTGTTGGGCATTAATCAATGTAACACTTTAGCTGGATTCTTTGCAAGCATGCTTAGCCAGTTTGCTCATATTACTTCAATTTGTACAGAACATGATTTTCTTTCTGTAGTTGCTTTGCATAAAAATAAGAAATAACAAAGAGTCATTCTTTTCATTAACATCTGACATACAAAGGATGAGGCTGCAACATTTGATCTTTCCTGTAGATAACATGATTTTCTCTGGTCATTTTAAGACAGCTTTTCAATGTGCTGGTATCAAATTAATATTGCAGTAGTGTGATGTATGATCACGGAAGAATGTGGCTATTTTCATTAAAGGACAAAGTTTGCTTGGTGGGAAAAAAACCCAACTGATTCCTAGTGGTGAATGATGTGCTTATTTCTTCAGTGTCTTGCAGTTACAGTTCATTAGATATTATTTCCATCACAATACATTGTGGTGTATACCAGCTTTTTTTTCTTGAGTTTACATGAGTAAGAAAGCGACCAGCTGTCTGGGCACCATGACTTTGGCTGACAACATTGCCTCACCTGTGTCAGCAGTTGTCTTAACCAAACCCTCAGCTATCCAAAGAGGACAAATACTTTTTACATTTATGCCTTGTTGCTGCAACTCAATATCTAAAAGTAAAGATATTCTATCAGAGTCATGGCACAAAAATCTGTCTTTTCCTAAAGTTTGTTGCAACTAAAGCGGGGTTGGTTGACTTGTTTGGTTTTGTTTAGTTTTCCTTCTAACTAATGGTTTTCCTTCCATTAGTTCTGTAGGCTGGCAGGACTTGATAAAGATTATTAGTTTATTTTCATCAGGTTAGCAGCAAATAGAAGAGGATTTTTTTTTTTTTTTCTTAATATAATGTTTATGTACTTAGATTGAAACTGCTGTGAAAAGTAGATATTCTGGTACATTTATATTTATCAATCTCATTCAGAACTGTGAAGTTCTCATGACATGTACTTTTAAGGACAGAACATTTCTTAATTTGAGGTGAAATTAACTTATTTGGAAAGCCCTAAAATACACACTGTAATATGAAGTTCAGTGCAAGGATGAAATATTCCTATTAGTTTTCTGACCCATATTGAAATATAAGATTCTGTAACCAAGCCAATAATGGTTCTTAAACTAGATAAAGCTTAATATGTTTTTGGGCAATGAATTTGTACTGCCAACTGTAATGCAGGTATACACAGACTACAGAAAAAAGTGTTGTGTTTGTTATGGTTTGTTTCCTTGTGATTGGTTTTGCTTTGTTTTATTTCAAAGTGAAGAGGTGTCATTACAAAGTAAGACAAAAGAGTCAGTAAAAATTCTGATGGCTCTGCCCCTTGACATTAGAAATGTGTTCTTGAATCAGATTCATACACATGAGAAGGGAATTTTCCATTACTAATTATTTTAAGTAATAGAAGATGGATTATTCTTTGTATAATTTATTATGTTTGCATGTATTATTATGTTTTTGTTTTGGAGTATGTAGTCTAATAAATTATATTCAGAAGTATGTGCATATAAGTATTTTCAATGGATTTGTATGAAACACCTCTCTGAAAACAGAAAATGCTTCTTATTTACTAAAGGTGTAATCACCATACATGAGTTTCTTCAGTTGCCCTTTTTCTGGGGAAGAAAGTTTCAGAAAAATAAATTGTTCAAAAGCTGTGAATTGCCTCTTTGAGATGACTTTTTTGACATCTGAGTAAGGATGAACCTTAGGGAAAATGCTATTTTTTTAATATATGTATATTTTTTATCATCTAGCTACATTTAAAACAATAGAATAACTGCTATGATCCTACTGTAGTATTGCTTATTCTGAACCCACAATTTTACCTGTCATTTTTGCAAATTTTCTTATATTATAAAGATGATATACCTCTTGGAGCTTTCATGCCTTTTAAGTAACAGTAAAGACTACTGCCTTCATGTTGTGGCTCTGCTTCAAAATTGTATGTTTTCAGTATGCTATTAGCATACTTAGAGTGGGTGTGTAGGACTGCAAATATATGACATTGAATGTATATAACTATAATTTCTGAGTAACCTGTAACACAATATTTATTTATTTTAATAAAGAATTGTGTATTTGTTTATTTAGAAGTCATTCATAAAATGTTACAAACAAAGTGATATGAAGTAGAAGCATTTTACTGTCTCCTGAACTAATGGTCCAAGTCTTACCACCTGGCAATACCATCTCAGCTGTGATTCATGATATATAGATAAAATATCAGGCTACTGGTAGTAATCATAAAGACTAACTGGCCTCATGAGACTAATTTCCCGTGACTTCCTCAGTAATCCATGCACAAGGATAGGTCCTTGGAAGAGTGATTCAGAGGAGCTGTCTAAATCAACCACCATGAATTGTCCTCTCAAAAATATATTTTTTTTCCTTGCTAACTGAAGAAATCCAGGGAGATTCTCCTTAAGAGGTCGGTATTTGCTTCTATGAATACCCTTCAGGGATGAGGGTTCTACTATAAAAAACATATTTAGGCGCAAAGGCCTTCTAAGAACAAAATTACCATCAGTTTAAAACTCTGCATTCTGAAAGGGAACTTTATTAAAAAGGTCAAGAAGCTACATGTCCCCTGTTTGCTCTGCCTGGGAAGCATAACCATGTAGTAAGTAACCAAACACTTAGACAAACAGAAAAAAACACCTCATCTTCATGATAATTAAAAAAAAAAAAAAAAAAATTGATTGGCCTTACAGCACAAAGGTCTGTCACTGGAATTCACCATTGCATGTGAGACTGCTGGAATTTCTCTACTGAGCCACAGAACTTGAGGTTTTGATCCAATAAAGACATAGAGACATTGCCTAATTGACATGCTAACTTCTGTGGCTCTATTTGTGCTTACATCCAGAACACACTAAATATCAGTTCATCACTTCAAATCAACAAAAGGTAAAAAATAATTTCTCAATGTATTCACACTGAATAACACTGAGAAACATATGTCGTTTGGACTCAGTACTACATACTGAGTATGTAGTGGGTTCGTGGGTGGGGTTCGTGTTGTGCTGGGTTTTTTTGTTTGTTTTGTTTTGGTTTGTTTTTGTTTTTGTTTTTGTTTTTTTTCCTTGAAAGGTATAATGAAACATCTGGTTATTCATTTGTTCCAGAATATTTCACATTTTAATTGTTTTTTCCTCTCACTTTTATTTTTCTCTTCTTGCAGCAGTCACTTTTATTGATGATTTTTTTCAACAGGGTAAAGTGAGGTTTTGTTTTGTTTGGTTTCCTCTTAGGGATATCTCAGCTGACATAAAACTCTCAAATGTTTTTTTTTGTGCCTGTGGTTCCTGTGCCATGGCAGTGCAACACTGTCAAATGAGGTGATTTTGAACTCTTGCCTGCTGTTGAATATCATATGGTCTGGAAACCACAGACTGTAGCCACAGCCAACACCCTTTCAGGGAGAGAGGGAGACAAACAGGGAATGTGAGAGCAGATGGCCCCAGATCTACAGAGGTTTAGAACTTGTTTCACATTAATCTCCAAGCACCAGAGGTTAAGAGGTTAGGCTTTCTGGTATTTTCTCCATGTCACTTGATATCAGTATGAAGCCAGTTTCAATGGAATTACCATTTCCTCCTCCTACACATTCATACACCTTGACTATTTTTCTTCTCCTTTTTTTTTTTCTGCTATATTTGCATATGTTAATACAGCTGGCATGTTAATTTGCTAAAAGAAAGAGAAAGCGGGTACATTACTAAGGGACAAAGAGGATGAGCAAGGACAGTAGTAATTCTGGCTTTCAAAGAACTATTTTATGGATTTATATTGGATAGTGACATTGTTAAGCATATTTTCCAAGGCATATTTGTGATAAAAATATTCCAAAAATGTTAGTTCATAAGTAACATCCTGTTTCATATCAATGCACTTCACAGATTTGAAACATTAATCATATATGAAGCAATGCAAACTAGTATATACATTGTTGAGTTCTTCATTAAAATAAAATTAAATCAATGATCAAATATGACAAGCTGATAAAATTATTAATCAAGAAATAGGATTTTATACAAAGTAAAATATAAGTCCAGTTTTCATCTATGAAAAGTACATTCTCAATAAGGTAAAGTGATTATCTCATTTTCTCTATTAGCAAATGTATGACAGTAATAAGAATGAACACTGAGACAATCAGGATGTAAACCCCAATTTTATAGGTGTCCTGTTGCCATATTATGTGAGCTTCTGTGAGATGTTTACAGCACTGACTGAATTTTCCCACAGCTTCCTGATGTAAACATCTTGTTTTTCCACATTCCTTTCTGATGATAGTCAACTGATGGACTTTTAGCCTGGCCAGTGGGATGGAGAGGTGGTAGACTTGTTCTCCAATCCCTGGTCATTCTTCAAAACCTATAAAAGGGAGGTCTTTGTGAATAATAAAGTTTTTCTTCAGCCTTCACCTTGTGGAGTCAAATTGTGAGTATTTACTCGTGTCCACTAGTGACAGTGTCCTCTGTGTTTGCTAACAGAGATATGTTCATTTCTAACTTCCCCTTTATTTATTGCTTTCAAATACCCTCTCAGTACACTGGTTTGAGAAATGGTATTAAAAAGGTATATAAAAATGCGTGGTTATAATTGCAGTGGTATATTTCAGTATTTAAGATTTTATTAGGGCAGAATCATTCATGTTATCACTCTGGAGGTCAGACACTGTCTAAGACAACTTCAAACATTTTGGAATAATAGGTAGGGCATTTATGAAAAATAACTAAGTATTAGCCTTAGAAACACATGTCTGTTTGTTCACCTAGTTCTGTATTGGTTTTTTGATTTATACCTGGGAATATTTTTTACTGAAAATATGACTTGTGCCAGTAACAAGATAGCTTACTAGAATTTACTTTACTTTTCACCCTTCTCCTTAGGTTAGGATACTGATGTAATTAAGAAGAAAAACACTGAAGAGAGATTATAATAAAGTTTCACTCATGAATGAAGATATATAAACATGATCAATCATGATCAATCATACCAAATTCAGCAGTATGAACACTGGAATAAAGTTTCTTGTGTGTATAGGAATTTTTCATTCTGAACTGTTACGTCCAGGTTCATATGGGAAAAAAAGTTGCTTGCACAGATATGACTTTCAATTAAATTAAGAATCCTTGACCTTTATGACTATCAATTTTATCATGCCAGAGGTCTTTTTCTGCTTATGCAGAACTCACACAAAATAATTTGCACCAGTTGCTTGATTTTTTTTTTTTTTTTTTTTAACATTTGTTATTTTCTGTTCTGAATGACCACACATGATAAATATTTGTCTAGGGAATTTTGTCATTATAAAATTAGAACCTTAAAAGGTCTTAAACTAGCTTAGATGTTTCAGGTTCTTATGTCAATGACTTCCACTGAAATTACAAACAATAAAACAAAAGCCTGTATTGTATCATAGCTTGAAGAGCCATATTAATCCTTCAGTCTTTCAGAAAACTTCTATTCATCTGAACTTAAATGAACAAGAGATCTCTCTCCCAACTTCTACCAGAGAGATATTAATACTAGTGCATATAAAAAGAGCTATTAAAATTGGTATAGACAAGCATAGCTGAATAATTTCCGTATACTCATTTAGATAGGAGACAAATTTTCAAGTGTTAAATCATCTACTGGCCATCTTGATTCTGCTTCATTTAATGATTTGTGAACTGTTGCTGTGTGATTTTTTTTTTCATATCGTATTTCATTTTTATATTGGGTTTTATGTTATAATGATTTGTTCTGTACTCCCCTGTTCTCCTGGAATATGTTATATCCCGAGGTTTGTCCTTGCCCTTTTTTCCCTGTCCATCCTTTCACACTCCTCCCAGTCCCCTCCTGCAGGCCCTGTCTGTCATTCGGTTGTTCCTCCCAGCTTCTGGAGAGTTTGGGTAAAGGACATCGAATGATAGGGCAAGAGCAGAGGAGGTTCCTCCCTTTATGTTCCCATTGGTTTCTTTGAATGTCCCTCCAACCCTGCTCCCGTCCTACCTTATCCCTCATTGGGTGTTGGTTTGTCCCCTCCTTTAGCGCCTCCCCTGGATATAAGCCCAGAACACGAGGCCTGGCCAGAGCTTGGCAAGAGCTGTTGAGGCAGATGTCCGAACAGGACGGAATAAAGACTTTGGACTCGCCCTCCTCCAGGTCTGACTCCTTTCGTCTCCCATCAACATGATCTCTCTCTGGTGATAAGGGGGAAAAGCGCCACTCCCCCCGGTTTTTAGGACCCAGTGGAGTTTTCCTGTCTTGTCACAGTCTTGAGCTAGCCTGGGCGAAATGGAGCCAGTGGCTCCAAAAGAGACAAGTGACAATGAACTACGAGAACAAATGTATGGAGCAACACAGATGACTATTCTCAGAAGTGAGATGCCCAATATTTACCACAATGCCAGAAGAGTTGGCTGTAGGATCACTGACAGCAGTTAATATTAAATGTGTGTACAAGCTCATTAGCAGAAAACTTCCAGTTTGTACAGCATGATGCTTTGTCTGATGGCTTAATATCAATTTCACAGTGTGTCATGATGATAAGCAGATGCAGCAAAAGTATAAAAGAGGAGGTTAAGGGATGTAAACAGCACCATGATCATGTCTCACGATGGAGAAGCATCTCTATCCTCTTCCAGAACTGCGCATGGTTGTGGATGCAGATGGTTGGAAAGGAGATCAGCTACCTCTGCCATATCCACTTGAAGTGCCAAAGAGTAGTCATGGAGATCCAAAGAACAGAAATATATTGTTGTGTCTACAGTTGAAAAATGAGAAATAGTAATTATTTCTGTAAACATAAATTTTCAACATCAGGATTCTTATTTGTATATTTGTATTTGCTCGTTTGTTGTGCTTGCTTGGCTGGTTTTGTTTCTGAGTCAATGGAACAGAGAAAGCTTGTTTGCTCACTAATGAAGCTTAAAAATATCCTAAAATACTCATTTACTCCTAAAATGAATCAAAATTACCATGAGTATATCAGGAGGTACTTTGCTTTGATTTGATTGCCCTTTAGATTTTTGTGCTATTCCAGTTTGTTGTTGTTGTTGTGGGTTGTTTTTGTTTTTTTTTTTTTTTTTTTAAATTCAGTAAAATAGCTTCAGTAGTTGTGCTTATGTTTCTATATTTTCCTGGAAGCTATTCTAGATTGAAGTGTGGAGAGGCAGCCTAACACTTCATTTGAAAGAGTATATTTCAAGTGACCAATTAAGATATCGGTTGATATAATACAAAAATTCTGCTCTTTAAAAAAAGGCTGCCAACATTCATTCTTACCCTCCAAACATTATGCTCATCACCTAAAAACACACAGGTCAGACTTTAAAATTTTGTATCCAAGCAAGCTGATAAGCCTACAAACATCAACAAATGAGTTTATCAGATTTTTAAAGTATTATCTGTTCAAAGTGTTTGGTTTAAAGTTGACTGTGGGACAAGAGTTAGAATTGGGTAATTTTGTGGCTTGTAAGTCATTATCAATATATGAGTAAAGATGCGTATGTAGTCTCACATTAAAAAGTAAGCTTTATTTTTTATGGGAAATTTTAATTGGTTTTGTATCATCATGCAGGTACATATCTCCTCTTTTCATTCTTCCTCTCTCTCTCCACTTACCGCTTCATAAGAAGAATTGCAGGCTTGACTGGTACTTTTCTAGATGCTTTATTCTTATTGAATAACTGAATTTACTCCCAACAGGACTGTACTAGCCTCAAACATCTCAGTGTACGCTGGCTTAAACTGCACAATCCCTGCCCCTCCCATTTTATGCATCTCAGGTTCAAGTTTTAAAAGCTGTATGTGTATTACAGCACTTAAGGGCCTGAAGGCTGTCTATGAGCTACAATATGTACTATTTAGATTATTTGATTTGGTGTGGGAGTGTATCTACCATTTGGCCATTGTTTTTTCTGACATGAGGGCTCAGATATATCAATCTTCGATTTAGGCTTTAAAATGGAAGCACTTTTTTTTTTTCCTACTAAAACAAATAGTAGTAATATTACATTGGAGCCCAGTGGCACTTTCATGTAATTGTGAATTATAAAGCATAAGAAAAACATTGAAAACATTGAAACAGTGCTTCCCTTTCAGTTTTATCTGTATTCTGCCTTTTCTGGCCTTGCTGCAAAAGATGGTAAATAAGACTCAAAACGGAAATTTTCTATACATTAAGAGGAGACGTTTTGCTTCTCAGTTAGTTTTTAACGCAAGGCAAAGCTGGTGTGGTCATTCAAAAAAAAAAAAATCAGAAAAACAGTCAATTAATTGTTTGTCACATGGTTGTTTATAAATATAAGCAAATTCTTAAAAATGTTTTGCATTTTTCATATAAAAAGTCAACTTCTTCACAAATGAACAGTGTTCATGCAGGTAAGAGATTTAATGGACCTTATAGCCTCTGTATCTTACATGCCATTTAGAAACTTACATTTTTACATATCAATAGTTTATTTGATAAGTGACTGCTGAGTAACTGTTAACTGTTATATACTGTACTCTCCTCCCTGTATGGAGACCTTCTCTCATGCAGTCATAAAAAAGCCTCAGAAATCTTTTAACATGTTAAACTTCCTTGAATTTAACTGCTCAGCTTTAAATATTAGTATTCCAAAATGAACTTGATATGTTTTTGAAATAATTTTTTGCTTAATTGCTACAATTCTGAAATGACTAAGCTAATACACAGTGGCTCTATGTTATCTGAATTCTCTCTTTCTGGCCTGGGGCATCGTTTGGCTGCATAAAGCAAACCCGCCCAAGGCTACAGCATAAGAGGCAGAGCAGCATGTGTAAACACTGTGCTGGCTTTACACTAACTCCCAGCAAAAGAGAGACCTCTTCTAGATGTGCTTACCTACAAAGCTTTGATAGAGGAGTAATTTGTGAATAGCATACTTTTCCACCATGAAATTAGTTTTCAGGTCTTTTAGTATCACTGATTCGTGAACTGAAGCAACAGAATATTATTTTGCTGTAGCAAAATATTTCAAAATAGCAAAGGAATATATTTTCTGAAGAAACCACAGTGAAATGCAACATGTAGAACAACCAGAGGATTTACACGTAGAATAGCAATAAAATAAAATAAAATAAAATAAAATAAAATAAAATAAAAATAACATGTTATTATAATATGTAAATATAATAATTCAAAATAAACCTTCACCTTCTTATCGTTTTGTAGAGACCAGATAACTAAGGGGCAAGCTCTCATTATACTTACTTAATGTCTTTTGAATGTGATTAAATTATTTTCATTATCAAGGAAGTTTGAAGAGTTTAAAACCTCACTGAGACCTCTTTGACAAACGTGCTGGCAAATGACATAGGATCAAAACCAGCTACAGGTACAGTATTAAAATGTTCATGGAAAGACAAAGACTGTTTAATCAGCTGATGGTATTAACTTGCACTGTTTGCTTCACAAGATGTGTTTTCAGCGAAAGGCTCCTTATTATTGCAGAATGCTGTTTTGGCTGAGCTGCTGTATACATAACCACTTTACCCTCTCTGTGCCGCCTTTTTAGAAAATTACAAAAGGACTCCACTTTGTTCTGATGCAGAATGAAAGCAAACTACAAAATCAGAAGGAAATGAGACTTCTGTTTTCCAGGTAGCCTTAGGTCTCATGGATCAATACACTGTAAAGTATATTATGTGTCTTAAAGTCAAGGGGAAAATACATGTGCTAGAAAAAGAACCAAAAAACTTCTGCTGGAGTTTCCTCTCATTTTATTACTGCTAATTTAAATTCCTTTTAAATTAAACTCTTTCTTAAATACTATCAGCACAAGACAAAAGAGAATCAGGACCTACTGTTACAGAGGCTGAAAAATCTATAATTAATTATTCCATAAAACTTTTTATATTTGCCAGAGTCTGGATTGTGTTGGATGTCATTTGGCAGTTTTTTAATTTAATGAGTCTTTCACTTACTCATAGCAGAAAATTTTGTAAAGCAAAAATGGTAGTTGCCTAGGCATAAGAACATTGATATCCCCTTAAATAATTTTAGTTGATGTGTTGGAATAAATAATAATAAAGAATAAAGAGTAAATAATAAAGAATAAATAATTTTAGTTGTGATGCAATAGTGTTGATATACAACAACATTAGAACAATTTATATTATTTTCCTTAGGTGATATTTATCAATCAAGTGGAAAGCAAAACATGTCAGTGGGTTGCCAAAGTTGATAGGAAGTACTAATTTGAGTACCAAAAGCATTGTAGTGCTATATCTTAAAGAGGTCTAACTCTACAGGTTGATAAAAAGAGATCACAAAACTTTGGCAGTAAAAAGTGTTTCAATGGTAGTTGTTCATGGATAGAATCTCTTTTTTTCTTTTTTCTGATAATGGGTGGATAGTCACCAGTGAACAGTTAAATCTGTGATTGCCATTTGATAGTGGGGACAATTGAAAAACGCTGAAATCAGTCCAACAGTAATAGCTCTGGACTTTGGACCAATATAGCCCCATTGCAGTCCCTACACCAATATGGTCTTCTCTAAGTACAGTGTTGCAAGTATGTGGTTGGAGTATCTCAGATCTGAGGGTATGTGAAAATTATTAAGTTTTGTGAGATGCTCATATAAAATGATGATGGACCACAGAAGTATCATTCATCTTCTTACCCAGTAATATTCTTGAGCATCCATCCTCTGCATATCTATATAGTCATAGTGTCAACATGGTTTTTCTCCGTGGTAAATTTTTGTCTAAAAATATATGTCTAAAAATATATGTCTAAAAAGTATAGGTGAATGCATATTGCAACATATTATTTGTATCTTCAAATAACTTACTTGCAAATGTGTTGAGATATGGGTCAAACTATGTATTTAACATAATATTCCCTTGTATTTGAAGTCATTGTGCAAAATTAGTCATTATTTCTTCACCTGTAGTGTAATAGTTTCTAATGTTCTCAAATTCACATATTGGCATCTGTTAACTGAGACTTGAATTGCCCCTACCTACCCTGGATAAAGAATACCTAAGTTTGACTTGGCTTGCAGTTGAAGTCTAGCCAAGTGCAGGTTGTGGCTGACTTTTGCTCAAATGAATCAGAGGACATATAATCAAGAAAATAGGTGGTACTCTGATTGGGAACATTCTTAGAACAGATGAGAAATACATTCTCCCCCAGGAAAACACCAAGGAATTACAAGTTCCTCTGAGATTATTCCAAAATAAATTATCTGCAGAGTGATAGTCACTAATAACACAAAGCTGAGATGTTATACAGATCAGTATTGATTCAGATCATGGCATAGGTATCTATAACTTTTGCTTGGAGTACCAGCCCTGCTTTCCAAAATACTACCCAAAATGCCACTGCTCTCTTTAGTCACTGAACCAGTCTGGGAGTTTGTGTCAAAAGCTATAACAAAATAACAGGAATCTCTGAGATTTTGCTCTTGTAGGCTGACAGGTAAAACTCTGTATTTCAGCTCTGTACTTTAATACATTCTTGTTAAACTCTGCATTGGCTCAACCTCACCTTGAGTTCTGCATGCAGTTTTGGGGCATCACAATATAAAAACGTCATTAAGCTGTTAGAAAGTATCGAAAGAAGGGCCACAAGGATGGTGAAGGGTCTGTAGGGGAAACTGTATGAGGAGCAGCTGAGGGCACTGGGTCTGTTCAGCCTGGAGGAGACTGAGGGGAGACCTCACTGCAGTTACAGCTTCTTGTGAGGGGAAGAGGAGGGACAGGCACTGATCTCTTTTCTGTGGTGACCAGTGACAGGACCCAAGGGAATTACCTGAAGCTAAATCAGGGAAGGTTTAGGCTGGATATCAGGAAAAGTTTTATTATCCAGAGGGTGTTTGGGCACTGGAACAGGCTGCCCAGGGAAGTGATCACAGCACTTGCATAAGCATTTGGACAGTGCTCTTAGGCACAGGGTGTGACTCTTGGGGTTTCCTATGCAGGGCCAGGAGTTGGACTTGATGATCTTGATGGGTCCTTTCCAATTCAGCATATTCTATGATTAACTTCAAATCAACAGTGCTTAACCCTGAATTAAATGGCTGTGTATATGCTTGGCTTCAAAACAGAGCAGCCTTTTGTAAGTATGGAGGTACACAGTGTGCATTAGAAATTAAGTGTAATTTTTGATTTCATACTGTGTACTCCATGCCCTTTCATAACTCGTAATTTCCAAGCTTTTCTGGAAAATTTCCTAGTGTATGATAGGCATGCAAATAAACAGCTTTTAACCCTGAATTGATTTGTTTTGTATTGAGATTATGTATGTGTGTACATATTCATAGTATGTATTTCATGATTATGGTTTTATTTATATATATTTATATTTATACTAGTATTATTTATAAAAATACATCACCAAACTTGTGGCTTAAATGGTCTAAAAATGAAAGGGAAAAATAGCAGATTTTTTTTTTTTTTTTTACCACTATGATCTGATATAGACCAAACAAAATCGATTTAAAGGTTAGAACTATTTCAGGAGCTTAGTTTACCTCAAATGTAAATGATTACCTTGCAGTTAAGGTGTGCTCATTGGCGTTGTGAATAATACTACTTTCAGTATCTTAGCTTTGTGAGAGTCAGAGCTTAATCATATGACTGTAATGAAAGATAGATGTGGTTGACAAAAATCCTCTCTTCTGAGATTAGGGTGACAGAAAGTTTTTGAACTAAAAAACGCAGTCTTTTGAATGTAACTAAACTGCTATGTCTCTCTCTCTCTCTCTTGGAGCCCCAGCTCTGTTTTTGCCTCGGCTAGCTTGAGAGAGAAACCACAGCTGGAAGGATTTTTTCCTCAGGGCCTTAAATATCCCAGAGAGGCGGCAAACCTTTTCCTTTAGAGAGAGCAGGTCCCTGTCGATGGCAAAAGTAAAGTTTTCCCTTGGTCCAGGAGGAAATCATGGCTTTATTCAGTCTGTGGTCCTGCCCTGGCAGGGTCAGGAGCCCAGTCCAGTCCCCGTCCCAAGAGCCAAAATGGATTTTTGGTTGTGGTCTCCTTCCTTTTATCCAGGGGGGAAGGGCCTAGAGGCAAGGACAAGCCACTACCCAATCAGGGATAAGGTGGGAGAGGAACAGAGTTGGATTACATTCCAGTGTGGGAGGATGGGCGGGGAGAAGGAGCCGGACAAACCTCGTGATACATTTTCCATGGGAACAGGGTGGTACAGAAGAAACCATTACAAAACCCAGCATAAAAATGAAATACAATATAAACCAAAATAATGCACAACAATACTAGGCAAACTCTAATTCTCAGTCCACCACTTTCCCTATAGGAAGCATGGAGATATTAATCTAGTTCAAAGGATTGACAGGAGAATTGATTACTTAGTATAAGGATGCCTGAAGGTGGAGGGACCTGCAATAATGTTGTAAATAATGCCTATGGCATTTGTTAATTGTCATCATTGGCTTGGCTAGGACATTTTTCACCTCTTAATCTAAGAAGTCTTATTTGTAGACTTAGAACTTTCACCATGATCTCAATTGCTATGCTAACTGAAGCAGCATGTGTAATAGAACCAGTTTTTCTCAGCATAAACAAAAATCATTATCTTTATGTATTATCTCAGCCTTTTGCTTCCACTCTAATAGTCTTAGAATTTAGGATCCAGCTCTGCAGGTCAGTGCACAACAGGGGCAGGCAGACTTTCCTTCCAAGATTTAAATACAGGATAGGACCTGGCTCATGAGCTGGCTGGTAGCGGTTGATAAAATTAGCAGAGGATGGAAAATCATTTGCTTGTAGCTGTTTGTAGGAATGATGGATTTATTCATAGTATCAGCTTCTGCTCCCTTGCTGTTTTGCTTGTGCCTTGCTTAAATAAGCATAGGGCTACTCAAGTGAGATCACACAGACTAACTTTGGAAGATGTAGCAAGATTTTCTTCAGTTAGCATTTCCTTATTATGCTTTAGCTAGCTATTCCTTTGCAAAAAGCAGAGGTCTGAAATCTCACCCACATGCACTTTTGGGGAATTATTTAGTACTGTTAGGAGAGCAGTTCCCCCAGTTCATTTACAGATTCTACTATACACGGTTGATGGGATCTATTTTGTCTTTTTCATGGATCACAAACATTCAGGTTCTGAGAGAAAGTTAATATTAGATGCTGAACATCAGTATTTAGAGCTAAAACATTGCACAGCATGAAATATATGTGAAGGAGACAAAGAAATCAGCACAGATTTTTACAGTGAAGATTAGGATTCTGCAAAATTATTTCTTTCAGAACTTTTTAGGAAATTAAAAAAAAATTTCCCTTACAGGAAGTGATTTCATAGGCAATATTTAAAGATCTCTTTCAGTTATTTTCAACTATGTCACCAGAGTAAGCAACATTCTAATATTATTATTACTCATTATTACTTATTATTACTCTCCTCTATACAGCCACTATATGCCAGTTTTAATTAGCAGGTGTGTTGCAAAGAAGCCAATTAAATCTTATAATTGTGGAAATAATGAATGTATTTACTTTTTTTTTTTTCTGAAGTATCTCAGATATTTTTGCATTAGTACAATATTTTGACTATGAATACTAACAAATAAAAGTTGTGAAACCTGACGAAACTTCTGTTTTCTTGTTATAGTTGTTATTTGACAGTATTTGGGGTGATTTAGGATTTGGATGCATTCGGTAGGGCTCACATTCAGAGGGCATTTTTGACATTGGTCAAATTCAGCAACATTCTGGAATCATGCTTAAAAAATATGTGTCTGTTAATAAAAGATGAACACAATTAAAAATATTTTTTTCTTAAAAATGATGTGATAAGATGGATTACAGACATTCTCCTTACGCAACAAAGCAATTTCCACAGCAAAAATCAAGTTTAGTTCTATGTAAATAATATGAAAGAAGTTTTATATTAATTATGGGAATATGCAATTCTTTGTTTTGGAAGGCTAATAAGAATGGATTTTACACTATAAGACACATTTTCAAAGCACTGTGTTAAAAATGTTATATAACTTCCTCCATATAATTTATGTCTCATTTTTTCTTCTGTGTTCATCTCCCTTTTCTGTTCCCCAGTAATTTTCTTCTCTTTGTTCTGATATGACCTTGCTTTTCCCAATTATATTTTTTATCATTCCTTTTTTCCTCACCTCATTGTTATTTATCCTCTAAGTTGCAGTATTTCCTAGAACAGGGGTTCTCAAACTCCAGGAGTCATGATCCCTCTTAGGCTAATTAGTATAGCCTTGTAAACAGAAATGTGTTTGCAAGTCTGGAAATGACCCCAGAAATGAGGATGGAAATGGGGATTATAAGCCCTGAAGTGGAGCCAGAAGCAGAAGAGTTTTCAGAACATTAGCCAAAGGGCAAAGTAATATGTATCCGATCCTATTCTGCAGAGTGCTGAGAATTCTACAGGGGAATAATTATCAAGACAAAACAAAAGAGATGATACAAACAAATAGTAAAATAGGAGGCAATTTGAAGAACAAAAATAATAAAAAGTGAGAGATTCTTGGCCAGTTAAGTAAAACTTTTTTTTTTTTTTTTGCCTCCACTTCTCCACTTTCTCCTTGAACTCTTGCTCCCTCTTAAAATTGTCACTAAGTACTTCAAGCTTTTAAATGTTCTTCTCTCTGCCCTCTCAGGTTGCAGCTTTTCTCCAGGCCTTTGTGAAGAAAAACAAGGTTGGATGGTGTGGGAGGGAGTTTGCCTTTCAAGCAGTCCAGTGTCCTCTGCTGATGCACTGGCAGCTATTAAACTGCCTACCCACTTCTCTACTAAGCCATGTTTTCATAGGGCAATACAGGCCATCTCAGGTCAGGCACCACACTGCCCTGCAGTAACAAAACTCACTTCAAAGAAAGAGAAAAAGGATGCTGACAGCTGACACTGTGGCTCTTTTATGGGAAAAGGCAAGATAAGGGATCTTGGAGTTCTATAAAAATGGCAGAATCTTTGGATCCACCACTGAGTTAAATATAAGAGGCTAGACTACTTTTGCCAGTGACATTTTTTTTGTCTAGTAGTCATGACATAGAACATTCCTGACTGTAATCTTCATTTCTTTCCTAGCCAGAATTTCCAGCATTACCTGGACAAAACACTGAGTAGATTGTTTACAGTTCAGTGACTATTTCAAGAGAAAATTTGCTAATCATTTCTTTAAGGGTAAATCAGAAGAGACAAGAGGCAAGGTTTAGAGCTTTGATCATAAATTTTTTATCCGTTTCACATTTGAAATAAGCATCTTAAGGAATATCAGAGAATCATATAAAAATAAGAGATTTCCAGCAGAGAGTAGTGCATGTATTTTTATCTTATGTATTATGTATATGGTTTCTCAATTTGTCTTTGTTAAATTTTGATCAGGTTAATATTATTGGAATCAGTAAAACTGACACATCTAACAGCAAAATAGGATGAGAGAAGTGTTTTTCCTTGAAGAAAGCTCGGAGTGGTTTGCTCAGGATCTCATAGCTGTGCTGATGACTTTTCTCTCTTCAGTTTCACTTGTTTTCCTTCACATTATTTATTTATATAGCTCAAAAAAATAAAAGGTTAATTTGGGAGAAATCAGTACAAGCTTTCAAATCAATACACTGAGATGAAAGACACAGCAGCAAGCATGTCGTGTAGTTTACTTCCATTTGGTGCGGCTGTCTGGAATGAAATGATTTCCCAATAAATGCAACAGCTTCGAGGATAGAAACACACTGGGTCTAAGTGACTTAGTGAAGTGTATGTGCTGTGGAAAATTAATGGAGCACCATACAAATTAGGTGGGTAAAAGTAAGTTTTGTAAACTGCAGCTATACCGTCCTTGCAGGAGGAGATGAGGAACACCCCCATCCTCATTCTATCCACTGTCATGTTTGAAGTGAACTGTGAACACTGGAAGAGAAAAAGTCTTGTGTAAACAGGAGAGAATGACTGTGAGGACTATTTTATTGGACCTTTTAGGATTTCACACTCTGTTAGCAGATACAGTTTGAGAGCATTTAATCTGGGAGCTGTTCCAGTCCGTTAACAAATTCCTTGCAAGCCTGTGAGAGATTCATTGTTGTATCCTGACATATGACGTATGGCTTCAATAACTGTATTGGAAACACAGGGTGATGATCTCTCACCTTTCCGAGCAATGACACTGCTACACTAGTAATTCTCTTCAAGAAAACCTCATAAGTAAAATTCTCGGTGGAGCAAGAAGTTACATTAATCACACGTTTGCAAACAGAGCCATAGTGGCAGCTCATCACAAACACGGTATTTCCTCTCTTTATGTTCCTTTTGGCCTTGACATCTAGCACTGAAATTAGTCTGAATACCCAGTTTTTATTGCTGTTCATTCCATGCCTTATCAAGGAGCCACTTCCGAGCTCCAGACATACTAACTCTCCTATATGATGAGCAGTGCTGTGTTTATACCTGTTAAATGGTATTTTGTTCAAGATTTATGTGCAGTTAACAAGTAAAACTTGTGGATTTTGCCTGCTAGTCCTTAGCCTTGGTGGTTTTTACCATTAATTAGCAGAGTCTGGAATAGCTCACTGGGTCAGGCAATCAGGAATTACTGGGTTGAGAACACTGAACTTGTCAACAGAAGAAGCATGACAGCTCCATATCCCTAGGAGATGCAGCCGCTTCCCTACTCACTTATGCCTGTCCAGCAGGTGAAAGCTCACTGAGCATCATGCCAGAGTGGGGCACCACAGATTATTAGATCCTATTTCTATTTATGTGTATTAACCAACAGCTCCAACTGCTTTATAATTACAGACTGTACATATCCTACTTGAAGAGTGTGCTTATACCTGCCTAAAGATGCCCAAGAAAACTGGGGCAGGAGAAGGGTGGAAGCTAAGGGGAAGAGAGCAGCAATAAAAACTCAGACATGCAGTGAAACAACACACAACCACATACAGTTGCTCACGTTTCAGTTTACTGATTTTAAGATGCCAAAGCATTTCAAACTATGTTAATTATGTAGATAGATAGAAATAGGGTAGGTTGTTATAGTTTCATGTTGAAGTTTCTTGGGTTCCAGAAATAGATTCTACATATATAAATGCCTTGGTCTTGACATCAGAGAGCAACTTCACTTTATAAAAAGTAAGTTCTGACAGACTCTTTTAAACTAAGCATTTCTCTTTCCTTCTTGAAGGATAAGCAAATATTTTTCCTTGTGATTGAAGTTTAAACCTGTATTTTCAAAGGAAAGATATAGAGATTTCCTTTTTTACTCTGGCCCTGTGATCAGATAAGGAACACAAGATAAATTTATATCTGTGAATAGGAGTTTGAATCTTCATGTTCCACATCTCCAAATGTCTTATTCTAAGGTGGTAGTACTATAAAGTCAACATTAAAAAAAAAAAAAAAAAAAAAAAAAAAAATCTCATTGTATGTGATAAGAAAGACTATATTGAAAGCAAAGATGATGGATAAAAGCCTGGCCATCAAGTCTAATGAATGTTCACTGTATTCATATGAGGACTGATGGATTCCAGTTCCTTACATAAGTTTCGTATTTTATCACTGCCTTTGTAAGATAAATGGATAAGCAACCCTTAAAGTCAGCAACAAAAATTAAACCCCTTCTTGCAATTGGTTTAGTCATGTTCCAAAAGAAGTTCAAAGAAGTACACCAGTCAAAGAGTTACGGCATTGAAACCAGTAAGAAAAGATAGTTATTAAGGTCATGTATTTTCATGGTCTGACTTTTCAGCTGCTCTGTGGGGAAAATGTCATCTCCACTTACCACTCTACTGTCGTAAATGCGGTTTGGTTTTCATTTGAAAGAAATGTTAAAAGCACCTTATAGGAGGTGGCTCTACTCCATGAAATCCAAGTGGTGGGAAATGCTCAGACTGGAAATTATCTAGGTGAACTCCCTGGTGAGTCTTAAACTCACTATTGTCTTACATTTTTTTCAGATTGCTAATATAAATCTGTGAGTATGTAATCAAATTCCTGTTTGGGGATTCTTTTCCAAGTTTTGTGAAAACATCTTAGTGAGAGACAAAAAATTTATGGAAGTTCATATTCCTCAGGCACCAAAACTTTCTTGGAGCTTTTCTAAAAAAGTTGTCAAGTCTTATTCTATAGTGGGATCTTGCCCAGTCAGCAACCCATAGGCACTTACAAGGATGAATTTTGGCCAAGGAAGCAATTTATCAACATCAGCACTGCTGACTGATTAATTAATTGCATCAACATCGTGATTAGAAATTAATGAAAATGTCCCAAAGTAAGTATTTTTTGCTGATTCAGTATTTAGTAGTGCCCTCATTTTTTAACCTGTGAAAAGTAATTCCAGGTATTATATTTTTCCAGTACCATCCTCTCTCTCTGGTGTTTCTGCGTTTTCCTCACTAATTTTTCTGCCTCATAGCCTAAGTAAATAGCAAATCTTTTGAGAGCCTGATAGGTGAACATAGTATCATTTATATTAGAAATAATAAAAGATATGTTTCTTTTTCAATTAACTTTGTGTGTGATTCACATAAGCTAAGTTTAAATGTCTGCAGTCATGATATCTACATTTGATCTGATTCCCTTTGAATCAGTAAACAGCTAAATCACCTGAGGTGCTTTATATGTGTGGGGTAATTATAAAATGGAAATTACTTGAAAGTAGCAATTTCTTCTCACTCACTACAGATAGAATATAAGGTGACTACCTCAAATACAGGAATCTACTTTTGCCCAGAAATATTTCACATTCTGTGCCCTAGACAAGAGGGTCCAGTGTTTAGGAACAGTGTAGCCCTAAATTGATCATATGTCTTACAAATCACAACCATTTCCATATTCTCTTGTTTAGTTAAGAGGATTAAGTAATTTAGCAAGTGAATTTAGAACAAGCATAGGATAGTAACATGGACAGTTACCGTGTTCCACACACATTCTCAGATGCTGATTAACCCCCTGCTTATATACAGAAAAACAAACAAGTAAACTAACTAGCTTCCTTGCTAGTTTCTACGATTTTCTTTGCTCATAAATGAATTTGTTAGGAACCTGATGTCATTGGGGTTCATATTAATGATAAAGACAAATATTTATTACCTACCAGACCCATTCTGCTCCTTCATATCTTCCTGTTCACTGTCCAAGGTGCAAAATTATTGTTTAATTTTATTCTTGAGTACTTAATTATCACAGCAGGGAGCTTAGGTACTTGACTCAAGATTGTAGATTTCGTAGGAACAGAGTCATAGTGTTGTAGGGACAGAGATGAATATGCATTCCCCAACCGTAAACTGGGCTAATTGCATTTCCTTTCCCCAGAAACTGGGCAGGTAAACATTTTCTGAGGTTGAGGGAGACTCATGTACTATGGTAGTAAAGACTACATAACTACTTTAGGTAGAACAACATTTTTATTCTCCTGTCAATAAAGGCCTTTCATATCATATTACAAACACCTCGGTGGACTAAGATAGTGACTCCAGACAGTCATAAATCACCTTTTGAATAAAAGGGTTACCTTGCATCCACTGTATGAGAAGTAATCACTATGTATTTCTTTTGATCATCCCTGTCCAAGACATAAAAGGCGCTAATGAGGTCTGGAAGAAGGTACCTCTGGCTCAATGAATAAAATTTGGGAAAAGAATTTTCTTTGTATTAAGAAAAGATCACTTTTTGTTTCTGTTTACCCTGCAGTAAATCACTGGTCATGGTGGGATCATGTCAATAATAATAATAATAATAATAATAATAATAATAATAATAATAATAATAATAATAATAATGTGTTACATTGTCATTTTTATTTGTTTATTTAGTTTAATTTAGTTTAATTTTCATGTATTTTGTTTGTTTGTTTGTTTGTTTGTTTGTTTGCTTGGAGGTGGGGAGGAGTTTAGGTTTGTTTTCTTTTTTTTCTGGAGTGAACTGACACAGTATGAGTTTCTGCAGAGAGAATACCAGCATACGCAGTTCACACAGTTCACATGCTGCCAAAAAGGAAAGATAGGAATTCAAAGACTTTGAATGCTCCTAAAAATCACTGGATTAAAAGTCACAAAGTCTGCTATGAGCAAGGACTACCAAGTGGCACCTGAAAGCTTTTTAATCTTTAGGCTATGGGATGCTCCTCTGCTTTCCTCTCTGGCTGAATGAAGCATTTCTGGCAACCCATTTGCCCCACTCTGAAAAAAATCTACTCAGATCTTCAGCAGCATCTTGGTTAAGGCCACAGATAAACATGCAGCTGAAGCATTTTAGTATTTTAATGTCAGCACAGACTGGGGCACTTAGTTTCAAGTTGCTAATCAAATCATTTCATAGCTAGGCTAATATGCAAAGAGACACAGCATGTAATCAATGTATATTTTTATAAAGAAAACAGTGAGAAAGTTCTTCACAGTCAAAAGGGCAGACTTAGCTTGCTGTGTGTGAAAAGGTCACCAGACCCCTATTTAACACTTTGGACTGGCTGAACTAAGTGCTGACTCAAGCCATTACATGCTGTTTTGATGAGATAATAAATGGGGTTTTTAAAGTACCTACTACTGGATCAAAATGGCCACATGACCATTTTGTCAAGCTGGTTTACAAGCCTTTGAAGGAATAACTTTTCTCTGCTGGCCTTATGCTGGATAAAATATCACCTGTCTATATCACTCTATTTTTATGCTGCTTCAGGTGTCATCTACCAACTTACAGCAAGCATAAACCTTGGTTAGAAGTATGAAGTCAGCATAAAATTCCCATCATCTGCTCTGATTACTTGAACAGAAATACATTCCTGTTCTCCAAGATGATCTGCAGTGCTCTGTGATCCAGCAATAGATGTAGTATGAAATTATTATGAAATACCATAACACAGGTGACTACCAGACTACACATAGATCTGACTCTTTTAAATCATATTCTCAGGTGTGGGTTAAGGAACATATTTTGTCTAGCAGGTCAGAAAGTAAAAATACTATGCATTCTGACAACGTAGTTCACTGTCATGTCAGATGAGGTAGAGTTTGTGAGGCTGTATTATAAATGGGATCACTGAAGTGACCTGGATTTTTTTTTTTTTTTTTTTTTAAAATCCTCTTTACTGTTGCTGTTGTTGTAAATCTTTTTTTTTTTTTTTTTTTTTTTAGTCCAGGGAACACATTCAGAATGTTCTCTGCACACAGCTGCATCAGAACAGACTGAGAAAACGGCATACTGCTGTGTAGGCTAAAAATAAATAACTGGGAGAGAGGAGGGAGCAGAAAGTTCTTACAGGTTTTACTGCTAGAGGAAAGCATCAATGAACACATCCCTTAGGCCCTTAATTCAGGTTTATGGATTTCACTTTCTAGGCTGGATGTCTAACTTTAAGAGTTTCCAGCACTTAACATGATATATGTTCGAGTCCCTTAACTTTTTTATTGTCTTTAAGCCTCATTCCCTATAATTTTTAATTGTTGGCCTACCTATGGTTAGCTGTCTGGGGTACCTATGGAGAGAGGAAGATTAGGAGGAAATAGCTTAGATAACCACTTATGATAACAAAGGTTTCAAAAGTGTAAGAACATGCTCTACATTTTCACAGGAAAGTCTACAAAAGAAAACAGAATTCTTCATTTGTTTATTTGTTCTGAATATCAATCCCTTTTAAAGATGATTTTAGAATAGGTTGGACCTGCTAATTCATTCCTATACTACCATTATTCGCACACTGAAAAAGAAAAAAAATGTCCTAATACATGTTGCCTCAGGCCCAAATATAATATTTTTGAAGGGGTTTCTTTGATAAATTGATTAGGTACTCAGTGTACTCCAACTCTGCAAGAGTGATTGAGCAACTGCTTACACTTCAGATATTGACATACTTTAGTATACTGCATATTTTTTATTAAGAAATAAATTCAGAACCTGAGGCAAGATAGCTAATATTCTATAATTAATATTTTGTACAATAAATCATGTGCTCATAATTTGTATTATGGTAGGAGATAGATACAGGCAATTTTTCAAAATCTACATCATACATTTCTTCATTGAAATGACACCTGACATGTTGACACCTGAAAAAGTGCTAGTTTCAGTCCCACTAAACAATGGCATTTTTCTTGTATTTTCTGCATGGAAAAAAAAATGTTTGGCAGTAAGTTTGGTCTTCATCACATCAGTCTAATTTTATAACAATTTATAGTATTTTCATTAGAGAAAAAAGGGTGCCGGGTTTGGATCCCTTCAGACTCAAGAGAGGCATAAGCACTTGTGCACTGCATCCTAAAGAGGTATTCTGACCTCTGGGAAAACAGGGTACAGTGGCCAATATCACGTTAAAAGTCTGGGTGTAAAAAGCTTTTGAAAAATTATAAACTCCACTTAAGTGATTATAGACCTTTGCCAAGGACAAGATCGCTCCTGTCACTTGAATAGGCTGAAGCATCTAAATGCTGAAAGGAAGTGGTCTTTAAGCTTTTTCTTCTGGCAGCCTCTAACAAGCTTTCTCTTATTAATGCCAGGTGGGTTACAGTGCATCATGCCCTCCAATTTCTAATGCACTTGTTTTACAAATTTCAATCAACATCTGAAATTTAACAAAAGGGAGGTGTAGTGATGTGAGAGTTGTTTTATTAAGTTATTAAGTTATTTTTGTAAGATGTATAAGTTATTTTTGTAATGGTTCAGTCCACTGTACCCCCCTGTGTTCTGTAATAGTTTCTCCCTTATGAGTTAGTTATATAACCAGACGTTTTATGCCAATCATTCCTCCCCTGCACCTGTCCCTGTCAATCCCCCCTCTCTCCTCTTGGTCGCCCTGTCTGTCACTTCAAGACCCTTCCCTGGTTTCTGGAAAGATCCAGGAGAGGCATCGAGTGGTAGGCTGGTGCCCGGGGAATCCCCTCCTACCCTCCTGTGATTTGTTAATGATTCAGAAGTTGACACCCCCTGTTACACCCCTGTGTTCCCTGGTTGGCTGACCCGTTGTCACCACCCCTGGATCCTCTCCCGTTTATAAGTGGCCCCCAGGCTTTTATCTCTGCTCTCTCTGGGCAGCAGTGGTGTAAGGCGGAGCTCCTTGCCGGACTCTCCTTAATAAACTACCTTCTACCCTGCTCAAGAGAGTCGACCCTTTTTCCATCGCTGCAGTCGCAATTCCATCAGGTCCTCTTGCTGGTGTGGGGAACCAAGAACCCACCGGGAGGAGGTTACTCACCCAGCCTGTAACCCCGACCGATCCACGCTGCCGCAGTGCAGAACTGAGCGCACCTGCCAGGCGTGAGGGGACACTGCAACAGGGAGGTATAACAGGCCCCAGATGGTAACACAGAAGAGATGGCAATATCTACTGGCATCCACAAGTTTCTAAATTAACTCTAGAAGGTTTTCCCTTTGCTCAGTGTTTTTAAGCTCCTCGTTTCTGCATTTTCAAGTGTATTAAACAATATATCTGTTCTAATTCTTTTTGGTTTTGGTGTTTTGGTTTTTTTGTTTGTTTGTTTGTTTTAGGTATAGATTGGTTTGGAGTATATGAATATTTGAAGAGAATAAGTTTATTATTCATCTGTATGGAAAATTCATATATGAGGATTTGGTTAGACAGTTTTTCTAGCTTCTGTTTTACTAAGTTACATGTTTTTGCATAAAGGCTTAGAGGCTCAGGATAACCTGTTCCCATATTTTCTCCACAATTTTAAAGAAAAATCATCTCATCTAAAAAGCAAATTGATAAATTCTTTTTTAATTTTTCTAAACTCCCTCTAATATCATGCCTACCTGCTCCTGCAGGTAGAACAGAACAAGTGACAGCAAGCTGTGATTTTTCCTCTCACTTCATGTTCTTTTTTTTCTCATTAACCTCCATAGTCCTGTCATTTCCTGTATTTGACCTCAACTCCTTTAAGAAGCCAAAAATTAACAAGAAAGCATTCAGTTACCAAAGCTCTGTTAACCAGCATTGTTTTCATTTGCTCAGAAACTATATCTCTGCTGCCACCCCTCAAACTCTATGCTTTTCTGATCATAAACTGTGCTGGGTGAGCTGTTTATCTGTGTTTGTACAGTCTGCAGCACTATCCCCAATGAGGCCTTTGGGTGCTACCATCCTGCAGTAATCTCATATTCATTAGGAAGAACAAAGACAAGTTTATCTTGGAAAAATTAAAGGAATTCACAATGCAGGTCAGGTTTGGACTTCTGACCCATCCTTTCCGTTAAAGATTGTTAGTTTTTACTTTATAGATTTTGGATAATTTTGGAGCTTTTGGGTGCTAAAGGGGCTTACATCAGTAATCTAAACACCTCTGCTTTTCAACACAGATTTGTTGTGGTTTTAAACAGCAATTAACTATCTAAAAAAGAAAATCAATATTTTACCATCTCTTTTTTACTTGGGCTTCCTATACTAGATTGCTATACTTAGCTGACAACAATCTGGAGTGCAGTGCTGAAGCTCAGGTAGTTTAAGGGATGAAGGACTTGGCCTCAGCTACATTGAGGTGTGATATGATCAGCAAATAAATTCTAAAGTAATACAGAAGCCCCAAGAGAAAATCATATTAAAATAGAGTCAAACTTAAAAGTTGTTCAGTAGGTGGCCTACTGATTACTCCATGCAGGAGGGAAATGTGTTTAGGCAGGAGGTCAGGAGGAAGCACTACCATTTTCACAGTGAAAACACGCAGAGAACTATCTCTGGTTCTGGTCTCTGTCTACCAGATATATTTATGCATATCATATGAGATATTTGTACTTTATTAAAAAAAAAAGCAACAACCAAATGATTGAGCAGAATAACAGAACACTTGCTCAGCATATTTCCCACATTCTGGGCTACTGCTCTTAGAATACATATACACATATATATGTTCATATACACAGGAGTGCTCTCCACAACTGAATAATGATAATTTAAGTGGCTATGTTCAGTACAGGTTTTGATCTTCTGAACCTGAATTGAATGGAACATCCTGCCGTTTGGCAAGATGCTGACAAGCACTTCTGTGTTTCCTTTTGGTTTCTTCCAAGTGGTTCCTCTCAGTATTTGGAAATGAACCTTTCGTATCAGTACTACTTTGACTAAGTCCTAAAATATGCTACATATTCATGTTAATTATCACATTGGTTCATGAGGATGACACATGAAGGCTTGTGTCAACTCCATGAAATCATATCTAGAGCTGCAATATTTCTGCCCCTATGTTGTTCATAGAGAGACCAATCAATTGAGTGTTCTGAAATGGTGCACGAGGCAGACACCTTCACCAAATTGAAAACTAAAGGAGGCAGCCTGAACTGGGCCCTCAATTGTATTTTATTTTGAATGCTCAATGATGGAAAAACTTCTGCTTCTGCTGTTAATTATTCTCACTCTTAAACCCTGTGTTTTCAATGTATTTGAATTTGTCTGGCTTCAGTTTCTAGCCCTTGGTTTGTGTTACATTTTTTTCTGTTTCATTAATAAAAGCTTTAGTGCTTTCTACCCATGAAAATAGTTATGCCCTGAGAGAAACTGTTTTCTTATCTCACAAAAGCTTTTGTCATTTTGAAAAATTCAGGAGAATAATTTAATTGAAGTGCCTGAAATGTGGACCAAACCCAAATGCAATTACACTTCACAATACAAGAAACAATATTAAAATATTGTGTGTAGATTTTTGACTGATGGAATTTTTAGATTTTTTTTTTAATGTCGTCACAATACTTCTAAATCCTCTGTTCATAAACAAAAATGTTCAACCTCTTTTCATTCACTCAACCTTAATTTTTTTTCTCTACTTCCTGAAATATATCTGTAATGCTTTTCACTCACTGACTTGCTTAGTGACAGCACAAGTTTTTCAAATTCTTGCTATTAATTTTTAAGGGTTCTTTAAAAGTGCTGGACAAAAAGACTCACTTTCTAAACACTTCTCTCTCATCAACACATAAAAGAGTTAATCCTGCCCCTCTAATCAGCCCAAGTGAGGTAGCAGAGGGAGGGAACTCTGTGTCCAGTTCTGAACACCTCTCTTTTGAGGAAAGATTGAGGGGGCTGGGCCCGTTCAGCCTTGGGAAAAAATGAATGAGAGGGGACCTCATCAGTGTCTATAAGTATCTAAAGTCCTGGTTTGGGACAAATTTGGGAGAAAACCCCTGTATAGGATCCCTCCAAGGAAGCAAACCCACGTGGCCCCTCCCTCCAACCGGTCCGGAAAAAAACCAAAACCCTCTTTGGAGAAAAGTGGAAAAAACTATTTTACTAAACGAATGAAGTGCATACAAGTATAAAGAATGAATAGTATGAAACAATAAAACCTCTCCTTCTGAAGTGAGATGGCAAATTGAGAAAGTCCTTGCTGTGGGTGTAGCTCGGCTCTCTCTCAGCGTCTCCTCAGTCCCAGTCCCTCCGGCGCTGCTGGAAAATGCCGAGGTCCAGGCCCCGGTGGGCCGCAGATGCAGCCCCCAGTGCTCCCCTGGGTTTTCAGTCCAGAGCAGGTTTAAACAGTTCCAAGAAAAAGGAAAAAAAACAGTCCAGGGAAATTCTCTGCCCTAGCTAGCTGAAACTAACTAAAAGCAAAAATAATCTCTGTTCTGCAGTCTCTCCAAGCCTCCGCCGAACACCCCGTCCGGAGAAGAATGTGGAGGAGTCGGGCAGTTTTCTCAAAACAAACTCCGCGCTTCTCCTTGCTCTTAAAACCAGTCTTAAAGGCACAGGACTCAATATACAGCACAAACAGAACAGACGACTGGGGATACAGGCATCATAAAGTTACCCTAGGACATTCCACCCCTTGTATCCCCATATCGTCAATTTACTAAAACTAATATATATTCCAGCTCTACACACACATACATCTATATAAAAACAATATGCAATATACAGCTACATACAGTGGCAGTACCATTCAGCACACAGTGATAATTACACACGGTTCTCACCCAACAATCAAATCTCCCTGGGGTACACATCGAGTGGTTCCATCTTTCTGCATTACCCACCATGTGCAGCCTGGTCCCTGAGCAAAGACAATCCCACGGATGGGATCCTCTGTACTTGAAGCAGAATTGATCCAAACTGTCTTCCCTAACAAACCTCTTACATGTACTACTGGGACTTTCTCTCCATCTACTGTATGTAGGGACTCAGATTGGGCAGGGCCTGCTCTGTTGGTGGAACCTCGGGTGTTAACTAACCAGGTGGCCTTTGCTAGATGCTGCTCCCAGTTTTTGAATGATCCCCCACCCAGTGCTTTCAGGGTGGTTTTTAGCAGTCCATTATATCTTTCTATTTTCCCTGAAGCTGGTGCATGATAGGGGATATGATACACCCACTCAATGCCATGTTCCCTAGCCCAGTTGTTGATGAGGCTGTTCTTGAAATGAGTTCCATTGTCTGACTCAATCCTCTCAGGGGTACCATGCCTCCAAAGAACTTGTTTTTCAAGGCCTAGAATGGTGTTACGGGCCGTAGCGTGAGGCACAGGGTAGGTCTCCAACCATCCTGTGGTGGCCTCTACCATTGTGAGCACGTAGCGCTTGCCTTGGCGGGTTTGGGGAAGGGTGATGTAGTCAATCTGCCAGGCTTCCCCGTACTTATACTTGGACCATCGCCCGCCATACCACAGGGGCTTCACCCTCTTGGCCTGCTTGATGGCAGCGCACGTCTCACAGTCATGGATAACCTGAGAAATACTGTCCATGGTTAGATCCACCCCTCGGTCTCGGGCCCACTTATAGGTGGCATCTCTGCCCTGATGGCCTGAGGCATCATGGGCCCATCGAGCTAGAAACAACTCTCCCTTGTGTTGCCAATCTAAGTCTATCTTTGACACCTCTATCTTTGCAGCCTGATCTACCTGCTCGTTGTTTTGGTGCTCCTCATTAGCCCGACTCTTGGGGACATGGGCATCTACATGGCGGACTTTGACAGGTAGCCTCTCTACCCGAGTGGCAATGTCCTTCCACTCATCTGCAGCCCAGATTGGTTTTCCCCTACGCTGCCAGTTGGCCTTTTTCCACTTCTCCAGCCATCCCCACAGAGCATTGGCTACCATCCACGAATCAGTGTAGAGGTAGAGCTTTGGCCATTTCTCTCAGCGTCTCCTCAGTCCCAGTCTCTCCGGCGCTGCTGGAAAATGCCGAGGTCCAGGCCCCGGTGGGCCGCAGATGCAGCCCCCAGTGCTCCCCTGGGTTTTCAGTCCAGAGCAGGTTTAAACAGTTCCAAGAAAAAGGAAAAAAAAAACAGTCCAGGGAAATTCTCTGCCCTAGCTAGCTGAAACTAACTAAAAGCAAAAAAAAATCTCTGTTCTGCAGTCTCTCCAAGCCTCCGCCGAACACCCCGTCCGGAGAAGAATGTGGAGGAGTCGGGCAGTTTTCTCAAAACAAACTCCGCGCTTCTCCTTGCTCTTAAAACCAGTCTTAAAGGCACAGGACTCAATATACAGCACAAACAGAACAGACGACTGGGGATACAGGCATCATAAAGTTACCCTAGGACAGGAGGGTGTTAGGAGGATGTTTCCAGACTCTTCCCAGTGGTGCCAAGTGATAGGACAAGAGGTAATGGGCAGAAACTGATGCATAGGAAATTCCATCTGAATAGGAGGAAGAACATTATTATGCGGGTGACTAAGCAATGGCACAGATTGCCCAGAGAGGTTTTTGAGTCTCCCTCACTGGAGAACCATTATTGACAGATTTCCTGAAAGAAGGAAGACATAGAAAGGATGGTGAAGCCACCTATTTAGATTTTTTTTTTGTCATGCTGCTCCTGTATTCAATTTACCTCCTGCTACGAAGTTTAATTGTAAGTAATAATCTTGTGGATCCATAATCTCATGTAAGAAGAAATTAGATATATTTATTTAAGGAATAAACAACATAATTTACAACTTTAAGAATAAAGGCTAGAGAAGTTCATAAAGATGACAGAAGCATCTGAGTGAAGGTAAGAAAAGAGATACAATTTTTCATATTTCCCTTAGGTTTCTCCTTTCTGTCATGTCTCTATTGCACAGATATGTACCATTTTGCTTAACAGCCATACTAGAAAACTTAGATTATTTACATCTTGTAGTATTATCTAAGAGTTTCCATGCAAACCTTCATCCCGAATAATTCTTTTTAAGTTCAGAGGACTTCTGAATCACATCAAATATTTATCTGGTTGCAAAATGCGTATGTTAATGCAATACATGTTTTAAATAGTTAAACTTCTGTTCACAACAAAATGTAATTTTCTTGCAGAGCAAATGAATATACAGGCATTTAACTGTACAATGGCAGATTTCCAAGGAAACTGGGTGAGAAAATGATCTTTTCACCCATGTTTTGCTACTAAGAGGCTATTAAAAGATGTCACAAAGCAATTTTATGAGGGGTTAGTTGCAAGGAAGCCCCCACCATAAAATGGAGAAGCACAAGTCATAGCACAACAAAAATTATATCAACCAGAAAAAATTACAATAAATTGAATACAGGAGCAAGAGGAACTAATCAGAAGAATATCTACATGACAATACAAGTGACAACACCAAAGCTGCCAGCCCAAATGCTTAAGAATTCTTCCAGAGAGCCAAAAGCATTCACTGAGGTAAAAATATCTGACATCAGATCATCTCAGTCTGACATCTCTGCTGCAAAAATGAGGAGGATGAGCACTATAATGAGCTGAGAATAGTGTATGGCCTATCTCAAAAAAAAGGTATATATTTTTTCTTTTATTTCCAATTGACAGAAAGGACTTGTGGGAAAATACTGAAAAAAAGACGCTTCCCACCCTTCCACTTCCCATCTTGAATAATGCATTGAAATACCTCAGAATTGTTTCTTATTCTAGTAGTCACTCACTGTGGCTGTTTCTGTCCCCACACCGGGCGGGAGCTGACCTCCGGCTAGCTCAGGTCAACACAGCCACAGAAGTTCCCAGTTCGGATGGGCACGCAGGCTATTACCTGCTGGATCAGCTTCTCGGCAGCTGGATCAGATAGTTTCTTGACAGCAACGGCAGCAGAAGAAAAGATTGGCTCTCAGCTTTGCAGGTTAAAAGATGTTTATTCTATAATAATTCTATAATTCTCTATAATAATAGAGAGAACAAAAAAGTTACAAAACTGGGGATACAGTGAAATGAACCATAACATAAACTTCTTATAAAAACCTAACAAAACACTTCTTGCATTGTCACAACTCACGAAGAACACAGGTATGTTTTGGGCAAGAAAGCATCATATACAAAATAAGTGAAGAGTTTTATACTGACTGGTTTTCTTTGTTTCACTCTAAATCATGCTCAATCTTACTTCCCACAGTAACATTTATTATTCCATTTTTTATATCTTGATGATACCTAAGCATGAAACACACAGACTTGTAAAAACACTATCTCAGAATAAAGCTTTTGAAGTGATAATGCTCACATGCCAATTCAAAAAATACTTTCTATTGCTCTTAGCGTAATGGCCCTCCTTCAACAAAAAGTCAATATGGTGTTTGTTCCCATCTTATCTGAAAAATTGATGTCAGTGTAATTATTTCTTGAACATCTAGTTGTATAATGGCAATTTAAAGTGAAAACCTACTTTTTCCATTGAGATTTAGAATGAGTCAGTGATATTCGAATAATAAAATGTCAATGGAATTATTTCAGTCCCATTCTGATTTATTATAGCCATTAAAGCAGTAGTTAAAGCATAATAAAGGTATCTGCTTGGTATGCCCTTGAGCTATTTTTTCTCAGTAAATAACAGCTGTCTTAATTGTTTTCTGCTGTAAAAATCAGAGATTCAGAAGAAATTATTGAAATCTGAAAATAATATTTTCTTTAGAGATGTTTGAAACCATTAGAAAATGTTTTTTAGTGTTCTTTGCCTATGGAAATATTTCACTGATTAACACCTACTTTTGAAGGCAGCTGACACTGTGAGAAATCAGGGGAAATAAGCTGGGCCATAAACTAAAGAAAAACAGGCATCATGATAGGAATAGATAACTGACCCTTTATAGTAGCACTAACGAGAATCACTCTAATAAATACTGTAACCAGACCCCGGAAAACAAATTCTCTCTGGCAATACATGTTTTAGAATACTTAGATGCCCTAATGTCCAACATATTTCAAGAACCTCAGTGTTTTAGTGGGTTGATTAGGATTTTCAAATTGATTCTCTGTGAAACTACTGAATCAGTTGAGGGTTTGTAATCAGAAAAGAAAATAAAATAATGAATAAACTAAACCTTGAACATTTTTCATACAGCAAAATCATGTGACGTATTTTAGCTTTGGGACTCAGTAATACATTCAGCTAGGTACTTTCAAAGTTGTGCAGAAATTATTTTATCATATCAAATGGACACTTCAAGAAACATAAGGAGTCCTTTTAAGTCCTTATGTTATAAGTGTTGTATTGAGTATTCCTTATAATCATCACTCTGTTTTTATTCTTTATTCTACACTGCATTTTTCATGCTGTACTATTTAAAGTAAGACTGCTATCATGGAAACCATAGAAATTTAAAGAACTTTCCAAAGCTGCAGACATTTTGCAAATAAGACAGCAAGCCTTGAGGAGTCCATTCATTATATATTTTGTCAGGAAAATTTCATTAAAGAAATGATGGCAAAATGGACAGAGCAGTAACACAGAATTAGTTGTTGCATAGTGTTTCCAGAACCATAAAGAAAATAAGAAGGACCATGAGTAGCAGTACAGCAAAGTTCAGTTTCCTGTAGATTTCTGTTTGACTTGGAGGATTCTCTGATGTCAAATAAGATTTGAAAGGACACACAAGTATTTTCTTCAGCCAACTATATTTTTCCTAAATTTTCAAGAATTTAATATTTATCTAGACTATTAAAAAAACCTAAACAGGTTAAAATCTTAGTAGGGTGATGAAAGACAGATATACACATAAAACAGGTTTTAATTATAAGACACTGGAGTAGTCAGAAGACGCCCAGTCAAAAAACTCAGGGGATTACAGTATTTCAGCTGTCCCCAAACTACACAGGGATTCTTTTGCCATGTATGGATGACAGGAACATTTTTAATTCTTTAAGCATGTTGCCTAGCCTTTGGTAGAGCCTTAGAAGGGCATGAGTCTCTCACAGGTCTTGGGCACGTATCTGACTGTCCTATGTGATACCCCAGGCAGTCTAGGACAGCTCAAAGGCATTAGACATCACTGCATGAGTATCTATAGGCTACACAGGAGAATAAATCTCCAGGCTTCTTGACTTGCTGATTGTGCTGACTAGGGCTCTTGTGCTGTCTTTAGCTGCTCACTCTTGGGGGTCTAGTGACATTTAAGATGGCATTGAATATGATGCTTAGCCTCCAGCTGTGGCCCTGGGATGGCACAGGTCTTTCATTGTATCACGTGAGCCCATGTGTATGTCTTTGACTAAAACAGGGCATTTATAGTGACTCTGAGCACTTCCATGTAGGTATCTCTCCTGAGACTCACGGACAGTAAGAGAAGCCCCGATAACTATGACACATACAGGCACTTCTACCTGTACACTTTAATTTTTTTGCATAAATCTAAAATTTGATTTCTCATCAACAATGTTGACTGTGTAGTAAGGTGAGACTTGTTTACTTCAGATGTTAACCAGGCTTCAACAATATGGAATTTGCTAGCTCTGTACTTATAACAACAATATTACAAGAAATTTTGCTGCAGAAAAACAAACAAATAAACAAAACCTAGCAGCAGATCAACAAGTTACCTCAAGTTATTATTTCACTTATATCCTCTTATTGTTTATTACATGCAGAATACAGTATTAACATTGTGTACTAGATGTACATTTCAGGCAAATATGCTCTGTAAAATATATGCATTAAGGAAAAAAGCTAAATAATGATCAAAATAATCAAAATGACAAGTTATTTTATCTTTTCCTTTACATAATTCTGGAGCAGAAGTCTGATCACCTCACAGAGAAATTTTTAGTATGAAGATACACATGAGTTTTATCAATGACTAAGATTAATCTTAAAAAAGCCCAAAAACCCAAAAAACAACAACAAAAAAAAAACCCAAAACAAAACAAACAAACAAACAAAAAACACCCCAAAAAACCCCAAAAAACCACACACACACACAAAAATTTCCTAGATCTGAATGCATAAAATACCTGTATTTAAAATACCATATTTTCTTGATTGTGCTGGCCAGGATATTAATACTGTCTGCTGTGAAACAGGGATACGGTATTTGTTGCCAAATATCACACTTTCTGAGTGCAAGCCTTACAAAGAAATACAATCAGGCTTTAAGTAATAAGATGCGACAAGAACCAACAAAGGATCAAGAACCCTAATTACCACAGGAATCTGAATTCTACTGCATTATATAAAGATGACAGTTCACAAATTTTTTTTCTGGGCAGAATAGGAACATGTGAGGAAATAAAAATGTAGAAGACTGACACAGACCAAAGTACAGAAATTAGTAAGTAGAGCAACATAAGCCAGTAAATTCGCGAAAATCAATACAAACTCAGAGTATCACATTTATTGGATCCCTGCCACATCATAATGATTCATCATCCTTTCTACCAAAGCTCAAACTTCTAGTTGTCACAAGTTTGATGGGAGAAAGTTAATCGAGCAACATGAATAAATCACCATGTAATTTTTAGTATGATTCTGATTCTCATGCTTAAAGGTATAGAAATCCAAAGGCATCTATTGCTGATGACATACACACCATTCAAGCATATTCTGGAAGTCCTGCATTGATTTAAAAGGTAGCACTGCGAATTAGTCTTCTTGAGAAAGTGATCTGGATATTGATGGTGACACTAATGAAACAAAACACCAGTACACTGCCATTCAGCCCAATGAAACAGAAAACTGGGAAAAAAGCTAACCAAAAGTGATCCCTTTATATGTTTTCAAAGTATTTTGGATTCTGTATCATGCTTTTTTGCATCCACATATTAATCCAAATTATGACAGCTTAAGAATTTACTTTTTGTTTTCTGCCTGTCACCAGTATATAGATGCTGCTCAGTAACGTTGTCACTGTACTCTTAATATAAGAATAAAACCAGAAACCGAACACACAATTTCTGCATTGTCTAACTCTTATTCAAGTATATAATTACTTGTGTAAGCCTATGGCATAAAAGAGAAATATTATGGGGATTAAACATCACTGCATTTTTTCTTATAATAGCTTGTGTTATACTGAGAATTTAATAAATGTCTTACTGTACTTAGTACTGCTTCTCCTTTTCTGTGAACACAGTACTCAAAACAATATTTGTGTGAATGAATGTGAGAAGATATGCTGGTATAACTATGATAGAACAGATGATATTGGTGACATATATTTAGGAAATACAGTATGTAATGGGGGATAAATCAGACAGAGGGAACAGAGAACTTTAAAATAGAAACACTAAGATGTAAAGAAGAGGAATTTCAGGTACTACAAGACATCTAGTGACAATTAACCCTATCTTCACTTCGAGCAGTTAAAAAAAATGCTTGAGATGGGAAAAAAAAAAAATAAAAATTCTCTTCCTTCATGGTCCTTTATGTACTTCAGAATTACTCAGTTCAGTGCAAACAATGAGGTGGGATTCATCCAGGCCCTTGAATACAATCAAACTAATTTAATGGTGAAATATTAAAACTTAAATTTTAGAATTTTTAGTGAGAAAAACTTCTGCTGATAGTTTTCCTGAAAAAGGTAACACTGGATTTGAAAATACACATTAGAATCTATTTAAATTCAATATGTATCTGAAATAAATGCTATGTGAATACTAGTTAATGAAGACATCTGCAGATCTTTTTTTACTTTTTCTTATTGCAGTGTTCTTTAAATCTTCATGGAAAATGAAAATGTCACTCCCAAGAACTCCAAGATTATTTCCCACTGTAATGAAAAGACCAGCATTTGACAAATTCTTCTCTGAAGGAACTTTCTGGAGGAACTTTCTGGAAAAATATGCAAATTATTTCTGATAACATGATCTGGCTGTTTTTTACTGCTTTCTCATTTGCTCTAAATATTTTTTATAATACATAAATGTGGACTTTTTTTTTGTATGTTTATTTTAATTTTTAAGAAGAAAACATATTTTTCTTGACCATTGTCAAAATGGATGTCTTGACATTTTCACTATCTGCATGGAAACCTATGGAGCTATTTGTTTTTTATCTGTTGTAGAGAAAAAAGACTGCTGAACCTTTAATATCCTTTAAATAGATGCATGACATAGGCTATTCAGAGTCTGGAGCTTCAGAAACACTTTATTTCTGTACAGAATAATTTTTACTGTGGGCCCATAATGTCCAAGTTTCTGTCAGTTTAAGTGCATTTCCTGAACTTTGGTTTAGGGCTAGTTCTAGACATCTGTGATGTAAGCTGAATTTCAGCCACCCTTGAAAAAATATGTTTTACTAGAATGTGCATGAAATGCTAAACCTAATGAACCTACTCCAAATGAGTTCTGAGAATCATATCCACAGAAGAATGGTGTATTTAGAGAAACTATATTCAATGAAGATAGTCAGTGAAGACTGTAAGCCACTGACATAGACAATAGATTATACACAATTGATTATACATCAGTTGTAAATGAATAATTTACATTCCCATTTCTATGGCTAAAATTACTGCATGAGCTTTGGGCACTCTAATATAAGAAGGATGTAGAGCTATTGGAAAGCATCCAAGAAAGGCCACAAAGTTGGTGAAGAGACTAGAGGGGAGACCATACAAGGAGCAGCTGAGGTTACTTGGTCTGTTCAGCCTGGAGGAGACTGAGGAGAGACCTCATTGCAGTTACAACTTCCTTGTGAGGGGAAGAGGAGTGGCAGGCACTGATCTCTTCTCTATGGTGACAGGAGAGCAGTGACAGGACCTGAGGGAACAGCATGAATGTCACAGGAGGTTTAGGATGGATATCAGAAACCCCCAGAGGGCGGATGGGCATTGGAACAGGCTCCCGAGGGAAGCAGTCACAGCACCAAGCCTGACATAGCTCATGAAGCATTTGGAAAACACTCTCAGGCACATGGTGTGGGTCTTGGGGTGTCCTATGCAGGGCCTGAGTTGGACTGGATCACCTTTATGAATTTCTTCCAATTCTGGATATTCTATTATTTTTTTAATTAATTTAAAATTCTGTTCTGCAGGCATGGACAAAGCACAAGGTAATAAAACACCCATCATCAGCTCCAATTTGTTAATCTGTATTTCATTGTCCAGGCAGAGCACATATTAAGAGGCAAAGAAAACAAAAATATATAAATAGTTCTATTTCAGCAAAATTACTATTAAGTCTATAGTAATATAGTGAATGGACCACCTGACTTTGATGTTACAATTTTCAATCATTCTATAAGATTTATGAACCAAAATAAACTTTCTGACCCTTCTATTCTTATTTTCAAGAGTCATGACACAGAAATTGAAATTTCATCAATAACTTTATAACTTCTAGTTTTCTGGTATTTTGTTCAAAGCACTATATAACCTCTTACACAAAGTTTTTTAAATTTTTTAAATTGTGGTTTAGAAATCTGCATTTTTGAATTGGAAAGCAGTCAATGCTCATTTTGGATGGACAGAACCACAAATTGTTGCTTTAAATACCATCTTCTTCTAAGTTCATTTTACTGTAAAAGGAATTAAATTGGCCTTTGGTAATGCTGATCAGATGGTTTCCATGACCTTTCAACATATCCTGTTTGGAATTAGGATGAAAAAAGAAAAATTCAAGACTCTAATGAGAACTGGCATATTACAACATTTAATAACTGAGTAGAGACCAATGTAAAAAGTTTGAGGATAATTAAAGCTAAAGTTTTGTTCATTTGTCTGAGTTCAATGGATTTTTAAGTCAATGTTAAAAATTCTTTGCAAAACATATTTCCCATTAGACCAAGAGAATTCATATTAAACATAATCGTATTTATATCTTTGAATAACATCACAGAATTAGACTTCGTAGTCGGAAAATTGTGCTTGTCATCTTCAGTTCTGGGAAATACCTGCTCCTTTCTTAATTACAAACATCAAAGAAACAAGTACTTGCATTTCCCAGGCCAATAAACAAACAATTATTATTTATTTAAATTGTTTAATTTACTGTTATGTATCTGAAATGAGGCAAAATAAATATTTTATAATCAATGCACATGAAAGCATAAATAAATATACGGTATAATAATAAAATGTAAATACTCATCTTTCTAGTTTTAAATAGATTATCAGTTGCTCTTAAACAAAAATTAATCAATGACTTGACACTTAAGTTTCGAGAAAGTGAACTCTTGAAAGGGACTCAAGTGTAGCTGAAATTAATGTTTTGCTTTACTTCATGGGTATTCAGAAACATTGATTGACAATGTTCAGTGAATTCTATTAATTAAAAAAAAAAATTAAAAATGCATCTGGAAGGTCCTTGGGGACCTTCGTAATGCAGACCATCAGATGAGTTACTTCAAGATGAGCCATAGGAACCTGAAGCTTGAAAATCATAGGAACACCGAATCATGAAATGGCCTGCATTGGAAAGGACACTAAAGATCATTTACAGCCAACACACCTGCAGGGACAACTTTCACTGGACCAGTTCTGAGAGACTGAAATGTTATGGTTAATGATTTAAAAATTGTTATGAAGGCTGTTTTCCTGTTATGGTAAAGAAGCTGCTACCAACAAAGCCTACCTGTCCCTGAATATACTTCCTTTGGACTGTGAGTTAAGTTGCCTAAGGGAACTTCATATAAGTTAAAGGAGGAGGAAGAGGAGGAGGAGGAGCACGAGGAGGAGGAGGAGGCGGAGGAGGAGGAGGAGGCGGAGGAGGAGGAGGCGGAGGAGGATGAGGAGGAGGACGAGGAGGATGATGAGGAGGAGGAGAATGAGGAGGAGGAGGAGGAGGAGGAGGAGGAGGAGGAGGAGGAGGAGGAGGAGGAGAGTTTTAGGTGTGTGGTGTACCCTCTGGTCAGGGGGAGTGAGCACCCATACTCCCTTACACAAACTGGCTCAGTTGTAAAACGCCTCCACCCTGGGAGGGCGACACACACAGGACACCCTATAAGGACATCATATAAGAGGCAGCTGAGAAACCCCCAGAGTGCCCCCTCCCCCAACTGCTTCCTCAGGCCTTGCACCAGCCCTGCAGGTGATACAAAGTGATGCAAAGGATCAGAGTCTGCTGCAAGAGACAGTGTCAAACTTGTCCCCTACAGGGGAGGTACCTGGACACTCCTACCTGACCCAAATCTATATTAATCACTTGAACCCATGGAATGTTTTTCAGGACCCTCACCCCTTAGAAGATCAGAAGAGGATCGAAAGGATGCCCTTGGGATCCAGGGAGTGGTGATATTTTCCTCTTAATCTGTTTCTCTGTTACTTTATTTTTTTCTTCTCAATCCCTTTTCCTATTTCCTTCCTTTTCTCTCTGTCTGTACCTCACATTTGCTGTTTCATAAAAGCCACAGTATTGACTTGGCAGATGGTCTAGTTTGCACCTTAATTCAGGCAGAGGCATCTCTGTAACAATTTTAATAACCAGGTCTGAACACCAGGTTGCTCAAAGCCCCATCCAACCTGGCCGTCCACACTTCCAGGGATGGGGTATCCACAACTTTTCTGGGCAACCTGTTCCATTGATTCACCACCCTCACAGTAAAGAATTCTCTTAATATGTAATCTAAACCTACCCTCTTTCAGTTTGAAGCCATTGCCTATTTTCCTGACACTACATGCTCTTTTAAATAGTCTCTCTCCATATTTCCTGTAGGCTCCCTTCAGGAACTGAAGGCCACAATTAGGTCACCTCAAAGCCTTCTCTTCTCCAGGCTGAATCCCAATTCCAATTATCCCATCCTTTACTCATAGCAGAGGTGTTCCATCCCTCTAATCAACTTGGTGCCCTCCTTGGGATTCACTGTAACAGATCCAACAGATCCACTCTGTGGTGGGGACCCCAGAGCTGGATGCAGTGCTTGGGCTCTCACAAGACCAGGGTAGGGGAGCAGAATCACCTCTCTATCTTGCTTGCACTTTGAAGCAGCCCAGGATACAACTGACTTTCTGGGCTGCAAGTGCACACTTCTGGATTATGTCCAGTCTCTCATCCACTAGCAACCCCAAGTCCTTCTTGACAGGACTATCCTTTATTTGTTCATCTCCCATTTGTACTGACACCAGAACACGCTAACCTAAAAATCTATGAAGATTGCTAACGTTGTACAGTAAGATATGAGGGAAGTGGATTATGACTATGAATGTCAATATCGAAGTCAATTGAGAAATAGAAGCCCCAGAAATCATACCAGCCTAAGTACAAAGCATTAGAAAACAAAAAGGATTAAAACAAGTTAATCTGTCACACAAATCATGCTCATCTCACTTCCCTGACAATATGTTGTGGCTTAGAAATGAAACTCCCCAGCTGAGTTCTCCCACCAAGACTCCAAACCACACTGGTGCTCACCCAGTTCCCCTTTCTCCCCTCTCCCACCTCCTCACCCCCTTGCTTCTCCCAAGAGGACAACTGGAGGCAAAAATCAGGGCTAAGGGCTAAGATGAGAAAAATTTACAAACAGCAATGAAATAAGAAAATTAACAATAACAGCTATAACATTTTAACAAAAGTCTACAAAAGAGAAGAAAATTTACATGCAGATGCTCACTGAGCCTGACCCAAAGCAATGTGATTGCAGCTGGTGGCACCCCACCCCAACAGCTCATCTTCCACATTCTCCACTGATCAGAAGCCATCCTCTCCTTGTCAGAAGCCAGAGTTCCTTCCCCCTCCCCAGGTCCTTGCAGTGAGGTTAGTGTCCAGTAACATCTTGGTCCTGGCCAGGCCCCCTCAGCCACACACCCTCTCAGATACTGCAAAAAATTAACCCTGTCCTTGGCTGAAACCAGCGCAAAAAAATAATACTGAAATAGGGCTGTGAAACAGGTTCACAGGGAATTCATCTGATCCCACTGTATGAAGTGTCTGATATGAAAAATCATAGTATTGGCCATTTTTGGAAGATTTTATGATGGAATCAGCTGAACATTGCTAAAGATATTTTTTAAATGAAGAGGGAACTGTAAGTATAAAATATAAGTGCATAATGAAGGTATGCAAGAAACTTCTAAGAAGCTAGGACTGCTACATTAACTTAATCTCTTTGTGAAGACAGATGAATAATTTCAGCTCAAATAAAAAGCATTCCAGTATCAGGTGTGTTTTGATAATGGGAGTGCAGACACTTTATTTTTTTACCCATCTTCACATATCTCTTTGAATATCCATTTTTTATCACTAGTTTAGTAGTTTTCCCTACAGTTAAATGAAAATGGACTTTTAACATCCAATAAAACTTTCTCCCATAAACAAATATATAAGTAAATATTTTTAAAAGTGGATCTTTCATATAGCATTCTTTCAAAATCTTGGCATCCTTAATTTTTGTTACACTTACTAACAACTGATAAAAGTAAGTGTGGACCACAGTAATGGTTGAGATACCCTGAATATCTTATTATTAAAGAATTGTGATATAAACAAGAGAAGAAATTGAAGGTCAGTATAGATACTTGTTTGTTTACCTGAGACATACTTGAAATTGCCAGTCTGGAAGTAAATGTCCAAGCCTATAACCACACTGCCCTGACAAGAACAATATGAAATTTACCCAGGATTGTTACTACTTTCTCTATGAAAATGGGTCAGAAAGATGTTGGAAAAGAGATGCAACACCAGGAAACAAAAAGAGAGGCAAAAGATAATTATAACACATTAAATTTGTCAGGATTTTTAGAAGCCAACCCTGTTCCATTGCTTTAAGTTACAGCTATCAATGTTTTTCTTTAGTTATTCACATTTAAAGGATAAATCTTATGAAGTTTCCAAAGATGAAAACACTTTTGGCCTAATTTTCTAATGTGCTGACACCCAGAACTGCCTGTGAAATCAGTGCAGGTTTTGAGTGCTCAGATTTTTGAAAATCAGGCCACTTATTTTTAATTAAAAGACAGATAAAGGAAAGTGGAGAAAGAAGACATATATAACTATGCCTAGGCAGTTGGAGTTTTTTGACCTCTGCTTCTTACACTCCTCATAATTGTCATGCTGTTACGTTGTGCTCTCCTCTTCTGTTTCGTGTGTCCACCCAGCTTTACAGTTTTAGTTCATAACTTTTTGAGGCAAGGTAAATATTTTATTGACAAGGGAATACAGGTTGTAGAGCAAACAGGCTTTGATGTCTTGCTAAATGCTTTCATTATTTCCATAATATTAATTAGTAACAGTAATAATCAGATAGAGACTTCAACACTGCAAAATCCAAAGCAATTTCCACAGCTACTGTGTCTGGTTCCGTCACCACAAGCTACTGTGCAAAACCAAAAAGGCAATCTCCACAGATTTAACAGAGCAAAAGTATCTGTGAAAATGCACAGCACAGACTCTCATCTAATGATGTTTGTGTCCCAACAATTGAACTGTATGACTCGGATAGAAGTTGCTATTGCTAGAATGGACTTTTTAAAAGCAATAGACTTCACAGGTATGATTCTAGATAGTTGCTGTGTTTACATTCATCCTTTTTTAATTACACAGCTGTTACATATATATATATATATATTTGTGGGAAAAAAAAAGTTGGATATAGTTTTCAAATTGCCTCTCTCGCTTTCATTGATTGCCTCTTGACACAATTAATTTTATTATTCCTTAGATAGGTATGACAAACATGGAAGTGTTTTTATGTAATTTATCTTTCATTTAGTATTCACAGGCGAAATATCCTGTAAACAGAAAAACTGTGTTGTGAAATCCCTCCCTCAGATTTTGAAACCTACTTTTTAAATTTCATGTATTTGGCTCACATATTTCTCATCCTGTATCTAGAAGTCACTCATCATATATAGGGCCTTAGATCTTACTGCAATTTCTTTCTGTTTGTGAAGTTAATAAAAACTGTTGTGTTGACAGGTATATCTGACACTACATTATAATTTACAATGAAGTAGTGTGGTCATATACAGCTGCAGGGTCTTTCCAGGTAAAACAGACTGAAAGGCCTGAAGTCATGTAATTACAGTCAACAGATAATTTGAAAGTCATGAAAAATTTAGAAGAGAGAGAAATAAAAATGAAGCTAAAAAAAGGGGGTTGAAAGCAGTCTAAGAAAAGCCTGAGGCATCTGAAGACAGTCATTACTGATGCAAGGCAAGGGATATACTAAAGAGAGGTAATGTCAGGAGGGAACTGTAATGAGCCAGAGTTAAAGCATGGCTGCCTGCCGACTGACAGGCAAATAAACTACTGTAGACCTGCTTAAGCCTTTTATTTTGCTGATGGTTATCTTTCACGGGAACAAAAGATTACTCTTATATACACAGTTGATAAAGTGAGCTGTTCTTTGGAAAAATTCTAGGAGAAACCCTCATTAGTTCTAAATGATTCTTTTAGGAAATGAGAAGAAAAAGATAAGTTGAAGGAAGGGAAAATTCCCAATGCATAATGATTTATTAATAACACAGATATTTCTTCCATCTGGAATTATCAGCACAGGGAGTTAGAGCATATCAGTCAGCCTAAACATTCATTTTTAAACTAAGAACTCATGGATGAATGAGTAAGAGGAATTAATTGTGTTAATTGTTCATTAAAATATTCCTAGTATATCTCTTGATCCCAAACCCAGCTTAGAAAAAGTTATTCGCACTAGGAATGCTCTATAGATGGATCAGTAGTGGTACATATACAGTTGTGCCTTGCTTCTATAAAACCGTTTAAGTTTTTTACACAGCTGAATTTTCAAGTGAGACCTGACGCAGACAGAAATAAAGTCATAGCTGTAGGCAGTGGATGCAGTGTTTCTTCCCAATAAGAACGTAAGCAGACAAGCCAAGGATACAGCTCCTTCTCACTCCTTATAACTGAGTTACCATCAGATTCCCTTCTACTATTCACAACCGGAGACTTTTAGAGAAAAAACTGGGATGCCATAAAATTGATGGACGCAGATGGCAATGCTAGCTATGCATTGTTTTGGGGTTGGGGTTTTTTTTTTTTGGTTATGCAAGAAATATGAGTCTTTTTAAGTTCATCCAATTATATAAGAAGAAAGGAGGAAGAAATAGTAGTTCATTTTTAATGACAATATTTTATTATCAATTTTTTTACCTCAAGATAAAGTTCATAAATGTTGAATTAAATTCTTTCAAATAGTAATAACAAAAACACAGGTGCTAGGATGAGGCATTGTGCTTGTATTTACATGGTAACTTCATTGTGCATAGATCGCTCAACATTGCTGTGAACACTTCTTGTGTCGTTACCCATTCTTATTTTTAAAATAAAAACCCACGATCCTTCCACTTTAACCAATCAAAGCTCTTTCACTCCATTCTGTGCAATAACTGAAGCATAAATTTCTCCTGTGAGTCTCCTGTGATTTCAAAAGAACTGACATTTATCTGAGAATTCAGAGATTCGGTCTAATATTTGACTTCTTGCCCAAGTATTATTTTTCAGTTTCATTAAAGATACTATTTTTTTTTTTTTTTCTTTCTATTTCCCACTCATTATTACTCCTTGGAAAAATATAGTGCTTATTTTTAAGCTGTGGGTCTCTGAGAATCTCCTCAATATACAAAGCTGCTAATTGAACTATAGAGCAGTGATTGGTGAATCTGTTCCTATAAATGTCATGTGCCTTAATTTTATTAAAAAGATTTTTGAATACAACAGCAACAGCTTCTGAAGGAGGAAGGAATATCATCATAACAACATTAATAACATAATTTTTTAAAAAATAACAATGTATGCATATAATTTTGGGATTCATCTGCATAAAATGGGTTTTCATATACATAAGAATAATAATTCTTCTGGTTTTTAATATATAAAATCAATTACTGTGATTAACTTTCACATTTTCATAGATGAGAAAAAAAATTTAGAATCTAGAACTAGAAAAGTAAGTATAAAAATATTTATAATAGTCTGCAGTTTAAGAGTCTAAATTTCTTCATCACATATTCTAATTATCAACAGATAAGTTATGACTTCAAAGTTCTCCTCAGTAAGTTGCTCTCAAAATAGATAGATAGCTAGATAGCTAGATAGATAGATAGATACATACATACTTATATTCATACATGCATACGTAGGTAAATACTAGATTTTCTTAGCTACATGAATATGGACCTGGCATAATTTAAATGACACCAAGTATTTTTACCTCTTTATAGCTGCTTCACAATAGGAATAAGAAGGATAGAATTTTGCTTAAAATTTCACATTCCCTGTCTTGGATTTATTGCCTATAACTTTAGGTGTTTTATTGAAATGTGTCAGTTAGATGCTCAGTTGCTGCACACAGAGCACAGAGAGAAAGATGTGGGTAACCTTCTAGGAATCGTACTCAAGAGAACTTCTCTTTCTGTATTAATTCCCAGGGAACTCTAGGTCATCTCCTTAGATTAGGCATTTATGTCTGTTTCCAAGGTAAAAAGACAGAAACACTAAAATGCCACTAAATTGAGACATTATTTTTTGAACTGTTGCCCATGACCTAAAGAAGTATGAAAAGAGAAAGAAGCAGGCACATATCCACATTTTTAGGGCTACTAATCTATGCATTTCCTGGAAGGGACCCTCCTGTGTCATGTAAACTTCTTGGTTTGTAGGTCAGACCTATGCAGCACACAATAAAATCCCCACAAACTCCCTCTCCCCTTCAAAGCCAAAACCCCTCCCAACCCCAGAAAAACAAACAAAAAAACCGACTTTACTCCCCTCCCCCCGCCAAAAACCCAACCCCCCAAACAAACAAACAGAAAACAACAAATCCAACCCCCCAAAAAACCCAACAACAACAAAAGCAATACTCCAGCTATATTAAGACACATATATGTATTACAATTACTGGGAAAGCTATGCATTTTTGGCTTAATTCTTCTTTGCTCTGAAAAGGCCAGTAAAGATGGCTTTGACTGTGTTAAATCTACAAAAAGGGTAAACTGCCGTTTTTCCAGCAGCAGAATCTAATTCAGAGTGTAGCTTCTCCATATAAAGAATAAGCTTACATTTTTAAAAAAATGTCTGTAGTGAATTACACTACTTAATTCCACGCTGCTCTAGCCACCCTATTGCCGAGTGCTTAACTTAACAAAATGAACAGTCTTACTGATACAGTTTGTTGAAATATTAGTTCAAATTTCAGATGGAAAATAAGAAGATCTTTAGAAAGTAGCCTTGTTCTCTATCAAAGTTTACATAGTATGGTTCTGTGTAAACTGGAACATGTAGATATGAACAAACAATAAATAAAGATTAAAAAACAATCAAGTTGGAAATAACACTTGAAATTTCTCAGTTTTCATGTTTTAAGTAGTGTTGTTTAAACTGAAATTTCTTTTGACTATTGATTATTATTATTATTATTATTATTATTATTATTATTATTATTATTATTTTATTTGCACATGTCTATTCTTAGACTCAAAAGAAGCCAAGCAGATACAAGTGTCAAAAAGACGGAGAATGTTAAACTGTGCTGTGCTCAGCTTGGGTTATGAAACAAGTGGGCACTAAGTGCTTGGCAGGGAGATGCTGTGCCGTTCCCTGTATGTATGCTGATAATCAAAGCTTTGTATGAAGTGAATGCCACTTCAGTTTTATGAGCTTTTTATATGACGTGGCATATCAAATCTGCCAAGCAGAGGACCATCTGGAAACAGGTCATCAGAATGGACTCTGACACCCTCTGACAGGCAAGAGTGAAGACAAAGAACAGAAAGGGTGGAGGGGGAACCACCCCACCCCACAAAATCCCTGGTCATAAATAAAGAGAAGTTAAGTAAAATGAATTCAGTATCATTACTGAATATTAATTAATAAAATAACAGATTTGTGCAACTGAATTTAAAAACATGTTTTAAAATTTACATGTTTATGGTAGAGATGCTCTTCTCCTTTCTTTTTATCTTTCAGTTACAGAAGCACAGATCCTCCTGGGCATAACAGAAGTGTTATTCTTTTTTCATCTTCTTTTTCTCCATCTAGAGAATAAAAATGTTTTGTAAAGACTTCACAGCCTGATGTTCAACACACATTGTAGAAACACTCACAGGCAGATTTTTGATAAGGATTCTGAAGCCATTCGGCCACTGTAGTTCAGCTGAGAAGATATTACACAATCATATATCACTGCACAGCCAAACCCATGCTCTAAATGTCATTCAGCTATTAAAATACCACAGACCCTGAGAGTCTGACCAAAATGAAGACCCATGAAGAGTGGTTATTTTCATCTGTTTCCGGGATTCTTAAGGCAAATTTATCACTTATATAGACATTCTTATCAGGAGTGGGTTATAAATGAAAAGTCTTGCTGCAAGAACTGAAGGGTTAAAATACTTCAGTTTCAAGTCTTTGAGAACTGAAAACATGTTTTGCACTTTGTATGATAGACAAATGTACATAGAACCTCATCGAAGACAGTCACACTCTCAAAACCTGAACAAAACAGACCACAGTGGTTTAATGTTACACCACAATTCTTCAAATAAATCAATTTAGGAAAACATTTCCACCACTTCTTTGCTGAACTGAAATCACTCAGGTGGACATGATTATAGTTCCACTCTCAAGACTCAGTCTCAGGGACTATTATAAATCTCATTCTCTCTTTCTCTCTTTCTGCCTCTCATTTGTTTTCTTCCTGCTTAGTTTTTGAACACTGCTTTAAAAACAAGCACATCTGAGCTCTAGAGATGCTTGAGTGAGTTTCAAAGTGGAAATGTTGGAGAGTGGCAAGAAAAGAAGTAAGGATTGTTGCTGATTGGCTTAGCAATAAATGGAAAAGTAATATTTTTAATTCTCTGAAACTAGCGATTGCAGAAAGGAAAAGCTCTTGACCCAGTTCTTTTTTATTTTCCTATGAAAAAGCTGATATTTTAAAATGAAAATGATACCCCTGGGAAATCCAAGACCTTCTTTTATACTAAAGCAATTCAGGTTTCTTCTTGAAGCTGTTGGTATTAGTGTGATTTATGTGGATATACTAGTGCTGAAAAGTACCAAGAGTGTTATGTCACATGGTGGTAACTTCAGGAATGTTTTGCTTCATCCAATAGCATACTGAAAGCATTTTATAGGTTTTTTTCTTACAGACTTTCTTGGATATTGTAACTAATTATTTAAATTTTTGAAAACAGTGACTAAACTCATTCATCTTTAATGATGACTAAGGACAGGAGGAAGTAGAAATTTGTACTTCAGTCCTTCTACGCAGCCAGACTGTAAAGGCCAGGTGTCAGAATAATTATATAAAATATTGAGGTGAAAAATCTGGGGGAAATAACTTTTCAGGCATTTTCCTCAGGTATCCTTAGAGAAATACCATTTTTTGAAGTACAAAAGAGCCTGAGTGCTGAATGCTGAGAAGCTCCTTGGCAAGGGCAAGAAAGCAGAAACTCCACTACACAGACAGAGCAGAATTCCAAAATAATTAACAGATCTATTCCTTTCTCTATTCCTTTAACTCAATCCCGTCCAACAGAACTGTTAGAGCAGTTCATTAGGATATGAGACACTGACTAAGATTTCATCTCTAGTTTAATTAATAAACTAATGGCTAATCCAGGGTGATCCAAATGATCTCTAAAGGGCCATTTGTTAATTTGTTAATGAGTTTCTCTTTCTAAAATATATTCTTAATAAATATTTAATTGCTATATTCTCATAAAAAGACAAGAGATAGTAAATATTTTTTTTTTCCCAAATAAGGAAAAAGGGGATAGGAGGTGGAATCTCAAGTGGGGTTCTTTTATTTTACACATCTTATCCTCCTCTATAGAACCAAAGATTAATGGATGACATGCTGCTATTTTCTACTTCGAAATACAGCAATATAGGATTTAATCTTTTTGTTGCCATGACACCGACCAAAAAATGGGTCAGATGTGGTGTTAAGGAAAGATTTTAACTGAATTTTTTAATATATCCATAAGGACTCTTTTATGATGTCTGTACATATTAGTTTCTCTATAATAATATTTAATATATAGATCTACATATTCTGATCTATTTTTCCTGTAAATATATTTTTGATACAGAGGACAAATCTAATCTTTCTTTTGTAGGTGGTGAACCAAGAAACAAATAAATAGTTCCTCAGGGTAGAGACACAGAGATGTTAGTGCAGAATATTAGCTACTAGCTAGTACCATGGTCTAGATGACCGGCAACCCATTAGAGTTCAGCACGAACTCACTGCAATTTCAGCATTTATTTGAAGAAAAGAGCTGCCACAGTATTAGTGCTATGTTCCCTAAAGAGCAAATAACATGCAAGGGGCAAGATAAAAGGACAGAGTGGCTAGGACAGAAGAAGATAGAGTTACACATTGAAAATTAATCTCTGGAATATTTAAATTATGGATCGCAGTGAAGGAGAAGTCAGTGAATGGATTTAAAAACTCTGCTGGCTTATTTAGATTGATTTATGTAGGAAAATTCCTCCAGGTGCATAAAGATAATATACAATGAGTTTGAAGAGAGACACAGTGGAGATAGATTCATCTGCAGTAGGTATGGAGCCTGAAAAGAGTATAAAGAAATCAAAGGAGGGCAGGGAAAAAAGACAAGATCTTTTAGAAGAACCATGTGTGCAAAGAGAGGGGAGAAAGAGAGGAAAAACTGGATTTGGACCAGTCAGATGAAAGACCCTTCTTACACAAAAGACACAACAAAAAGAAGGTGTTCCAAACAAATGATAATGAGGAAGACAAGTGCCCTAATGTCTGATTTGTGAAGTGCTGTATGGTTCTGTGTAGGTTGTCCTATATTTACATAGAAAATAAGCTTATTAATAAATTCCATTGGCTTTGTTTAGAATTCTGTCATGTAATAGCTTGCTATATTATACACCAGGCAGGAAGGAAAAAAGTGCTGAAATCTTAGCCAAAGTAATATTTTGTTAAGGAAAAAAAGCAGGTATTGCTAGGCACTTCTAGATGTTTTTTTCCTACACTGTTTATTTGATAGTGTAAAATCATGGAGAGCCTAAACTCCATCTTAACTAAAATCAATCCACTGGTAGGTTTTTGCTGGTATAGCTTTTTAATCTCTGTGCTAATGTAACAATTAAAAAAAAAAAAAAAAAAGTTTAAAATTAACTGATTATCTTGCTCCTTTTCTGTAGAACTTCTTCCTAAAAAAATCTCTAGAATATTTTATTACTTATTAGAAACAAACTTTTAAACTTGCAGAGGGAGCAATTGAAATTAAAATGTTAGAAGATGCTAAATAGGAACCAGGTAACAGTGAAAGAAAAGTAATTTTCCACTCCCTATAGCATTCATTCTGAAGCAGCAAAGGAAAAATTACTGGTGCAAACTCAGTGAAAGAAAACTTCACTTCTGATAAAAACTTAACAATGGAATTCCAAACTGCCACTAAACACATTCTATTAACCGAAAATTTTGTTTTGACTGGTTATTAAAGGAGAAGTAATATCCTTAATTTATGTGTATGTTTGCAATGATGTTATGGAATTATGCCTTTGCATTTTTATTTATGTTGAAGGTAAATTTATTTTGACAATAGATATTATTTATCTTAAATGAAGTGAGAAGCTACAGCAGGCAGACTGGGATGATCTGTTATGTACAGTGCCACTGTATTTTGCAAGCATTTAATTATGAGGTTTTGGTAAATAATCCTTTAACAAGGTCTTAATTTTGATTCGTTAACCCCATATTTTGATTCCTGCATTTATTGGAGTGCACAAAATACTTGTCTTCAATACTGAGGTAAACCATGTATTCACTGCTCAAATTTAATGCTCAAGGTTGAAAGATATAAAAAATGGATTAAGTTTTCTTTCCCACATGAAGCATGTAGGTGTGTGGGAAAAAGTTGGTAACATAAGTTGCTGCAGTCTGAAGGTGAAGTAACTAATCTCTTGGTGACTTGTGTGGGGTTTTTATTCTGTATTGCCTAGCAAGTCATAAAAAAATCATACCTTAACTATCCTAGCCAGCTGCCACATTTATGAGTAAGGTCTTATTCTACAAAACTACAGATGGGCAGGTATAGAGATACCTATTTCTGTACAGCAGACAGTAAATATTCATTCACAGCTGGCAGGTCAATTCCAATTACCTGGGGGAAAAAAAAAAAAAAAAAAAAAAAAAAAAGGAAGAAAATCCATTTCAGCCATTTCTTTGGCCAAGGGGCCAAGGAAAGGAAAGAAAGAAAGAAAGAAAGAAAGAAAGAAAGAAAGAAAGAAAGAAAGAAAGAAAGAAAGAAAGAAAGAAAGAAAGAAAGAAAGAAAGAAAGAAAGAAAGAAAGAAAGAAAGAAAAAAGAAAGAAAGAAAAAAAAAGAAAAAGAGTAAATTATATTGAGGAAAAATTAAAAAGCAGGAAGACACAAGTCTTAGTGGATTATGCCTCAGTCACCTGAAAGGTGTTTGGTGAGTGAATTGACTGCTGTTTGGTTTAAAATTTACATTTCAATTACATTAATTCAAGTAGAGCACGTAGTCCATACAGGCCAAACAAAGAAAATGAAATAGAAAACTGAGTCAGTATTGCATTTTCTAATGAATTTTGTATTTAGTGATTATTAATTGTTTGCAAAGCCTTGCAAAATATAATGTCATACATGTGATAATTGCTAAAAGTTATCATGTTTAAGAACCCTGCACTTTTTATCACTAGAGGCCACCTAAACAGCAGTTAAGAGCAGGAAACTGTCAGAAGATATTTTTGTACATCTTTTATAGGATAACAGTATGCAAATGAGGAGGATTGGAAATATTAGCCTGAATAGAGTGTTCCTTGAAATGTTGCCTCATTTTTGTTTCTGTACAATACTGAGTGTAAAGAACATTCCTGCTACCATCTAATTTTATCTTAAGACATTAAGATGTCTGACATTAACATTCTCCTGTAGTCTGTGGTTAAGGCCATGGTGAGGTAGATGTCCCTTTGCAGCACATGGAGGGCCATGGCAGAGCAGAGATCCATCTGCAGAGAACTACCTGCAGCCCATGGAGAAACCTAAATATTAGGATAGCTAGTTAAAAATTGTGAATTTTTTTGTGTTCTGAAGACATTTTTCATATATTACAAGTTAGGCAAATATTAGGTAAAATCAGATAGAATCCATAACATGGGTGTGAGATGCACTCTTTCTCAAAAAGAGTGTTTATACTACAAAATTGGCCTCTTGTTTGCTGTAGCTGACTTTCCTTATCAAACCTATTTCAGAAATTGCTTCTGCTCACTAGGCAGGAAGACTATGCCGTAAAGATGTCTGTCCCTACTTTTGAATAAAATGGATTTTGACTTGCATTTTCTGCTTAACTCAGTGTTGGCAATATATGTTAGCTTTTGCTCTGAGCATGCCTAGTGAATGGTGCCCATGAGGGAACACAGTGCTAACAATACCTAAACCATGAGACTCTAACAGCTCTATGAAGAAGACAACAGTTGCAGTATGTTTTTGCTGATGCAGAGCTTTGACACCTAACAAGATTGCTTCATAGGAATAGCTGACCTGCTTTATGCCATGGGAGATTGCAGGTAACTGTGCTCTGCCCAGGGAATTTAGCTGCTGAGTTTGCATCTTAATCTGTGCATTTGTCTCTTCCACAGAGGGCCCCAACAAAGAACTAGTGGCATCTCTATGCAAAATTCTATACTGGGTAAAGGATGAACCCTTACTATACCTCAAGGAGTTTCAGCAAGCATTAGCTATCTCAAGCCTATTATAATTTACTATCCACAGCCATATACAGACACCGCTTTATCCCTGAGCTTCTGAAGTTACTTATTTAAATTCCAGTTCCAGTGCCTTTATTCAAAATTAAGTGTTTGAACATTTTTTCTCAGCTCTCCTAAATAAGTAGAAGGAGGCCAAATTCTATGGGTTGATTATTAATATAAAATTCTTCATTCAGTTCCTTCTGAGACCTGACTGAACAACAGTTTTTGTAACTGTTGTCCGCAACAGTTATATTATTGCCTGAGTCCATGTCCAAGATTTTGTTATTTTCTAAGTTGCAGGGTTGATGGATCTAACGTGGCTCTATATCTAACTCAGCTTCTGAGTAGGGAAGGAAGATAAAGAGAATTTTGCACAGTATACAAGTTATCCAGCTGAGTGATTTTTTCAGTCTGCCTGATCTAATTACCATTATTATCACCTCTGCAAATAAAGAGTTCAGCTTGTCTTTTTGTGGATTCGAGAATACAGCATTTGATGATTGCATGGAATACCTTCATTTCAGGGTCTGAAATATGGAACCATGAATTTATTGAGAGTCACACAGACACCACTACCATATGATTGTGGGTTTGGGAGCCATTAGTGTGGATTTGCTGCAACCTGCTTCTGATGAGGAAGATGCAGGTGCATATTTACTTCTCTCTGTCTCTGTCTCTGTCTCTGTCTCTGTCTCTGTCTCTGTCTCTGTCTCTGTCTCTGTGTAGAACAGGATTTTTTCCCTTTTTCCCTAGTGCATCATATCTCTGTGTGGTGTATCTAATTGATTTTTCTATTTCAGAGGATTGGAGCTTTGCCAGTCTTGTAGGGTCTGCCTGAAGCTTTTTATAGACTTCTGCTTCCTGCTCCCTTTGCTTTCCTTGCAAGTCATTTCCTATTGTTGGATTTTCTGTATTTAAGTAGTTTTTCATTTAATTTTTGTCTTGTTTAAGCAGGAGATGAAAGGAACTGCTTCCTTCAGACTGCTGCTTTGGTAGGCTTTCCAGGACAGGAGCATGGATCTCTAGTGTTTCTTAGAGCAAGAGATAAAGACAAGATCAAGGGCCTGCTTTGCTTATGTTACAGGGAAGTCACAAGTAATTAAAGAGAAGTTGAAGATCTATTAATGTGTGACAGAAAGAAATCAAAAAACATTTAAAGCAGTTTATAATAATGTTACTATAATAAGATTATAGGTTTTTACACAGAACCTGGCTCACGCCCTCTGTAAGAACAAGAAAATCTTGAAGACTTGATAAGGTGCTTTAGCAGGGGGAAGGCTGCTGAGGTTACTAAGGATGCAAAGAAAGTGGTTCTTGGTGTTTTCCTTCTATAAATTCCTGCTGCTGTTTTCAGAAGGGCTGTGTTCTAACATGTAAAATGTATCTCTTCCTAGCACCACTGCATGTTTTGATTACTATACAGAAGGAAAGGTGAACAGATGAAAGGAAAAAAAATCAGAAACAATTTTTCTTTTCCTCCCAGGTATTCCAGAGAAAAAGAAGGGTTTAGTTGCATCTATGTTCATCCAGGACTTTCAACAGCTTCATAATCTTAGCCGACTTTTTACTCAAGTTTTAGTATGTGTAATAAATTCAACTTAATCTGAGGTCACAGGAGGTGTGAAGGAAGATTTTCTCAAATTAAATTACATTTTAACTTTATTTGACCAAGTCCATAGTTTGGTACTGATAAGTGAAAACTAAAATAAAAGTGATATTTTAAACCTTATACACATTCTTGATAATAGAAGCCTAGAGAATTTTTATTGTACTAGTGAGATTTTCTTTCTTTAAGGTAGATAAGGAAAAAAAAGAAAAAGCTGAACTATGTGCACATAATGAAATGAAGGTATTAACTGATCAAAATTTAATATTATAAGAAGCTGAAAAAGTAAGGAACTTTTGTATTATTTACAAAATAGTTTATTGTTCCATGAGCTGTTAAAATCGTTATAGAATGTATTCAGTTGTGGCATCAGGCTATTTAATCAAAGCATTGATGTAAAAGCAAAATAGGTAAAAGCATTCTCTCAGTCTAGAGATCTAGACTTTCTGAAGGGCTGACTTGTTCAACATGTTTTTCATTATGCACTTAAATTTATATCTAGAACCTGGCATACCACAGGCCTTTTGCATCATAACTTCCTTGTTTTTTGTTGAAAATCTAGTCCTCTAATGTCAACAAGAAGCTGCTGCCCTCATTTGGGAGAATATATCCCCTCTGTAAATTCATTCACTTAAGTTCAATTCTTTCTTTCTCTTCCAGAAAGATTTTTCTTCCCTAAGCTGGCTCAATGCCTGCTGCTTCAGAGCTCAAGACATATGTGTTTCTATAACCAAAAGAGAAAATACTACTTTTGATATCCCAGTATGATCAGCCAGAAGAGAAATTGTCCACTCAATGATTTGTCCACCCTTATAATCCCAGCTAGACTCAAGAGTTAGATCCTTTCTCAGGTACTGGAAGAAAACATCATTGAAGAGAAAAACTTCTGAAAGTTTGAAGAATGAGATAATATATTATGTCATATCTATATTCTATTATTAGAATACAGATATGCTGAATCTGGACTGCTGCAATGAACAGATTGGCAGCAGCCCTGCTGAGATGGATTTGGGGCTACTAGTGGAGGAGAGGCTGGACATGACCCAGCTGTGTGCATACACAGCCCAGAGAGCCAAACATGTCTGGGACTGTATTAAAAGCAACAGGGTGAGGGAGGCGGTCCTGCTCCTCTGCTCTGCTCTGGTGACACCCTATCTGGAGTGCTGCATCCAGCTCTGGAACCCCCAGCACAGTAAAGACATCAGCTTCTTAGAGTGAGTCCAGAGGAGGCCACCAAGCTGATCAGAGACACGGAGCACCTCTCCTGTGAGGAAAGGCTGGGAGAATTAGGATTGTGATTCTGCCTGGAGAAGAGAAGGCTTTGCGGTGACTTAATTGCTCTCTTCCAGGAGGGAGTCTATAAGATAGAGTCTATTTACAGGAATATATCCTGTGACAGGAAAACAAACTAAATAAGAGCAGGTTTAGATTAGATATTAGGAAGAAATTCTTTATAGTGAGCATGGTGAGGCACTGGAATCGGTTGCTCAGAGAAGTTGTGGATGTCCCATCCATGGAAGTTTTCAAGGCCATATTGGATGGAGCTCTGAGCAATCTGTTCTACTGAAAGGTGTCCCTGCCCATTGCTGGTGAGTTGGAACTACATGAACATTAAAGTCCTTTCCAATCTTTATAGGATTCTGTGTTTTTGTGTCATGTCTGCAATGCAAGAAGGATAATATACTAACCTTGCTGGCATGCAAACTGCTGGCCCTCTGACCTGAGCCAGGAACAAAGAGTTTGAGGAATTATTTACCTAAAAAAAAAAAAAAAAAAAAAAAAAAAAAAAAGAGAGAGAGAGAGAGAGAGAGAGAGAAATTAAGAGAAAAATTTTAAAATAATTTTATTGACCATATTTATACCCTAATTCATTTAGTAACTAGAAATATTGTATGAAATTCTTCTCTGATTTTTTGTATGCTCCATTTACCTAGTAACAGAGTGAATCTTGTCTTTGAATTCTGTTAAAGCTGCACCTTCACAAATTTATGATAAAGTCTGCTTTTTACCAATATCTTTGGTGGTGATTCCTTAAGCTGCATAAGCACTCTCTTGTGACAGATACCAGGTGAAATATTCAGGGCATGTAGATGGCACCAGGTAAGATTTGAGGAGCAACTGAATGGAACCTTGAATAATCTGAACAGTCCCAAAAGCTAAATTCCTTCCTATAACTTTGGATTGCTCCACATGGCTGTTTTATTTTCCAGTACACTTTTCTCACTGGCATTGCATCCAGTACTGTGCCTTACGGCTATTCTGACCTATCTAGTGTATGCATACCATCAAAGAATGATCAGAGTAGGCCACAGCAAAGAGAAACAAAGTGGAAGTCCTCAGATACCTCAGTGGACTTAATCCATGTTTGCATTCATCATAAGAAAAATATGCAAGAGCTAATGTATATGATAGCAGGTGATGGGCAAACTTGACATGTTCCTATGGGGTTTGACTTCAAACATCCTGCTCCACAGTCCCCAGGGATTTTTAATTCATAGCACATTTATACTGATCTGAAAATACTTTTTTTTTTTTTTCTTTTGACCTGCAGATAAATTTCATTTAGCATGTCTAAGTGAAAGTAAGGGATATGGGGCTGCTCTCTTGTGCAGAAAAGAGGCCTGTATGGGCAGGAAAGTAACAAGTACAGATCTCCAGAGCACAGCTTGAAAAGACCGCCGAACAGTCCAGAAAGTAGTAAAAAATTAACTTGTGCAACATTTTTTTCCCCTTAAATATCAACAAAATACATAGCAATAGTTGTGTCTGGTTCTGTCCCCGCACCGGGCGGGAGCTGACCTCTGGCTAGCTTGGGTCTGCTCAGCCACGGATGTTCCCAGTTCGGATGGGCACGCAGGTTATTACCTGCTGGTTCGGCTTCTCAGCGGCAGCTGGACCCAATAGTGTCGTGACAGCAACATCAGCAGAAGAAAAGGCCGGCTCTCAGCTTGTTAAAAGATGTTTATTCAGACCCAGCTGCGGGAAGTCCGCAGCCGGTCCAAACCTCAGGCCAGAGAGGCCAGAGACCAAGAGCAGAGAGCGTTTGAATCTCCCTCCTCCACCTTATAAGTGGGGGAGGGGATCGGGGGGGTTACAACAAGACAACAAATCGGGGGATTCAGGGGGTAACAAGGTGTACCCACCCCCAAGCCTCAGACCACTAAAATCCAGAGCAAAAGGAATTTCCCCCAGGCTACCTATCACCTGAAGCCCTCTCCCTGAGATTTTGCAACCTGGGAAGGCTCCTGGAGTGATAGACAAGGTGCCCCAGAGAGGGGGGTTGGGGCAGAGGGGATGTTACAAGTCAGGTGAGGAGTGGGAAGACTGACACAAAACACCTTATTATACAGAACACACAAAAGCGTTACAGAACTGGGATACAGTGAAATGAACCATAACATAAACTTCTTAAAAAAACCTAACAAAACACTTCTTGCACCGCCACAAATAGTAATGGTTCTTGAATGGAATAGACTGCCGGAGCCATAAGTACAATGTGGCCCTGGTGGTTCTCTGGACCATGAATGTGTGGCAACAGGTTCTGGCTGAGACTTGTTTCAGAACAAGTTCCTGCTCCCAGATTTTTGCCATTTGCTCCACTCTGTTTTGCAAAGAAGCACTTACTGAAGAATTTCTGGCTAAATTCAATGCTCCCAGTGAAAGACTTTATCTGCCATGGCTTCATGAAATAGGTGTGATCACTGTCGGCACAGTGGAGACAATGCAGAAGTGTCTAAAACTATTTTCTACAAGTGTCATGGAAAAGACAGGGCAGATAACAGTTATACTACCAACTTGGGAAAGACACTGATAGATAAATTTGAAGATGGGAAATAATTTTCAATAGAGCATGAATTTGCCTTTGTATATTCTTTGGGTGGTAACACATAAGAACAAGAGCATCAGAAACCTGGCACAAATATTAATGACAGCAGTAAGATGTCATGCTGATCCCCAAAGGCTTGAAATATAATAGGAAAATCTCCTTTCTTATTGTACAATTGTAAGATGGGAAGTAAAGACATGACTGAGACAGGCAGAGAGAGGAATCTCCTTGAATTTCTTCTGTTCTTCCACAAAAATAGGTATAGAGCATTGTGGATAGCACAACCCAAATTATATCACCAGTTATATTGGCAGTGGCTAGCTGACTAGCAATTAAATTAGGTGAGGTAGGAATAATTTTTTTTACTTTTAAAGAACAATAGAAAATGACTTTTCCCATGCATTTTCTTGTTTGTCATCTTCTTGCTAGTCATTATGTACATCACTTTTCTTATCAGAAGAAAAATAGAGTGACGTTACATGATTAAAGACTGTTCTCCACAAACACCAGGCGGCAAGCAGCACAATGGCAGACAGGGGAACCCAACTAAGTGAGTCAGAGTCTGAATTCTTCTTACAGAGATTCTTCTAAGCAGATATCTGAACAGGCCAAAGTCTATCTCTTTACATTTAAGGATGGTATTCATCTTTTAACCTTGTTCCCTCCTCTCAGAATTCTCAACTCCACTCTCTCATCACATCCCTGAAGAGTTTTTCTGATTTGTAAGCATGAGTTTCAGCAGCTAGTCTTCCCTTTTCATCCTTTCTATCACCAGTATTAGGAACTTGCCATCAATGTGCATTAGGAACATCTTGTGCCCTGATGTGCTGTCCTTTGAGCAGTATTAGAGCGGTCTTATTTCCCCACGAGAATCACAGCCTACAAATGAGAGCCTTCTTCCACTTGTCTGAAGAAGTCATCCAGTTCTTTCTGCCCAGGAGATCTGTAGCAGACATACAGACCTTGGTCTTCCCTTTATTTCCTACTGGTAATCCCCAGCTGGATCATCCTGTGCCTCTGGGCAAAGGTCCACACACTCCCACTGATCTCTTACATAAAGGGCAATTTCCTTTCTTGCCCTCCTGGCACCTCCTGCCTACAAAGCTTACAGCCATCCATGGTAGCTCTCCAACCTTTTGAGCTGTACTCACCTCATTCTCATGGTTTCAGGATCTGGTAACCTTGCCACGGCACTCTGACCCCTGATTCCTCACAATTCTGTACATTTGCTGCCCATGCTGCATGTGCACTCCAAAGAGGTACACTTTTCTATTTCCCAGGAAAGGTAGAACCAAGCTGACCCTACCCTGACAAAATAACCATAACAGACTGCATTCATTTACCCCTGTGAATGTGTTTTTAAAAAGAATTTCTCAGCTATAGAACTATCTGTGGAGACTTAATTCTCTCTTTTATTTTTTTCCTCAACTCAAAATGCTTAGGATAGCAGAACAATGTCTTTCAGGAAAATCTTAAGAAAATGCAGCATATTCACGCAGCATGTTCATATATCAAAGGTGGGGTTTTTTGTTTGTTTGGGGTTTTTTTTGCTTGTTTGGTTTTGTTTTGTTTTGTTTTGTTTTTTTGTTTTTTGGGTTTTTTTTTAAATTTTCTTGTTCTATTTAACAAATATGTTTTGTATTCCGGTTATAATTTAACCTACAGCTAACAGGAGCAAAAACCCCAAACAAACCACCTGTTTAACTGGCTGAAAGAGGCTGTGAAAGAAGTTTAATTCAAATCTACCTTGAATATTATAAGAGGAAAGAATAATTGGATTTATTGTATTTATAATATATACATATATATGTTTCTTCAATAATTTGTACTGTTTGCTATTTCTTTTTTATGAAACATAATTAAAAGTACTCTGTATGAAAAAAAGAGGTTCAAGTACAAACAGACAAATTTTTGATGTGTCTAATTTATTTTTCCTTTAGCTAGGTTTATAATTCTCAATAAAATTTAGTCACTTTTTTCATCTATATTTCATCAATACTACATATAAAATGCTTTTTTTTTTTTTTTTTTAAGAAAAGAAGTTTAAAACTTGAAAAAGTTGGTTTTCTCTGGTCTATAAATAAATGGGAGTTGATAGGCTGTTGATTGCAATATGTCATTAAAATGTAGAAACAGTAAATTTATATAATTTCAAATATTAATTTTTCATTTAGTATAGTAGCAATAACACATGAAAAAAAATGATGCCTGGACCAAAATTCACACATTATTATTAATCAAGAAAAAGTATGTACAATTTAGAATATGTCTACTTTTGTAGAGGAATAGCGAATTTCAGTGGGAAGTAGATTGGTCATAATTGATAGGTTGTATTTTTCTGTGCAAAATGAATCCTGGTTATAAGGTTTTCAAAGTAATATAAAAATCATCTACAGAATTTCTAATTGTGTGACAAATTAGTTTAATTTCTTGTTACCTATATAACTCATTTAATTAGGAGAAAAAAATTGTTCTGGAGATCTAAATCTTATGACTCACTTATTTAGTCCTACATTGTCGCAGTGTCCCTCACACCTGGCAGGCGTTGACCACAAGCTAGCTCAGTTCTGCACTGCAGCAGCGTGGATCAGTCGGGGTTACAGGCTGGGTGAGTAACCTCCTCCCGGTGGGTTCTTGGCATCGTCAGGGTGTAGGGGAATATGGAAGAAGCAGTCTTTTATGTCTATAACAGCCAATTTCCAATTTTGTGGGAGCATGGTCGGGGAAGGCATACCAGGTGGGAGAGAGCCCATGTCTTCAATAATGTTGTTAATTTGTCTGAGATCCTGGAGGAGCCTCCACTTGTCCTTCCCCGGCTTCTGGATGACAAAAACTGGGGAGTTCCAAGGGCTGGTTGTCTCTACAATGTGGCCTTTGGCCAACTTCTTCTCCACGAGCTCTTCAAGTGCCTTTAATTTTTGCTTTGAAAGTGGCCACTGTTCTACCCACACTGGTGAATCTGTTTTCCAATTCAGCTTGTGGGTAGGGCGCTCCTCAGCGGCCGCCGCTCAAAAATCCTGTGAGGGGTCTGGGATGTCAATTGTGACCCCCCACTGGACTATCAGGTCTCTCCCCAACAAGGGTTCCTTATAATCCAAAACAAAAGGGCGTAAACTGGCCAATTGCCCTTTTGGCCCCTTAATTTGAACCATGCTCTTCGATTGTTTGGCCAATTGCATTCCCCCTATACCTTGCACGTGTCCAGCCACGTTTGCCAAGGCCCAATGTGACGGCCAATGCTTGGTACGCACGATCGTCATGTACGCCCCTGTGTCTAGGAGGCCAGTGATGTTAAGGGCCTCCCCACCCACGCTCAACTCACACGCCACCTGGGGCTTTGTCTCTGTGATGTTGTGCACCAGACAAGCTGCTGGTATGCTGTCTTCCGGGTGCTCCCAGGTGGGTATGATTTGGGCAACTATTTGTCCTTTTGGTAAGAATGTTGGTGGGTGGGTACATTGTAGCCAGAGAACAAATCTCCTGGGATTGTTGACAAGTGTTCCTGGAAGGATTTCAATCTCTTGTGGAGCGTGTTTGCAATCCCCCAGAACAATGAGCTTACCTTCGACCCTTGGCCAATTGCCCTGCTCACTGCTGTTGACCAACACCAATTTCCAATCATCATCTTTCAGATGCAAACCCTCTGTGAGCGGTAACATGTAGGGTGTATAGTTAGAGTCAGTTGTCAAAATTGGTTTTGCAATGTCATGGTCCGTGTGAGTCATTTCCCGTAAGTAATTTGTGGTGTCACCCCGAATGGGGCAAGGCAGCTTTTCCTTCTTTTTCCCTTGGCTCCCTCTCCCTTCCCCTTCTGCCCGGTCCACCCCATTTTTTTCATCAAGCAGGGTGGACCTGTGCTCCCCCATTAGTTTTTTTGTGAGGGTTTAAACCCTCTCCCTTTTTCCCCTTCTCCTCTCCCTTTTATGTTTTCAAATTCCTCAAATTCTTTCTTAAGGGGGCATTGGAAGGACCAGTGCCCCAATTTCCCGTATAAAAAACATTTTTGGGAGCCTTGAACAGAAGGCTTCCTCCTGGTGTTCGATGTTTCTCGGGAGCCTTCAGCGCCGATAGTCACAGTGTGGTGTAATTTGGGCCACTGTCCTGTGGAGTTGCTCATGAACGGGACCTTTACCTGACATACCCAGAGCATGTCCTGCAGAGTGGGCAGAGAGTCGAGGGGAAGACTCAAGATTGCAGCGCGACATAAATAATTTGAATTTGAAAATGCAATCTCCCCTAAAACGCACTCTTGTGTCCCTTCACTTTTGACTTGGACTTCAATGGCTCTGGAGAGCCTCTCCACAAAATCCATAAAAGATTCACTTTGGCGCTATCTTATTTTTGAATATTGAACTACTGGACCATGGGGCTGCATCCCAAAAAATGCTGTTAAGGCTGCTTTTTTCACTACATGGAGGCACTTCTGGGGAATGGCATCTTGATCAGTTGCCTCCATCCACTGCCCCTCACCAGCGAGATGGTCAAGAGTGAGGGGGTTCCCGTGACCATCCACTCTAGTCTCCGTGTTGTCCAGGAGACCAGGCAGGGCATCCCTGAGCAGCTGCTCACATGCTCCCTCCTAAAGCCTATACTCTGTGGAGTTAAGCAAGCAAGAAAACAGCTGCTTTAAATCGGTAGGGATTGCTTCTGCCCCTGAGAGATCTGCCTTCAAAAGACCCCGGAAGTATGGACTATCCTTTCCATATCTCTTATGGGCTTTACACAGATCTCTGATAGTAGCCTGTGGGAATGGGTGGTAAATTGCTCTGATGTTTTGGCCTCCGCAGGAATTTCGGTAGGTAGCAGGGGCTAGGGACTGCTCCATTGGCACCAGCACCCGGCTCACTAACTTCCGGGTTTGGACCGTGGGAACTGGAAGGAGGAGCGTGGGAACTAGGACCCCAGGGTGTCCACCTTCCGGGGGAGGGGTGCGGTTAGCTTGGGGGATGATGTCATCCAGGGGGAAGGATGATGGGGGGGCCTGGGGAAGTGAGCAGGGTGGAGCGGGGCTGCGGCAAAGGGGGGGGGTCGGCGCCGGGCCATGGCGATGCAAGGGGGCAGCACCGGCCCGCGGCCACACAGGGGGGTGGGGAAAGCGACGTCACCGGGATCAGGCAGGGAGAGCAGTGCGGAGGAGGCGGGTGGGGCAGCGCGGTGCCACGGGGACATGGCGTCACCGGGATAGGGCGGGGTGAGGGGCTGGGAGGGGTTAAGGGCGGGTTCAAAGGGACCACGGGAAGAAAGGCTGGGGGATGGGGACTGCCCCACCACGCAGTCGCTGCCATCTTGTGGATAGGGAAAGGGGGACCCATATTGTGATTCTGTTTCCCCATCCATAGAAAAATGAACTCGGGGTTTTTGAACTGGGAAACATGGGGACAGGGAAGGCTCTGGGGCTGCCTGGCCGGGGCTGCCCGAGAGATCCCGTGTAGCCCAGCACTAGCCATGTGGGCTGCGCCGGCTGGGTGAGCCGCGCGGGCTGCTCGGGCGGCGTGAGCCGAGCAGACGGTGCCGGCTGCGCGGGCTAGGGGATCGGAGGATTCTGAGGAAGCCTGAGCTGGCAGGCTGAATACCTGCCACTCCCTTCAGAACGCCTTTCTGGGGACAAGGGGATCGGGGCAGAGGAACCGGGAGGGGGGGGGCGTTCACAACTCGGCTGTTTTTGCATTCCCTTCTGAGACCTGATCACCAAACACAGCTGCGCAGCTAAATTAGAATATTTCAGAGCGTCTCTGTCTCCCGACCCAGCTAAATGAGTAATTTTCTTTCTTACAACACCCCAAAATTCGGCGCTGCCAATCTGGTCAGGGGACACTTGCGGAAAATGCAAATAAAGCCAGCGAACGAACCCTTTTAATTCACCTTTTGAAAATTTAACTCGAGCATTCTGTGAAACTGAAATAAAAGTATAGTACAAACTCTTTCGAACAATGAAGGGTTTTACACCCATCTCTCCCAATACGTGTTGCTCCCGACTAACACCCAGGCAAACTGAAACCGAAAGTAAAACCCAACCGCGGTTTTTATCTCCTAAAACCGAGCCACGGTCTCTCCGCCTCCGCCCGCTCGGGGAGCCGCGAAATTAAGCCGGTGGCTACAAAAACCCGGAACAATGCCACCGCGCGGATCCGATTCGCATGGAACTAAAAGATTAAACAACAAAAGTAACGAAAGACGGTTCTCAGGAGGGTTTCCAACAGGGGGCTGTGTGGTGGTGTGAGAATTGTTTTATTAAGTTATGAAGTTATTTTTGTAAGATTTTTAAGTTATTTTATAATGGTTTAGTTCACTGTATACCCCTGTGTTCTGCATTGGTTTTCCCTTCTACATCTGTTGTTTTGTCTATTGTAAAACCCGACGTTTTCTGTCATTCATCCCTTCCCTGCACCTGTCGCTGTCAATCCCCGCCCCCCCCCCCCCTCGTGGTCGCCTGCCTGCCACTCAGAGACCCTTCCCTGGCTTCTAGAATCCTCCAGGAAGGGTGCCGAGTGATAGGCTGGGGCCCGGGAGACCCCCTCCCCTCATTTTGTGATTGGTCCCCAGTTCCATGGTTCACACCCCCGGTTAACCCCCCCGATCCCTGTGACTGGCTGACCGGTTGTCACCACCCCTGTTTCCACCCCACTTTAAAAGCTCATGCACGCCTGCCCTCGGGGTCTCTTCTGGGCTGTGGGTCAGAGAGTGCTGAGCCCCGTGCTGCCTCTCCCCCCGAATAAAATCCTGTTTAACTGAGCCCAGAGGAGTCCGCCTTTTGATTAGCTGCCGTGGGTTGCATACGCCATCTGCTGGCCGTCGCTGAGAGGGGAACCAAGACCCACAGGGAGGAGGTGGCTCACCCGACTTGCCACCCCGACCTCACCCATTGCCGCGGTGCAGGAGACTGAGCTAGCCCGTGGCCGCGCTCATCAGCGCAAGGAACAGCACCGCGACAGCGGTTGGCGCCCAGTTCGTGGGGCCCCCACCCTCAGGACACGAGGCGGACCCCGCGGCACGGACTGAGGCTGCAAGAGCCTGAAGAAAAGTCCTTGGACGCCCCGCTACCCTTGGTCGAGCGGCTTCGTAGATCACGCTCCCAAGGGACGAAGAGGACAGCCTGAAGCGCCCAGCAGGTCCTCTTCAGGCAGCTAATCTCGAGACCCCAGGCTTTATCGCATCCCAGGAGGGGGTAAGCCTTCTTCGTGAGGGGGCTTACTTTCGGAGGGTGCTCCCGGTGTGGAGACCCTAATTTCGGGAGGGATCCTCCAGGAGTGGGGGGGATCCCAGGCTGCGCAGCTCGGGGGGGTGGTGGTTAGCCTCATCCCTCTGCGGATTACTCTCCTCGGGGTGCTCTTTTGTTCTTTTTCGTTTTGTAAACTTTAAGTTTCGGGCAGTTGTCTTTTGGGTGGAAGTGTCCACAGGGGTTTTAGACACTGCGATTTTATTTTTCGGTGCGGACCCCCCGGGTTTGGGTTTCAGGTTTTGCCCGGTTTTAGGGGAGTGACCTCCACGTTCGTTTTCTGTTAAGTTTGCTTTTGTCTGGGTGTCATCGAGTGGGCAGCAGGCAAGGGGGATTTGTTAGGTGTCCCCGAGCCCCTGATTTTGGTTTCGGTTTCGGAGAGATGGGCGCAAAACTCTCCGCTGCCCAAAAAGGTGTGTATTATAGTTTTAAGTCGGTTGTGGAGCTCGCCCAGTTAAAGGTTTCGAGGGGCGAGCTCAAGGGGTTTGTGAGGTGGCTTTTCCTGCACTTTCCTCGTGTGTCCCCGGAGCAGGTGTACAGCCCCAAGTTTTGGACGGTTGTACAAAACAAAATCCGTGATCTGGTGCTCCAAGGGGACAAGCAAGCCACAAAATTCTTTAATCTGGCTGTGCAGCTCTCAGCAGCTGCTTCAACTACCAACAAGGGAGTGCAGAAAAAGCCCAGTTTTAGGCAAACCTCCCCCTGTTCTCCCTGTCCCCATTCCCCTTCCCCTTGTCCCCAGAAGAGAATTCTGAAGGGAGCAGCAGGACCCCAACCTGCTGGCTCAGGCTCCCCCAGGAATTCTCGACCCCCCCGCCCGGGCAGTCCTAGCCAGACTGCTGGGGGCTTCTTGGGCAGCCCTGGCCGGGCTGCTCAAGAATTCCACCCTTCCCCATCTTACCCAGTTAATAAACCTCGTGTTAGATTTAGTCTAGCTGAGACTCCCCAACCACAAAATGGCTTCCCTACCCCTTATCCCCAAGATGGAGGAGACCGCATGGCACGGTCTTCCCCATCCCCCTACCCTCCTTCCTTCAATCCCTTTCTTCCTGCCCTTGATGAGCCCAACCCCTTCCTCTCCTCAGCCCCTCCTATCCCCCAAAAGACTCCACCCATGCTTCCTCCCTCTTCCAAGACCACTCCCACAGCTCCTCCCAGCTACTCCTCCCACGGGAACGCCCACATGACATCATCGGGTTCCCAAACCACGCCCCCTGCCGGAAGACCTGCCTCCTGGGCTTCCGGTTCCCACGCTCCCCCTGCTGGTTCCCACGCTCCCCCTTCCGGTTCCCACGGTCTGGGCCCGGAGGGGGCGGGGCCAGGGCCTGAGCCTGCAGGGATGCATGAGCCTTCCCCTGTTCCTTCAGTATCCCCAGTCGTTTATAAGGGCTCCCGAGGAGGGCAGCGGGTCCGAGCGATCCATCACCCGTTCCCCCAGTCCACCATCCGGGATCTGTGCAAGGCCCATCGAGATTATGGGCGGGACAGCCCCTATTTCAGGGGTTTGCTCCGTTCAGATCTCGATGCTGCTGTCGTTATTCCTGCGGACCTGAAGCAGCTGTTCTCCTGCCTGCTTGACTCAACAGAGTTCAAACTGTGGGTGGCAGCATGGAGGCAGCAACTCAGGGAGGCCTTGCCCAGTCTCCTCCGAGACCCGGAGACTGCGGTGGACGACAACGGGAACCCCCTCACTTTAGAACACCTTATGGGTGAGGGGAGATGGGCCGACCCATCGGACCAAGCCTCAGATATCCCCATCAAAGCCCTCCAGATTGCCAGGGAGCATGCGGTCTCCGCATTTTTTGGAATGGTGCCAGACGGCCCGGTCGTACCCTATTACAAGATCATGCAGGGGGCCAAGGAAAGTTTCACCAAGTTTGTCGAGCGGCTCACCCGAGCAATCGAGGTGCAAGTAACGGAAGTGGCGGTAAGGGATGGGATCTTGAGGGAGATGGTGTTTGCAAATGCAAATAATATGTGCCGGAGTGCAATTTTGAGTCTCCCTCTGGACCCCGCTCCGACCCTTCCAGATATGCTCAGGGTGTGTCAGCTAAAGGTCCCCTACATGCAAGGAAACGACCGGGAAGGGAAATCAATAACACCGAGAGTTTCAGCAGTGTCTGGCACCCAGGGACCGACACGCGGACCGTATGTGCCCCAGAAGAACCGGTGTCTAATCTGCTGGGAGCCCGGGCACTGGGCGAACACCTGCCCACTGCGGGATGCCGTGGAAGCTTTGAAAAAGAAAAGGGGGGAAGGCGGGGGGAGTGGGAACAGGGGAGGGTCGGGAGATAGCTCCCGACAGTTAAACTAAGGGGGGAGCGCAGGTCCGCCTGGCGCGAAGATAGAAATAGGGCGGACCGAGCAGCGGGGGAGGGGGAAGAAACATCTAGCGCCAATGATACGCTGCCTTTGACCGAGACAGACAATAATACCGGACATGACATACCAGATTTGACATACAGTACTGACCATGACCTTTCAAAGCCAATTTTAGTAACATCATCAAGGCATGAACCTTATCGGCTGCGGCTCACCGAAGCGCTCTATCTGAGGACGGCGGATTGGACCTTTCTTTCCATAAACACCAAAGAACAAGGAGCCTGGCCAGTCCAAGGAAAGGAGCTTGTCATCATCGGGGACTGTAAGTACACCCCGCAAGAGGTCGAGATTCTTCCAGGGGTTCTCGTCAACAACCCCGGAGATCTCGTCCTCTGGCTGCGCTGCACCCATCCACCCACATTTATTCCTAAGGGATAGGTGATCGCACAAATCATCCCTACCCGGGGACCGAACAACACCCCAGTGGCTTGCCCTGTGCAAGCCATCACTGAAGAAAGGCCCCGGGTAGACTGTGAGTTCAGGGTGGGCGGGGAAACTATTAACATCACTGGTCTTTTAGACACCGGGGCAGATGTGACTGTTGTGCCAGCCCAGGATTGGCCGTCACATTGGGCTCTGCAGGACGTGGCTGGACACGTTCAAGGTGTCGGAGGGTTGCAATTGGCGAGACAATCCAGGAGCATAGTGCAAATTAAGGGGCCAAAAGGACAATTGGCTAACATCCGTCCTTTTGTTTTAGATTATAAGGAGCCTCTGCTTGGCAGAGATCTCATGTCACAATGGGGGGTCAAAATTGACATACCCGACCCCTCAGTGGAAATTTCCGCAGCGTCCATTGACGAGCGTCCCACCAAGAAACTTAATTGGCTGACGAACTAACCAGTTTGGGTGGAGCAATGGCCGCTTTCAAAACCAAAATTAAAAGCGCTCGAGGAGCTCGTGAAGGAGCAGTTGGCCAAGGGCCACATTGTAGAAACCGACAGCCCTTGGAATTCCCCAGTTTTTGTGATTCAAAAGCCGGGGAAGGACAAGTGGCGGCTCCTTCAAGACCTCCGCCAAATTAATAATGTTATCGAAGACATGGGGTCTCTCCAACCTGGGATGCCTTCCCCGACTATGCTCCCCCAAAATTGGCAATTGGCTGTAATAGATATAAAAGATTGCTTCTTTCAAATTCCTCTGCACCCTGACGATGCCCCACGTTTTGCTTTCTCGGTTCCCACCATCAACCGGGAAGCCCCGAGGAGACGCTATCACTGGCGAGTTCTCCCGCAAGGGATGAAGAACTCACCTGTTATCTGCCAGTGGTATGTGGCCTCCTTGCTGTCCCCTGTCCGCGCAGCCGCGGGACAGGCCATCATCTACCACTACATGGATGATGTCCTGGTGTGCGCCCTGAATGATGACATGCTTTCCCATGTGCTTGGTCTGACAGTTGATGCACTGGTTGCTGCAGGGTTTGAGCTACAGGAAGAAAAGGTTCAGCGGATGCCGCCCTGGAAGTACCTCGGGCTCGAAATCGGAAGGCGGACCATTGTTCCCCAAAAATTGGCAATTCGAACAAAAGTAAGTTCCCTTGCAGATGTCCACCAGCTGTGTGGGAGTTTGAATTGGGTAAGGCCCTGGCTAGGTCTCACCACCAACGACCTAGCCCCCCTTTTTAATTTATTGAAAGGGGGAGAGGAGCTGAGTTCTCCTAGGGTGCTTACCCCTGAGGCAGAAAAGGCTTTGGAAAAGGTGCAGGACGCTTTGTCCAAAAGGCAAGCTCACAGAATTGACCCAGAGCTTCCTTTCAAATTCATAATAATGGGAAAGTTGCCACACCTCCATGGGATGATCTTCCAATGGAAGAGCATCCCGAAGAAGGACCGTGAAGGGAATGATCCACTCTTGATCATAGAGTGGGTCTTCCTGAGTCATCATCGGTCCAAGAGGATGACCCGGCCACAGGAGTTGGTTGCTGAGCTGATCCGGAAGGCAAGGTTCCGGATCAGAGAATTGGCCGGCTGTGACTTCGAATGTATTCACATCCCAATTGGCTTGAGATCGGGCCAAATTTCAAAAGCTATGTTGGAGCATTTGCTTCAGGAGAATGAAGCACTCCAATTTGCTCTGGACTCCTTCACTGGGCAAATTTCTATTCATCGGCCTGCCCACAAAATTTTTAATTCGGAAACTAAATTTATATTATCACTCAAAGAGTTTCGCAGTAGGAGGCCCCTCAAGGCTCTAACCGTTTTTACAGACGCGTCCGGAAGGTCCCACAAGTCAGTTCTGACTTGGAAGGACCCTCAAACTCAGCAGTGGGAGGCTGATATTGCCGAGGTGGAAGGATCACCTCAAGTCGCTGAGTTGGCCGCTGTCGTTAGGGCATTTGAGCGGTTTCCCGAACCCTTTAATCTGGTCACAGACTCCGCCTATGTGGCGGGGGTGGTATCCAGAGCAGATCAGGCGATTTTACAGGAGGTGTCCAACATAGCACTTTATGACTTGCTCTCGAAATTAGTTAGATTGGTTTCCCACCGAGAGCAACCCTATTTTGTGATGCATACGAGATCACACACTGATTTGCCAGGGTTCATCGCAGAGGGGAACAGGAAGGCTGATGCCCTTGCTGCCCCTGCTGAGATGGCCCCCTTGCCAAACATCTTTATGCAGGCGAAACTCAGCCACCAGCTCTTCCACCAAAACGCGCCTGGCCTTGTTCGCCGTTTCCACCTTACGCGGGAACAGGCCAGAGCGATCGTGGCCGCGTGTCCATCATGCTCCCAGCAGGCTGTTCCAACTTTACATGCAGGGGTTAATCCCCGAGGGCTGAGGAGCTGTGAGGTGTGGCAAACGGATGTCACACACTTCCCACAATTTGGACGACAAAAGTATGTTCATGTATCCGTGGATACCTTTTCTGGAGCCGTGTTCGCCTCTGCCCACACAGGGGAGAAGGCCGGGGATGCCATAAAACACCTCATCCACGCCTTCTCCTTCATGGGCATTCCGAGGGAACTGAAAACCGATAATGGCCCGGCGTATAAATCCAGGGAGCTTCGTAGCTTCCTGCAGCAATGGGGGGTGGAGCACAAGACCGGCATCCCCCACTCCCCCACAGGCCAAGCCATGGTTGAGAGGACCCATGGGACCATCAAGCGTGTACTACATCAGCAGCAGAGGGTCCTCAAGACAGAGTCACCATCAGTCAGGCTGGCCAGAGCTTTGTTTACCATTAATTTCCTGAATTGTTCTTACGAAGGTCTCAATCCGCCCATCGTCCGGCACTTCGGTGCCAGCTCGCTGTTTGGGGTCAAAGAACGACCGCAGGTCATGGTCAGAGATCCTGGGTCTGGAGGGACAGAAGGGCCACACGATCTGGTCACGTGGGGACGTGGGTACGCCTGCGTGTCCACCCCCACGGGACCAAAATGGATTCCAGCTAAGTGGGTGAGGCCCTATGTTCCCAAAAGCCCAGGATCTGGCAAAATCAACAGTCCGCAAGTCACCGTAGCAGCGTGGAGGCGAAAAAGGAAAACATCGAACGAGGAGAGCTGAACATCAGCTCCGGGCGGAGTCATCCCTTTCCCTGCTGTTGTCAAATTTAAGTAACATATTTGTTTAGTGTCTTTCAGTTTTTCATAACAGCAACCCGAGCCGGATTCCCCACTCCGAGGAGGTTCCACCTAGCCCTCGGAGCCTTGGCAACGCTCAGCCTGAGTCTCCCAGTCGTCGGATGGCTGGTCCACCAACCGAACAACTACACCACCATCCGACAAGTGACCAACATCAAAAGGGAGACCAAGGACTGGCTGGGCGGACTGTCTTCTAATTGGGGAATATCCGGTTGGGCTTCATCTATGATAAAACTGGGTTGCTGTGTTTGTTTGTTTTATTACTTGTTATCCTTGCTTTCGGACTTTTAACAAAGATGTTGTATAATTTGGTTTCTACCACCTCACACTCCCCCACAGTTAACCATGTCACCATGCCATCAGAAGAGGACCATGAGGAGGAAGGACTGGAGTTGGAAGAGGTGCTGGAGGGGACCCCAGAAGACGGAGAACGAAATCCGGATGAAGAAGAGCATGGACTGGGGTACCCAACGCAGCATCACTGACCTCCCTCCTCCGTTCCAGTCCCACTCCTCATGAAAAAACAAAAAAGGGGGAGATGTGGTGGTGTGAGAATTGTTTTATTAAGTTATGAAGTTATTTTTGTAAGATTTTTAAGTTATTTTATAATGGTTTAGTTCACTGTATACCCCTGTGTTCTGCATTGGTTTTCCCTTCTACATCTGTTGTTTTGTCTATTGTAAAACCCGACGTTTTCTGTCATTCATCCCTTCCCTGCACCTGTCGCTGTCAATCCCCGCCCCCCCCCTCCTCGTGGTCGCCTGCCTGCCACTCAGAGACCCTTCCCTGGCTTCTAGAATCCTCCAGGAAGGGTGCCGAGTGATAGGCTGGGGCCCGGGAGACCCCCTCCCCTCATTTTGTGATTGGTCCCCAGTTCCATGGTTCACACCCCCGGTTAACCCCCCCGATCCCTGTGACTGGCTGACCGGTTGTCACCACCCCTGTTTCCACCCCACTTTAAAAGCTCATGCACGCCTGCCCTCGGGGTCTCTTCTGGGCTGTGGGTCAGAGAGTGCTGAGCCCCGTGCTGCCTCTCCCCCCGAATAAAATCCTGTTTAACTGAGCCCAGAGGAGTCCGCCTTTTGATTAGCTGCCGTGGGTTGCATACGCCATCTGCTGGCCGTCGCTGAGAGGGGAACCAAGACCCACAGGGAGGAGGTGGCTCACCCGACTTGCCACCCCGACCTCACCCGTTGCCGCGGTGCAGGAGACTGAGCTAGCCCGTGGCCGCGCTCATCAGCGCAAGGAACAGCACCGCGACAGGGCTGGGCAAACCCCAGACCCCCAGGCTGTGCAGCCTAAATCCTTTATCAGGATTCCTGAGGAATATTCCTCCAAATTGGGTCTCCCTCCGGGGGAGCCCCACCAAAAGCAAGTACCGCTTGCCAGCGACACTCACCCCCTCCGGGGAACCTAGAAAGCCTGGAGTTGTTGGTCCGTCACCCGAAGAAGACTGCGGGGGTGCTCCGGAGCTGGCTTCTTCTTCCCCTGGGGGCGAGTTTCTGCAGCAACCGCTCTTACCAGAGGTAGCATGACATCCAAGGACTTCTTCGGGGCTCTTCGAAGACCCAGTCCATGCCGCACAGTCCACTTCGTCTGGGGGGCCCCATGTTGGGCACCAAGATGCTGTCGCAGTGTCCCTCACGCCTGGCAGGCATTGACCGCAGGCATTGACCACAGGCTAGCTCAGTTCTGCACTGTGGCAACAGTGGATTGGTCGGGGTTACAGGCTGGGTGAGTAACCTCCTCCCGGTAGGTTCTTGGTTCCCCACACTGGCGGGTGGACCTGATGGCGTCATGACTGCGATGACGGAAAAAGGGTCGACTCTCTTTGAGCAGGGTAAAAGGTAGTTTATTAAGGGGAGTCTGGCAAGGAGCTCCGCCTCAGACCACTGCTGCCCAGAGAGAGCCCAGATCAAAGCTGAGCACAAACTTATAAATGGGGGAGGATCCAGGGGTGGTGACAACGGGTCAGCCAACCAGGGAACACAGGGGTGTAACAGGGGGTGTCAACTTCTGAACACAGAACAAATCACGAGAGGGGAGGAGGGGATTCCCCGGGCACCAGCCTATCACTCGACGCTTCTCCTGGATCTTTCCAGAAACCAGGGAAGGGTCCCGAAGTGACAGACAGGGCGACCAAGAGGAGAGACGGGGGATTGACAGGGACACGTACAGGGGCGGATGATTGACACAAAACATCTGGTTATATGACTAACTCATGGGGGGAAACCATTACAGAAAATGGGGGGGGGGGGCACAGTGGAATGAACCATTACAGAAATAACTTATAAATCTTACAAAAATAACTTAATAAAACAACTCTTGCACCACCACACTACATGAACAAATTTTCAGTACCTCCTGAAGAAGAGGCTCTCCAGCAGACCTTTCTGCAGCTCCAGCTGTACTGAATTCCCAGGGAAGGTTTTAAAGACACTACTTTCCTCTTTTGTTTTGTTCCTGTTTGGTTTTGTGTTTTGTTTTGGGTTTGTTTTTTTAACATGTTAAAAACCATGTTAGCTGGAGAAATGTACAGTGAATAATTTGGATAATTTAGAGAAACTCAATTCACATCTATATAGAATAAGAATAAAGTGGATTAAAAAGACAGGCTACTCAGTCTGAGAGGGCCAAGGAAACCTTTTCCATGCTGAAATTTGAAGATATGGTCATCATATTCTACTCACAATGTTGAATTTGAATGGAAATTGCCATGTTGCTCACCTGTGTTTAAAGTTAAACTTATCCTCATTTCATGAACTCATCAGAAATTCCTATGCCTGTCAGCTTGAATTAGACTGTTTTCTATTAAAACTTCTCTGCTAGTCTCTAATCTGACATTATATTGTATTTAACTCCATAATTCTCTATTTGCTTTCATAGTAGTGGTGGATTTTATTTCTTTACTTATTCAGATTCATCTGTATCTGAAAAACAAAATTATTTTATGACTTTTTTTCTGATGTGGCTCACTTGACTGATTCCAAACTTCTCATCAGCATACACATTATCCTGGTGTACAGTTAAGTTTTTCATAAAGTATATATCTCTTGATCCTTCTAACAATGAACTGAGAAAAGTATCACTTCCCCAACCTCTCAATGTTTTTCTTTGCAAGCATTGTTTCTTACTTAATAACTGAAATGACTCCAGGGTACCCTAGTTACTATAGTCAATTTATATTACATTATTTAATCGTGAGAAGTGAACCTTCATAATGATTTACTTTTGTGTAACTCCACATGTATCAACTTGTGTCAGAAGAAAAGTTTCCTCCTACTATTTTTCTCTCTTGTATTTCTCATATTAGCCCACAGACAGAGCTATAAAACGGTGCTGTTGGATGTAATCCCAATATGTGTGATTAATGCCACAGTGTAAGGGGGAAAAAAGGCAGAGACTGAATATTCAGACCTAATTTCTAAACAGCAGAGGGCTGAGTTGAGAACAGAACTTCAAGATGTTTCTCATACAATGGACTGTCATAGAAATCAGTTGTTACATGGAACTATACATGCAAACCTTAGAGACAAACAGATTTGTCTTTGCAGAGCCCAGTTATTTCTAAGAAATATTAAAGTCAGCAGAATATAAGATAGACACCTCACAGTACCTATTAATTATAAAAATAACTTTCCATGGGAATGGAATTTTTTTTTTCAAAAGTTGTTAGTGTCGATAAACATTAAACTGGTCTTTAAATAAATTATTTACAATTCACACCTAGCAGAATAAAAAATACTTTATTATTATTATTATTTATAGGAGAATGATGGATAATAAAGCGGTGCAAGTTCTGGTAAATTGTGTCCATTTTTATTGGGATTGACTTAATTTTTATCAGAGTTGCTAGTACGGGGCTGGGGTTGATTTGTGCTTGTATCAGTGTTATAGGGATGTTTTAGTTATTGCTGAATAGGGCTTACACAGAGTCAAGGTCTTCTCCTTACCCCACCCCACCAGAAAGCAGACTGGGGATCTGCAGGGATCTGGAAAGTGACACAGCTGGAACAGTTGACCCCAACTGACCAAAAGGTTATGACATACCACAGGGCACCATACTCTGCACATAAAGGTGGGGGAAGAAGAAGAGGACATTCAGAGTGATGCTGTTTTATCTTCCCAAATCACTGTTAATGTGTTATAAAGGCCTGCTTTCCTGGAGGTGGCTGAACACCTGCCTGCCCATGGGAAGTGGTAAATTAATTTCTGTTTAAAATTCGCTTTTGTGGTCTGTTTTTGCATTTTCTATTATACGGTCTTTATATTAACACAATTATTTTCCCACTTTTACCCTTCCAGTTCTCTTCCTAATTCCAATATGGTGGGAGAGAGTAAGTGAGAGGCTCTGAACTTAGTTGCCATCTGGGGCTGGGATCAAACAACAACAGAAGTTCTGAACAAGTTTATAAGAAAGCCATTAGGTAAAACAGTGAGTCTAGTGATTAGTTCACACTCAGTATATCTGTGAGAAAAAAATCTTGTGGGTTGATTGCTCTACAGAAAATGATAAAAATTGAATCTCTTTTTCCAGTAGTTACATTGTTATGATACCTAGTCCTGAACATTGTCCTCACAGTAGCATATATTTATATTAATAGTATTATATCTAATTATAACTTATATATACTATATATTATACATATCATAGCTATATTATATTGTGATATATATTATATTATATTATATTACATTACATTACATTATATTATATTATATTATATTATATAGTATTATATTCTGGTTTTCATCCTTTTCTTATTAGCTTATTATGCATTGATTTACTTGATATTATGTTGACTTTGCATAATAAAATCTACAAAACTCACTGGACATTGCCTCATAATTATTTGATAAATACTTTCACTACAACTTACTGTACTGTTTAATAAACTATCATTTGATCTTCTGCTTTAATATTAAGAGAAGCAATCTCAGCGACTTTCAAGGAATATTCCTTATTGTTTTCTATACAGTCACATGTGAGACACAAACACTCCTGCAGGTAGACTTGTCACCGAGGAACTTCATGGAGCCCTATTGCATTCTGCATTCTGTCTGCTTAGTGGAAAATTTCATGGCTCCTTTTAGGACAGGATGTTCCCCAAAAGACTGTACTTCTGATGAAGCAGCTTCATATTGCATGTGAGTTAGGCAAGGTAAATATATATATGGCACTGTGAATTCAGCACTGACAGACAAGGACTTCTGTCATATAACAGTCAGGCTAGCATTTAAAAATAGTGTCAAGAATAATTTACATATTGTAAAAATTCAAATTGAAAAGTGGTCATAATAACCAAATCCCAAGTTTCCATGATTGATGTGTGTCAGAAAGGGGAAGAAACTTTATTTTTCCAGAGAGACAAAAAATATTAAAACCAAAAAAATGGCCCAAAGAAATCTCGTTTTTCAATAAATTTAGTCAGACTAAAACATAAGGCTTTACATAAATAAGAAAATAATATAAATAAATTAGCAATATGTAAATGAAATTCTGGATTTCTCTTCATGTCTTTTGACAAAATCAAAATTTGTCCTTAAGACAAATCCAAAGTCAGGCTTCTGGGTAGATACCAAGAAACCTTAAATATTCCCTACTCCCACACCTAGAGGATAGCTGCAAGTATTAATAATAACACAACTGGAGAGGCATTCAACAAGAAAGATGACATTATTTTATCTTTTGTCTAATTCTTTTTTATATCAGGCTTTTTTTCACACTGTCTTAGCAATGGAAAATACTTCATACTGACTGAGGTTAGCTGTCAGAGAGAATATTAAGGGATCAATCATGCACTTTAAGATTGTGTTTTACTTAACTCACTTGATCTGCATTACAATGGGAATAAATGGCACATATCTGTTTTGAAAAATATTAAAAAATGGTAAAACAGTGGACAGAAAAGTACTAACACAAACAGAAATTTGTACTTATAGATAGTATTATAGGAAGTTGGAAAAATATAATTTATTAAGATATCATTATTATTTAGAAAATTGCATTATTTAGAAAAAAATCCCACTGTACAAAATATTAAAAAATAAAATTTTGTTCATAAAAGAAACAGTGAGAAACACATGCCTTCATAAACTGGATTTCTGCATTTGAGAGAGATATTTTTGACTTTGCATTCTGCACAGAATCAAGAACATCATATTTATCTTCTCAATTAAAATATATATTCAAAATATTATTACCTCCACATGCATTTGGAGACAAATTTTAAAAATTAGCAAGCCTAAATTGTCTTCAATGCCTCATGGAAGCCAATGCAGTAAGAGAGCAGAAGAATTAAAACTGCATGAGTAACAAACACAGCATGCAGTGTCAAGTCATTACAAACCCTATTGAGATCCCACTCGGTGGCATTGCTAAATCTAAAACTACGTGGAATATATGAAAATACTGACTCTTGGTTAGTTATCTACTTACAGCATAAGTTTTCTTCTGAAAACTTATTTATTTAAAAAAAAAACTATTTAAAAAGTGAAGAATTCATTTTGGATAATTGCAAATGTCTGAATTCAAAATCTTCCAATTAAAAAAAAAAAAAAAAAGAAACGAACAAACAAACCAACCAACAAACCTAGAAACAGCTCTAAAGGATGGTGGCATTAAAGACTCAATGGAAGCAATTCTTAAACAAAACACAGAAAAAATATTCCTGGTTTTTACTGGTACTAGTCTACTAAAATCAACTGGAATTGTTTTATGCATCTATGGCACAGAATAAGCATTGGAATAATATCAGGTGGAGCTACATTTATCTAAATAAAAACCATAAGGAAATTACAGAGCATATACAAAAAGATTTTTAAAAATCCTCAGACTGGTTTAGGCCTTTTTTCTTACATAAGTTGAAAAATGAAAATACATTCTTTTGGGAAATGGAAATTAGATATTTGAAATACTGTTTCACAATTCATCACTTAAAATCTTGACTCTGCCTTTTTCCCAAAGCAAATGGTGGTCCCACTGTGGGTTAATTGTGAAATCTGGCAGTGAAGTCTGTGAGATGGGTTAAAAGGGTAGGAGTGAAATTATCCCTTCCTGGAATAACCTCTGCATTTAGTTACATCACATTCTTAAAGTAATGAACTTTTTCTCCTGCTAAAAAAAGATTTTCTAGCTTTACAGACTGCAGTCCAGACCTGTTGAGTTAGTTTTCCTGGAAATTTTATTAAAGGAAGGTATAATATGTATAAATATGTCTAAAACACACAAAAAAATTTTTTTAAAATATTTGAATTTTCATTTTTTAAATAATGGAAGATTGGAAACAGTCTGTAAACAGTTCTTCATCCTTGCAAGTCCTTTTCTCAGTCAAATAAGGAGCCTTCAAGGCAGAATCACAGAATCAGCTAGGTTAGAAAAGACCTTTGGGACCACTGAGTCCAACCTATACCCTAACACCACCTTCTGAACTACACCATAGCACCAAGTGTCACATCCATTCTTTTCTTAAACACCTCAAGGGATAGCCACTCCACCACCTCCCTGGGCAGACCATTCCAATGCCCAATCACCCCTTCTGTGAAGAGCTTCTTATGTCCAACCTAACCCTCCCCTGGTGCAGCTTAAGATGGTGTCCTCTTGTCCTCTCACTGGTGGCTTGGGAGGAGAGACCGATCCCCACCTGGCTGCAGCCTCCTTTCCGGGAGTTGTAGGGAGGATTAAGGTCTCCCGAGTCTCCTTTTTTCCAGACTGAACAACCCCAGCTCCCTCAGATGCTCCTCACAGGACTTGTGTTCCAGACCCTTCACCAGCCTTGTTGCCCTTCCCCAGTCTTGCTCCAGCCTCTCAGCATCCTTCCTAAATTGGGGGCCCAGAACTGGACACAGCACTCAACGTGTGGCCTCACCAGTGCTGAGCACAGGGGAAGAATGACTGCCCTGCTCCTGCTGCCCACACCATTGCTGGCACCAGCCAGGATGCCACTGGCCTTCTTGGTCACCTGGGCACACCCTGGCTCATGTTCAGCCAGCTGTCCATCAGTGCTACTGTCCAGTCACTCCGTCCCCAGCCTGTAGTGCTGCAGGGGTTTGTTGTGGCCAAAGCGCAGGCAGGACATGACACCTGGTCCTGTTGAACCTCATATCCTTGGACTGGCCCATCAATCCAGCCTGTCCAGGTCCCTCTGCAGAGCCCTCCAGCAGATCAACTCTTGCATCCAACTTCTGCAAATTTGCTAATGGTAGCTCAATCCCCCCATCCAGATCATCAGCAAAAACATTAAACAGTACTGGGGACAACACTAATCTCTGGGGGACACCACAAGTGACTAGCTGCCAGCTGGACACAGCACCGTTCATCACCATTCTCTAGGCCCAGCCATCCAGCCAGTTCCTAACCCAGCAAAGAGTGTTCCTGTTCAAGCCACGGGCTGCCAGCTTTTCCAGGAGTATGCTGTGGGAGACAGTATCAAAGGCTTTGTTGAAATTTCAGATAGCCAACATCCACAGCCTCTCCCACACTCACCAGAAGGGTCACCCAGTCATACAAGAAAATTGGGTCGGTCAAACAGGACCAGCACCTTCTAAATTCATACTGCTGGTTGTGCCTGATCCCCCAGCTGCCCTGCAGGTGCTGTGTGATGACAGAGATGATTTTTTCCATACTTTGCTGGGCACTGAGGTCAGCCTGTGTTTTCCTAGAGGCTTCTTCTGGCCCTTTTATGGATGGGCGTCACATGGGCTAGCCAGTCTATGGTCCCAGACCTGAGACATCTAACTGGCTAAAGAAGTCACTAACTACTTCCTGCTGCATTACAGGGGGACTATTCTGCTCCCTGACCCCCTTCCCTCAGGAGGCCAGCTGTCCTGAGGATGATGTGTCTTATTGTTAAGAACTGAGGAAAAGAACGTGTTAAGTACCTCAGTCTTTTCCTCATCTTCGGTAACTATATTTTCCCCTTCCCATCCAATAAAGAATGGAGGTTTTCCTTGCCCTTCTTTTGCTATTAAAGTATTTGTAAGAACATTCATTATCCTTTACAGAAGTGGCCAGATCAAGTACCCTTTTTATCAATCTCACCACTGTCAACCTGGACAACCAGTAGTGGGTAATAATGAGGTCTTAATTCGTTCATGAGGACTCCTGGTAATATCCCATACCTGGGCCCCAAGGAGGCAGCAGACTTCCCTGGGGGATGGGTCCAGTCAACATACAGAGCCCTCAGTTCCCCTCAAAAGGGATTTACCTACTAGAACTACCTTTCTTTTCCTCTTAATGACTGAAGTTGTGGTCCATTTGATAGACAGAGTGCAAATGGGGGACTGTCCAGACAGATTTTTATTTAGTATCATCTGCTTGACCCTCTAGATCAGAGACTCATACCTATTCGGTTAGGGTATCTGGGGGTCCATAGTGGATTCTTTAATCTCCCTTACCAGGGACTCACTTCCCTTCCCCCCCACCTACTAGGTGTACTCCTGACTGATGGTAAGAGGGCCAGGACTCCTCTGACTTCTGCAGAGCTTCTCTCAGGGTTGGAAGGGTCCAATGCCACCAGTCTCTTTCTCTTTTGCTCTCTCTGATACTCCTTACCCTTTCCACTTCTTCCTTACACTTTGACCAGACAGAGAAGATCATTTACCAGCTCACACTGAACACAGGTGCCTTTTGCATGGTCCTCAAATACTAACACCAAGCTCAGACACTCCCTGAAGCCAGTGACAGACAGCTGGGTCCTTCTGGGGGGGTCTGTCAGGGTTGGCACAGCCTTGGTAGCAGCAGTAGCAATGGTTTCTGGCTGCTTATAAACCATTGATGGATCTTGTCAAGTAGGGGAGAAAAAAACAAAACAGGACAAAACCCAACCAAAACACCACACCCACCTAACACAAAATCCACCTCCGAGAGCCAGGAGGGTGCCTGCACCCTTCCTGCTCACCCTACCCACATGATCTGCCATGCCACCACCCCTGTTCACCATACTCCCTAGAACTGTTAAATCTCCTGCAAACGATCCTGGCACTGCCTCTTGCTTCCTTGCTTGTCTGATTGGTAAAAAAAAAACCACCAAAAAACCAAAATCTAATTCCGTCTTGTCTTTAGGAAAAAACCTATCTGGCTGCTTCCTGCATCTCAGAGTCTCTTGGGTTTCTTGTGAGCTACAGATTCCCAGTCCTTGCTGTGAATCCCTCTCTAATGACCTCCCAGACATGGTGCAATCTGGAAGCATTTCCCTGCTAAACAGGCTCATTCACTACCTGCTGACATGACACAACCTGGCACCTGTTATCAGTGTTTACAAAATGATAAAATACTCAACTGAGAAGTCATACAGCCCATCTCACCAAGACTGAAGATTTGCAAGTAGGAATTACATTGTCTCAGATGATAAATAAAGTGATATTTAAAACAATGAGTACAAAAGCCAGTAAAATAGGTGGCCATAAATTGTTCTTCATATTTCGTAAAATATTCTTCATATTTGTAAATTTCTAAATCAAGGTTTGATATTCTTCTGTATTGTTTAAAGAAAAGGATCCTTCAACCTCTATTATGCAGAACTGTAAATTAATATCACTGAAATATCAAAACATTTAAAAATGTGAATTAATATGACAGTTTTTTATTTATATTATCTCATCTTTTGCTATTGTCAGCAGTGTTTGTGAACACTGACAAAATCTTAACATTTCTCCTGTAAAAAACTTTTTCCATTTTCTCTAAACATTTAGACAAGTTTGTTCTGAAAGTTATAGACTACTGTGCTAATTGCTAGTCATGTTTATTCTGAAGTCATGAGGTGGTGTAGATGGAAACCAGTAGAGAACTCATCCCATAGCTCTGACAATTTGCTATATCACATCATTGTATATTTTCTACATTTAGCAGGGAATCTGCTCTGTGAAAACCTTTGTAGCTGACTTGTGTTAAAATCTCCTCCTAAAATATTTAACTGTTCAAAGCATGAACAAGACAGAACTGTATCATGTTTTCTCACATCAATCAGACTTATTAAAAGAAAGTGTTTTGTTTTGTTTTGTTTTGTTTTGTTTTGTTTTGTTTTGTTTTGTTTTCCTATCTGGAAGTATTTTTCTCTAATTGTTATTCATTACCCTGCTTTTTAGTTAACAAAAATCACTGAACAGTGACCCACAAGGTTAAAGTAAATTTTGTGGTTACAAAATTTGGGAACATTTTTTCAGCTGCTAATTTCTTCAGAAGCAGAGAAACCCTTATTTCTTATTTACAGACGGATTCATATTGTAGGAGTGTAAATGCTTTGTGGAGTTCCTAGTCATAAGACCAAAATATTGTCCAAATAAGTAATTTTAAACAAACTCCTTGTCAGTGAGGGTTGTGGCCAATACCTCCTTGTCAGTTAATGGAAAAAAAAAGATAAATAAGCCATGATGTACAACTTTGTATTTTCATTGATTCCTACTGTAATTTTAAGGAAGCAGAAAATAACCCCATTAATATGATTAGCAGTTGTATGATTTTTAATAAAATATTTTAATAAAAAATGTCTATTTCAGATTTTCTCCCTCAAAGCGTGTGATATCTTCATTTTCTACATTTTCCATATGTTTTTGTGCTTTTAGTTAAAAATATTATCAAAATTCTTGAAAATTTTATATTTAACAGAACTTGCTGCTCACTTACAGCACTAGTGTAATCACTAATACAAGATGTTAATTTAGAAATAAATAATGAAAATAATATGTCTGATTCAATTCACTAATGTTTGATATTATAATTTCTCACAGGAAGTGACATCTTTTTTTTTTTAGGTGATGAAAACAAAATGAGGTAGATCTTTGCAGCCACTGTTAATATAAACAAAATTAATAACTGTATTTCTAGTACTGGCTTTCAAACAGGTACACTTTGTTTCCTTGCTAGTGCTCACTGTCTTCTAGGAGATGGATCATGTTGTCAAAGGGTATGTGAAACTAAAAATCAAGAAAAAATTTATTGACGGAATTGTTGTGGAGTTTTTTTTTATATCTACCTTCCTCTCAAGCAAAACAAGGAATATGGATTATAAGAGCAGCATAGACATGAAAATCAAAAAATAATTAGTCCAGCCATCTGTTTTGCATTTAGCTGAATGAAAGACTACTAGGCTAGCAGAAAGTTCAAGAGGAAGAAGGAGGAGAACACACAAACAAACAAACAAACCCACAAAAAGAGAACTTCATAAAGAAAAAACAATTAATAATTAAAGATAACATTTACCATACTACAATTAGTACCATGGAGTAAGTGAAAAGCACCGTGAAGTAGTACCACTGAAACAGCAGGAACCTTGTGACCTCAGCACAGTCGAGTTGCTGCAGGTCTGTTCCACAGCATCAAACACCTGCACTGGATCTCTTGCTGGGGTCCCCTATCCACCTTTCCCTGGGCTAGAAAATTCTCAGGATGGCTTATGAAGGGGCGGAGGAACAGGAAGGCACTTGTGGAGAGGAGATGAAAAAACTGTGATTCTCAAGGCCTAGTATCCCAAGAAACCTGCTTGGAAAAACATTGAAAAGAGCATGATAGGTTATTTTATATTTTTTGTTTTTACAGAAGTCAATGGACTCCAGAGTATTCTTACACCACATTTCTGTTTGCAAATCTATGTCTTCCAGTGAAAAAAGTCATAATTTGGGGAATTCCTGGCTAGGATTCTATAAGAAAGATACTTTAAATACTAGCTGCTCCACTCACTTTCTGATAAAAAAAATATTTTGAGATGCCCAAATAATGAAGAGAAGCAGTTATCTACTGCAGTAATGTATTGTCCTGGTTTAGGGCAAATTTGGGAGAAAACCCAAGCGGCCTCCTGACCTCCCAGGAAAAATCTCCTTAGAGAAAAAAGTGGAAAAAAAATATTTGTTCAACAAGTGCCCACAAGCATAGAAATTAATAATATGACACAACAAAACCTCTTGCTGCTCTGAAGAGAGATGGCAAAATTGAGAAAGTCCTTCCCGTGGGTGTAGCTCAGCTTCCCCAATCTCCTATCAACCCTCCAGTGCTGGAAAATCCTTGGCGCCGGTGGGCTGCAGGTGTGAGCTCACAGTGCTCCTCTGGGTTTTCAGCAGGGTTAAAAAGTCCAAGGAAAAACAAAAAAAAAAACCAAAAAAACCCCAAAAACAGTCCAGGGAATTTCTCTGCCTCAGCTAGCTAAAAATTTACAAAAAGCATGGGAGATGTGTCCTGCTGTCTGTCCGTGCTGCAGACAACACAGTACAGGAGCAGAATGTGGAGGAGTGAGTGCAGTTTCTGCAAACAAGCTCTGTGCTTCTTCTTTTCCCCCCTTCACTCTCAGAACCAGCCTTAAAGGTGTAGAATTGGGGATACAAGCATCAAAAAGTTACCCCATAACATGTATTATTATGTCTTAGGAAAATTTATGCAAAGAAACATGATTTTTCTCCTTTTTGCACTGAAGTAATTTTTTGTAAATATATTTTTCTTCCTGAAGAATTATGTTTTGTAAAACATGATATTTTTCCTCTGGTGTTTGTGTTGTGCCCTCTTTTTTCCTCTCTGACTCACACATGCACAAACAAAGCCACATGCACATATATGCTCATGTACACTCTTGAATGCTCTTCCAGAGGTTTAAATGACAGCCAGTCTTGTTCCAAAATCCACCATTTTATAAGAAAAATACATTTTCTTTTTCCCCACAGCACTAAATGACTCAGAGAGGGCTTGCTTCAACATAGCTGTCATTGCACCACCTTGCATTTCTGCCCACTTGCCTCACTTGCAAAGGAGAGGGTGATGAGAACTCAGGAAAGATGACTGGGTGGTGGTGGTTGGTTTCTATTTGGAGGAAACTGTTTGGAAAACTGTAGAGTTCTTTTATCTGTCAATGATATAACAGAGTCTGACATGCCTAGCAGTAGGCAGAAGCAGCTGTCAGTAGTAGTATAATTTATTAGTATCTCTTCTTGAATAAGAGGGCTGACAGACTAACATGGGAGCAAAGGGGAAATATACCGAGTTATCATCTTGCACCTCAGGTTCATACTGCTGATAGCCCACTGTGGAGGGTGCACAGCATTAAATATGTATTGATTAATTCTGTGGTGCAGTCCACTGACTGCACTGATAAGGAAAGTGGCTGAGGCATTGCCTCATCTTCTAGCTGACAGTCCCACACCCAGCATGCTGTCTTCCAGAATCCTCACTAGGAATAGCTAGAGTTGTCCAAAAACAAGATAGCCTGGAATAAGAAAAAAATTGTGCATGTTGCATTAAAAAAAAAAAAAAGAAGATACTTACCCACCCCCCCCCCCCAAAAAAAAAAATTGTGGTAGATAAAAATGTGTTTTAAAAATCAGGACCTAGCAATTGTTACTTAATAATTATACAAGAAAATAAATTTGGTAAATGATATTGTGCCACTGATATTTAAGATGAGTGAGTATCATATATCAAAAAATAAGAAATCAGTTGTCAGTGCCTATTAGATGAATATTAGTAATTGGTTGTGAACAGAAAACAACTGTTTTTTAGTTCTAACTACTGCTTTGGAAAGTGCTAGAAGGAAGGTAACTCGTGCATTCCTCAGAGTGCCCCCACACAGTACCACACTTGGGGTCCAATTCAATATGGACTTGTGGCAGCTACTAAATATTACTTAAAATGTCAACTTTACAATCACTTTTAAAATGCCAACATTTTCTCACCTTAGTTCTGGCAACATATAAGTTGTCTCTGTGGCTGGATTTTTTTGGGGGAGAGGTTTTTCAGGGATTTTTGTAGGTTATTTTTCCTTTTGTAGTTCATGAACAAAAAGTGACTATAGTAATTCCATGGTAACAACTGGTAAATAAAAATAATGTCTTATTGGTGAATTCTGTGTTGTACCAAGGGACAATCAAAATACAAAGTCCAGGCAGTTTTTGAGAACTTATACTTCCAAGTATCATGATAATGATTACAGGCAAGAGCTGCTTCACTACTTCAGGTTCATTATCTTTAAGAGTTTATCGAGAGCCTTTTAAAAGTCTTTGCCATGCAACAGAGAAATAGAAACTGAATTAACAATTGATTCAGCTTGATAATGAAGCCAAAGAACAATTCCTAATTCAATCTATTATTAATTGATACTGTGCTATAAATGTTGGAGAGAAAGGTAGAAGTGATTTAAGGTAAGGCTTAAGAGGTAATGGCATTGTTCAGATTATCCGTGATCCTACAAAAAGAGTGAAGTCTTATCCTGAAGTATATTTTTAAAATTCTCTCTTTTTAATTCTCTCAGCTGGTGGAAATTCTGCCTCTTTAATAAGAACTGCACAAATCACTATTTAACACAGCTAAGATCTGAAAAATGTATTTCAGTGTATTGCATGCAAAGATTTTGCTGGACTTAACAGACAAGTAACTGCAACTTGTACTTGCTAGTCTTGCAGAAATAAGCATATATATTAATATTTCTGCACTGGACTCATTCTTCCCCTCTACCCTCTCCCAGTGATAGAGAAACAAAGGTATTACTTAAACTTGTTGATTAAATACACGGGTAAACCTGTTTGTAATTTAATTTTAATTTCTTTTTCAAACAACAAAAATGTGAGTAATATTGAAAGTTTTGCTTATATTTTAGACTTCAGCTTCATATTTATGTAAACACTGGAGATTACATTAAACTTTCCTGGGAACATATTATTCCATGAGTAATAGTTTTACTTTTTTGCAACTTCTTTTGGAGTAGTCTGTACTGGTGACCACATCAGTCCCTTTGGCTCCAGGGAAGAATCCCAAAAGGAACAGGAGAGCTTGCATGATCAACATGTGTCTTAAAGACTGGTGCTATCAGTGGAATTTTGTTATTTTCAGTCATGGGATGGTTTATAGGACACCAAGCCTGCTGGAGACAGATGGGTTTCATCGGTCTAAAAGGAGGAAAAGAACTCTAGCCTATGAGTTGGCTGGGCTGATTGAAAGAGCTTTGAACTAGGCTTAGAGGAGGATGAGGTTAAGACAAGGCTTGCTAGATAGAAGCCTGGGGCTGTCACGCTGTTGTTGGGAGGTGAAATAAGTAGCCCAGGTGAAGTGCGCCTACACCAATGAATGCAGTATGGAGAGCAAACAGGAGGAGCTGAAAGCTATTGTGCAGCAAGAAAATTATTACATAGTCACTATTACAAAAACTGGGGTGCTGCAATGAATGGCTCTGGGGTCTTCAGAGAGGACTGGTGAGGCAGGAGGGGGGGTGAAGTGACTCTGTACATTAGGGAGAGTTTCAACTGTACAGAGCTCCAGGATGATAAGGTTGAGTGCATATGATAAGAATCAGGGGAAAGCTTAACAAGGCCATTGTCCAGGTAGAACTCTGTTTTAGAGCACCCAACCAGAATGAGGAGGCAGATGTATTCTAAGAGCAGCTGTCTGACATTTCACTGTAGCAAGCCCTTGCTCTTGTGGAAGACTTTAACTTGCCAGATATAGCTGGAAACACAACACACTGCTGTGTGGATGAGGGAAAGGCTGTGAGTGTAATCTGCCTGGACTTGAGCAAATCCTTTGATACCGACTCCCCATAGCATTCTTCTGGAAAAGCTGGCAGCCCATGGCTTAGAGAGATGCACTCTTCACTTGGTTAAAAACTGACTGGTTGGCTGAGCCAACAGGGTGGTAGTGAACTGTAGGAGAAGAGAATACAGGTGACCTCATCCCTGATAAATAACAACTGTGGTAATTACCCAATACAGCCTCACCCCTGAGGAGTCACAGATATATCCAATAAAGATAAGTGTGATAAAAGGGACTGTGTTAGCTACTGAAGAGAATCATCATGGAGGTTTATGAAGAGGAAGGGTCCTGGGGAGAGAGACTCACTGCTGTGAGGTCAGTCTGGGTCTGCAGTTAGAGCCTATTGTTAGAACCTGCTGTCATAGTCTATCTAGGTAAAAGTCTGCATTCAGAGTCTGAAAACAAATACATGCAGTCATAGATTAGCAGGAAATAACCAGCAGCCAGAGGCTGCAAGGGAAACCTACAATAGGAGCTTGTTGGAGTCAGGATGGCTGAACTGTAAAGAGGAATAAACCAGGACCCTTTTCATGCTGTGGTAAACAAAAAGTCTCTGTCTAGGGTCATTTCTACTGTCTAACAAGAGGGCTGCTGCAACAGTGAGCAATGCTGTCTTGGATTATGTAACCTAAAAATGTGTTTTCCATTTCATCTGTTGAAAGCTGTTTTTTTTGGGAGATGTTTATCCTCCTTACTCCAGGGGGGAGGGGGGCAGATACCTTCTGATAATGGCCCAGCCATTAAATCCAGGTAGGACAGTGTTTCTTATCTCTTTTACCACTCCTCCATCCCCCAGGATTATCTGTCTTCTGATAATGGGCCATTAGGGCCCACCAATGACATGACACATTCCATCATCCCATTGTGAGATGCTCCACCCAGTGGGGGGGAGCCAACTGTTCCTAGCTAGATAAAAACTGGGACTGAAGGACACAAGGTATCCATTTTTTTCCACTGGATTCCTGGAGGAAGATCAGATCCATCTTACTACTAGTGGACTTTCTACAGGACCATCTCTACTCCACAGAGCCACATCTGTTACTACAGGAGGAGGAGGATTTATTTGGACTGCTTCCAACACTCTGACCAACAGGGTGTCAGGTTTTATCCCTGACTCTGTCAGAGTTTTTTTCCAGGATTTTTGATTTTTGTTTGCTTGATTGTTTGGTGGTTGTGTTGTTTTTGGTTTTTTTTTTTTTTTTTTTTTTTTTTTTTTTTTTTTTTTTTTTTTTTTTTTTTTTTTTTCAAATATTCTTAGTAAAGAAGAACTGTTACTCCTAGTCCCATATCTTTGCCTGGAAGCCCCTAATTGCAAAATTATAATAATTTGGAGGGAAGTGGGTTTACATTGCCCATTCCAAGGGAGGCTCTAGCTTTCCCTGGCAGACAGCTGTCTTTCTAAACCAAGACAAATGCGACATCCATCTGATGGCTGATAAGTAGTGGGATTTCCTAGGGCTCAGTATTGGGGCTGCTGAAGGGTCTAGAGAGTAAGTCCTATGAGGAAAGTCTGAAGGACCTGGGGTTGTTTAGACTGGAGAAAAGGACAGTTGGGGCAAACCTTATTGCTTTCTACAACTACCTGAAAGTAAGTTATAGTAAGGTGGAGAACATCCCCCTTTGCTATGCTACCAGCAACAGGACAAGAGGACATAGGTCTGAGCCAGGTAATATAAAGACCTATTTAAATGTGTGCCTGTGACTGGGGGGCATGCACATTGTATATATTTATATATATGCATATGTGTGTACCTTCTGCTAATGGCCTTTTATGCTGAGAGAAGGGAGCAGGTGAGGCTGTTGGTGGTGTCTGTATTTGAGCAAGAGCTGTATTTTCTGTCTTTGTTGACCTATGCAGCCAAACAGATGTATATGTTCTGTGTATACACATATACTTAGCTTCATTCCTAACTAGACCTGGGGACATGGAGCTGTGGTAGCCTTGCCTCTGTTAAGCCTTGCTGAACCAGGTTCAGCTGCTTCTAACAGTTAATACCCTCGAGAAAAATGTACAATTTAAATGTCATTATCTTCCTTCAAGGAAAAAGTGAAAGTATTTCTTGCAAATTGGTTTTACATGGATGCTGAGAAATGTTTGCTTAACCAGAAAATCTCTTTTGTAAATAATGACTTTGGAGACCTTGAGGCAATTTAAAGCTGGCTGAAATGCACATAAAAACAGGGAGAGGGGTTTTAAATTTAAAGCATGATGCTAACTCTCCATGGACCCAGTCTATAAAGGTATTTACCAATGGAGTTTTCCTTAGGGACATCAATGTTGACATCAGTTATTGGGGAAGACGGAGCGTATATGTTCTACCATTGATAAGACTGATTCCTTAGGGTGAGTAGGTATTTGGTAGGTATTTGTCTTGGGAAGGCTCATTTTTGAAGACAGCATTTAAACAGTCAGCTAAAATGAGGTCTCATTGCAGCTTTGTCTACTGCCCAATTTAATTTCTCAGAGCTTGATGTGGAGCTTATGATCAGCAGATATTTGACCTCAGAGTTACAACTGGCCTTTGTAAGGGGATGCTCACATGTTTGATTAATTTTCTATCATCTTCATGGCAACTAACTCTAATATAGCCTTCCGGGTAAGGTCTCCCTGTGCAATTCAAGAATCACTGTGTATGCAAACACTCCTTTCTTGTATATCCTTCCTGTTTTTTTTCCCTAACTCTGTAAATAATTCACACTCAAACTGCACATTGTGTAAAAAGAAAATTTAAGAGAAAGTTCCAAGCTGTCAGAGATGCTTTGATGCTCAAGGGATTCCTTGATTGCCATCTGATCCCTCTGAGATACAGGCAAATAACCTACATATCAAGTACAGTACACCATCATTCCCAATTGTATATATTATTTTATGAGCTTACACCAAGTGTGACAATTTCAGTGCATACTAAAAAAGTCATGATTGAAGAGCCCTTGAGACCCACCCTACATTTTCCTTTCATGAAATTATTGCAATGAGAATACATAGCTATATTCTCTCCAGGCTTTCCAAAAAAAGGATTTTTTAAGGATGATTTCAACCACAGAAAGTCTCTGCACAGCACTACTTTATTAGTTCTCTAGCACACTTTTATCAGCTTCCTCCTGAGAACAACTCTATTACCATTTCTCTTTGGGGAAGTACAACCTTTCCTTATAATCCTAAGGTCATACAGTGCAGCTGAGTGCTCAGCTGTTAGGTGGTATCTCTTTGAGCTGAGTCAATACCTTGATTATGCAATAACCTTTCCTTTAGTGATTGGCTTGTTTGAAAGGGCTTCCCTTTCCAGTCAGTTCTGGGTACATCACCATAAATGTAGGGAAGCTTGTAAACTTCTTCTCATACTTAGTTGCAGATAAGGTGCAAGTTGTTTCGGTAGGACAGGACCAGGGATTTCCAAAGTAGAAGAAAGGGCTAAGTATCTGTAAGGGTGAGCACCTCTAAGTTACACCCCTTGTGCTCCCCCTCTCAGGCTGCCCACATAGCTGCTACCAGAGGTGGGATATATTTCCACCTGGTACTCCTTTCATCATTTCTTTCCATGGATATTGCTACACCACTGTTGGGTTTTATTGCCTGTATTCACAGACTGTGCTGTCTTTGTTGTTAACTCTAGACTTTATGCAGTCTCTTGGGCTCTCCAATACCTTTAGGCTATGCATATTTCTCCCTTGTTGCTTTTGATTAGGTAGCTTTTACTGTTCTGTAGTTATTACTGTCAATGCACTGAAATGAAGATTTAATTTTGGTGGGGACAGAGAAGGAAAGTGAGAGAATTCTAAACTTTTAAACCTTGGGAGATGCACTGTAAAATTTGTGTTTAGGATTCAGAATATTTTTGACCCTCTCATATCTTTTGAGGAATTAGAAACAAGCCCAGTCCTCCTTCTGCTACGAGAGTATACTTACCCAGTAGTGAATATCTGGAATTTTAACAAATTCTTTGATCCCCACTTTTCTTCCTTTATTTTTCAGAATATCTCATATGGGATACACTATCTTCATCACCTCAAGATATTGTAATATTTTTTCCTACTTCTCTGTGCTTTTAAATTCAAGGTATTTGTTAATCTATTTGTTAGATATCTCTCAGTCTTTTTCAAGATACTTATCTTCCTAAGTTTCTACTCTAAATCAGAGGGATTAATTTCAAGGTTGTGTTTTTTTTTTTTTTTTTTTTTTTGTTTTTTTTTTTTTTTTTTTTTTCCTTCTAGAGCAAAAAACTGAACTGGAGTTTGCAGCTCTTGATAAAATAATTTGCTATCCTCTTCACTTTTACAATATAGAAATTGTATGTAAATTACAGTTTAGATAACTGTGTTTAAATCTTGTGCTTGAATTTTCTGTAATGTATTGTGACTGTATTTTCTTTAATGAGTAATTCTGGATTTTCTACCTAACAGCTCCATGAGGTGAAGTGATACAGTTCTGTACCAATTCATGTGCATCATTTCCTCTTCTTTTGCACTGTTTACTGAGTAATAATATTCAAGTTTGCTTCAATACCCCCATGTATATATATAATATCCCTCATTTAAAATTATCTCTCATTGATAATATATATGAGCACCAATTTTAGGCAGCTCTATTTTCACTCAACTGCTTTGATTTTTTTTTTTTTTTTTTTTTTTTTTTTTTTTTTTTTTTTTTTTTTTTTTTACGTTTTTCAAATTGTTTATAACAGTGCTAACAGAACACTTCGAACTCCATGAAGAGTAAGCCTAAGGGCTTAGTGGTGGCAAGCTTGTGAACTAAAATTAGCACACTGTGAAGTGCATGCTTGCCATCATTTAAAACTATGGTGAACCATTAAAAGTCAATGTCAATACATAAGACATTTGTAAAGGCATCACTACACTTCAGATCAAACCCAGTAAAATATTTCTGGCATAATTATACAGTCTTTTAAGACTTAAAATTAATTTCGAAATAAATTCTTAGTAAATTAACAATATCATGCTTAAATATAGATAAATTATCATTTAATTTCTGTTCCTTTTTCCTCCTAATTATTGTTTCAGTCTTTCACTAATATCTGAAATAAAATAAAACAATATTTTGATCAATGTAGGCAGACATTTTTTCATGGTTGTTTTGCATAATTTTCTATCAAAAATATATTCATTTTTATTCTTTTAGTGCACAACATATATAATCATTGTACTAATGTTGACTCTTCAGCCAATTTATATTTTTGATATTTAATCCATTCAAGCAATATAATTTGTATATCAAATTGAGTCTAAATTTTAAGCCATGTGTTCATGGTTCATAAGGATTCATTGCGAAGCATTTTTAGGTCACCTAAGCTGATGTTCTATATATCTAACTCTTACTGACCTCCTATATACAATGGTCCCTAAGCTGTTGACATTTGTCAAACACTTGACTTCATATTCCTTTTAGAAAACAAAAGTATCAGCAGTATGTTGTAGATCAACCAAATGAAAGATCAAGGTTGCACCAGTTGTCCAAAATCTTTCTATGTTAGGGGTTTTTTTTGTATGAGATATGCCAAAATGAACATATTTTCTGTTGCAGAGAACTTGGTAATCCCAATTAAAAGTTCTCTTCAGAACCATGAACTAGCTGATTGATGTGAGCCTTAGTATGTAAGCAAGATTAACTTTCTGAGAAACTGGCTTGTCTACATAATATCATGTGTTAGATAACCTCTGGCAAATGTTTGCTCTCTGTGACTAGAATGATATTAAATAGGATGGAGAAAACAATATTAAATGAGAACTCTTTGACCAACTTTTCATAAAGAGAAAAAGTATTTCTCAAGCTTACATATAGAGAAAGCCTTTAAACAGGAATTTTTTTTTTCAATAATTATATTTATGCAGATAAATGAATATCTGATTCATCAGTACAAACATAAGAGGGTGATCACAACCAAGGACTCAAATCATTTTGACTTTTAAATATTTTAATTCCCAGGCTGCAATGAAACGAACTTTTAAATAAAGAAGTTTAGTTTCCTTGGGCAATTTCAGCTGAAATTAAGACCAGTTCTAAGCACTCTATTTAATAACTGATTACCTCACAGCTAGGAAATTACATCTCATTTCAAGGTTGAGTTTGTCTAATTTTAGTTTTCAGCCCCTGGAACTTGTTACATATTTGTCATCAGCTGTGAAGAACTCCTGTTCACTTATATTTTTTTGCCACGTGTTCCTTTGTTTAGAGATTGAGTTATGTCTTGAACTTCTGTTTGGTAGGGTGAAACATTTTAAGGCATATAAGGTTTATTTTTCTGCCCAAGGACCCTATAAATCATTCTGATATTCCATATTTCCTTTAAAGAATATACATAAAAATTGGATATGGCATGGTATTTCCAATTGGTGCAATTGCTTTGGTACAAAATGACCAAAGTAGGAGCACATTTTACTCCTACTTTTCTGTATCCAGGAATCTCATTAATCCTTGTAACATTAAAGCAGAAACTTATGCTGAGATTTTTGGGTCTCTTATCCCTTCCAAGACAGTTTTTCACGTTGTCCTTATTTGATTTTCCTCAGTGGAACAGTTTGTATTTAGTTCTTGATTACATATTTTGTTAGAGCATAATCAGCCTGCTGCATCTGAGAACCAGGATGGTCAGTCAGAAAGTATCAACTGATCTAATGGAAAAGCATGAGTTTCTTGAACTATCATAAGCAAGTAGACGATGGCAAGTCCTGGAAAACCAGATCTTCCTTTCATGTTCTCCACCATGATAAATATATATTTTTGAAATTCCATATACAATGCCTGGAAAGAGCTGGGTCCATACTAAAGCAATAATGGATCCAATGAATTTATCAGGGAGCTTTGTAATCTTAGAATCACACAACGGTTGAGGTTGGAAGGAATGCCTGGAGGTCATCTGGTCTAACCCTCTTGCAACAGGCTCACCTCAAACTGGTTTCCCAGTATTATGGGCAAATAGATTTTGAATATCTCCACAGCTGGACACATTACAACCTCCCTTGGCAACTTCTTCCAGTGCTCAGTCATCCTCATAGTGAAAAAAAGTAATTTGATGTTCAGATAGGACTCTCTGTGTTTCCCTTTATGTCCATTGCCTGTGCCACTGCTGCCACTGGCTACTGAGACTAGCCTGACTTTGTCTTACTTTGCATCCCTTTCCTCATTTACATCCATTGATAAAATTCCCACTGAGCCTTCTCTTCTCCAGGTGCAACACTCCCAGCTTTCTCAGTCTTTTGTCGCAGAGACAATCCTCAGTCATCATTTTATGGTCCTTTGTTGAACTCTGTTCAGTATGGCTATATCTTATGCTGTGGAGTCCAGAACTGGCCACAGCACTCCAGGTGTAGTCCCACCACTTCTGAGTAGAAGGGAAAGATCAGCTCCCTCAGCCTGCTGGTAAAACTCCTCCTAGTGCATCCCAGGATAGTATTTTTTGCAGCAGGAGCACGTTGCTGTCTTGTGAATCACTGTAACCTTTGTCTGAAAAGGTGTTTCTAGTTGGCCTCCAACATGTATTGTGCTTGGGGTTCTTCCTCCTCAGGTGCAAGACTATGCAATTCCCCTTTGCTGAACTTCTTGAACTTCCTATTAGCCCATTTCTCCAGCCTGTCAAGGTCCCACCTCATAGCAGCACAGCCCCCTGGTGTGTCAGGCACTCCTCAGTTTCATATTAATTAACTAATATGAAACACCAAGGAGATGGCTGGTTTTAAATTTCACAATTTTACAAGCTTTAGCTACCAAACTAGTAAGAAGCACTCTGAAAGGCATAAAGAGGTCCGTAGTTCTGAAAAAACTTTCTTGGTCACCATGTCGTGTGAATTCTTAATTATTAAAAAAAAAAAAAAGGTGGAGACATGCCAATTTCTCCCATTTTCTCTGAGCTCATGCTTCAGAGTTGCAAGAAAAACCATTTACTTATGGAACATAATAAATGAGAGTTGAAAAGTGAAGAATTTATGAGCGCCAATTCTTCCTTTTCCCCTCTGTGCATGACCTGAGCTAAAGCTACCATGGATATATGTGTCCTTTTCCTTAAAGAGTAATCAAAAGGATTTCAGAAAGAAAAATATTAGGGACAAGGCCAAAGGGCAAGAAAGAAGCATTACTAGGGAAAGGTGAAAGTGATAGATGTCTGCAAATTAATCTAATGACGCACAAAAAATCTTCAGTATTAAATTTAGACCCTTTCTTACTGTTATTCCATGGTGTGAAAACCTAGTGAAGTTCTAGATTTTAACTAGGCATAAATATGTACTTATAAACATGTGTGTATGGGGTTCTGCTATCTCTGGTGGTTACTTTAAAGGGATGGCCAACTTAGATCCCATGGAGAAGAAAGCTAAACATTAATATTAGCTCATGAACCATGGCTTCTAACAGGACAAACATAATATAAAATATAGGCACATCTTTTGCAAGGTTTTATTACTTCAACTGTCATTTAACAAAATTGATTGTAACTTACAGCTTCCCTCATGATTATTCTTTCCTCATGACTTGTCTTAAAGTTAGGAATGTTTTGTTTTGTTTGTTTTGCGGTCAAGGATAATTCTCAGCTATTACTTGATTTTCAAAGACAAAAGGGATGGCTAGGAGAAATGTATCAACAAACAAGTAGTTAGCAAGCTTCTCTGAATTTCAGCTTCAGAACTGGTGTCCACCCAAACCCTAAATACTCTGATGTCAAAAAACCTATTAAATTTCCCTTCTGGAAATTTCTGCATTGAAAAGCAAAGCTCCTGGTACATTTGTGTGTAATAAGGGAGCAGAACATCAGCACAATGCCATTTTGTAATTAAAACTCATTTCTTTTTCAACCTGGATAAATTTAAAATGAGGGAAGCATAGGAAAATGAGGCAGGATGGAACAGCTTTTGAAGACAGTACTTTGTATGGATCTGTTCATCAGAGATCTGAAAGAGAAAATAAGTAGATCCTGAGAGAATTATGCTTTTGTATCTTAAAGAAAATGTGGCAGTGACTGCAAAATGCAGATATTTTGCACTGACATTTGAAGTATTATGTAGCCTAACTGACAGCTTTGGCTAAGTATATAAATAAATAAATTACAAGAGTAGTTGAAGAGTGATTTTGAATAAACACAATTGACAGCTTGTGGGGAAATAATATGCTCCAGTCAAAGTTAGTAACACTTGGCATAAAAATATCTAATAAAATAGAATATTTTTAAAAAGTCTAGGTGTACAAGTATTTTTGTACAGATATAAGTGTACTGATCTGTGTTTAAAAAATCATAGATTTTTTACCTAATCATAGATTAGGATACATTATGTGTATCCACATGTAATATGAAAAATAGTTCTTTGCTAGCAAACAGCATACCTTGAAACAGATGCAAAGACAAAGAAAATATTGTTCTTCACAGTATAAGCATGAACTTCATTGCCTAATCTGTAGCTCTAGGTATTTACCACCATGACTCCACTTAATTACTCTTAATCTGAACTAACTATAACTGATATAAGATTCAAATTTAAAAGAATTTTTTTATATATTTCATTAAATATTGGTATACCTGATTAAAGTGATAGAAACTATTTCTTGTTTTAATATAATTTAACTGAGAAAGTATTTTGTACTTGCTATCTCTGAAAAACCAAGCATTTCATATGACCAATTCAGGATTTTCTGTTTGTCTGTTTGTTAATAATATTGACATTGATGTTAATCTGGCAGAAAACTACCTTTCTGCAAACAACAACCAATGTCATTGCCCTGGAAAAATTAAAGATTAAAGATTATTTTTTAAAAAAAATAGAAAACAAAAATGTAGCATAACTTTGAGAACAAGTATGACAGAACAATTATAGGGGTTTTTTCTGTGCCTTCATCTCACATTTTTCTGTTCTTGTTCATTTCTTTGTTTACAAGGCCATACACACAGAGTCATTCTCATAAATCTGCCTCCAACACTTGATTTTTAGCTAGTGAGTATGAATAGATGCTATTTACTTCAGTGTTGCTATTCAACATTTCTGAAATGACATTCTTGTTAAATTACTGGGAATTTTAGATTACATATATTGCCCAAGTGTGGCCTTCATAGATATATTTTCTCTACTAAGAAATGTCAGGAGCAGGCAAAATGCATATGTGCAGGAAAACATATGTGTAGTGAAACAAGTTAAATGAAAGGGGAAAAAAAAAAAAAAAGGCAGAAACCCAGAGTCAGTGTATCAAAATATCAAACGGCAGTGTGAAGCTGAAATGAGGGAAGGTGAGAGACAATCAAGGTCACAGTCATGTGGGGCAACCTGCAGTAAAGTATGAATTAGACAAAGGTGAAAATTGAAAATTGTGTGAATAACATCCACTAAAGATAGATAGGTTGATAATATATCATCTACTTTCACTTCAACATGACACCTAAAGCCTTAAGCTGCTATAATACAAAATATGTACGATGGCTTTTACATGTAGTGGAGAAGGAATATGGAAGTACTCTGGGTCTGGTATGTAGGTAGAAGCCAGAAGTGAGAATTGAAATAAAAGGTTTTTCCTATTGATTTAGAGATGCAGGCAGGGCAGATGATGCTACCAGAGGTGTGGAAAGAATGGAAGAAACTGCAGTCTGGTTTATTTTTTCACAAACTTCTGTTGCTCTGGCAATATTATATTAATTCTGCCAAGTTTCTGTTCCTTCCAGAGTGGGTTTGAACTCTCTTACCCAGTCAAATAAGATTTTTTTTTTTTTCCTTACCAAATATCCCTCTAAGCTATTACTCATTAGTACTTCTGAAAACAGGTTTTCCAAATTGCAAATATAAATGGACTTCTTTCACAATGTAGCCCTGGATCAATTTTTTTTCCTTAAATTTTCAAAATAAAAGTTGAAGAAACAGTAATTGAAAATTTAACTATTGGAGGGGTATGAAAAGTTATCTTAAGGGACATGTAGACAGATGTGTGATTATTTACTTATTTTTAAAATGTTTTTTGTATAAGCCAAATGCCAGCCCTTATTAGTTGTAATTTCTTTTCATGACAATTAGAATTTTGTTTGTTTGTTTTTGCTGGCAATGTTTGGAGTTTTGTTTATTTGTTTATCTTTTTAAAATTTATGTTGGAATGAATTTGTGAGCTAGAAAACAGAAAATGCATGTGGGATACTCCTTTAATTTGTTAACTGGAGACTTCTTGCAAGATAGTCTGAATACCCGTAGTTACAACAGCTATCCAAGAGCTTATCCCTCAACTGGGGTTTGAAAGCTGATGAGTAGGAAGGCATCTTTCAAGGTCATGTAGTCCCACTCTTCTGCAATGAACAGGTGAGTTTGTTTATGCTAAGATGTCCTTACCCACCTTGCTAAGAGAAAAAGACAAGTAATCTCACACTAAAGCTTTGACATAATTCTCAAAATATGTTTAATGACATTCTGCTATTTCCATAAATTTAGATTTTTATTTATATTTTTTAATAAATAAGTAAATTCAAATCTAATGGCAAGAATCACTACTTACTTTAAATTCTCTATTTTTCAGTCATTTTCACTCTTATATTACCCATTCTTTTGTGTTTTCACTGTTCATCTCTCTGCCATACAGTTATGTTGCTTGTACTGCATAAGAGTACAGTTACTGAAGAATTTTCCTTTGATCCTTTTAACACAGTGGAAAAATGTACGTTCCTCTGAACAGCATAATTGCCTTCTTTTTTTTTTTTTCTCAGCTCACTATGAGAGGTAAAGCTCCTGTAGTTTGAGCAGTTGACAAAATAAAGAGAAAAGTCTATACATCTTTTTCATTTTTCATTACAATACAAGTAATATTAGCTGAGGAGATCATATAACAAGCCCTGCAACTGCTGAGTAAACTAGATCTCTCTTAAACAGCATATCCCAGTGGAAGCTGTGCCAATTAAATGATCATCCCAATTACAAGAGGCTCATGGGGATACATTGTGCTGGTGTGGTTTATAATCGCTTTCATTTCATGGATTGATTAAAACAAGAACAGTATCAGCTTCCCATCTTGATTACCTAATAGAGATGATTTATCCCTGTGTCCATACAGGGATTCTTTCCTGTATCTGTGACAAAAATAGAGGAACTGTTTGTAGAGTATGTGTCAAAATAAAAAATAACATTTTTATTCCTATGTGGTTTGGCTGAATTGTTTATGGTTTGATGATGAAAACTCCATTGTCTGAGTAATGTGTTTTACTATCAGGGAAAGAATTAGGTTTTGAGCTACTGAGCTCTGTCTTCATCCCAGAGGAATCAACTGGAAATATTGACTCTTGAACTGAGAGCAAAGCTCAACACGTATTTTAAACACAGAAGGTGAAATCAATGAGTTGAAATCATCAGACTTCAATGGAAACAGAAATTCATTAAAAAAAGGGGGGGAAAAAAAAAAAAGAACTTTTCACCTAAAATCAGAAATAAACCAATCCATCATGTCCTTGAGTCAGCCTTTGGAGAAACTTGGAAGAACTTCATACTCTTAGGGAAAAAGTAATTTTTTTCACTGTTAAAAAAGTGGCAAAGAAGAGGGTATTCACACGAATATTATGCTGTTTTACTGGATTTTACCTTTTAAAAACCTAGAGTTTCCCCCCCACACTAAAAAACAAAAAACAAACTAACAAAAAAAAACCCAACAAAACAACAAACCCAAAACAAACCAAACAAAAAGACTCTCACAACACTTTCATATATTTTCACAATTAGGATAATTGAAAGAGAAAATTTTGTCACAGAACAAGCAAGTGTGGTTGAAGCAAACTAGTTATGTTCTTGAGTGCTTCTGGTGGTATTTCACTGACTTTTTAAAATTGCTGCACTTGTTGCAATTCGGCTGAATCAAGCCAAAGAGTAAAGTTATTTTTATCACTCATTTCAGGTGTTTCATTAGAGTGTGATGAAGAATATATGAAAGAAATCCTTGGTACTTATAGAGTCAGTGGGTGACTCCAAGCAGCTAAATTAGATGTCTTAAATTTCAGGATGTGATTATCTTGCTAAGAAACAACAGGGAGGTATGTATCTGTATTTTTTACTGATTTTATACTAGACACAGCATTCCAGAAACTTAAATCCATACATCAGAAGAAGAAACTTCAAATTAAAACTAGTATGGTATTGGTATAATTTCTCTGCCTTCAAAATTGGCCAAGAGCTATTCAGAATTTTCTACACTCACAGCTTGATTTTTTTATTTTGTTTTAATGGAATACAGAAGTTCAGTTTCAGGCAGTTTTATTTTAAATGACCTTTAATCTGGTCATTAAGGCTGTTATTAAATCTTACCATTAATTCTAAGATCTTCAAGATTTAAAGTAAGAACATATTTTATTAGGTTAAACATGGGTCTTGGACCTTAAACCTACATTTAGATTTGAATAAATTATGTCAATGTGTACTTGTGAACATCTATATATATTTTGATAGCAACTTTCAGATGACTGTACCTAAAAAGACTTTAAAAGGATAAGTATTAACAGTAAATGTAAACCAATATAAACAAAACAGAACACATCACTACTGCCTAAAGAAAAAATATTTCTGGTGCCATTTTAAATGAAGAAAAGTCAGTAAATTGTTGCAATAAGGTAGAAGTGATGCATTAAAGGAGAGGTTCTTGTGCTGACATGGCTGAGAATGTGCAGACTAGACAAAAGAAAGTAATAGATGAAATCTTGGGATGAAATTCTGCCAACAAAAGCATCTTTTCGTTAATACAGGACTAACATTCTATCCAAACACTGCAAAAGCAGAGCTCCCATTACCCATCCTCACACATTTACTTGCAGGTAAGGTCCTTCACTGCCACTTACCTTTATCCTTCCTATATATACCTATAATGGATTGGCAGGAACACTTTATCTTTCTCCCCTTTCTGGATACCATTAAAGGCTGCTGTACCTCCTTGCCTAGCTTTCTATCTTTTCCTTAGCTTTTTAAAAGTAAGCTTCTTTAGGAGACCCTCCTGTTACAAGTAGGAATCCAAGAATAACTGCTCTTATGTTTAGCCATGAGCAATTTAATGTTCCTTTCCAGTCCCAGGGGCAACAACCTGTTTCTTTTATCTTTTATATTTTATCTTTCTGTACAACCAGTGCTTCTAGGACTGTTTTTCTAACATTGCTGCTTATCCTTGTATAGCCTTCTTTGGAATGTAGTATGTTATCAGTTATATACAGCTCCTGAAATTTCATTTTCTTTTCTCTTCAGGTATCAAAATCTAGTTAAATAGTCTATTACAAGGGTTTCACCCCTATGGTAAGTTTCTTGGCTTTCATGACTCTTGAGGGGGAAATATTCAGTGTAATCAATAAAGAATTAAAAATGCTATTGCTATTAATGGGAATAGTGAGATGCTTTCCCACACTTCACATTGTCAGTTCATCCTTTGATGTCTAGGACATGCTTCAGGGCAAAACCTAAGTTGTAAAGCATTATAATTGACAATAACATTTGAAAGAAATACATTTATGTTTTCTTAAGTTCAGCTTACAGTGATTGATTTTTTGGATACACAAGAAAGCTGGGGGGAAAAAAAAAAAAAAAAAAAAAAAAAAACACCAAAAAACCAAACCAAACCAAAACAAAAAAGCTGGGGGGGGGAAAAAAAAAAAACAAACAAAAAACCCACAAACAAAAAAAAACAACAACAAAAAAACGTTACCAGAGACAAACTTTCCAATATATTTTTTTAACAAAATACAACTTCTTGGGGTAGCTAATGGCTTCCAAATTCCTGTCAGTATGCCTGGTGCAAACTTTCCTAAAGATAATTATATTTTTGTATATATAGATCCAGCATACTAAATATGCAGAGATGTAATTTATTACTCAGTATTTCACGGGATCCACTATTTTTGCTTTACAATCTTCCATTGTAAACATTTATGTTTCAGAAAGGAATAACATTGCCTTTTGTTCCTTAGAAGCTAGGGTTTACAAAAATTAGCTCCCTTGCTTAAAGAATGGTGCTGGTAACACCAAGGTCATGGGTTTGATGCCCATATGGGCCGTTCACTGAAGAGTTTGACTGGATGATTCTTGTGGGTAGCTTCTAACTCAGAATATTCTGTGATTCTGTGAAAATAGTTTAAAAGAAAATACTGTAAAGTATTGGATGGAGACAGATGTGGTTTATTTTTCTGAAAACAAACAAAAAAAAAGGAAAAAGTTGTTCTAATTACTTTCAGAATATGACTACAGGAGGTGTAACATACATCTCCAGAAATGCTCTCATACATATGCTTAATATTAAGCATGTGATTTCTCAGATTCTCAAAATTAGACTATTTTTTAAAGTTATTGTGGCTCAAGCTTTTCTAAATTATAGGCAAATTATTAGCAACATATCTGTTTGCTGTTTTTATGTCCATTTCTCTAATTTCTTTCAGTGCCAGCAGATATGTATGGTGTTGCTAGATATGCAAAATGGTATTTTTCAATTCAAAATGCAAATAGCAATTCATGACTGTAAGGCAGAAAACTGTAAAACTTTTGGAGAATTTATAAACTAATGTTCCATCACTTTACATACTTAGGTGACAAAAATACATACATTTATTACATTAAAAGTCCTTACTGAGAAATAAAAGCCTACAGCATTTTTATTTTGGAAACTCTGTTTACCCTATATTCTCCTATTTGCTATTTCCTTACTACAGTAACAACTGTTCAAATCCATGTTTCTGGAAAGAAAAAGAAAGGAAAAAAAATTAATTAAAAAACACTGTCTACTCTTTTTCTGTACAGCAATTTGCTTTTTGGCTAGAGGTACATTAAAACCTCATGGAAATTGTTTACTTGTAAGAGAAATTCAGGGCTTAATGTATTGTACTCCCAATTTATTTCTTCCACTGAGATCTTCCAAATTACACTGCTGATCACTCACTCATCACCCACCCCACTCTGCTTCTTCTTCCCAGTAGCCAGAGAGGACAATTGGAGGCACAAAAGGCAAAGATCATGGGTTGAGATAAGAACCATTTTTCAGAAACAGCAATGAGACTAGAAAATGAACAGTAAAAACAGTATTAATAATAATAATAATAATAAAAAAAAAAAAAAAAGAAAGGAATTATTCACATGCAAAAATGCTCAGTGCAGAGCCCAAGACAATGGACAATGGGCAACAGGTACCCCACCACGCTTTGTTCCACCAGAAAGGGTTGCTGTCCTTCTCAGAAGTGATAGTCCCTTCTCCCTCCCTCACCCCAGCAACGATGTAATGTGATATCAAATAACACAATATCTTGGCCATGTCCTCTCCTGCTGATCTGAACCAGAACACTTAACAGCAGTAATTTGATGGCAGGATAAATCAGAAGCATCTCTACTGAAATCCTTGCAATTACGTCTCCTCTATACTATGGAAGTGATGGAAAAGCAAAAGTATCCCTATAGAGAGCACAGAACCATCATCAAGAGAGCCATGCAGAAATAACTGATGGATGAGATATGGGAAGACCATGGCTCAGCAAACTTCATTTATAGGGATGTATGGAACTTGTTCATCTGACTGGAGGTAATGCTTTGTATATAGGTGACTTGTAATCAATAACAATATGAAATGCAAATAAAGTGGTTTTTTTTTTTTTTATTTTCTAACCTTCTAATTGGTACAAAATTAAGAAAAAATGTTCAAATGTATTCAATTTTTATGTTTTTTAATATACTTGGATAGAGGCTTTATACAGTCCTGTATCACTATAACATGCATGTACCAAGAGCAGCAGGGAGATTTATAGAAACTGGAGTGAATTCATTCAGAATGGGAAAATGTATAACTGATGCAAATGCTCCTGCTGAACAGGAAGACAGAGGGAAAAATCTATGGAAGACTATCTCACAGCTTGGTGATTAATAGTTAAAACAGGAGTACAAGGCAGTTTCCATTGTGGCTGTCGGTCAGAATGTTAAAAAACTTGCACAATGCTCCTTTTGTGTTGCCCCCTGGGGCAATGAATGCTATTCAGTTTTATGATTGTGACTGTTCATGTTATAAAAAATAATTTAAAAAAATTTAAGAAAAAAAAAGTTGCATACAGGAATACTTATAGAAATTAACTTTAAAATTTTCCACTGATAAATACCCTTGAGGGATGGTTGATAATACCAAATGATTGTGCTGCCAGTCAGAGGAACCTGAATAGGCTGTAGAAATGGGCTGATAGGAACATTATGGAGCTCAGCAGGTGAAAGAGCTGAGTTCTTCACCCGGGGAGAAATAACCCCATGCACCAGGATAGGCTGGTGACTGACTATCTGAAAAGCAACCTTTAAAAAAAGACACCTGATGGTACTCACTGACAACAGATTAAATATAAGCCAGCAACCTTGTAGTATCCTGGGCTGCATTAGGAAGACCACTGCCAGCACTTCAAGTGAGATGATTCTTCCTTTCTGGGTCAACCGCGGTGAGACAAGTCTGTCAGGTCCAAGTCTTGATTGCCCAGTACGGGAGAGATGCAGATGTACTGGAGAAAGTCCAGCAAAGATGACAAAATGGTTAGAACACTTCTCATATGAGGAAAGACTGAAAGACTTGAGACTGTTTAAGCTCAAGCAGAAAGGGTACATGGAACATTTTATCAGTGTATATAAATACCTGATGGACTCAATAGAGGAGATAGGGCCAGACTTTTCTCAGTGGTTCTTTGTGAAAGAAAAAAAAAGCAATGAGCTTAAGAGAAATATCGGAAATGCCATTTAAACATTAGAAGAAAATTCTCTTTGATGAGGATGGTTAAATACTAGCGTAGGTTGTCCAGAGAGGATGTGCGCATGTATTCTTTGAACTATTCAAAACCAGCAGAACATGTCCTAAGCAGCCTGCTGTAGATGGCCCAGCTTGCACAGGAGAGTTGGACTACCTGACCTCCAGTGTCTGCTTCTGATCTCAACACATCTGTCATTCTGTTTTTCTGTGGACAGGTAACAAGGCCTGAAGTGTTACTGAAACCACTTGGCCAATGGAAGTTACAGTTTTACAGGATGCAAACACGCAGTTGGAGCTGAAAAGTGATTATATAGGTAAAAAAAAAAAAAAAAAAAAAAAAAGGCAAACCAACCAAAACACAAAAAAATCTTGCAACTGGGAGTTTTGAAAATTACTGTCCCTACAAACAAATATTATATTTCAGCTTAAAATAGCCTCCATCTTGGATATTTGTCTTGGGTTATGTAACCTCAAAATGTGTTTTCTATTTCATCTGTTGAAAGCTGGAGATGCTTTTGGGAGATGCTTTTTCCTTCTCTTGCAACTCCAGGGGGGAGGGGGGCAGATGCCATTAAATCCAGGTGGGGCAGTGTTTCTTATCTCTTTCACCACTCCTCCATCCTCCAGGGGGACATCTTCTGATAATGGGCCATTAGGGCCCACCAATGACATGACACATTCCATCATCCCATTGTGAGATGCTCCACACAGCGGGGAAGGAGCCAACTGCTCCTAGCTAGATAAAAACTGGGACTGAAGGACACAAGGTATCCGGTTTTTCCACTGGGTTCCCAAAGGAAGACCAGATCCATCTTGCTGCTACTGGACTTTCTACAGGACCATCTCTGCTCCACAGAATCACATCTGTTTCTTCAGGAGGATTTATTTGGACTGCTTCCAACACCCTGACCACCAGGGCATCAGGCTGTATCCCTGACTCTGTCAGGACTTTTTCCAGGATTTTTGTTTGCTTGCTTGCTTGTTTTTTTGTACTACTACATTTGTATTTTCCTTTTTTAATATTCCTAGTAAAAAACTGTTATTCCTATTCCCATATCTTTGCCTGAAAGCCCCTAATTGCAAAATTATAATAATTTGGAAGGAAGGGGGTCTACATTCTCCATTCCAAGGTAGGCTCTAGCTTTCCTTGGCAGACAACTGTCTTTCTAAACCAAGAAAATATTCCAACCAAGAAGAGATTAAGTGTTAGAAACATTATTGGTTTGGAGAATTTGGTGTTATTGGTTTGGAGAATTTCTTTGTCAACAAAAAGTGTGGTAACAATTTTCTGCTACTTTGAAGACAAATATTCATAAGAAGTCACAGCTTCTGATATCTGTTGTCCCAATCTTGGTTTGGCTTCTTTTCTGACTCCTATAGTGACTATTGAATGGTGATAAAGCTGGAATTTAAGTCCAAATAACTGTGCTGGCAACCTGTCTCACTATCACCTGTTCCTGACACACTGAGAGATAAAAGTGATTTATATGCATTTTTAATACAACAAAAAAAATACAGCTACCACAGAAATTGTGGCATGGTTTTTCTATACTTCACCCACCTGCTCAGTAAATGGGAGATAATGCTTTAAGAATTTGATGAATGGAAACCAGGTTCTATTTTAGTCAGACAGTGCTTTTGGGCACCAAATTTATATAATTCCCAACTGTACACCGTCTGGATGATGGATAATGCCAAGCTACTGGGCACATTTTATTCCCCCAGTGTTACAAAACAGTGATGACAGCATTAGGAAAATGCCGGGAGATACAACTTCCAGATTTTCCTTTGAGGACTACCCATGCACAAGTAGACAAAGCTGCCGCTCCACATTGCTAACTTTATAATTTCACAGGTATCAACAGATTTCTCCCAGATGTTGTTCTGATGTTAGCATGACTGCCATGTCTATCCTCTGCCATCTCTCTTGAGGTACACTGATACAGGATTTTATCATTTTTATATAGTTATGAAGACAGTACATAGGCTGCTTTTCAACACACTGATGTATGTCAGAGTCAAAATTAATAATCTTCCTAAATTCAGTTAGTAAAAGGCTTTAAAATATAAATCTACTCTCTTTTACTTACCAGTTCTGTCTGTTTTGATGGGGGGGGGGGGGGGGGGGGGGGTGTTCTGTTTTTTTTTTAAAGATTATGAGACAATCAAATCCATTGTACTTTAATATATTCATGGAAAATATTTGCCAGGGAGAAAATGACATTGCAGAATGAAACTATGCAGCATCTTTTTCTAAGTGCCAGGAATATTAGGTACAGTATAAAAACAAGGAAGTGTTATAAAGCTATTTGATATTTTTCACTGTGTAGTTAAAATGTCCAAATTATGCTGAAACCACAATGTACAAGAATGTGTCAAAACCGACGTTGTTTAACACATGCACAAAAAAATTGCTTCTTTCAAAAGAAAACTAAATTTTCAATGAGATAGAGAAAAGGAAGATATTGAATCATAGACTCATAGAAGTTTTAAGATAGGAAAACACCTCCAAGGTCACTGAGCAAACACCACACCATCAACTAAATCATAGCACTAAGTGCTACACCTGGTCATTTCTTGTACACTTCCAAGTATTGTGACTCCAACACTTCCCTGGGCATCCTATTCCAATGCTTAACCACTCTTTCAGTGAAGAAATTCTTGCTACTGACCAATCTGAACCTCCCCAGCTTCAGCTTGTTTCTTATTGTCCTTGTCACTGGTTGCCAGAGAGAAGAGGTTGGCCTCCACCTTGCTACAAGGTCCTTTCAGGTAGTTACAAACAGTAATAAACCCTGCCCTGAATATCCTTTTCTCCAGGCTAAACATCCCCAGCTCCCTCAGCTGCTCCTCACAGGACTTGTTCTCCAGACCCTTCACCAGCCTCTCTGTCCTTCTCTGGATTCATTCCAGCCCCTCAATGTCCTTCTTGCAGTGAGGGCCCCAGAACTGGACACAGCACTTGAGGTGTGGCCTCACCAATGGCAAATACAGATGGAAAAACTCTGCTCTGGTCCTGCTGGCCACACTATTCCTGATACAGGCCAGGGTGCCATTGGCTTTCTTGGCTATCTGGGCACACACTGGCCCATGCTCAGCCAGCTGTTGACCAGCACCCCCAGGGCTTTTTCCACTGAGCCCTTTTCTAGGCACTTTGTCTCCAACTTCTAGTGCTGTCTGGGGTTGTTGTGGCCCAAGTGCACGAGCTGTCACTTGGCCTTGTTGAACCTTACACCACTGGCCTCCAGTCATCAATCTAGTCTGTCCAGATGCTTCTTCACAGCTTTCCTGCCCTCCATCAGATCAACACTGCAACACAGCTTAGTGTTGTCTGTGACCTAACTGAGGGTGCACTTGATCCCCTCATCCAGTTTATCAAAAAAGATATTGAACAGGACTCAGTCCAATACAAAGCCCTGGGGAACCCCAGTAGTGACCATCTGTCAGCTGGATATGACTGCACTCACCATCACTCTCTGGACCCGGCCATCCAGCTGGTTTTTACCCCAGCAAAGAGTGCTCCTGTCCAAGCCCTGGGCTCCTAACATCTCCAGGAGAATGCTGCAGGAGGCAGTGTCAAAGGCTTTACTGAAGTCCACATAGACAGCATCCACAGCCTCTTCTCCAGTCACTAGGCAGGTCACCTGGTCTTTAAAGAAGTTCAGGTTGATCAAGAAGGACCTGCTTTCCTAAGCTGATACTCCAGTTATCCTGCATGACAGCACCAAGACAATCTGTTTTATAACCTTCCCTGGCACTGAGGTCAGGGCTATAGTTCCCAACATCCTACTTCTGACCCTTCTTGTAGATGGGCATCACACTGGCTGACCTCCAGTCACCTGGGACATCCTTGATTAGCTAAGACTGCTGGTAATGATGGGGAATGGCTTAATGACTTCTTCAGCTCCCTCAGTGCCCTTGGGTGAATTCCATCCAGCCCCATAGACCTGTGTGTGTCTAAGGGGCTCAGGCCACTAACGGCTTCCTCATGGACTACAGGGGGTCTATTCTGCTCCCATCCCTTTCTGTCAGTGCAGGGTCTGGTTGCCCTGAGGATAACCAGTCTTCCTGTTAAAGACTGAGGCAAAGATGGCGCGAAGTACTTCAGCCTTTTCCTCATCCTTGATGTGAATACTCCTCCTCATAGGCTCTCTTACAACTGCACAGTTGTTCAGAAAGGTACAGTACAACCATATTTTAATAGGATGCACTGAAGCACTCACATAGGTTTTAAAGAGAATATCTATGTGGGGAATGTTTTCATATATCAGCTGGCTGTACAGCACTACATTAAATTACTGATAATATGTGGAGTCATTTCTGACTAATAAACAAGAACAGATAGGCTTTGAATATTAATTTTGAGTCAGAAATACTTGTCTACATTTTGGCATATCTGCTCCTTTGCAGTCTGAGAAATGCCAATAGACATTGGCTTTGCTTTCACTTGTTACAAGAATTCATCTCTACTCATCTATTCAAATACAAAGCTGTGAGTAAACTTCATTTCTCACATATTCTGATATAAATAAAGAATATAAATAGAAGTCTATACAAACATAGTATCACTTCATATTCATACTTTGAATGCTATGTCATGATCTGTCTTTGGAATTTATCACTTGAAGCAGGCAGCAGATTCTACAGTACCTTTTGTTATAGTTAACATACAATGCATTTCTTCTGTTCTTTTAAGATCAACTTTATGAATCTGTGTCATCCACTTAAAGCTTAAAAAAAATATGTCTGAACAAATTCTATTTCTGAGAGATTTGTTGCCTGAAACATATAGCTGTGTCATTTATGCTACTTAAAAGTAAGTAAATAATATTTCTATAAGTAGGAAATTTCTAAAACCCAATAAACTTTTTCTCACTGAAAAGAGCATCAGAAAAAAAATACAACAAAGAAAAGAAAGGGTAAAAGGTATTGGCTGGCTGCAAGATAAATTTGTAAGAAAATTGGGTTGAGGTTAAAATGTTGTGTATGATTTGACAAGGTATAGGAGAAGAGTTCAATTCTCAATATTCTTCCTTCATAGGCTGAACCACATTTTAAGTCCCTTTATTTAGAAAAGTGTGAGGATTTCCAAGGTCCTTTAAAATACTAACAATGACAACCTTCTTGCTTCCTGCTTCCAATGAACTGTTGAAACAAATCACCTGTATTTGATGACAACAAGAATGGCCAATGTGCAATGTTTAGGGCTTGCCTCACCCCTTATGATTAAAAATGTGTTGAGAGCTAAGCCTTGATAAGCTTGATTTTAGACAGGAAAATATCTAACAAACACAAAATAACTTTATAACATGTTACTATTAAAAGTGAAAGATAATTGGAAGCCTGCTTACTTATATTTACTTGGATCTTCAATGGTACAGAAACATAAATACTACCTTTTCTGCCAGTTGTCACCTCATGTTCAACATCCAAACAGATAGTTTTTTTCTGTAGGGTTGAAGACTTTGCTAGTGTGTATGTTAATTTTATGTTATAGGAACAACATGTAAAAATCCATAAAATGGTGAAAAATAACAAAAAACTCACCTCAGGCACACAGTCTTATAGAAAAAAAAATAGATCTCAATGTCTTAAAAAAATGACTGTATTACCTAAAAAGAAAAAAGAAAAAAAAAAAAAGGCAAAAAATTAGCAGTGAGTATTTTGTAAAGAAATGATGACAATCAGTTTCATTAACTGCATAATCTTATTAAAAAAATAAAAAAGCTTTTAAATTTGTCAGGATGGTAATTGAGCTTTTTAAGATGCATTTTTGAAGACACAATTTTTAATTTTTAAGATGTTTTTGTATTTTTTTTTTTTAATTAAGAGTCTGATACATATTTAGATAAAGGGTTTTGATACAGAAGCAGACTGGAACCAGTGATTTAAATATATGTCTTGTTCCAACTGAAGGGAAAAAAAAAAAAAAGGAAGCTTAATACATCTGATATCTTATTAGACTATAAATGCCAGCCTGGCAGATAATTAGGAACAATTTCCTGCATTGTCACTGAAGGTAAACCGTCTATATTTTACTTCACAATGTTATAACTATGCTTTTATTCTATGGATTGATACCTTGAGGTTCCTGGCTCCATGTCTTAAAATGTGGTTAATATCTAGCATTCTAGTGAACAGTCTGTAGAGTACTTGATCCAGGTTTCTAGAAAGAATCTGTGTGCTCTTCCCCAAAATGTGATTGCTATTCTGTATAGTGGTTTACCTGACAAATGTGGAAATAGACTAATGTTCACAAGAGTAGTATTTCTGTAGCTTATAAAGACATATATGTTGCATCCCCTATGCTGAGAGATTAGAGTAGACAGAGAGAAGGTTGGCAAGATTACGTCTGTATTTCTGTAATGAGTGTTAACTGCCCCACTACCATACAATATTTTCATTGCATAAGGAACTCATCAAATCATTCCAAAAGTCTCCTTTTTGTAATTGAAAATACATGCATTTCAAACAGTCAGAGACCCAGGAGTGACCCAATAAAACCAAGTTATTTTACGGATGTAGAACATGCTAAAAGTAAAATAAGCTCTATTAAATAACAGAAGTCAATACCATATTAATATGGGGCTTTCAGTCAGCAAACTTATGATGCTGTTATCCACCTAAATAGTGTTGTTTATTTGATGTGAGTTGTGTGAAAGACAAATTGGTGACAGATATGTAACTACTTAGCTTACGTGTACTTTGACTAAATACAGATAGCCATATATGCCACATTCTTCCTTTGAAAAATAGAAAGCTCATCTTTCATTTTCAATATGCTGCTTTGAATATGTGCGTTAAAGCTAACAAATTGCTGGTAAAGTTTAGAGCTCAAAGTATTTTTATATTCCTCTAATTATTCAAACCTCAGTTAATCAAGGAAGGGGAAAAATGTCGTCAGCACCTTTCTTAGTCTTTTCAGGAGATTAGTTTCAGAGAATGCTTGGGTCTTTTATCATACATAGAAAAGGAATTTCCCCTTTCCTTTTGCATTCTTCCTGTGCTACATTTATATTGTCATTTTAGATCTCTTTAATCATGTATAGGTGCTGAAGATTATCCTAATCTTCCAGAGACTTCTCTGAAACAAGAGGGCAGACAGCTCCAGGTTTTCCTGGTCAGTGTAAGAAGTTTTACAGGTCAGTTTAATGAGACTGAATGATGAAGCACTTCTTGTTGGAGACCATATGGCTGTTGTTCTACTTGTAGATTAAACAATGCCTGAAATACTCCTGAGTGCTGAAACACAATCATCTCTGCAGCTAAACTACTAAGAACGTCTCATGTTTTCAATCTCTGTAAACTAGAGGTCTCAAAAATGATTTCTGGATGAAGTTTGGGAGCTACAAGACACTGTGGAGCATGCAACCATGCTCTTCTGGAGGCTAAAACATTTTACTAATATAGATATAGGCTGCTTTTTACCAGTTGCACTCAGTGCCTGGGGACACAGCAAGGGCATATAAATTACTACTGTAAAGGTAGTCTGTGGCCCACTTGGGGAAAAGAGGTTTTAGTTTGGGAGTTCTTGTACTTCAAGATTTTAAAAAATAGATTATGAGAAAATTAATCTCCAGAAACATAGGTTAGAGAAAGGCGAGTGAAAAAAAATAGTCTGTATGTAAATCTGAACAATGAGTGAGTTGAGATGGGTTGGTGGAAAACTGGCTTCAAGGACTGAGGTTCATATAAATAAAATGTGATTCAGAATTAAATCTGCTCAAGGCCTTTTGCATCTCTGTAGTATATGGAGCCTTTCAGGACTTTGATTTTGTTCACTTCCTCAGTATTTCTAGGTGTTGAGTGTGCTAGAGACTTTCAAATAATGATGCAAAGGGTAAGATTCAATCTGAGAGAGTCCAAGTGGCAATGACCACATTTGTCCTCTTTTATAATCAGTGCAGATTCTGTAATAGTGAAACAGCCAATTGGCAATTCAGGCATCAGCTACTAGGGATGAGATTTCAGACCCTGATTTAGATATCTTCATGTTAGTGGGCTGAGGTTCAGACAAATATAAAGACCATGAGAAACTACTGTATTTTGGAGTAAGAAACTGCTGGACATAGGGTTAGAATAAATTCATGCAAGTTATAGATTTCTGTTGTTGTGCATTATTTTGGTTTATATTGTATTTCATTTTTATATTGGGTTTTGTAATGGTTTCTTCTGAACTAACCTGTTCTCCTGGAAAATGTATCACCCCGAGTTTTGTCCCTGCTCCTTCTCCCCTCACATTCTCCCACACTGGAATGTAATTCAATTCTGTTCCACTCCCACCTTATCCCTGATTGGGTAGTGGCTTGTCCCTGCCTCTAGCCCCCTGGATAAAAGCCAGGAATGTATGGGGATCTCTCTCAGGACGGGGACAAGGACGGAGACTGGACTGAACTCCACACCCTGCGAGGGCAGGATCCCAGAATAAAGCCATGATTCCTCCCAGACCAAGGGCAGACTCTTTCTTTTTGCCATCAATGGCGGCCTGCTCTCTCTAAAGGAAAAGGTTCCAGCCACTCTGTGATCTTTGGGACCCTGAGGGAAAAAGTCCTTCCAGCTGTGGTTTCTCTCTCAAACTAGCAAAAAAGGAGCAGGAGCTCCAAGAGAGAGAGACACACACAGCAGATCTCACAGATGGTTCAGGGGGATTAAGAGTGATGGAAAAATTCACAGATAATTTTACAGAATATTAAAGACATTTTGGAGAGGACAATCTGATAAGACTAGAATTATTTATTAGCAAAACCACAAAAGGAGAATATTACCTAAGTAGTCAGAACAGATATACCAAAGTCGGTTTCCTCTGGTACCAAGACTGAGACCAATGGCAAACAAGTAACTAGGAGTAGCTTCTATATTTAGGAAAAGATGAGGGCAGAAAAGGGCAGGGATAAAGGTGGGCAGGAGAAAGAATGGGAGGTGTGCTTGGGTGTAAAAGGGGTATAACCAGGCTGCTTGTCTGACCTGATTACTGCAGTCTGTCCTGCTATAATCTCTTGAAGGAAGTTTCCCAATCTCATTTCCCAGATAAAGAATATGAAAGTAGAGTTTATGGCTGTAAGTAGCTCTGTTTCCTTTGAAAGTTCTTTATATCATGTAGTTTTCCCCATGAGATTAGACGGCCACTGATGGCAAAAGAAAGAGTCTGCTCTCTGGCACCGGGTGGGATATTACAGCTTTTATTCTCAAGTCCTGCTCTGCTTGCTGGAGACCTTTCCCGATGACTCGCCGATGCCAGAGAGACCTGGCCCCTCCCCCTTTGGGGCTTTTTCCCCCAGGAGGCAGGGCCCAGAGGCACCACCCAATAAGGGAGAAGCGGGAGGGGACCGAGTTATGTTACATTTCAGTGTGGAGGATGGGCACTGATGGGCAAGGACAGATAGAAAAGAACATTACAAATCCGGTGAAATATAAACCCAATTAATGCATTACAACATTTTCCCTTTTCTTATTAAATTAAGAAGGAGGAAGGCTTGGTTTGTGGGAGATGCTCAGAGTTCGGACCTTGAGTACCTTTAAAGTTGCAAAAGAAAAATGATCTTTAGTGCAAACTATTTAGAAAGACACTGTCAAGGAATAATGATAATTAGAAGGAGAAGGTTCCGTGCTTTCTCCTCCTCCAGGCAGCACTGGCCACTTGTGGGCCCTCTGCAGGGGGTTTTGTAGTTTTAGGGATGAAAGGTTTCACCCACTGAGCTGGCACCCACTTGAGATCTGGGGGAGTGGACACATAGGCGTACCCATGACCCCAGATGACCTGATCATGAGGACTTTTTGTTTCTCTGGTTGCTGGATCCTTTACTATCATATCTGGCGACTTTTGCTGAAAGGCAGAACTGGTTAAAGCGGGATTATTTAGTTTAATATTTACATTTTCTAGTTTCTTTGAAAAATTCCCTTTGGACCTTTGAGACCTCCCGCCCCCATTGTCCCGAAAGTCCAGAAATTGCTTCTTTAAAGGGCATTGAGATGCCCAATGTCCAGCCTGATTGCACAGGAGACACGTTGTTCCTCTCTTGGGCGGTGGCCGTGGCACAGGTACAGGAAGCATGGTGTCTACAGCAGCAGCTTTCTGTGGCAGCTTGACTCTGGAACTGTGGTTTTGATGAGCTTTTATGAAGGGAATCTTCCTGGCACACACCTGGAGCATGTCATGTAAAGCTGGCGCTGGTTCTATGGACAGGCTGAGAACAGCTGCCTTGCACAGTTCATCTGCATCAGCCACAGCCATCTCCCCCAGGACCTGTTCCTGGGCTCCTTCATTCTTAACCTGTAACTCGATAGCTCAGGTTAACCACTCCACAAATACTACTAAAGGTTCTGATGGAAGCTGCTCTATTTTACTATAAGGTTGGAAAGACTTATCGGGCTGGGTTGCTAATTGAATTGGCAGATTCTTATTATCAACAGCCATGTCAGGATTTTGCCAAAGCTCCAGAAGCAAATCTTTTTGGAGGTCAAAGGGAACTGTAGTATTTCTTGCTAAATTTGCTTTTAAATGGTTGCAAAAGTATTCTCTTTCATATCCCAATTTGGCCTGAGCTTTGCATAAACCCTGAATCGCTTGTTGGGGGAACAGGTCCCAATTACTATGGACAGCACCCTCTCTTTTTGATTGTTGATATTTGAAAGGGGTGGCAGAAAAACTGGGATTGCTTCCGGGTTCCCGGCTCCCCCCTACCTCCCCCGGGGCGTGGGAACTGGGACTGTGGGCAGGGAAACCATGGGAACCAGGGGCAAGGAGGGGCTGGAGGCTTGAGTCAAACAGGGAGGAGTCGGAGGGCAGAGGTTTGAGGGTAGGGGGCAGAGTCAATGGAGAGGGCAGTGCTGGGGGCGGCACCGAAGGGAAGGAAGGGTCTGGGGAGAAGAAGGGATTGCCGGAAGGAGGGACAGACAAAGGAAGAGTCTCCTCATGGCTCGGGAGCATATGGCTTTGGCCATTTTGGACAAAGGAATCCCCTCCATCTTGTGACCCCCCCACCTGGGGACCGCTTAGATGGGAGTTTTGAGCACTCGGACTGCCTGCAAAGGTACAAGCTGGGGAAAATTCACAAAGAACTGGCTTTTTTTCCTTTTTATTTTGCTTTTGCAATGCAAACTTAATTTTTAAGCTATAAAAGGCAAAATTGGCATCTTCTTTATTGTTTGAGGGGCCAGATTCAACTATTTTTTTTTGTTATAGCCTCCCAGAATTCTGGGGAGCTTATTTGCTCTAATGATAAGTGTGGAAACTGAGAAAATAACCAGAGGGTTAATATCTTCAGCTGTTTCTTTGAATAATGGGTCTCGCCATTATCCAAGGTACATAAAATATTGTAATAGACTCTTTTGCGAGACACTGACAGCCTTGCACCCATTTTTGGCTCAGATTTTGAGTTTCTGTGTCCTCTTTATTGTGACTGAGAAACTGAAAGGAAAAAAACCCCCTCGCTGGAGAGGAAAAAAAAGCCAAAATGGGAAACAGTTTCCTTTTCCACCACCCCCCCCAGGCTGCCGAAAGCACTTTGAAGGTTTACTCTGAAAGCAAAACCTTCCCGATAGAGGAAAAAACCCTTTTCCCTGAGGAATCCCACCTCTGAAAAAGATTTTCCCTTAGAAAACTGAAAGTGGTACTCACCAAAATTCCAGCGTTCCTTTCCTTTCTTTCCCAATTACTCCTTTTGCCTGAGACTGACCCTTTTTGGAGCAAAAAGAGTTTCCAGTCTCGGTTCCCAGGGTCATATTTCCACGAGCATGTGGTCACCTTCCCTGGGGCAGCTTGCCATTCATGGGGCTTCTTTGCAGCACTCCGATGGGATTTTTGAGTCCAAAGGAGAAAACTGCAGCCCTGGCCTGTAGACTCCTGTGTTTCGGAGACTCCACAGCGAGCGCCAAGCCTGATGGGTCTGTGTCTGTGCGTGGGTGGGCTACGTTTCGTGACTCACATACCTGCATGAGATTCCTCGGCCACGTGCTCCCCAAGTGGTTCTTCCAGCTTTTTGGGAACCTTTTGTGGCTTTGAGCCGCGCGTTAGGGTGCCAGTTGTAGTTTTTCCCATGAGATTAGACGGCCGCCAATGGCAAAAGAAAGAGTCTGCTCTCTGGCACCAGGTGGGATTTTACAGCTTTTATTCTCAAGTCCTGTTCTGCTTGCTGCAGACCTTTCCCGATGACTCGCCAATGCCAGAGAGTGCTGGCCCCTCCCTCATCAGGGCTTTTTCCCCAGGGGGCAGGGCCCAGAGGCAGGGCCCAGAGGCATCACCCGATCAGGGAGAAGCGGGAGGGGAACAGGGCTGGGTTACATTTCAGTGTGGGGGATGGGCACTGCTGGGCAAGGACAGATAGAGAAAACATTACAAATCTGGTGAAATATAAACCCAGTTAATGCATTACAACAATATCACCTCTGGAAAATGCAAAAATTTAAAAGAAGATATTAGGTTTTTTCAGCTTTTAATCCCTAAAATATATCAGGAGTGCATATCACCCCGGCTGTTTCATTTTCTTCTTAGATGTTCTTATGAGCTTCAGAATTGTAAATTTAGTTTCATCTGTTTAAAGGAATAGTTGGAGTATTAAATGTTTTCTTGACGTTTTTAATCTCCAAAATGTATTTAAGGGCACCTGAAATGAAATAAACAAAAAACTTACATTTTGACTTCCTGGCTGATTTTTTTTTTACTTTGCAATTCAAATTTTACTCTCTTGCTGTTATGATATTGTTACTTCACTGGTTCACTAGTTGCTTAACCGTTAAAGCCATGATTTTCTCATTTAAAAGTCAAATAGAAAGTAAGAAAATGTCTGTATTTCTCTGTTATTCAATATAAAGAAGCTAAGAAAGAGCAAATCTAATCTTTTCCCTTCAGATATCACCTTCCTAAATAGTCATTTATTATGTTCAGAATCACTGTGCAAAGAAATGTACACACTTTTGTTTGTGGAACTAAACTAGACCTCTAAACCTTTGAAAATAAACACATGACTAGATTTTTTCCACCAGTGACTGAAGTAAGGATGATGAAAACATCATTTGATTTTATGGTTGGAGGGACCAAATGAACTAAGTATTATGTTTAGCAATAACAGAAAATAAGTATCAGTCCTAGTCAGCCTGATATAGTTTCTCACAATTGTTTAGTGAGATTATTGCAATGGCCTTGGTAGATCAATTCAGTTGAAGCAAGACACTGAATTCTCTTGGGGGACTGTCTCAGGATCGTACACTTTCAGCCACTCAACTCAGTCAACACATGTACAGGAACACAGATGTACTTGAATGTACCAGATACTAACTGCATACATGGGATTTTAGAATGCACAATCTTGTCCCAGCAGGAGATGCCTCCCAAGTATGGATGAAATCCCTCTGAATACAAAATCTGGAGCGATTTGGGACACCTCCATTAGCAGAGGGTGGCCTTAGTTCCTATCTGTTCCCTGTCTACAAGCTACTGTTTTACCTTGAATCAATGTCCTGACCTGGTCTGCCTACTGCATGAGAAAGTCCTTTCTGACTAGAAATGCATGCTCATTTTCAGAAGCAACAAACAGCTTCCTGAAAGTGGCTCTGAGCTGCTTACTAAATAAATGGCATTACTTCAAGAAGTGACTACTAAGGCCAGCCTAGAAGATATTTCAGCAGTGCTTCCATTAACTCCTGGTAGGTTGTTAAAACATCTCCGAGCAGAAGACTTTAGAAGAAAGGTAGTGAGAACTACAAACAACTCCAAACTCCTTATAAATCCACAGCGTAGAACAGTGCTCTACAGAATTATATTTGTCTCAAATTTCTTTTTCTGTATTTCCCTTCATGGAATTTGAGAATTTATATTTTGTCCATTTATTGGGCAATTTCCTAATTTCACAGGTAATTATGTATTCATTTTTCCCTCCATTTGTTTGCTAAAGCTAGAAAAACAAGTCCTTGCTTTAGAATTAATCTAACCATTTCTCATATTCTATGTCAGCTAGGTTAGCTTAAAATCTGAAATTTTGTCTTGCAACATGACTTACAGGGAAAGTACTGGATTTCAGGTTTCTCTCAGTTAGACACCTGTTTGTCAGTGCTTTTGTTGCTAATGGTAGAATTTAAATGTCTGACTACTTCTGCGTGCAGCTTTGCTGATTGCACTTTGAAACTCTTTCAGAAAGATAAAGTACTTGCAAAAGTGTGTTCCTCTTTCCCCCTCATACACACATTCCTTGAAGTATGCATAATGCTGGGAAAGACTTAAGTATCTAGTACTGATGGGGGAAAATAACTACAAAATTACGGTTTTAGATAACAAATAACTACATAATAATTTAGAAGTGAATTTTGGATAGGCTTTGGGTTCTTTTCTATTGTGACAAAAGGAGCTGACATATTGCATTTCAATCACACAAGTCCAATATTTGCAGATTATGCCTGCATTATCTTGGAAGATGTCTCTGTGTTTTTGAGGACTGAGAACATCGGGTAAAAAAGCCTGAGGTTGGCAGGAAAGTCAGTCTGAAGAACTTTGGATTTTTTCCCAGATCTGCTGTATCTCTTTCATGCTTTATAGTGACATCAGCATTTTGTACCTCAATATTTATTCTAGGGAGGAAATAATTCTCAAAGCAAAATAAACAATTCTATAATTAAACTATCAGTTTTGCCAAGGAAGACAAATAAGAGCCCCTATATATAGTACATATAACATGCGCTGAAAGCAATACGTGTTAATCAAAAGACTTTTTTTTTTTTTTTTTTTTTAATTGAAGGGAAGGAGATAGAGGAGGACCTTGTGAGAAATTTTATAATTTTTTAAAAAACACAAGGTTTCTGAGTTCTGATAAGAAGTTCCCAAATATGTTACAAGCTGGCAAAAAATGAAGCAGTGAGTTCTCATCTTGTTCAAAGGCTATTATTTTCTGGTAATGCATATATCAGATCTCCTGTTGGCATTCAAGAACCTAACCACCATCAAAAAAAGAGATAAAACTAAAGAGTGTCACAAACTTCAGTGCCTTTATAGATGTGCATCACAGAAATATTATCAATAAAGTACCTAAATAGAATATGGTTCAGTGGATATCTGACATGTTCTGCTGGGGAGAACCATGAACTACACAAGCTGGGTGTGTCCAGTATTTATACCAGAGTCCTCAAAGGGCTCTCATAAAAAATATATGAGTCAGCAGTCCTACATCTTCCTTGAGGACTTCACTGGTGCTGCAGTGTGATGATGAATTGCTTGACATCCTGTCTAAAATATGACAAAAACAAGTTCCTGATGATCTCTAAATTCTCTATGTTAGTGTACTTGTACTGCACATGCTCCTTTTGATGTTGTCCTTATTTCTAAGTGGTTGAATGAATCATGGTTTGGAATTTCCATTTCTTCTCCTGTTTCATCAGCTCCTTATTAAATTTTTAGTCCTAATTTAGTTAACTCACAATACCTGGTAAAGACAATTCGGTGTGTGTGTAGAGTTTTCACTTCTGGTTTTATTTTGAAAAATCTATATATCTGTCTTTTTATTCAGCCCTGAAAGCATTGATGCAGTAATTATGGAAGGGCAGCCCAGTTTCCATTATAATAGTAACTTCAGATATATATCAGGGCAGATATTTTGCTCCTATACAGGAGAAAACTATGGATGCTGAGCTAACATAATTTTTTATGATTTATAAACCCACTCACAGTTCCAGTTCTTATTCCAACATATACGTTTCTCTCTATCTCTTTCTCTTCTGTTCAAATATATGTTGCTAAAGAAGTTAAATAGCTGCTGAACTGTAAGGTAGTACATTTAGATTGAAAAAGAAGATATGAGAAAAAATAGCAGATAAAGCGCTGCTTTGGAGTTGACATATGTTCACAAAAATAATTTCACATGCTTCCATATCCTTACAAAGTCTTCATCCCAGATAAACCATGTAGTCTCATAGACTGGTTAATTGAAATCATGCCTCAGAATTTAACCAATGCTTTTAATATGATTATTCTACTTGATATCTAAGACAGCCATATTTCTTTGACTGTAGAGGGAGTGCTTCTGTTCAGTGTCTCAAATTCAAATATAAAGATCCAATTGTTACTGCTTAACATAAGCACACAAAACTGTTAGGAGGTTATGCTACCTCTGTGAAGGCTGGAAATTCTACAGCATTATAAAGCTCACTTTGATGACGTATATTTATTTTTATATAATTTTGATCTTAGCTAAACAAATGTACTTTTCACTGTGTCTCCTGATCATGCTGTCTTGAAACTCTAGCTTTCCTTATACCTGTGTCTAGACTGTGATATTCCAGGCTACTGAAACAACTCTTCTGTATTCAAATTACATCACTTTCCTGGTATCCTTCAGCAGGGATTTAGAATAAGGCACTGTGCTGCCTTGAAGGCAAAACCAGTGAGAGACTCCAAGTCAGAAAAACAATTTAATAGGAGAGAAGAAAAAAGAAAAAAAGAGAGAGGAAGGGAAAAAAAAAAAATGCAATGGTACAAAAGATCACTGACACAGTCAGAATACAACCTGACACTGTGGTGGTAGCAGTCCAGATGAAGTGGTCTTGTTGAAGCAGTGCTCCCACAGAAAGGTCTGGTAGCTCTGGTCCTCTGGGAATCCAGTGGGTAAGGCTGCCTGTGTTGTCCCAAATCCCAGATTATATCCAGGTGGGAATGCTTGGCTCCTCCCCCTGTGCAGGAGCATCTCACAATGGTCTGACATCATTCTATGAATCAGGCAATGGGTCCTTGATTGCCCATTAAACAGAGATAGCTCCTGGAGGGAGTTACCTATGAGTCATGCAGCAGGGCACTGATGGGCCATTAACAGAAGATAGTCTGGAGGGAGGGGGCAAGGGAAACGCTGCCCAACCTAGTTTCAACAGCTCATGTAGATGGTGATAGAATACATGCTTTGGGCACATCTGACACTGTAACCTAGGACAGGTACAGAAAACACATCTGTCCTTTTAAAAGAGGAGGGAGATATTGATAATCTTTAAACTACAGAGTCCTCTAGATCCAATAAGGAGTACAAAGTAAAAACTAAGGCATAATACTCCCAAAATATGTGAATTGTCTATACTGGAATGGGAGCAGTCAGCCTGGGGAAATCAAAGGTAGTTGTGCCTGAAAAAACACATTTTTTTTCCCATGACATCTATGTGGTCAGACGGAGGGCAATCTTTTGGAGGGTTTTTTAATAAGGGTATTTATTTGGAATGAGAGTTTCTTAGAATTACATTAATAAATTAAAAATTCATTTATTTTTATGTTTGGTGACATTTATTTGGTTTGTCAGTCTTGTTATTTTCCAATTATCATGACAGCACCAAATTATCATGACAGCACAGAAATAGTCATTAAACTTGAAACTCAGACCGACATAGAGAGACATACCTTATCAGACAGTGCCAAAATTAATGAATAAACCAAAAGTAATATGGAGTACTAAAAAAAGTAATAAGAAGAAAATAAAGACAGAACATGGTTTCTTATTGTTTTCATTCCTTGATTCTGAATGCAATGGCCCTACAGGACAATTCCAAAAAGGTGCAGGATTTTCTTGTATTTTCCCATATTTTTAAATATGTTTATATTATATATATATTTCTAACACATTTTACTCAATTTATCAGAACCCTTCAATATAACTTTACACAATGGCTTAAAATTGTATGCATTCTTTATAACTGAAGATAAATACTCCATACCTATGGGACAAAGAAAAAAACAACACACACACACACACACACACACACACACACACACAAAAACCCAAAACAACAACAACAACAACAAACCCACACCACAAAAAACCAAACCAACCCAACAAAAAACCCCACAACACCCAAAGCATTCTCTTATATATTCTGTGTTTTTTGAAGCTGTTTAAAGTAGTGGCTGCCCCAAGTTCATTATTTAGAGATTCAATCTAGGTTCTTTTAATTTGCACAAAATGTACCATTAGTTCTTCACTGAACAGTCTGAAAAAATGAATCAATTCACAGCAAAATGAAGACTTTCACTGAGTGCAAAACATGCATGTGAACTATAGACAACTGTCTGTGTGATATAGCTGCCAGCTATGCTTCCAGGCAACTGTTGCTGGTTCCTATGCACAGAAACCAGAACAAGATCTAGAAGGCTGGCTCAGACATGAGGGCAGACCTCTGTCCTGTCCATCCAATGACTTCATCTTCTTGCCTCACAGACATGCTGAGTAGTTTCAAGCTGGAGAGGGAAAAAACAATGCTGCAGAAGGGTCCCAAGTGTTTGATGCTGACAGGGACCTTTTCCACTTTGTCGCAACCTTGGAAACCTAAATTTGACTTTTGCATCCAGAGCCCCTTCTTACCATCCGCAAAATTGTCACAGAAGTAGGATTTTCCATAAAGTTTACTATTCAAGCTTTTAGACTGATCAAATGAAACACTTACTCCATGCAGCATCAGTAGCATGACATGTGGAAGGGACTTTCCCTTTTGACATCCAGACCAGCACTGATTGTCAAAGTGTCAGGAGAGGCAGTGTTTTTGTGCCAGTCACATCTGAAGTGGCTCAAACCCCTTTGTAAGCTGACAGTATCTCTTTCTGAGGCTAATAGGCATCAGATCCTTAGTATTTCTGACTCCAAACCTGCAGGAGCGGTCCTCAAGTCTCCCTAGGTACATTTTGCCAAAAACTCCATGAAGGACCATTCTTCCCAGCTGCAGCATAGTGCACATTTTTTGCATCTTGTCCTGTACTGATTAGCCCAAGGACTACTGCACAAATTATCTCCTCTTTAATTTGTTCAAAAGCTTATTATTTTTCAGGACACTGCTAAATATCATTCATCTTCTGGTTCACTTGATGGAAAGGCATACAGTCTGACTATACTCTGGAATTTCCATTCTCCAAAAAACCCCAACACTTAGGAAATGCTGTGATTCCTTCTTTTTGGTTGGTGAGGGACACAGCTGCTGTTTTATTGTTTCTTTTTAAAAGTTTTATTTTATTCTTGTCTTTTTTCTTTCCAAGATGATTTCAGGATTTTTCAGTCAAGTACTTCCCGCAAATACAACTACAGCTGCAGAGGTATTTATTGTATGTAAGCAAGACGATGTAAACAAGGGAAAGACTACTGTATCTTGTCTAAAACTTTGGTCAGTTTCTTATCTCTGATGTCCATAAAGGGATAGTTCAAGTTGCGTTTCATAGATCCGCAGAATTTGTTCTATTTTCTAAGGAAAAACTTCATAAAAATTCAGTAATACTGAAAAAAATACCAAAAAAACCCCTCTGCCATATTACATATACAGTTCTGTATTCAGGTTTTCTGATTGAATATTGTGTCATAGAAAATATTGTACAGACTGTGATTAAATCCATACATATGTATTCTTACATTTGTTCCTCTAGAAAAGACAAAAGAAGTTAAGCAGTTACTAAGGATCCTGGTGATCAGCACTTTGAAAAGGGCAATTTCCCTACTCCAATATGACATTATGTTGATAGAATAATTACAAAAGAGATTCCATATGATTACAATGGCCACGCAATATGTCTTTTCGCCAAATTTTGCCAGGTTCTTCACAGATTCTTCTAAACTTCTTAGTAAGAAAATCTCTTTTGGGATGTATGTCTATCATCACTCAGGGATTGATTTTTCTTTTCTTTTTTTTTTTTTTTTTTTTTTTAATTGTAGGTATTCATCTGCTAGAAAGCAATTAAGTTTAGATATTTATATTGCCAGTACCTAGTAGCTGCTTAAGAGATATACATTGGTCAGTGTCTTATTTATGTGTTCAACCTTAGCAGTAGAGCTCACATCACTGCTGAGTTATCAAACCAATGCTGTATCAATTTGGCCTAGACCTTTCAACCAGGCTCGCTTGCATAGACTTTGGCACTTACAATGCTCCACTGAGTCATGAATTAAGGGTATAATCTATATTTTTCTATTGTCTTGACTGTCTGTGTACTTAGTGTCCTAGAAGTTTGATTAACTGAATGTGTATATACATTTTATCTACTGGGAAATGAAAACTTGTTCATTTAAAGTTTATGCATAAACTTTTAAAGATGCATAAACATGAATTTCCCTGTTGATTACCAGTTCATTACAGTAAGGATTGATTAATAATTGTATGCAAAAAAATATTTCTGTGGAGTAGAAGACTGGATTAACAATTGTATCAAAGAGATTATTCATAGTATTGTGGCATTTCATTTTGTGTATAAAATGGGTGTTACCTCCGCTGAGGCGTAGCGACCTGGTTCAGGAACGACACGGCAGCCACACCCAGGCTGCTCGGACCACCAGCTCACAGACACCAGTGTGGTGTCCGGCTAATGGCGTTTATTAACTGGTTACATGGAGTTATAAAACCTCTGTTTGCTACATCACATCCGTCTGCTTACGTTACAAGTTAGGTATTGCTTACCTTATCAAGGACACTAACCAACTAAGAGTTGAGGGAGGGGTTCTGTCTGCCCGTACAACGCGATATCTTCCGACCGCCTGTCCCTAATCTCCCACATTTCCCCCCCCTCCCATGACTAAATAAAAAAGTATAAAAGTATAAATGTTATAAAAGTATAAATGTCATAAAAATACAAAAGCTGTTAAAGTTAGTATAATAGGATACAAAAATGGTATAAAATGTTAGTAACAAGCGCACTTCACGGTAATTGCATGCGTTCGACAAATAGGATGTCGACTTTCTCTAAACGTCTTCTAACAAATGACACTAACTTGTTCAAAATGCAAGGCCCAAAAATCAATGTCAGGAGTATCATGGTGAGAGGGCCTATTAATGTGGGAACAAGGGTGGCTAGCCATGGGGACTGATTGAACCATGACTCGAACCATCCTTGTTGGGCCTCTCTCTCTCCCTTTCTCTGGGCCAGTCTTCCTCTCAGTTCGGCCATGGAGTCTCGCACGACTCCGGTATGGTCTGCATAAAAACAGCATTCTTCTCTCAAGGCGGCACACAGGTCTCCTTGCTGCATGAGCAAGAGGTCCAGTCCTCGCCTGTTCTGCAGGACGACTTCCGAAAGCGAGGAGATAGATCTTTCCAGAGAGGAGATGGATTTTTCAATTCTCAGTAAGTCTTCGTCAATTGTCATTTGCAGCTGAGAAAGTCTTTGATGTCGGGTCACGAGAGCTGAAACACCTGTGGCTGTGCCAGTGGCTCCTAGGCCAAGGAGCATTGCAATGGTTATACCTGTTATTACTTCTCTTTTGCGGAGCTGGATGGTTTCTCCTAAAAAGTGATACATTTCTTCTTCTTGGTGATACAGGACTCTAGGAACAATCAGAACTTGGACACAAAAGTCAGCAAGGTTATTGAATTTGTTAAGGTACACACAGGGAGTTATTCCGATTTGTTGACAGACCCACATTCCTGATAGGAACGGAACTGCCCACTTATCAGTCTTTTGACTAGGTTGGATGAACTCAGTACAGATATTTCCCATCTGCTTTGCTACGGTTACACTGCCAAAGCATTTGCCTCGGCCTGTGACTTGACTCAGGGTAATTTCTCTCCGGGGTGTGTCCCACTTACAGTTGTGTGGATTGTTTGCTGCAGAGTATTCAAAAGGAGCATCAAGGGCGACACCCTCATAAAAAGGAGGTTCTGCATTATAACATAACCAGCATGATTTTGTAAAGTTCGGATTGGATTGGTTCAATGACAAAAAGGTAGCATTTAACACACTAAGAAATAGATTGTAAGGATCTGACTTAGGTTTTTGGTAGATAGCTAAAGGACGGGATGAGGAGGAGGTGCCAGATGTGGCCTCTCTCCTGTGTCTGCATGCTGTGAGAATCTGATAGGGTTTGAATGACTGGGGCACTGAAGGTGGGAGTCTGATAATTTGCACGTTTGCCCAATTTAAATGCCTGGCTGCATTTAAAGCATGCCATTTTTATCTTCTTCCAGTCTGTGAGGGGAGTTCGTTCTGACTTCCCCTCAACCCAAGTAGAAACATTGTTGTTACTCATTTTATATACTGTTACTTCTTCTTTGTCAGAGCCGGAGTCAGAGCCGGCAGCAGAGGACCGGCTGTCCCAGTCCCAGCTGAAGTCCGAGTCAGAGCCGGAAGTCGACTGACTGGCTGCTTCCGGGCTCTGGAGCATTTTGGTCGGGCTCCAACCCCGCCCCTTTCCCTCAGGGCTGGGCCGTCCCTTCCCTCTTGGCCCCACCCCCTTCCCTCAGGGCTGGGCCGTCCTTTCCCTCTTGGCCCCGCCCCTTTCCCTCAGGGCTGGGCCACTCCTTCCCCCTTGGCCTCGGCCCCTTTCTCTCAGGGCTGAGCCGCCCCCTGCACCTGCGCTCCCCCCGCCTCCTACTGTGGGAGCTTCTCGCCTTAGAAAAACGTACTTTTTGGCAAAGATTAGCTTCAGCTCTATCTTTGCACTCTCCTCCCTTTTTCTGCTCGCGCGCCCCCGCGTTGACAAACGAGCTCTCTTTGTTTTCAGCGCTATTAGTGAGCGACCTTGAGCTTGGAGGCTTTGAAGCGAGCTCTTGATTTTCTGAGCCTGAGCATTTGGCCGAACTGACTTCATCAACACTCTGAGCATTATCACTAACATTCAGAGTACATTCTTTTACACTCTGAAAATTCTCAACAACAGTTCCCTCTGAGAAAGTTTGCGTTGCTGCTGCGATACCCAATTGGGGGGAAACCTTTAAACAATTTCGCGCAGCTCTCCAGGTGTCCTGTTCCTGCAAAGCCTTCTGTAAAGATTTTACGACCCTTCCCCATGCTTTAAGATTTTTCCCTGAGCTGGAAGACATTGTGTCTTCGGCAAGAGCTTTAGTACATTGATCCCAAACATCTGGGTGGAGGATATCCACTGGTCTATCAATAATACTAAGTTGCAAAAGCCTCGTCACTGTGAGGGTAAAATCTTTTGCTTTACAATCAATTCCCCACTGCTTATGAATCTGAGAAATGACCTTCACGAGAGCTTCCATCCTCTGCGTGGGTCCAGAGGCGTCCCTCCCGCCGAGCTGGACCAGCCGCTCGGCCGTCGTTCACCCGTCCAGGCGACTCCCGTTCTCCCGGGCGACTCCCGGGGCTTCGGCACCACTTGTTACCTCCGCTGAGGCGTAGTGACCTGGTTCAGGAACGACACGGCAGCCACACCCAGGCTGCTCGGACCACCAGCTCACAGACACCAGTGTGGTGTCCGGCTAATGGCGTTTATTAACTGGTTACATGGAGTTATAAAACCTCTGTTTGCTACATCACTTCTGTCTGCTTACGTTACAAGTTAGGTATTGCTTACCTTATCAAGGACACTAACCAACTAAGAGTTGAGGGAGGGGTTCTGTCTGCCCGTACAACGCGATATCTTCCGACCGCCTGTCCCTAATCTCCCACAAATGGGATAAACCAATCCTTGCTGTTGTATCTGCATGTAATGCAGTACAATGTAAAATGACTGCATAGCATTTCAGTTGCAAACATTAATTTTTTAATGTCGGCATTATCTTTAGGGACTGCCTTTAACTTGTGTTTGCCTTTTTCAGCCAGTATAATTCAGAAGATTTACAAATTCATTTTCATATGTACACACACTTAATTTTAATGGTGAGCTAAGTTATAGCAAGATATTCTGTAGAGATGAGTGTAGGAAATAAAAATTTTGTTCAGTGTTTATATGCTTGCAATAATACTATTTTCAGTAAAATATCATTTAAAAAAGGAAAAATATTTTGATTATATGTACAAAAAAAAAAAAAAAAAATTGTTGGTGAGACATTTAAATCGTCAGAGATGGAGGCAATGGTAGCCTCAGGAGAATAATAGTGTCCATTCAGTTGTGTGCTGTAGGATTGGCAGTGGAGGAATAATATTTTCTTATAACTTTAATCAAGACCACTGGGGTAGTGAAAAAGAGTTTTGATTTGAGGGGTGCAAGAGACCAAGATGGTGAAAGGGACTGCAAAGACAAATGCTTCAAGAGGAAATTTGGTGACAGCAATGATGTTTGGAGGAAGGAAGAAGGAATTATTCTTACACTGAAAAGGAACATGAGTAATGCTGTGTCGATCCTACAAGTCAGTCTGAAACCACTGAACTCACAGGATCTGATGAAAAAGTTTTTGAGGTGTTCAAGGGCAGGTTGAATGGGACTCTGAACAACCTGATCTAAAGCGTGGTGTTCCTGCCCATGACAGAGGGGTTGGAACTAGATGGTATCTATGGTTCTTTCCAATTCAAACCATTCTGAGATTCTATGATCCTACAAAAAGTATTCCTGCATATTTAACCAAATATTTTCAAAATGTACTAGCAGTAATATAGTTTTTCATGCTCTATATGCGATGTACATATAGTAAATATATTGTAGGATTCAGATCTCATTAAATTAAACCTTCAAATCTAGTAACCAAAAGGTGTAAAGGAGGAATGAAACTAAATTAATTAAAATGTTTTATCAGATAAATATTCAAAGTGTAGCTTTTTGTGATTTTAGGACATACTACCCTTTTATGAAAACTGCTTTTATTGATGGTTAAATGCAGAACTTTTTGTGTCTTTGTATTACACAAAGGGCTGCAGGAGCATGTTCTTCCACATTAATCGATCACGACAAAATGCCTGATTTTCCATATATGTATTCTTTACTAAATACAGAAAAAATATAGTAATTTCATCAGGATCATAAATTAAATAGTGTTATGCATTATGGCAGAATCACAGAATAACAGAATATGCTGAGCTGGAAGGAACCCACTAGCATCATCGAAGTTCAACTCCTGTCCCTGAACAGGACAGCCCCAAGAATCACACCCTGTGCCTGAGTACACTTTTCAAGTTCTTCTTGAACTCTGTCAGGCTGGTGTTGTGACCACTTCCCTGGGGAGCCTTTCCGGTGCCCAACCACCATCTGAGTGACAGAACTTTTTCTAAATTCCAACCTAAAACTCCCCTGACACAATTCAAGCCGTTCTCTCAGGTCCTGTCACTGTCACCAGAGAGATCAGTGCCACCATTTCTCTTCCCTTCATGAAGAAGTTGTACACTGCGATGAGGTCTCCCTCAGTCTCCTCCAGGCTGAAGAGACCAAATGACCTCAGCTGCTCAGCACACAGCTTCCCCTCAATGGCCTTTTGGATGCTCTCTAGTACTTTAGTGTCTTTCTTTTATCGTGCAGCCCCTAACTGCCCCCAGCACTGGAGGTTAGGCTGTCCCAGTGCGGAGTAGAGTGGGACAATCCCCTCCCTTGCCCAGCTGGCGATGCTGTGCCTGATGCCCCCAAGACAGTGTTGACTCTCCTGGCTGCCAGGGCACTGCTGACTCGTGTTCAACCTTCTGTCAGCGAAGACGCCCAGATTCCTTTCCACAGCACTGCTTTCCAGCATATCATTCTCCAGTCTGTACAGTCATCAAGGGTTGCCCATCCCAATTGCAGAATCTGGCACCTTCCCTTGTTGAACTTCGTATGCTTGGTGATTTTCCAGCCCTCTAACTTGTTGAGGTCTCTCTGCAGGGCCTCCCTCCCTTTGAGGGAATTAACAGCTCCTCCCAGATTTTTATCTTCTGCAAACTTGCTTCATATCCCTTAAGGTCTGTTTATGAAGACGCTGAAGAGCACAGGGCCCAAGATGCGTCTGGTTCCCTGTGGAACCCCAGCAGTGACAGTTTGCCAGTCTGATGTCAGCCCATTCTCCACAATTCTTTGCATCTGACCCCTGAGCCTGTTTCTCACCCATTTTTCAGTGTGTTTATCCAGATGAATACTGGACATTTTGTCCAGAAGGATCTTGTGAGAGAAATGATGAGGAAGCAATCTTTGCAGAAGTAAATCAGCAGTATATATTGTTTAACTTAATTTTGTCTGTAGGTACTTTAAACAAATTGAAAAACAGATGACTGCAAAAGTTGAATTAGAAACCCAAAATGTTTCTTTCCCAAAAAGTCTTCTCTTGATTTATATGAGCAAGAATCTGTAGGGACCAGCTAAAACCCCAGGCATCAGATGGCACATTGCAGAGAGGTTCAAGGAGAGTTTCCGTGTCACTTGACAACTGCTGTCTATTTAATCTTTACATAGTGGTTAAAGCCTGGATGTTTGTTTTGTTTTGTTTTGTTTTGTTTTGTTTTGTTTGTTTTGTTTTGTTTACCCTGGGCTCATCTTCTTGGTGATATACCAGACAAGCAGGTATAACAAATTCTTTTCTCTCATGGTCTTCCTAGTAGTCTAGGTAAAGGATACTGGTTGGTCATCAACTTAAAGTATATCATTACAAAGAAGTATTGCAAAATGATTTTTTACCACAAAATTTGAGTGACTTCATGTATAACCTATCCTATTCATAACTCATGCTGCCAGAAAATCCGCTATTTACTCACCTATTATTTTCTGTACATATCATATGTTTGAAAAGGGACTTGAGAAATCTAGTCATACGGCCAGCAGTGAAATTCTGTTAATGATCTGAAGTAAAAGGGATTTCTTACTCTGGTATGAACAGGATGAATAAACCTTGCATTTCTTTGAATGCAAGTGGTTTCTCTAAGGGAAACTTAACTTACTAAACAAAAAAATAACTATCTGAAAACCACTATTTCCAGCCTCAACAAGGGGATTGTTCATATAGGACATTTATTTCGCTGACATATATTCTTTTAATCTCCTGGAACACACAGTTACTTCTTAAAAACATTGTACAACACAGTAGTCAGCAACAGGCATAAAACAACAGGAATTGCTCAGTATTTCTCTAATGTATTCCGAAGCCATTCTTCATTAATTACTTGAGCTAATGTTTGAACATCAGCCTTATAATCTGCCAAAGCCACATATTGCATTTTAACCCTTTGAAGTTTTATGAGAAATGAAAAATAGAATCCAACTTTTGACTTTTAAGCCTGACTAGTTCTTTGGAATATATGATGTTGTCACTAAAAAGTCAAAATCTGACAAAAGTTAACAGACATACGGATATCTGAAACAGCTAGAGAAACTCAGACTCCAGTGCTTCCTAACATACAGCAAATTTTGAGGTTTTAAAAGCGATTGAATTAAATATATCTGTTGAGAATTCCACAGAAAGAACTCTGGTATCTGGGTTATTTGGAATTTCCTTCTACTGAACCATGTGTTTCTTAATAAAATAGTTTTTTTGCTTGAGAAAGAAGTTCTATAACTAACGTCTGTCTACTATTAAGACTTTCATAATTTCACATATCCAAAATGTACAAAAGGTTTTCACATCCTAAGGAATATACATTTCAATGGGATGCAATGCAATTTAATACTAATTAATAACTGTTCAGCTCTTATGGAAGAAAAAACGGGCAAATCTAAATATGCAGGCAAAGGAATAAGAAATTCCATACAGTAAATACAAACACTTTTGCAGAGAAGTATCACAGAGGAAACTCTTGAAAGAACCAGAATATTCAACATAAATTCCATTGCTTACTACATCAGCAAGGCTTTCAGTTATAAGCAATTATATTGTACCAGTTCCCTATATAAGCCAGTGAGGGACACCATTTTTTATGGATATCCATTTGGATATTGAGCCATTGATTGCTCCTCTTTGGATATGATTATCCAGACAATTTATTATCCAATGAATAGTCCATCCATCAAACTCATATCCCTCCAATTTAGCAACTCAAATGTTGCGTGGGAATCATGTCAAAGGCCTTGCAGAAACCAAGGTAGATGACATTAGTTGCTTAATGACCAATGCAGTCACTGCATCATAGAAGGATGATCAGATTAGTCAGGCACAATGTGCCATTTTTGAAGCCATGTTGGCTATTCTTAATCACCGTCCTGTCCCACCTGTGCTTTGACATACTTCCAGGAGGATGTTTTCCATGCTCTTATCAGGCAAAGAGGTGAATCTGACTGGTCAGTGGTATTTAGGGTCCTCTTTTCTTCCCTTTTTAAAAATGGGCATGATATTTCTTTTTCCAGTCACTGGTGACTTTCCTGACTACTGTTTTTAATACAGCCTCATTTTTTGAATGGTGGGCAGCATAACAACTACATCAGCCAGTTCCCTCAAGACCTTGAAATACATCTCGCCAGATCTTATGGACTTGTGCATGTACAGGTTCCTCAGAAAAACAGATAAAATAAATTAAATATGGATTAAAAATGCAAAAATGAAATACAGATCAAACTAAATATACTTACTAAAATAAGCCATTTAAGAATTATTTTTAATATCATTAGTAAATGAATGTGCTGATCTAAAAATAAGAGCAGGATTGTTGCAAATATGTATTTCAGGCCCATATTATACCATGAAATAGCCTTATTTTGGAAATTTTTGAACACATATAACTTCCAGAGGCTGCCAATTATATGAGAAACTCAAAAAAAAAAAAAAAAAATCAATCAAGGTTGTAGAATCTCTGGAATTTCTTTGAAAAATAATAGAGTTGTTTAGACGCTTGCTTATGGGTTAAATTTTGTTCAGACTCTATCTTTTGACCTTATTGCCGTGTTTGATACCCCAGTGAAAATTATTTGCCCACAGAAGAGTGGTATTCATGGCCTGATCCATCCATGACATTCTGCTACTGTTTGTGTCAAATTTAATGGCTTGTGACAGGTCAATTAAAGTTAAGGAACTCAAGGTTTGTATGACAGATTGATTGTTTATGAAGTTAATTTATATGTGTACATAATGTAATAATTTGCATAGTTAATTTATTGTTGTTGTGAGCATTACATTTGCTTGTGTAAATTATACCAGTTTGCTGTTCAGATAAAAATGGATATTGATGGATTTGTTTTGACTATGCACAGGTTGGCTTTGACTAGAAATTCATCTGGATGCAATTCCTTGCTGTCTGGTGTCAGATGGCAGAGTAATCAGAGCACATCAGATCTGAGGACCAAAGTCAGTGAAACCAGGCAAAAGTGCTCAGGTCTTGATACTAGGACAGTTCAAACTTCTGTTTATTGCTTGAGTAGAATGCGTAAGAGAGAGGTTTGACTGACCACCTCCATAGCTCAGTGCTCATGGTTGTCACAAATAGATCTTGGGCTGTTAGCATGGACATATATTCAAGTTCCATAAACAAGTATTTCAGGTAAAAGAGCTTCCGCAGAAAGTGTTTAAAGCAGAGTAGTCTAAAATCCTGATGTTTAGTGCAATTTCCTAGAATGTGGGAAATTGAAATTCATGTGTGTTTATCAAAGGATGATTTTAAAATAACAGTCTGTTATAATCACTACATCACTGGAGAAATAGAGGAATGCATCTTTACATTTTATTTTCTTTCTTTTATTCCTGGCATATAGCTATCTAAGTTTATATATTTAATGTTGATATGGGATTATCTCTTTTTCTGTTGAAGAATTAGGCTTCTGTGTTCCTTTTAGGTGTACTTTATTTATATTTAGATATCTTAGATAATTCTTTATTGAATTTAGCCAGGTATTTAGTACTTATTTCCTGAGCATATATGAACTTCTGAGAGGCCTATAAATCCCTTGTGAAATAAAGGAGAGACTGGGGGGGGGGGGGGGGGGGGGGGGGGTGTGTGGCGTAGTTTTGGAAAAACAGGTAGAAGAGTTGATAGATTTTTAATGGTATTTGTTTACAATTGGCTTAAGCTAAATTAACTCTGCCTGCTACTGAAAGGGACTCTACCTGTTCTCATTCTTGTATCAGCACTTGCAATCGGGTGACTCAGATCATTTATCTTTGGTGTTGGCTGTTTTCTTCCTCCATTATTAGTTTTCAATCATAGCTAATCTTGACTTGCTGTAGGGCCCCATGGTGCTAGTGTCAGCTGAAGGGAGGCAGCAAAAATTGTAGCTGAGAAAGGTAAGAATGTTATTTTGGAAAAAATACAACCTTTTTTTTCTTTTTTTTTTTGGCTGAAACAGACCATGAATTAGTACCCTAGGATGTACACAGGACCTCTCTTTCATGCTCAAATAACTCTATCCAAGCCCAAAATTTTAATCTGTGTAAAAGAAGAGTGTATCCTGTTCACTTGAGACACAATTTAATGTTCACAGGTCCTGTTATTCCTTTATTATGCAGGTGTAATGAAAAATACATTGGTCACCACCTTGAGGCTACTCAGAGAATGAAGCAATATAATGTGTGGATCATGCTTGTTAACTGCAGTTTTCATGTTGTGACTACATCACACCACTTTCTGAAAAGTAATGGCTTTCAAAAAGCTTCTGCAGGCTATGCAGGGTCTTCGTATTAACCTATAATATACCTATTATGTTTCAGCTCCTCTATTTTGCTCACTCTCTCATGAACATAGTCTTGCAGAAGATGCCAGTGGCAACTTCTGAGCTGGTGTTTCTTTTGTAAAGTGGGAGGCAATTACTGACAGGATTTAATCTGTTGGATTTCATTCCTTACTGTGACTCATTAAAGTGTACTTTACCTTCTGTGAATGCTAGAAAGGCTAACCCTTCCCCCACATGCCCTTAAAAAAAAATTAAAAATATTTGCTGGTGACTATCTGGCAAGTAATTCAAGATAAACAGCCATTTCTAACTCATCTTGCTGTACATTTTAATTAATGAGATTGTGCCAGACAGATGAGGGTCTGAAAAAATTAGCACTTGCATGAAAAATACATAGTCTGCTTTAAGATGAAGAAATAACAAATAGATTTTGGTCGTATTTTTCTGTAATAAAAAGAAATATATATTATATGATTTATATATAAGCCTGTTTGTTTTCCATCTCTTACAATATCTTCTGCTGTTATTCCTACAAATGCAAATAGACAGTGACTTCTGTGGAGAGAGGCTGATAGGTAAGAATCTGCCTATATGTAGTAAATTTACATACATTTCCTAATGCATTTAAATAAATGAATATATCATGTATGTTAACAAAAGCAGTCTATTGCACTTCAGGCAAAAGAAATGCTAAGTACTGCAAAGTGACTGATTTCAAAATGGTACCTTCAAAAGGCTACAATCAATTTTATTTGCCAAACACAAAAAAAAATTACATTTTTTACAAACCTGCAGATTTTAATAAGCTGTCACTAATCTTCTCCTTACTGTTTTTTAAAGTTGATCTGTTTACTTGAAATTACTACATATAAAAATGCTTTCAAAATTGATGAAAAAACTTGATTGTTTTGAACAACCTCTGCGTTTCACAGCAGAGGATTTTCACAGAACTTTCTTTTAATGCTTATTATTATTATTTAGCAAACATTTGACCAATTAAAACATAAATAAATGTACATAAATATATAGCAAGTATATAAATAGCCATTCAATGAAGAGTCTATAGGATTTAATCCTGGGTCTGGTATAATTTTCTCATTTCACTTGCTAAATATTATAAACACTCTCTAAGCTCAAAAGGAGAGAGTTGTTTAAGTGAACCATATGGTATTTCTATAAAATAACAACAAAATAGCACCTAGCAACAAGGTTCCTAAATTTTATTTAAGATTAGGAAGGGATTTAGAGAAGCATGGAGAAATGTGTATAAATACCTGTTTGGAGGGTAAAGAATGTGGAGACAAACTCTTCTCAGTGATATTCAGTGACAGGGGCAATGGGAACAAACTGAAACACAAGAAGAGTCCACTTAAATGAAGACGGCACTTTTTCACTGTAAGATTGGTTAAGCACTGGAACAGGTTGCTCAGGAACATGCCACTGTGTCCTCAGCCTTGGAGATAGTCAAAACCCAACTGAACATCCTCCTGAGCAAGCTGCTCTAGCTGATCCAATTTTCAGCAAGAGGGTATCGAACTAGTCTCCATAGAACTTCTTGAATTTCTACTGCTCTGTGATGCTGTGCATTTTGCTCTCTGTGTCCGCAAAGAGAAATTATGTGGCCATCATTCAAGACGGATGCAGAAGTTTCCACTGACGTGTTGTAATACACTAAATAGTTCATTTTTGTTATTATGTTGCACTGGGTGGTTTATCATATTTGCACACAAAAATAGTTTGAATATATTTTGCATATGTTCTGTATCCCCTCTGGGTTCTGGTGTTGGTATCTCTCCTTCCCCCCCGGCCAGGTTGTTTCCCTTTGGTTGTGGTTCCTCGCCCCACCCTTTTCCCCCTGGGTTTAAAAATCCCCACCATGAGAGTTTCTCCCTCTTTCTGTTCCTCCTGGAGTTTGGGTTCTACAATATAACTGTGGGACCATGGTCCCGAGGAAGAAAAAGAGTGCCTGCCTTTTACCTTCTGTCCATTATCAGGGTAATGCACCGGGGTCTGGAGCTAGCCAGGATTTGACCCCAGGACCGAGGTACCCCAGTACTGAAGGATTTGGGAGTGATTTTACAAAGCATGAATTGTTTCCATGTTTCACAATTTACCTCACTGATGCACATCTAAATACATTAAGGAAATATACAAAATTATAGTCACAAACGCATCCACTGATGCTAGCAGCTCTGCAGTGTAACTTTCTCATGTTCATTATTGTAACACTGATTTAATTGGTTTTGTACATGACTGAATTTCTTTTTTTTTCCACTTGAAATATCATTCTTTCAATAGCCTTGTTCTACCACAACTTTAGTAAACAAAGGAATATCCAACTGCGCTGCACATAATGAGCATCATGAAATGTTACAGCATGTTTTAACAGAGAGATATTCTACTGCAATAACAACAGATATTCTAAAATCACATTTTTAATTTAATTTAAGTTTAAATACATATTAGAAAAAGAAAGTAACAGCAACAACAACAAAAAAATCCCTAAAAATGTCAGGCAATTTCAGGGAATTCTGAAAAGGCTACTGAACAAACAAACAGAAGAAAAAGATCTCTGTGATGTTCATGATCCACTGAGTGCTGAAGGTGAGAAAACTTTCTGGTGAAATATCATCACATTTCTGCCTTTTATAGAATTCTTCAGCTGATCTCAGTGGTAATTTTCAGAGATACTTAATTGTTCCCTATGGACATAATGTTGGATGCCCTGCAGTCTTTATATCTTGCATAACTAATATATCATTTTAAGCCAAATAGCTTATTTCTTGTATTGATAAATAAAGTCTTAAATATCTACTCTTCACAGTGAAAATATACTTCCCTCAAGCCACTCCCCCCCCCCCCACAACCCCGCTCTCGCTTGCTCAGTTATTCAGGGGTTTTAGGGAAATATATTTCATAGAGATGGAATAAAGATTTCAAAAGAGTGGCTCTCACCCCAGCTCCAGTCCAAGCTTTATTCTCGATGTGATGTTCCAGGAGGCCGAGAAGAGAGAGAGAGCAAACCAGGAAGAAACAGGGGTTTATCTAGTTTTGGGCCAAGGAAAGATATTGGCCCTGAGCCAATAGGGTCAGGATTAGGCATGATAGGGAAAAAGGGTTAAACTACATAGCACAGGCTTCAGGGTGATTCTGAGGGGAAAAACCATTCCTCAGAGGAACGCAACATCACAGTACTCTGTTCAACTGTTTTCCAAACATTTAGCTTCCAGTTCCTGGATCTGATCTTAGTGTTTGCTGAATACAAATTCTTAATACACAGGCTTACTGGCAAAAAGAATAAAATTAATAATATCTTTTCTTAAGACCTCTACCAGCTATCTTTTATGATCCTAAAGATTAAAAGGATGGTTGAGTATGTCCAGAGGTTCTGAAAGTCTGTATAGTTTCACACCTTACAGAGAGCAGAATTAATGTTCATAGGTCTCCAGCTGCAATAGATTCCTCATCTATAAAATTATTTGAAACAGGAGATATATGGACAAGCTGTGAATAAGAAGCTTATCAGTATCATTTATGTTCATATTTGTAAAATCAAAGTGCACCTAGAAATTTTCCAAGGGAGAAGAGCAGCAGGACATAGGAGCCATTCCTGAATAAAACACTGAATTTGCATTATTTTGTAATTCCTAAGAGGAATTAGCACTTTTAATTATCCAGATAAACAAAATTATGGAAATAATTATTTATTCATAATTATATAATTTACAAAGCAGGAAACGCTCGGCTCAAAAATCTTGGGATTATTGCAAATATAAATCTAGATGTTTTTAAGCAGACAAAAATGCTTATTCCTGAATTACTCTTATTCTCAGGACAACTTTATTCAATGGCTGAGTAAAATTTTGTTTCTTGAAGTCAGTCATGAGAATGGAATTCTATATAACTGTAGGGAAAAAAGTTTAATCTGATTTGGAGATTAGATTTCATATGGTCTATAATTTGTCAAGAGTAAAAAGAAGACTAATTACAATCATAGAATTGAAACTGTGATCGTAAAAGGAAGAGACAGAAAATAAAGTG